>NC_135579.1:13970481-14595481 GCF_965152235.1 Eretmochelys imbricata | reverse complement strand
GTGAATAATGTGATGCGTGATCCAGGTTAGATGTTAATGAAGTTCAGCGGCAGATGGGAAAATGCGTTTGCTCGTGTGTGTGTGTGTGGGGGGGGGGGGAGCTGGTGTGCAAATACAGAGCGACAGTGCTTTGTCTTCTTTCTCAGAACATTATCTTGGTGAAATGACATTGTGTGAACATACAACTATATACCATCAAATATATGTGCCAGAGTTCTCCTGCTATTAGGTACATACTGTTGTTTTGTTCTAAACCTATGTATCTATTAGGTAGAATTAAATTAAATGTCTCCAACGTTAGGCCAGTGAATTGGCTTTCAGCACTGAATGTTTCTATTTAAAGGTAGACTGAACACAGAAAGCTGTGCTCAAATAAATTTGTTAGTCTCTAAGATGCCACAAGTACTCCTTTTCTTTTTGCGAATACAGACTAACACGGCTGCTACTCTGAAACCTGATCTCTGATAGATGACTAAAATAGTCAGACAGAAAAACGTTTTTCATTACTTACATGTATTTCAGTTGACTCGAGTTACTGGAAATTACTCTACTTTCTTAGTAGAAAAGGAAGTCCTCCTACCGACAAATTGGATGGTTATGAAGAAGCTGAAAAGACTAGAATAAACTCGATTTCTTAATTACCACATCTTTGAATCCAGATCGCAGACACTGATCTTTAATAGGCAAGATCCACATTTTTGAAACACACATATGTAGGAAACATAGTATTAAAAGAGGTAAAGATCAGAGTAGGCTGAAGCAGATTCTTACGGGGTGATGAACAACATAATTAAGTGTTGCATTTTTTAAAAAACTTTGGTTATAAAGTAAACTTGCTTTATATGTTCAGGTGGGAGGAGAAAACCTTAACAAATTAAGTGAACAAAAGCTCCACAGCATTATAAAATGAAGATATGTTAGATGCACTGGTTAATCTAAATGTGTTTATCTAAAATGTAAAGATCAGTGTATTGAACTATATCCTGATGGATGAAGTGCCATAATTCCATGAAACTAATTTAAGTGGTGCAAGTGTGTGTGTGTGTGTGTTTTCTCAGATATATAAGACTGATTCTTTCAAACTCTGGGGACAGAAGCTGGGATTTCTGTTTCTGAGAATTAATGTAAAATGCCATTCCCCATTAGCATAAGGAGATGTTTTTCCAGCTTCCTTTAGCACTTTTCATTTTAAGTCTGCCCTTAATTTTTGTTTTCCTTTAGTAGCCTGCAGAACAAGACAGATAAACTGTGGTCGTGACAGGACACTATTTGGCAACCAAATGGGAGAGGGAGCCATATAAACAAAGTAAAACTCAAGAACTGTATTAGCTTTGAATGGATAGGTAACTAGCACAGAAAACAGGGAATGTAATTGCAGCACAGAAGAAAATTAGAAATAAAGGTAAACCTAAAGGGCTCAATCTAGCCAAGTGATGAGTATCCTCAACTCCAAATTAAGTCTATAGGAGTCAAAGCCACTCAGTGCCATGAAAGCTGGGGCCCAGTATGGAAAACATGCCAGGGCGAAGGGGTGAGAGAAAAGTCAGAACAGAATGAAACAGGAAGAAAAAGAGACTAGCCAAGCAAGTCAAACTTCATTGCACCATAATCCCCATCTGACAACTAAAATTACTATATGACCCCAGAACTGGGGACTGAAGCTTGAGCCCCACTGCCCCAGGTCGGGGGGGGGGGGGCTAAAGCCCAAAGGCTTCAGCCCCAGGCAGGAGGCCTGTAACTTGAACCCTGCTGCCCAGGTCTAAAGCTCTCGGGTTTCGGATTCGGCTCCAGGTGGTGGGGCTCGGGCTTCAGCAAAACAGTAAACACATACTTATGCATGTCACTGAATCAAGGCCATAAATTGTTGTCTGCGTCAAGTTGTGTGTTTGTTTTGTTTCACCCTAGAAGTGAGCAATGTGCATTCTGTATGTATATACATACACAGGCCCTGCTCCTGTAAATGGACCCCTGTGGGTGCAAAAGTCCACCTGCTTCCCTGATCAGGGCCATAGTTTGTAATGTGCTTTGGGCTCCTTTGGAATAACAGGTGCTACATAAATATATGGTGATACTAGGATATTTAAAATATCAACAAGTAAGAGAGGAAAAGGTTAGGGGGAGAAAAGAGGCAAAGGTATTTTAAAGTTATCTAATTTTTCATGGCTTTTTTTCTTTTGTTCTGTTCCTGCATTTACTAACAATGCCCTGGCCAGAGACTGCTCCCTATGGGCATGTCGACACTGCAGCTGGGAGCGATTCCCCCAGCCGGGGTAGACAGGCTTGAGCTAGCCCACCCGACCCCATAGGATTGAGAGCCCAAACTCCAGCTGGAACTCCAGCATCCACACAACTATTTTTATGATGCTGCCTTGAGCCCTGCTGTCAGGAATCTGTCTGCCGGAGGCTCGCTCCCAGCTGCAGTGTAGAGGTACCTCATGTGCCCTCCCTTGTGCCCCTTTGTTCTTTATCAGCAGATGCATGTGCTGGCTCCACCTTCAGCATGTCTGCAGGAAAATGGCATTAGATTGGATTTTGGAATCCACGTTTGTTTGAAAGAAGTAACATTAAAAATGGCACATAATTAAAAACTCAAGTTGCTGTGAATGTTGGATGTACGGTGGGCAGACGTCCTGATGGTAGGGGCTTTGTCTTATATATGCAAATGTAGCTCCCCCCCCCAAATGTGTCCTGATTTTTCACACTTCCTATCTGGTCAGCCTAGTTGGATGTGAAGTGATAACATTCTGCAACTTCTCTCTCAACCCTGAACACTCTTTCTCTCTCTCCCAGCCTTCAAGAGACACACATGAAAGCATTAATTAACCTAAATGCTCCACGTGCCTCTTTCTCTGTATTTTCCTTGAATTCTATTTGTTGTTCTTCCTACTAGTGACATCCATTTTCCTCTGCTTTTGGAAAAGAAATTCGTGTTCTTTCTCTCTCTCTCTCTCTCTCTCTCCTCTTTTAAAGAAACAAGTGAAGCCAGGTCCCTCCCCCACCCCCACCCATTCTTTTGTCCTTTTCCAAATTACCCCCTTTCTTGGAGGCCTGCTGTCTCAGCCTCTCCCTCTTTCATGTTCCATCTGGCTGCCGCACCATCCTGTTTTTGCGCCACAGTCTGCAGAGCAAAAGCTGCTAAGATCTTTACTCGGATAATTTTAAGTGACATGCACAATGCCAAAGATGGGAGCAGGGGACAGGAGCAGAGCAAGCAATTATATTGCCTATAGCGCCTTTAGAAAAACCAGCCTTAACACAGCCTGGTGGAATTGACAGCTCGAGCCATCCAACTTGTGAGCCATTCTTTCTAATTGATACAGCAGAATAAATGGCTTCTTGTCATGCTGTTAATGGTTCACAACAGGATATCCGTGGCACCAGCTTTCGTTGGGTCCCCCCATCCTCCAAATGCTCACATGAACTGATCTAATAGAGGAAAAAAGCTAGACAAAAAATGCTAGTGTTCCTTTTTGTGCTCTAGTGAGAGTAAAGCCAAATCTGCCCCTCCCCAGGGAATAGAGGAACACTAGGTTTTTGTTCAAGCTTTTTTTTTAAAAAAAAAAACGGTTTTACATGAACGAAACAAAACGTGCTTTGCTGACACCCTGGGTATCCTGCAGTGGATCAGATCAGCACTGCACCAGAAATGGTTTGTTCTGCTGCAGCATGATTGTCTCACCAAGAAGCAGACAGGAGTCGCTCTAGCCATGCCAGACAAGCCGCTGTGTTGGCCTAGGTCGACTTGCACAGCACTCTGAACTAGTTCATTAGTGTTGGCAACAAAGGAGATGGATTTTATCACAGTAAAATATATATATATATCTGTATAGAATACAACCTATCCAACTGCACAATGTAGCTTTTATCAGCTATTTCTGTTGACTGCATAAATTGTCAAGGCAAAACTTGATTTTGTTTTGTATGTGCCACCTGAACCCAGTGATAAAGACAGTGCTTGTTCTAATGTGTACAATTTGGGTGTATTTTATTATCTACACACTGTAAGATGAGGCAAGGTGACTGCTCCTTCCTTAATTTTAAATTTCTCTGTTTAGAACTTTTGTACTAAGTTTGATCAACCAACCAAAGTGACATAGGCACTTAGGGCCAGATTTTCAAAGGTATTTAGGCACCTAGAGATTCAGATAGGCACTTTTGAAAATCCTGCTAGGTCCCTGAGATTAGGTGCCTCATTCCCATTGAAAATCCCACTGGGTGCCCATCTTTATCTTTAAGCACCTATATACCTTTGAATGTGTGGCATTTAGGAGCTTAAGTCCCATTTTCAAAAGTGACTTACACTCTTAGGAGCTTACGTCTCATTGAAAGTCAGTGGGATGTAGGCTCCTAAATTCCTAAGACATTTCTGAAAATTTTACCCATAATCTCCATACAGTGTGTGTTCATGGCTACAGTTTTTAAAAATGACTAATGATTCTGGACAGCCTACTTGAGACACCTTTAAAAAAAGGTTGATTTTCAGAAATTGGGTGTTCGGCTTTTTCTGAAAATTCCATCCCCATTTAGATGGTTCAAGTTGGGCACCCAAAAGCACCTGTCACTTTTGAAAATCTTGGCTATATATATCTTAATTTTTTTTTCAAGCACTGTGTATTATGATTTTCACCCTTGTAGCCTCATTATTGTACTGCTGGGTGTAGCATAACTTATAAACCCAAGGAGAAAACCACCAATCTAATAATATTTCATTTTCCAGCCTATAAACTCTCCTTTCGCAACAGCTTATAAACGCTCCTTTTCTCCATGTTGCTGTTCAGTAGTCTGAGTTCAATGAAAGGAGCATATGAGAGAGACAAAAGATGATAGGTTGAGTGCCACTCAAAAATAGATTGGAGAAATAATGTGATTCTTTAAAAACCTCATTCATAAAACCTTTCTGTGCATACCCCCCTCTTCCTCAGCATGTGTTTGACATTCAGGTCAACTCTATATAAAGCAAACCTGAATCTGGATTGGGTCTGGGTTCAGTAATGCTGAAAATATCTTGTAATTTTTTCTGTTGAGATGCTGATCCAAAGTGATTTATTGAGACAGAGATTTCAGCTGTATCTGAACTGTAAAACAGATCCCTTTCCTGTTTGGGATCTAACTTGACTGACCAAGATGGTAGAGATGGGTTTCAAATGTAATCCACTGTCCCTTCTAACTGCAATGTGAAAGGATCCAGGTTTCAGGGTCTAGATTTGGCCTGTCTTTACTTTGGTATATGTTTATTTTTTCAATTGTCTGAATTTAACGAGACCGTTCCATGCAGCTAAGCACTAATGATGTGACAACGCTCCTTCACCTCCTTCCTGTTAATGGTACAAGGCCTCATCCAGAAAGTGTCTGGGCAATCACCTGTATCCTTATGCTAGGCTGAAGTTTTTATCCTTGTGCTTAGTTTTAATCCTGTAAATAATTCTGATAATGTAAGTGGGTTGACCCAGAGGTCAATAGCTAAGCACATGCATAAGTGCTGTGCAGGATCGGGAGACCAAAGCATTCTGCATTTTGTAGGATCAAGTTTGTGGTTCACTTTTTTCTTAACTACCAGGCTATCCCATTTTTCTCATAGGTTAAATACTTTTGCAAACCTCAGATGGAGCTGTTTTTCTGTGCAGTGTGCTCAGATGTCCATTCTTAATTTGTCCTGATCTCCTAGCAGTTATAGAATAGTAAAGTCAAGTTAAGTAGTTTCTTTCAGTGTCTGCTCTATATATAGGCCTACCTGAAATAGTTTCAGGTCACCTTAGAGTTCTTAAACTGGAAAAGCATTGAACAGCATTACTATTGCTATGGAGAACTGAGCAGTCTAGACTGTTTCTTCACAGTACCCACATGATGCTTGTAGTATTTAAACAAGACAGAAATGGACTCGCTTGTCTCTTCTGCATGTTAATTATGAAGACCCAGTAGGGTAGAAACTGAATGGAATGTTCAGTACTTGAGTTTGAACTAAGTTGCAGAGAAATGCCCTCATAAGAATGGCCCTACTGGCTCAGACCAAAGGTCCATCTATCCCAGTATCCTGTCTTCCGACAGTGACCAATGCCAGGTGCCCCAGAGGGAATGAACAGAACAGGTAATCATCAAGTGATTCATCCCCTGTCCCCCATTCCCAGCTTCTGGCAAACAGGAGCTAGGGATACCATCCCTGCCCATCCTGGCAAATAGCCATTGATGAACCTATTCTCCATGAATTTACCTAGTTCGTTTTTGAACCCTGTTATAATCTTGGCCTTTGCAACATCCTCTGGCAAAGAGTTCCACAAGTTGACTGTGTATTGTGTGAAAAAATACTTCCTTTTGTTTGTTTTAAACCGGCTGCCTAGTTTAAGGGTGCTTTGAAACACCATCTTGGATTGGTCATATCCCCGTTCGTCATAGTGAGTGCTGACTTTATCACTATAATTAAAATCCTATATATAATTTAAATGAATCTCAGGTTCAGAGCCATTCCTTTTGCTTTTGATTTTTAGTAGCATGTATCAGAACTACTTTTTAATCAATATGAACAATTCGGTGGCTTTCATAAGGATCATGATGTACTTTTTAACCATACGATACAGGCTTCTGTTATATCAACTAAGGCATAAGGAAGATGTATTCCCAGAGACTGGTGGTTTAGTGCCCCTTTGCTGAAGTTAATTACAATTAGATAAAGAAATTTATCTTCTGCAATGCTGACAAGAAAAAGTTGACTACAAAAGAAAGATAGTTTAGAACTTGTGAAACCTTGCTTGGCCACAGACTTCCTGGGTAACCTTGGTCAAGTTATTTAGTGTCTCTGTGCCTCAGTTTCCTATCTGTAATATGGGGGGAAAGCACCTCCCAGCCTCATGGGAGTGTGATGAGGAGACTACCTTACATTCTGGAGATGTTTTGGCACTATGGTTGTGGGGGCCATCTCAGTAGAAAAGATAGAGAGCAGTGCCCACAAACATTAACCCCTTATGTCTTCTCCATCCCAGTGTTGTATATGAGGGGGAAAAAAACAAACCTCCTCAATTCACACCTTCCTGTCTGTTTCCCAGTGCGTCTTATGATAGCTGCATCTGTCTTTTATGTCCTGGCCCTTCAAACAGCTGCTGCTGAATATCGCTCCTATTGCCATGAACATGGTCCTTGACTACTTTTAGTTAAACACGGGTGTTTGACTTCTGTAAACTCAGGAATATGTTTGCAGGATTGGGCCCCTGAATTTTAAATTGTTTAGGGACTTCAGCAATTAAACATCCACAGCTGGCCCAGGTCCTCTGACTCAGGCTTGCAGGGCTTGGGCTGTGGGGCTGTAAAATTATGGTGTAGATGTTTGGGGTTGGGCTGGAGCGCGAGTTCTGGGACCCTGAGAGAGAGGAGGGTCCCAGAGCCCAGGCTCCAGTCTGATCCTGAATGTCTGCCCTGTAGTGTTACAGCCCTGCAGTCCAATCCACGTGACATGGGCCAACTGCGGATGTTCAGCTGCTGTGTAGACATACCCTATTTGTCTTGTGCAAAGCCAAGAGCTTGTTGGCTCTTAACAAATGGCAAAAAATCACTGGAAGTGATGAGATGAGAAGTGTTGGCCATAATTTATTTATTTATTATTTATTGCAAGTTCATCGGCTAATATGCAATATGAGTGTATAGGAACATCACCATAAATAGTTTATAACTGTACTGTATTTCATTCGTTATATCTTAATTTGTTATGCTTGTTTAGATAATCAACACCTGTGGTTTAGCTTTCAGTTGTTCTTGTGTAACTGAGACTGAATTTTTGGTGCATTCCAAAGACCTTGATTCGGCAAAGTGTTTAAATGTGTGCCTTACTTTCAGCCCCTGAGTATTTCCATTGATTTCAGTGAGACTACTCACATGCTTAGAGCTAGGCACATGTTTAGTAGCTTGCTGAATTAGGGCCTAATATTTGTAAAGGAACCATTATGATTAGAGGGCCCATGAGGAAGTATAAGGCCACACGGGTCTAAAAATGTTACTATTGAAATAAATTCTCTAGTAAAGATTCAAGGTTGTATATAAATATCCCATGCAGTATTTTTCCCATGGAAATAAGCTGTAGGTATCTAACACATCAAAATGAAATAAAATATAGTCTGTGGAAAAATCATTAGTTCACCATTGCTTAATGTCAGTTTTATATGAACATTTTTATAAATGATCTAATAACATAATGAGTTAATGTACACCAAGTAACACTGACTGTGAAACCAGATTTTACACTGAAAGTGTTAAAATATTTTAAGTGTCAATACGTCAGGCTTTAGTTCAAGTAAATACATGTAGATTAATTTCCTCCAACTTTTCCTGTTGTAAATATCCACACCATTTGTAAATTGGTTTACATTATAATGAAAATTGATTTGTTTTTCTTTTTTTAAAGAGTCTGTTGCTACAGCAGCCAGGCCCAGTATAAAAAAGCTGTCTGGCAAAAGGAAACCTGAAAAATATTGCCGTGGCCAGGATCGTACCCTAGGAAAGTTGCTCATATGCTTAAAATAAAATAAGTGCATCATATCCTGAAACAGCTCAGACCTGGATCACCAGAGGAAAGGGCCTGTTCTCAGAGAGCTCTACCTACATTCCTTGCAAGGTTCACTCTGAAGAATTTAAGAATCAGAATATCCCCGCTTGTCTTAACTTCTGTGATGGGATAAAATGAACAGGGGTCTCTTGGGCACCCAACTCCCAGACCATTTCAGTGTTTGTTTCTTAGCAAAAGAAGTGATTTGGCGATTGGCTTATATGTAAAGAAATGTCCATTTTGTCTGTCAGAACTGGATGTCCCCTCTGTGGTTTGCTAATATAGAAACTGGCAGAACAGGCATGACTCTTTCTTTGGTGTTAGGGCTTGCATCCTTATTTGCTTGCGTCACATTGGTATCTCATGACTGAATGAATCAACACATAATTAAGTGGTCACATGAGGGATGGAGTAAAATGTTACTCATACCCTTATCATTGTGAATCTTTGGAGGATCACTGCTCTTCCCTATGTGAAAAGAAAAGGAGTACTTGTGGCACCTTAGAGACTAACCAATTTATTTGAGCATAAGCTTTCGTGAGCTACAGCTCACTTCATTGGATGCATGCAGTGGAAAACTGATGAAGTGAGCTGTAACTCACAAAAGCTTACGCTCAAATAAATTTGTTAGTCTCTAAGGTGCCACTAGTGCTCCTTTTCTTTTTGCGAATACAGACTAACACGGCTGCTACTCTGGTTCCTTGTGTGAGAAATCCTGAATCATTTTTTCTCCAGGATAATGGATTGAATAAACTGCAGGAGAATCTACACTCTAAGAATTGTACATGGGGTGGGGCGACAGAGGGGAATGGATGGAGCTGTTGGAAAAAATCCCAGTGGTCAAGTTTACACGTGTGTTTTCAAGACACTGGAGGATTTTTTAAAAGATATCAGTCTTTGTTCCCCCTCCAGCTTCCTTTGATTCCAGCTGGAGATGCAATTGGTGGCCAAGGAATGCAGGATGAGGCATTCAGGCTGGTTTGGCATTTGTGGGTGAAAAATAACTAATAGCCTGTTTTAATTTTGATTTATTTTTTTTAATTGCATCAAGTTACAGAGGCTCTGTTGCAATCGCTTTCCAAGTCCGGCTGGCACATACTTGTCTGGAGATTTATTGGGTTCTCAATTATCGCCTAGTCACAAGTGCAGCCACCTTAATCAATTATATGGAGGTGGACTGTGGCCAAAGAACGCTCAAATCCCTGCACTACATGTTCAAGCCATATCAATTTCACAAGCAAGGCAGTATTTTTTCCTTATAAGATTTGGGAAACAAACCCTGCAGCATGTTTTTAAAATATATAACAGGTTGCTTCGTTAATGCTGGCAACCTCTGTCATGTACTGGGCTCCAGAGCAGCATGTGTGGATCTTCTGGGGTGGTCATTGGGAACTAGGGTTGCCAGGTGTCCGGTTTTCGGTTTTGTGCCATTAGATAGTTGGCAACCCTATTGGGAACCTCAGTCTGCATGAGACTGGCTTGCCTGCCCTCATCCCCTAGAGCTGGAGTCTTTTCTCACACAGTGGTTGCAGGATTTAGATGTCCACCAGGGGTCATCTGTGTATCCCCTGAGCTGGACAGCAGTCCTGTTGAACATGAGTTTGTTGGTTATGGTCTTTTTGGGTTACAAAGCAGTGTATGGCTGCTAGCTTTGGGGAAATCTGCTCTGCTGGTCAACAAGTTACCTACTGGAGTGGCCTGGCATGCAGTTTGCTAGAATCAGCACAGCAAATCAGTGATGCTCCAAATACTATATAATAGCAGCTGCAGTATTGTAAACTCCATGCATTCAACAATCATGAGATTTTAAAAATACATTTTTTTTGCCTTCTGGTTTTTGAGTCTTTGTCAAGCTTTTCTCTGCAACCACAAGGGCTAGGTACTTTTTTCTTTTTAAATGAAAGCTGAGATTGTCCCGTGATCACCTGACTACCGGAGCTGGGGCTTTAAGAAAAACAGCAAGTGTTGTCAGATTCACAATAAAATTGTGAGAGTTGGTAGTACTGACTTGAGGTGGTAGTCGTCAGGTAGAGCAATGGCAGAGAAATACCCCTTGTGAGGAGGGAGTTCCTATCCATCTCTCTGTCCATGTTGCTTAGATGAGTCCTTGAATTCCAGGGTGACTGGCTGAGCGGTAGCTGGAGACAGAGGGGAATGAAAAAAAAAATACACTCAACTTGGTTTGCTGCACATGGGGAATTCTTCAGGCAGACCTGACAGTTTCCCAGTCATTCTGTCATTTTCCAGAGCCCTTGAGTTCTGGAATGGTCACGCACCCTTACAGGAGAAAACAGATGGTTTCATTTAATATTCTCCTATCAGTTGACCAGACAGGAAGGAGGAAAACATGGTGCAATCGGTGACCTTTGTTTGGATCTCAGTGATATCACCTTCATGTCTTGTTTAAAAAGCAGGGATCCCATATTGTGCCTGGTCTCCTGCTGCCACGATGCCAGCCAAGAGAGGTGTTTTGATATTAAGCGTGTGGATATATACTGTATGGGTACATTGGTATTTATAGGGTATGGATACTTCTATCCATAATCTTTTATAATTGGTCTGTTTGTTAGGAAGTTACATGACTGTTTAATAAAATATTTACTTTTTCTTGATATAGAAGCAGATGATAGGCCATCAGGGTGCTAAGGTGGTGTAAATCAACATGGAAGCTCCATGGAAGTAATAGCAGTATTGCCAGCTATCACAAGTTTTATCAAGAGTCTTACAATACTTGTTTTTCTTAAAGCTCTGGCTCCTGGAGGCATATTATTAGGAGAGTGCCAGATTTAATTGATTTTAAAAAAAAAACAAACCACAACCTTTTCTAGCCTTCTTGCAGAGAAAAGCTTGAGAACATGACTCCCAAAGGCTCAAAAAACCAGAAGAGAAATAAAAAGAACCCAAAATGTATTATTGTTTTTAAAATCTCATGATTCTTAAGGTAATTTTGTTATTTTGGGGGCCTGATTCATGATTTTTGAATGTTGGAAATTGATGATTCTGTGATGGAATTTTGCTGATTTATATCCGCTGAGAAGCTGGCCCACACACCTTCAGATTCAGTGGCAGCAGAGATCTTATATTCAGACTATCTCTATTGATAGTAAATGTTTTCATATCTTCACAGTGTGCCCTTTTTGAGTTCTTTGATGTATTCAACATATATATGACCTCCAAAATTTAAAATACGAAGTCACTGTTTATTCATGTAAGAAATCGGCTTAGCAACTCATAAACTTAAGCTAGTAACCTTGTTTTTCTCAAGTACCTTGAGTTGCATTGAAATTGCTTCGTGTCCTGTACTGTGAAACAGCCAAAATTAGTTTTTCATATTGATAATTCACAGTGTTGGGAACTTGCAGGAAGTGTTGATGCTAGTTTTAATGGGGGAAATGCAACATATTGTGTGCAGAGTAATTTTATGTAGAAGTTAAATGTAGATGCTTTACCATTGAATGTTAGGTTGTCTTTAAGACTATGCAGAAGGGATGGGAAGACAGAGGCAAAAGTTTTGTACATGGGTTTAAGGATCAAAGAAAACATTACCAGAATTACACAGAAAAAAATCAACACACTAAAAAAGGCATCCTTTCCAGACAAGAGAATTTCATTTGCTTTTTAAATATATGACCTAAGTGAAGACAAGTTCATGTTCCCCACTCTATTACAATAACTATTTATATCTATCGGGAGTGATTTGTGTTGGGATTTTTTCCCAAAACTTTCCATTAAATACACACAACACTAAACTATTTACTCTTTATTTTTAATAGCTACAGGGAGAGATTATTCAGCTCTCTGATTACTTGGGAGTGCACAATAAAATAACTGTTTGGCAGGGGAAAAAATGCCCTGTTGTTTTGCAGTACCAGTTGGTATTATGTAGGTTTGTTTGGTGTCTCATGTCTTATTTATAGGAGATGGCAGTTGGAAACTGGATACAAAACAAACACCAGTGTTCCAGTGTAGCTTAACTATGCATTAGATTCTTTCTCTGATGGTTTATTTTTACATTAGGCATCTTTACTTTCTTAATTTTTCACGTAGTTTTTAAAGGGGGACATCGTCCTGCTCAAGCTCAAACATTTACCATGTGAAAAGGAAGGTAAATCCCATGAGGCATTGCACAAGGTCTCTTTGTGTCAGATTCTTATTTAGGGTCAAGTCCCTTTACACTGTCAATAAAAGTAATTACTCCAACTTGAAGTCTTCTTGACTTAGTGTGAGCACCATGCGTAAAGGGTTTGTAGGATTCGGTCCTACATTAAAGATTTGTTATTATTTATATATATAAAAGCATTTCTTATTGGAAACCATAGGGTCTAGTGTTCTTTAAGGAAGATAAATCTGGGGACCTAAGCAGGTTGACAGGATCTATGATTCTATGATCCTCTTAAAAGTTTCTCTAGATTGGTAGAAAATGCAGCTCTTTCAGTTATCTTGCTGAGGAAATATGGGTTGCCTTCCTTCTTCCTGATTATCTTGGTTGCTGCTAACTTTAAGCTGCTGAGAAAGCCTGGATTCATATACATATATTCCAATTCCACATCTTTACGGTTCTCTATTCAGTACTGTCAGTTTCTTTTCCCAGCCAGCAAGGAATTCAGTAGTTCTTCTCTACAATGATCCAAAAATGCACATAAAGCAAAAAATTTTAAAAGTCTAGCTCAATAGTAATTCCAGGAAGGCAAGTATTTTATAGCGAAATGGGATCAAAATATTTCTAATCAGGTTTCAAATCAAATCATCATTGGTTTTCATTATGTTTTTCTGCCCTAGCTTCAAGCTTCTATCATCTTGCATTACTAGCCAAAGATAGGACCATTTCTTGGCTTTGGTTTTTGGTGTAAATGCACCAAGCATGTGAGGGAACTTTACTTACGTAAGACAAATTCTAAGCAAAAATAATTCATTGTATTCTCTATTATTGGACAAAATGGCTGAAACTCCTTTATTTAGCCTGAACTTGGGGTTCGAATAAACTTTTATCTCAAGAATTTAGAATCAGGTGATTTGTTCCCCAAAATTGCATTTATGCTTTGGCTGCAGTTTTGACTCCGTATACAGTAAAGGCAATAAACGCCTTTCTGTGTGAGTGGTTATTTTATTCTGGTTTAGCTGTACTTTGTTGCCTTAGTTTGTAACAATCTAGTATTGTGATCTGTGCAGGAAGCCCCACTGACTTAAGGATGAAACCTCCGGCTTCAATCCTGGATGCTGCTACATGCAAAGAGACCCCTGCATCTAGGCAGGCCTTCAGTGTGCAGAGAGCCTAGGATCCTCTATCATGGAGTTCATTGTGGGATTGGGGCCTCAGGAAGGACATTTTGGCAAATTTTGCTTTTGAACTTTGAACTTTTAAAGTATTTACCAGCTGTGTTGCCTAAATTGATATTTAAGCCCCTAAATAAACAGCCTGATTTTTCAGAGGTGCTGAGCATCTGTATCCATTGTTGAAGTCAATGGGAAAATATTGGCCTAAATGGGAAACTAAGACAACTCTCTCTGAGCTACAAAATTTTTAGAAATCCTTTTTCATGGAGGCACCTATCAGTATTAGAAGCTGCATCTCTATCACAAAATTAATTCCATGCTAATAGCACAGGGAAGAGGACACAACTGTGTATGGGAAATAACCAATAGTGTAATTAGATCTACTTTACTAACTCAGAGCCTGATCTTGTGCTCCTTATGGGACCAGAAACTCCCATGGTCCTCAGGTGAAGTGGGGTACGCATAAATCTCTGTGGAACAGGATGTGTCTCAGGTAGCCATCCAGGAAAAGGTTGACTGTTTCTGTATGTATGCATCATGGTGGTGGTGTTTCTAACTTATCCTATGGCCTTCCTGAAACATACAGAGGATTGTCAATATAGGATTCGGTAGTTGTTGCTGTCTGTCTGTAGTTGTCAGGCTTGACTTCACTTAGCACATCTTGAGTGATATCCATTCAGATTTTTTTCCTGCTCACTTGTTAGACTGTGGCTGCATCCTCTTTCAAAGCTTGTCTCTTTAATGTGCCTCAAGTTACTGTGAGATAATATGGAAACTTCAGGCGTTACTCCTGTAAATAAATGTTTACATAATACATTGGGCTCAACTCATCACTGCTGCATCCCTAGGAAAAAAGGTCACTTTTGACATCATTGAATTTTATAGAGAGCAGTGCATACAGAGCACATAACATAGATGGTTTTCAAGCAATTTCATTCTAGCAAGAGCATGTTACTGTATTATTGGTTATGCCCCTTGGTAAGCAAGAAGATAACTTAGGGTCAAATGTTATCATCTATAAGGGAGCTGAGAGTATGAAAGGCAGAATCTGAGTTTAAGGCACCAATCCCGCCCGCAATTTCTCACATGATTAGCTTTACTCATTTGAGTAGTTCTGCTGATTCCACTGGGATTACTCGCTAGTTAGGTGTTATGTCAAACATATGCATAACTGTTTGCAGGATCTGAGCTTTGGTCCTTAATTTTGGTCACTCTAATGAGCACAAGAGATTGTAGTTCAGGATGTTATACTGAGTTTCTACTTCTGGTATTTATTTCCTGTTCCCATTACAAGGGATCAAAAAGACACCACTCAAGTAGAGTTTTGAGGTGAAATCCTGACTCCACTGAAACCAGTGGGATTTTTGCAATTGGCTTCAGTGGAGCGAGGGATTCGCCCTTGGAGTCCTAACATTCTGCGTGTTCCACAGGGGTATCTGTTTGTACAGGAACTCTGTGTTCTTCAATGGAATTCACCCTGGAAGGTAGGAAATCCTCTGCAGGACAGGCTCCAGGAATGAAGTTTGTGAAGCTATGTATTAGCTCATTCCGCTTCTATGAAATTAAGGGATTAGCGGTAGAAATGCATTTTGCGATGGGGGGAATGCTGCAGAAAATCCTAATGTTGGAAAACAGATTCTGATAACTCCCTGTGTATCCTAGGTGCTAGCAAAACCCTTAAGTTTCCAGATACAGAGTAAAATTAAAGTGGGGTTCCTCCCAGATTTTTAAGTTGATGGTCCCCACTGTGTGTTGTTTTTCTACCTCTGCATATATCCTACTTTTTCACACTCACACACACACACACGCTGAACCTTTCTGGATGTTTCACTGTCCACCCAATTCCAAAGATTTTGGGACAAATCCTGTAAACACTGAGCTTTTTGCTCTTGTGATGGTATTACCAAACAGCTTCCATCTATGGCCAGGGGTTACCCCAAGAGCAGTTATGAAACCTTGTTTACAGCTCTGAAGCTGGTCAGGATTTCTTAGCAGGTCTTATTACACATCTCCTGTTTCTAATCTGTATATTGCCATCCAATTGTCTTGACTGTTCCTGATTACTTGTAATCTTAATGAGCCTCTATAGAGCATACAGTGCCTTCTTTGTTCCTATTGGAGATTGATGGTGGGGAAAGATAGAGGTTGCTGGAAAACATGAAATGTTTCCTTTTTCACTTAGCATGAAACATACTTCAGTTCTGCACTGTAACTGTGTATCAACAATCCAAACCTGTGCAATAACTGTGAATAATTGTAGGCATCATTTTTGGATTTCCAGTATAAAGCAGGCACCCTATCCTGTTAAACCTTTAAAGGCCTTATTTTAATGGTGAAATCTGTGTGCATGAATCATAGCAGAGCTGGGATTGGCTGGCAGGCTCATTGCAGATCCAGGTGGCATATACTGACAGCTCTGGGTCACATGATGGCTATTAGTGCTTGCTTTTCCACTCGCCTGGCTCAGCCTGTCAGCCTGGGTTGGACTGGAGCATCCTGCAGCTTCCAAGAATGTCAAGGGGGAGGTGTCTGAGAGCAAGCTGCTTTGTTTTTCTCCCCTCTTCTTCGATCAGTCTGAATTCCTGACAAATGTGGATCCTGGGGGTTTAGAACTGCAGCCACAATTGCCAGGGAATTCTGGTCATGAGGCTCAACCCATATTGGATTCACTAAAGAAGAAGGATAGATTTAAACTGGCATGTACAGCCTACGTTGACTGCCAAAGCAGCACTTAGCTATCAAATGAATTAGACTGATCTTCTCTCCTCCGCAGTAATACACTTGAGGAGACAAAGGAACTGGAAAAACAGACAATGTTTACTTTAGTAAAGATCCTGGACTGGGCAGCGGAATGGAAGGACAGGATATTGGTTATGAAACTATAGGACAGTGTAGATGGATCCTTGTGGAAAAGTCCATATTTTGCTTCAGGGATCTGCTTTCTTTAAGGCTGGTTTTATGATCCGGTTGCCAGGATTAAGCTTTTTGCATTGCCGCATGGAGAGTCTTTTGTTTGAGTTAAATTCAGACCTCTCAATATGTCACCTGACAGTCTTGTGGTTTTGGATGAATATGGCTCATTGCTATTATTAACCTGGGTTGGCAGCTGGGCATAACAGGAGTTTATAGGGATTCTGAAAAGTGGAACTGCTTGGGGGACAAAGATGCTTCCCAGGTATGATAAATCCTCACGTTATTGAAATTATTTTAACAATTTGGTTACTAAATATCTTAACAATAGATCTGATGCCATAACACATTTTTTATAGAAATGTCATGCTTTCTAAAATAGATATAGTTGATAATGCCTATAGCTGTATATAGAGTGGCACTATTCTGCATTTTAAAAATACCTTAAATTAATGCCATTTGCTATAATTTTGCAAAGGCTAATGCTGATGTGCTAAAATAATGTTATGTTGTGTAAAAGTGTTGTGTTCAGGGCTAATGAATTTAATCTGAAGGGACTAATCTTGCTTTTTGTGTGTTTTTATATATTACAGACTGGTTTTCCAAAAGAACAAATTAGGGAAAGTGTGTGTGTCTGTGTGTGTGTGTTTGTAAATCCTCTTGAAACTAACCAGGTGTTTTCTGGAATGGCATGCATTAAATATACCCAAAAATCTATGTTGAGGAATTGCTAGTGTTGACTTTAAATTCTTGATTGCTGGAAGTCAAGTTGTAAAGATGGTCAACATATTTAATCCTTTTCACAAACCTTCTGGGGTATTTATTTTCACAGTCTCAAGATGATTTCAGGTTAATGTGTTAATTATAATATGGTTAACCAGTCTATACTGTGTCTTTATATTCTGAGTACTTTTTCTCGGGGGCCAGCAAAGAAGAACTAAGTCCATATTTAAAAAGGCGTTTAGGGTGTATTGGAGTTTAAAGTGTGAATTAGGCATCCAAGTGAGAGCTGAACGGATAAACAGAGGCAAGTGACTAACAGGTGGGAGTTAAAAATGAAAACAAACGAAGTTAGTGTAGTTTGCAGCTAGGGACTCAGACAGCAAGTTAGAATTTAGGAGCCAGTAAAGGTGGAAACCAGCTGAAGTTTAGGTCCCGGTATACTGTACAGAGTACAGAATGTCTGACCGTTTTCTGTGTGACCAATGGTACAGTATGTGCACAGTGCAAGCAACACAAGGATCCCAGGGACTGGGTATTACAGTTACTCAAAGTGAGGATTGCTAAACTGGTAGATCAATGAGACAGATTTATAGATGTGACACAAAGCTGGCATTTGCAGCCTGCAGCTGTGCCCTTCCTCCTTCCAGGGTTGGAGCACCAAGAAATGTAAAAGAGCAGACTCAGCTTTCATTTACAAGAAAAGTCAGCTTCTAGCCCTCTTCCTCGTGTCAATCCTTGAAAACGTAACCTCTTCAAACCAATGGCTAGGGATAAAAGCTTGTCAGTGATCCTGCTTTAGAGATCATAGCTTATTCCCTGACAGCCATCCATAGCCACAGACCCTTGATTGTTGGAAGATCCCAGACTAAGTTCACAGCTGTAGGAGGCAGTGTCGACGAGGGCAGTAGGGTAAGCTGCCTCCCAATCAGCTGACCCTGACTGTGGCCTTTGTCAAACCACATAGGTCAGAATTTTCTCTGCGGGATTGGGCCGTACATCCTAAAATTCACCAAAATGAACACACAACCCTGCAGCAGCCTGAGACCTTTTAAGGACAACTGTACCTTGCAAAGCTTTTCTAAGTGTTGGTCCTGTAATTGCACTAGCAATGGAATCTCCTTATCTCCTTCCCCCATCTGCAACCATAAGGCCATATTACATCTCAGAAATTTAAGTAGAACTCCTTGCTGAAAACACCATGAATGCAAAGCAGTGGTATGAACTGGATTCCCTATTCTTGGATAATTCCTTTCATTTGCATTTCTGGTGTTTCTTGCAAAAATGGCTACATTAAAACTGGAAATACTGTCAACACACCACCCGTTATTTACCTGATGGGTTCCAAATTAGTTGTACTCTTTCAGGAAGAAGATCTATGTGTCCTGGATAGTTCAACATACGTCTGTATAAGTACAGTAGCAGTCAAAACAGTGAGTGAGTTACTCACTTGTGGTGAGAAAATGTTCGAGAACATGGTATGTCCTCACTCCAAGTCCTGCATTCCATTTTTTTTTTATTTTATTTTATTTTTGGTCACATCTTCTCAAAGGCATAGGCATGGAAAAGATCCAGGAGCACACAGCAAAAATGTCTGGAGGATTGGGGAGTGGTAAAGGGAAGGAAATCCTTAAGGTGACAAGGGATGGAACAAGATCAGCGGTAATAGCGATAATATAATGAATGGTACATAGAAGGCCATTATGGTGCTCCTGTTTACTTCTCCCCATAATAAAATAACTGAAGGGCTCTCAAAATCAATAGGCAGCACATGTACACCTAATAGAAGAATATATATTTTATGCAACTTGTAGCTAAACTGTGTAACTCTCTGCTGCAGGATATTTTAAATGCATACAGCTTAGAAAGATTTCAGAAATGGATTACACCTTTAGACTTAAAATCTAAGCTCTTCAGGACAGGGACAAACTTTTTGTTATATGTTTGTTCAAGACTTAACATAATGGGGTCCCAATCCTGGACTGGGAACTCTAATCACAACTGCCATATACATAATAATCCTCTAAGAATAGCATCTGCAGGTAGATTAGTTAAAACCACAAGGGCTGTGAATCCCCATGCTTCGGAGTGTAACTGATCACCAGCTGGGCCAAGAAAAAATATCCTCCTCCCACTCCCCCACGTAGCATTGTCCTGCTAGCTATGTTATGAAGCATCTGGCGGCATTGGTCATCATCAGAGCGAGGGCACCAGTCAAGATGGACCCGAGTTCTGTTCCAGGGTGGCTGTTCCTATCAACGTTCTAAAAAGGTGCTAACATGAAAAACATGCAGAACAGATAAGCTGCTGTAAACTATAAATATCATTTGCGTAGATGCTTTTAAAAATAGTTTGAAGTGATTCATCACTGGGCAGTTTTCATACCTATGGGTAACATGATGTTGAGAACAGTAATTTGACTGATAGTTTTAGCTTGCTGTTTGGAGACCTGGCCATATCTTTATTTAAAGAGGTTTTGCTTTTTGGTAATTTAAGTTACAGGTTTCTATTTATTTGGTGTCTTGATTAGTTTGCTCTGATTTCATTTGTACTTCCAAAAAAGTTGTGTTAGTTATTAAAAAGTAACCTGGTACTGCCCCAAGTCATTTAGACATGAAATCTTATTTGAGGTAAAATCTTTGCCAAGAGAAAAAACATCATTAAGGTAATTTCTTACTGTGGTGAAAAAGGTTCTGTTGATATTCTAAAGAAGAACAAGGGGGGTTTGTGTGTTTCTAGTTACAGATAAAAAAATTGAACTTTTAATGGACTGAGGGAGGATTTGTGTGTGTGTTTTCTCATTTATTAAATCCGTAGGGATGGGGTGTAACATCATCTTAAGATCACTCTAACCCCCTCAAGAGAAATATCTGTGGTAGCAACAAATGCTGTGTGTTAGAGATGTGTGAGAAAATCCTTTATGAGAGGGAATTCAGAACGGTGACTTGTATACTACTGAACAAATCTCAGCAGTGGTGTTTTAAATGGTTTTGCAAACAAATTACATTCAATGGGATTCAAAGAGGGGAAAGGAAGAGCAAGAGATGTCTGACCATTGAATTTTTATGAGTGGATGTTTTAGCAATATTACTTCTAACAAGATTTGCAAACATTTGTGACTTTTTGAAAATTACTTCGTTAGTTTGGTGATTCAGCCAGGTAGTATTCTGAGAATTCCTTATGCCCCCACTTCTTCCCCATTCAGTGCAGGAGCAGAAATGACAAGGACATTTAAGGTGATAAAGTTAAAAATGATGCACCCACTTGGTTGTGTTGTGTAGTATTGCCCTTTGGAGAGAAGTCCATCTTTACGATCTAATTGCAGCAGATTCGACTAACATACTATGTGATATCTGGAAGTGTACCTGTAGAACCAAGTCATTCTTCACCATTTAGGGGCCAGGTTCCAGCACTTCATTGCTAAGATCTAAAGAAAATGACTTAAATTTTTGAGTTGCGTTTTAAATAATTTGTTTGCTTATATAAGCTTTAAAGAGGCTATTTTTCTCATATTTCCCATCTTTGAACAGCCATATTCTTTATACGATTTGCTAATTACGGATGGGATTTTCAAAAGCTCCTAAACTATTTAAAATCTCACTCTATACGAATTATTAGTATTTATTTGAGGCCTATGGGAACTACAATAATACGATCAGGACAGGTGATCTGTGGTGCTAAATGAAATGGTCCACCCCATCTTCCTCTGTTGGTCCTTCAGAATATGAAATTTGTGACATCACAATCCTCTATCATGACAACCGACTGAGATTTCTTAAAATCAGCTCCACAGGAAGATCAAGTAGCAGCAGCTGGCTTATGCATGAGAAACTTCTCATTAACAAAACCAGTCAAGATTTTCACAGCAGTGTTGGGAGGTTTAGACACAGCTTTCATTAACATGAGTACTACACATGAGTCTAAATCCCCTAGAGTGCTGTGAAAACCTCAACCAAATAGCAATTACACTTCATAGTAAGGTACCATTTATTAAAAGAATATATAGCTATATGGGTATATCCATGAATCTTTCCTCTCACTCTCCTCCCCAAAGAAAAAGTTTTCTCTGCGTGTTACCATAATTTCCCCAAAGGTTGTTATGCCACACACGTGAAATTGTCAGCAATAGAGGGGCATTATACAAGGCAATCCTTTTGCATCCTTTGAGTCTCGGGTTAAGAGCTAAATGGTTCTGACAGCCTTGCTTGGGCCCTCTATCATAGGTAGCCCCATTATGGTAGTAAGTTATGAGTGCCTCACCGTCTTTAATATATTGATCCTTTCAACACCCCTATGAGATAGAGAAGTACCATTATACCCGTTTTACAGATGGGGAATGGAGACACAGAGCAACTAAGTGACTTGCCCAAGGTTACACAGGTCTGTGGCACTGCAGAGACTTGAACCCCAAGTCTCAGACTAGTGCTGTAACCACTGGACCATCATCTTCCTCTGCAGTGAAGAGAATCCCCCACACTTTGGGAATACAGATGGGCAGATCCTTAGCTATGTAAGTTTTTCTTTTACAACAGCGACTATCTGTCCCAGAGTATTGCTCTGCAGTATTTGTTTTGGGAGCGCGCACTACATATAGCCGACAGTAGTTCGTATATTTTCTCCAGATGCTCTTTTTAGATGTCAGCCTTACAATACTTTACATCTGCTAAACAGGAGAGCAAAACTACTCTGTGTATTCTGTTTCTTGCTAAAATATGTGTCTAAGCATATGTCTACAATGCTATTAGGCACCCACCTGTAGATTCGTACCAGCTGCTTCAGGTTTGCGGGGTTCAGGCTCTGATATCCTCCCACCTTACAGGGTCTTAGAGCCCAGGCTCCATCTGTGCCCAGATGTCCACACTGCAATTAAACAGCCCCGTGAGCCCGAGTGAGCTGGCACAGGTCAGCCATGGGTGTCTAATTGCTGTATAGACATACCCTAACTGCTGAATGGACAGGTGTGAGTTTGAGGGGCCAGCCTGCCTCTATTTACTGCCTGTCCCTATTGAACCGTCTGCTAGTACTCTTTAGTTTCTTCCGATTCAGGGAACACTCTCGCACTGCCAGAGAATATTTTGCAAGGCTAAAGCTGTGTGTTAGAGCTATATTATGTAACACAGATAACACTAAACTGGGACTATCACGAATATGATTTACAGCACACGTTGACTACTTGTATCAAGAAAGTTAAAATGACATGTGCAGAAACGGAGAAGCAAATAGGCTCTTGTTATCTTGCTCAAATATGATGCAGAATGCAGCAAGGGTTTTATATTTAGCTTACTTTCCTCTTAGTGTGTAATCTGCTCTTGGAGCTTGTTATAAGCAGACTTTCCTGAATATCTGGAATGGTTCCTGCCCTTCTTTGCCAGGATAGTGAAGCGATTTCAAAGCTGAATGTCGGAAGTACTGACTAATAGAAGTCTTGCTCTTGTTTAATAGAGAAGCAAATTCAAATGCATTGAAGGAGTGGGGCAAGTGAAAATAATGTTTTTGCAAGCAATGGATTATTATTATTATTATTACTATTACCTGTTTATTATAGTGTCAATGGCATAGTTCATGAGAATGGTTTCTAAACTTTCCACCCACTTTACCTAGGGGCAGGAGATGCCCCAGCCATATGTTCCTACTGGGGCTGTGAGCGTGAGATTACCTGCTGGCCCCGCCTCAGTAGCTAGAGATTGAGTGTAGGGGGTTGGCTTGGGGCCAAACATCCCCAAATGTAGTGGTTTGGTGTCTATCTCAGTTAAATAACCCTCTTCTGGTGCAGTCCCAACCAATAGTTGTGTGTTTGTGTTTCACAGTAAGTGACACATGAAGTAGAGCATCACCAGATCTTGAATGGATTCTCATGCCAGCTATCAGTCAGAACTTGTTCAGTGCTGCAGAGTCTGCAGTGTTAATGGACCAGAATCTGCTGCTACTGAAGTCATGGCAAAATTCCTGTTGATTTCAGTGGGCCGTGGGATTGGGCCTGCTGGTAGGAGATGTAGGAGAAGGGCAGAGGACCAGCATTGCTTGCAAGCGCTGTAGTCTGACTCTGTTGTGCCATTTTAATAGCTGTCCTAGCAAAGCGTAGTACTTTTTTGGGGTAGAATTCAGTTATTTAGCAGTCTGGTCTGCTTTTGAGGTATGCAGCTTTCATTGGGGGTACAGCGCTTGCAAGCAATGCTGGTCTTTTGCCCTTCTCCTACATTTCATTGAGGGTAACTAGCTTGATGTGTGTACACCAAGACAAGACCAGGCTCTTAACATGAGTGGTACATGTGAGTCTAAATCCCCTAGTGCTGTGAAAATCTCAACCAAATAGCAATTACGCTTCATAGTAAGGTACCATTTATGAAAAGAACATATAGCTAGAGCTACATGGGTAGATAAGGGAATGTATTTTTCCATGAATCTTTCCTCTCACTCTCCTCCCCAAAGAAACCTCTGGACATCAACTTATTTCAGTTGTAAATTGCTCAAGTTTTTGCTTGTATTTTTTCCCCCTCTTACTGTTTGTTGCATAGTATCCTGTCTGCAGCTTCTCTTTTTCTCCTCTGTTGCTAAATTGTGGGGCTAAGCTGTTAGGAAATGGACTTCCTCTCCCAAGAGACCCAGAGAACTGTATTTATTGCTGCTGCGTAAATTCCCCCCAGGCTGAGACTAATCTACCAGTAACACTTACGAATTTCTTTTACAGATTCCTAATATTTTTAGTTACTCCATAATATAGGGTTGCCACCCGTCCTGTTTTCACCTGGACAGTCTGGATTTTGGCCTGTGTCTCTTGGGTGCCATTGGTATCCGGTTTTGTTGTTTTTGTTTTTAATCTGGGGGGAAGAGGCGGGGCTTTTGAGGGAAGAGGTGGAGCACGGTTGGGGCCTGAGGGGAGAGGCAGAGAAGGGGGTGGGAGCTTAGGGGGAGAGGTGGAGCAGGGACGGGACCATAGGGGTCCAGTTATAAGGCATCAGAAAGGTGGCAACCCTACCGTCGTAATTTCTTTTTTTATTTGGATTGTGGAGTCACGGTGCATGGCCTCCCACTCTCTTTAGGCTGCAAAGCAAACTTTACTTTACATGCTAAAAATATAAATAACATAAGTTTATGATGTAGCCATAAAAGCAATACCATCTGTAGGAAGGTAAAAAGTACCTGTGGACCTGATCCCTTGCAAGCTATCAATTCGCAGAGCTCCCATTAATATAAGTCACTGGATGTCCTGAATGCAGAAGGCTTGCAGGGGGTCACCAGGCTACAGGAGGAGTTGCTGGGGATAACTGTGTCTTCAGGGGACCAGAAAGCACAATCTCAATAAAGGCCCAGTCTAGTAACACAAGATCTTATAATGCCTGTGATGGTGGCCCAAACTCTTTCTCTCTCTGCGTCAGAATGCAGCAATTCTAATAATTGGAGAAAGGCCCAAGCCACATCCAGCTGTAAACTGTCTAGTGTTTAGGGTGATTCTAATCTAGGGTTTTGGTGTGGACCCATCTATAATAACAACACCAGCCTAAGTACGACGTGTGTTTTAACACCAATATTGTAAGTGTCATTTCACAGTATTTTGGGCCCTTATAAAAGGGAAGGGTGAGTGATTTCTCTGTGTATTTCTTTTCAGTTGTGCAGGTAAATGCTGATGGATATTCAGCTTTGCCAACCTCAAGCATTAAAAATCCTGAGGTTCGGCTTAAAAATCACGAGACTGGGGGGAAATGTTGGGCTCTGTTTATTTGCCTTTGGATTCCTGAAGCTTTCGGGGCCTCTCACTTCACGGTTTCAAGTTTTTCTCTGCAACTATGAGGGATTAAAAAAATACTACCGCTGGGTTTTGGTTTGTTTGTGTGTATGTGTTTATTTTGTTTTTTTTTAAATGAAAGCGAAGATTCCCTTGCAATCTCTGATTCCCGCAGCTGGGGCTTTAAGAAAAATACCCTAAAAATCACCAGACTCACAATAAAACCGAGAGAATTGGGAAATCCTACTATGATGAATACTGTTAGCTGAATTAAACCAGTTTACACCAGTGTGCGATTTGGCCCTCTATCTACATAGGCATGATGCTTGCCATAGGTTCAAAGTGTTTAATAAATCGCCGTTGCATGTGTAGGATTTTATTTTTTAATAAAGTCAGGCCTACAAAAATTGTAAAAGGAATGAGGTAATAACTCATTGTGGTAATAGACGCTTCTGTCCTTTTGTTTTCCATTCAAGCTGGCCTTTGCCGGAGTTTGACCCAAGTCAGATCCGACTGATTGTGTATCAGGACTGTGAAAGAAGAGGGCGAAATGTCTTATTTGACTCCAGCTCTAAAAGAAAAACCGAGGAAGTATCTGTGTCGGTGAGCATTGCTAATCATTTAACTGAAACTTGATTACAGTATATTGTATATCTTTTAAAAGTACCACAAGATTTATACATAAAACGCTTGTATATGTGTTCACATTTCAAACATAAAGATCCACGTTATGCTATTTTTAAATAAATATTGTGTTGCGAAGTATTTGAGCTTCAGTGATTCCCTCCAACAGTGATCTTTTTATTCCTTGACTTTTTAACCTTTTTCTTTCAGAGATGTCTTGCTTTCTTTGACCTGAGCAATGCCATGTATGGTGACAGAGAGGCAGTAGAAAATTTCTTCTTCTAGCTATTGTACCAGCTCTTTGCTGGAAAGTCACTTGAAAACTTTCTTTTTGGTTTTTCCTTTCATCAGCGGAATGCACTGCTGTTTATTGATCTGTGAATTTGCAGTGTAATTGCGATAGCAGGATGAAGGAGGATGTTCTTGGGGGTAGGCACAGGATAGCTGAGTTCTGGGCCAGCATTGCCATAGACTATCTGTGTGAATTCTCTCTGAATCTCATTTTCTCCATTTGTAAAATGCCTGCAGAGCCGTTAAGATCTTCAAATAGAAGTCATTATCTGAGTGCAAATGGGTGGTTATGGTTAGTTTTGCATTAGGATTCACATACAGTTAAGTTCTATAAGTGGGGCAGTACAGTACATTGCCCCCGTCTTCACTTCAAGTTTGAAGATGGTCCCGCCTATTGAAACCCTCCTGCTTTTCATCCCAGTTCTGGCTGCCTACTTCCTCCAGATACCTCACTCTAACTCTGGGAAGTAATCTGTGTGGCTTTGGGCATGAACTTCCATGACTTTCGTAGCTGGAATGTATCAATGTTCTATCCACAGTTCAAGACCTGGATTTCCTTGTTCTTCCTGGGAATTTAGGTGTTCTGTGCTTAACACAAGCTTAATTGCAGTATCAGTAGCAAGTGCCACTGCGAAACAGACCAATTTAAATGTCCAAAAGTACATAACCAGCAAAAATATATTGGCTCTGCCTGAGCTATTGCTGTGCTAATTAAGCAAAGCTTTGTGGCAGTCCGTAAGAGGGACCCCCTTGTCCTATTCTTGTTGTTTTACTGGAGTCCTCAAAGCAGATCTACAAAGTGTCTATACTTACACAGCCAATTTTCCATCATTATTGGCTTTATTACTGATACATAGTTCAGCATGACAGATTGGTAGCTACCGAGTTCCAATAAAAATAGACCTGTTTCAGTAGGGTGACAAGCATCTGAAATCACATGACCCACAATCTCTTCTTTTTATGCCATTTCTTAACGGGGAAGAAATAGGAGGTAAGGATGTTCCCAGGCTGCAAATCTGGAATGCCCAGTGCTAGCAACTGGTGACTTCATTTATTTGATTGTCAGTCACATTCTTGGTATTTGAAAGGGAATTTATGATGATACATTTCTTGCCACGTTCCCCAACTTCCGGTCTCACTTTAACGAAATGATTCCGATACTGTCATCTCATGCAGTCTTCCTTCTTTCAGCAAACCTTTGCAAGAGTTATCAGGTAAAAATGTGCACAACAATCCTTAACTCAGCTTGTTGCTAGTTCAGTACAGACTTGTATAGTTCATCTCTACCCCGATATAACGCGGTCCTCGGGAACCAAAAAATCTTAATGCGTTATAGGTGAAACCGTGTTATATTGAATTTGCTTTGGCCTCAAGCATTTCTGTTATTAATAGTCACTTCCGGCCCCCTGACTGACCCCTCAGAACCCCTGACCCATTCAATCCACCTGTTCCTTGTCCCCTGACTACCCCCTCCAGAGACCCCTCCGTCCCTAACCACCCTTCCCAAGACCCCACCCCCTATCTACGCCCCCCGGCTCCTTGTCCCCTGACCGCCCCCTCCAGAGGACTCCTCCCCATCCCTAATCACCCCCAGGACCCCTCCCCCTACCCAGCCCTCCTGCTCCCTGTCCCCTGACTGCCCCGACCACTATCCACACCCCCACCCCCTGACAGGTCCCCTGGGACTCCTGTGCCCTATCCAACGCCCACAGTCCCCGTCCCCTGACCATCCCACCCCCAGAATCTCCAAACCATCCACCCCCACCCCGCTCCCTGTCCCCTGACTGCCCCCCCCCCCCCAGACCCTCTGCCCCTTATCCAACCCCTCGGCCCCAGCGCAGCACCCTTAACATGCTGCTCAGAGCAGCATGTCTGAGCCGGACGCGCTGATCCGCCGGAACGCGCAGCCCCGCCCCCCAGAGCGCTGCTTTACTGCTTTATATCCGAATTTGTGTTCTATTGGGTCGCATTATATCGGAGTAGAGGTGTACATATTGGAAATTTTCAAGGAATTGTGTTGGTTTTATTTTTCTCCCCCCATTTATTATGATTTTAACAAGGACACTCTCTGCAAGTTAGATCTTGGCTCTAAGCACATTCCAAGGCACTCTTGCCCTTTTGCAGTAAGACGTTTGTGTGGGATGGGCTCTCTCCACTGTGAAAGAGTATCTGTTAACTGCCTCTCCAAAGGCAATGTCCTCTGCTTTTTTCCTGAATTTCCTAATGTGATTAATACATCCGTGCATTTGCAAATACACTAAGGGGGAACTTTGCAAAAGCACTCAGCACTGGCCCAACTGCTCCTATTCAAGTCAGCTGAGTTAAGCTATTGATGAGTGATTTTTGAAAATCCAACCTTTAAGCAGCATGTTATCATAGAATGCCCCTTTTTATATCCCTGATTTTCTGCTGTGTGTGAAAAGTGCAATGCAACTAAACACAATGATGATTTAGTAGTAGTAGTTTCTTGCAGCAATCCAAGATATATGCAGCTGTCTTTTGTCTATGCATAATCCCCTGCATATATCAGAATTGCATCTGATGAACCAAGGGTGAACGTAGCTCAGTCAGCTTAAACCCTGTAAAGGGATGATATGGTTATGACATTTAAAGCACACCTTGGCTTCTTTTCCAGGGAGCCACGTATTCCACACAGGAGAATTTGTTTTAAATCAGTCGTTTGGATGGATGCGTGGCTTTAAATTTTGAATAGATGAAGAATCTAAAAGCGGACCCAGATGTTCTTAAATTGTCCAGCAAACCAGCAGTATCTATTAGCGGGGTCTAATCTAACATTACTGGACATCCTAATAACATTTTTTGTGTGTGGGAAATGTTTATATATCAGAAAGAATGTCTGACGAAATCATGAAATCCTTAAATAATTCTCTTGCCTCTTTGCCCTCTGATAATCCAAAAAGCCAAATAAATGAGATTTTGGAATGCTAACAACAGAATTACGGTGACGGTTAATGGGTTAATCATCTGAGGTGCCAGATGATTTCTGCTATGCTAGATGACTTGAGGGGAGGAAATATATAAACGTTGTACGTTAAAATTTGTACTTGAATGAGGAATTAACTAATTGCAGACATTATGATTTTGCAATCTGAGGTGTCTGCATAACAGTCTGCTATCACTGCACAATGCAAAAATCCATCGTTCTTCCTTGGCTTTACAGGATTGAGAAAATTAAGACTGTTAAAAGAAACAAATGGAAATACAAAGAAAGGGACGAATAGACACTCTCCCGAGTGAGTGACTCTGTGTGTTTTATTACTTTGGGGTCATAGTACGGTTGATGGCCATGGTGAAAACTGCCTGTCGTTCAGTTTGAAGGAGAGTTGTTACTTTCCCTGGGTCTTTTTGGGTACATCTACACACCAAAAAAAAAAGACCCATGGCCAGGGGTCTCAGCATGGAGATCAACTGACTAGAATTTGCGGGGCTCACGCTGCAGGGCTAAAAATAGCTGTGCAGACACCCAGGCTCTGGCTGGAGCCTGGGCTCCGAAACTTGGCAAAGGAGGAGAGTCTCGGAGCCTGGGATCCAGCCCAAGGCCCAGTGTCTGTGCTGCCATTTTTATTCCTGCAGCACAAACCCGAGTCTATTGATCTGGGGGTTGGACTAGATGACCTTCAGGGATCCCTTCCAACCCTGATATTCTATGATATTCTATGATCCGGGCTCTGAGACTTGCTGCTGGAGGTTTTTTTGTTTTTGTTTTGTTTTTTGCTGGTTAGACATGCCCCTAGAGGGTTAAACTTCTGTGGTAAGGCTGAGAAGGGGCCGCTTGGCAAGAAGGACTGCAGGAACTGAGAATGTTGGCCGAGCAGCGTGCCAGGCATTGTCACTTAGATGTGAGATCCACGTTAGACAGCTGTGATGCCCGGGCACTTGGCGTGTAGGACAGGGCAAAGTGGCTTCCTTTTGTGTATCCTGTGCCTTTTTTGGTACGAGGCACAAGAGGTTCTTTCCCAACTTTATGTCCCTACTGATTAGTCAGCCTTCTGTATCCAGGGGCCTTACACAATTCTTAGACACTGTGCTGGAATTAATTGGTGACTATTCTCTTTCCCCATGAGCAGCAGAAAGTTAGAACAAGCTTCTTCCACTTCAGTTTTACCAGTATCTCAGGAGAAAGAGGCCGCACTTTTCAGCATTGTGACATCTGAGCATGAGACGATGTATCAGAACAGGAATCATTTGCATATGGAGTGCATGAGGGCAGAGTGTGATGAAAAGAGCAGACGTTACCAATGCCTTAACCAAATAGCCCCACACAACACCTACATTTTTCAGATGTTATCAGTAGGGCCCTACCAAATTCACGGCCATGAAAAACGCGTCACAGACCGTAAAATCTGGACTTCCCCCGTGAAATCTGATCTTGTGTGCTTTTACCCTATACCATACAGATAACAGCTTTCATGGAGGAGACCAGCATTTCTCAAATTGGGGGCCATGACCCAAAAGGAAGTTGCAGGGGGGGTCACAAGTTTATTTTAAGAGGGTAGCAATACCGTGACCCCTACTTCTGCGCCACCTTCGGAGCTGGGCGGCCAGGGAGCGGTGGCTGTTGGCCGGCCTCCCAGCTCTGAAGGCAGCACCCTGAGAGCAGCAGGGCAGAAGTAAGAGTGGCAATACCATACCATGCCACCTTTACGTCCCTGTTGCTGCCTTCAGAGCTGGGCGGCCGGAGAGTGGTGGCTGCTGACTGAGGGTCCAGCTCTGCAGGCAGCAGCGCAGAAGTAAGGGTGTCAATACCATACCGTGCCGTCCTTACTTCTGCGCTGCTGCTGGCGGTGACTCTGCCTTCAGAGCTGGGCTCCCGACCAGCAGCCACCGCTCTCCAGCTGCCCGGCTCTGAAGGCAGCACCGCCGCCAGCAGCCGTGCAGAAGGAAGGGCAGCAGTACCGCAGCTCCCCCCCAGGATAACATTGTGACCCTCCCCCCACCACTCCTTTTTGGGTCAGGATCCCTACGATTACAACACCATGAAATTTCACATTTAAATAGCTGAAATCATGAATTTACAATTTTTAAAATCCTATGACCCCCCGTGAAATTGACCCAAGTGGACCGTGAATTTTGTAGGGCCCTAGTTATTAGTCAGTCAGGTGTTGGAATCAGTCACAATGCTCCTCCCTGGCAGCTTTGTAAGTCTGATCTATTTGCCTTCATAGAGATTTCAGTGTTCTCACCTCATACAACTATGAGGCTTGTTCATAATGGCACCTTATTAATTTATTTTTAGGTGATAATGTCTGTCTATCACTTTAATGCCTCCTGGTAGCCTCACATCTGAACTTGCTCCTTCTCCCCCAGCATCTTTTCGCTTATTGCTGTTTCCTTCTGTCTGCAAAACCCAGACCCAGAGATTAGTTAGAAATGTGCTTCCTCGCTGGGTCCCAATGGAAATTCATTTGCGCACGAGCAGGAAGAATGTTCCTTAGAAATCCTTGAAAAATTAATATCCGACCTGGTTTGAATTTGGATGCAAATATGCAATCAAAAGACAGATTTTCACCCCTATTTTAAGGTATTAAGCCCCAGAGGGCAGAGCCAGTGCTGAGCTCTCAGCCTTCACTCTGCATTTTCTGATGTTTGAGCTGAGTGCTTGACTTCCCAACCTTGACAATGCATTTACAATGGCCATTTGCAGGGAGCACACAGTTCTGTACTCAACTGTTGTTGTTCGTTAATTATATAGCATCATGAATGTGTATGGTATGTAAAAACAACCAGCAATGCAAGGTGCCTGCCCCAAGGCGTTTACAGTCAAATTTGACAAGGACACGACAGAAATGATGCCACAAAATGGAGGTGAGGGAGGAGGTCAAAGTAAACGCTAGGAAGGGAATCCTGTATCAGTGCTTTCCCAAGAGAACAGAGTGCGTGTGTTTTGTTTTTGCCATTGTCTTGTTAGCTACGTTTTTGCTTTGTGTTGTCCTTTGGTGGTTTATGGCTCAAAGATTAGTGGGTGAAGGGCATTGTCAAAAAGGGATTTGACTGAAAATGGTTGCTGACTGGTACATGAGAAGTGGTAGAATTTTCTAAGCATAAGGGGAAACCTGCAAGGAGGTGTGGCGTGAAGAAGATTAAAGAATGATAATAGAGGGAACAGGAGAAGAAGGAATGAAAGCAGAGGCTGAGAAAAGGTGGTTGAGGTAGATAAAGCAAAAGGGAACCAAGGAGTTGGGCAGTTGTGTTGGAGAGGAAAAGGTGGAGGTTAGAGATGCTGCAAAGGAACAAGATGTGACGACAGCTGGATTGGACTTGGGAAGGAGTAAACGAGAGTCTAAAGTGACACTAGCATTAGGAGTTTGGACGATGGAGAACAATGGAGTTTGTCACGGTTTCAGGGTAACGACACCTGTGTCCGCCCCCCTGGAGCAGACTCTGTGGTCTGCTCCAGGAATGCCCAGTCAGGTACCAGACTTCCAGCCATCCCTCGTTTCTGGGTAGGGATCCAAGCCACTCTCTTCTGACTGGTGCCATATACTGTGATATTGCCAGCCAGCTAGTCCACCTAAAGGCCAGTGCCTGTGGTTTGCTTTCCTTCTGAGAGCTATAACCAGTGTATTGCCAGGAGTTACTCATCATCACACCGTTCTTTCTAAGCAGCATACACTTATTCTTAGGGTAAAAGCATTACAGAAGAAACCTATAAAAACAATAAAGGTTCCTACACGCTTACTAATGTACCAGAAACCGCCCATCAATGATATGGGGTCCTGGTAGACGAATGCCCTTCTAACCCCTCCCTCTTGGGTTGGGGTTCCCCCTAGGATCAATGGTCCTGTCTGTTTGCTGAATCTAAAGGAAGACCCTGAGTCTGTTTATACTCAGCCTTTATAGAGCCCAAGTTTTCTCTTTGTCCCTTAGTCTCTGGGAAACCCAGTTGGAACAAATATATGCAAACTACCCCAGGGGTGGAACCTCTGTGGGGTTGTTTACAGTTTCAGTGATGTGCCTTAATCAGCCCACCATTGTTTTTAGTTCCTGGAGGAGCTGTGGTAACCCTCCCTCATAGAGCAGAACACATTCATACCTAAACCATTCATAAATTTAAATTCAGTGGTCCCCAAAGATACTGCATGGGGTTGCGTTATGTGTCACAGAGTTACTCACAGGGCTGGGAAGAGCAAGAGGGTTTGCGGAGCCGCTGAGTTTCATTTTCACCATGCTGCATAGAGGCCACTGTTTCTGGTGCCGTGACACTTAACCCAATGCTAGTGCAGTCCGTGACCTCCTCATTTGGAATCTTTGACTCCAACTGCCACACTGATTAAAAGGCATAAAAATGGCACATAATTTCAAACAAGCCAGGATTACCCACACATTTGATTATGCTTTAGCAAAGGGTACGTGTTGGGCACTAAATTGCTCAGGGGATTAGTAACAGAATATTGAGCCGTTTGCCTGGAGGTGACCTGTGAAATTGAGACGATGGTCTCAAACTGTTTCCTCGTGGACAAGTTTTTGGGAAGCAAGAGACTACTGTTACAGTTGGCATCTCTGCAGTGCGGAGACTGAATCCTACCCTCTCAGCCCTCAGTATTCCCCTCCATCAGAACTGGAGGCATACTGAGGGGCCGGCAGAGGGATGTTTTTCCCAGTCACTGCTCCTGCTTGTCCTGTGAATACTTGCAGGAGCTAGACAACACTGAGAACAAAGCTGACAACTTTCAGGAGTGCTAGATTCTCTTTAAAAAACACTTGGCAGTTGAAAAAATGTGCGACAATCTAATACTCTAGGGTGGATGCACTAATATTTTTATAGCTGCAGTTACAATTCAGGCTGATGTCTATAAACAATCATAAACTGCAGGAGTTAATTTCTCTAGATTCATTTTTCATCAGCGTGATTGTCCCTTTGTTTCCGAGGATTCGAGTAAGCCTGGATATTGGATGGATCGTTCTCAGGTGATGGCAGCTTAGTGTTCTGTTTGGACAGTTGGGTTCTTACATTGTCCCCATGGCAGTGAAATCTGAGCACCTTCTATGCCAGACAAAAGATTAAAACGCATGATGAATGTTCTCTCTTTCTTATGCAGACCCAACCCATGACACTGCTTGGCTTTGGTCCAATACCCTTAGGTTCCCTTCGAATGGAATTTTTCTACCCTACTCTCCGTTTTTGGTGCTTCCATCACCTGCCTCAGGAAACTCGTCCTTCCCACAGTTGCTGAGGGTCTGACTTTTGGAGTCCTACAGCCTTCCAGAGCCTTCTCCCTGTTTTCTTTCACAGACTTTCTGTTTTATTTCAGGCCTCTAGATAGTCAGGATGCAGCTTGCTCCAGGGCCAGCCTGAGTTTGTTTACGCTCCCCTCTCCCAGCAGCTGTTACCTCTGAGGTGTTGGAAATGCCAGCTCTTCTGCGTAGTCCAGTCTGAGCTCCATTAATGGAGACCTCACTTCTATGGCAATTCTCCTTTGGAGCATGGCTAGGCATTTTATCCACGTGGGGATCAGTAGCTCAGAGGCCAGAGTCCCTTACCTATACCAGCAGGAGAAGAAACCTTCCCCTATGCTCATTTACCCTGACCTACCCATGTGTGTTTGCAAAGGGTTCATCCCATTGATTCTGGCTTCCCATAACTTTAAAGATTCATTTATTTTCGTTTTAATCTTGTTCTGTTTAACTCGCAGTGGAAGAAGCAGAAATGCTGCTTGTGCCCTGCCCATACAATGAAGAGTTTATGGACCCAGTGACAGTCCATTGTAAAACCATCAAGGGGTTTAGCAGGACCAGACATTGCTGGGGCAGGTTGGGGAAGATGATTTAGGAAAGAGTCTGCTGCAGATGTACATGGTAGAAGTCCAGAAGCAAGGCCACTGGGGTGAGAGCTGCTTCACAGTGGGTGTTCAGTGCATATCCACCTGCAGCTGAGTCTGTCAGCAATTTGTGCATAAGAACTCTGGCCAGTGGATGCAAAGACCCCCTTTCACCACTCCCCTTTGTGGCAACTTTGTGCATGGCAGAGATCTGCCAGCAGCATTTTATCTAGGGACTCGATTTGCTGCACTATGTACATTTGGGAAGAAAGAGAATAGGTTTGAAACTTCTGTTTGTGCAGCTTATTGAATGCTGTAGTTACCGCCTTATTTGGGAAATATGACTTGAAAATGCTTGGACTATTATACTGGAACACAAGTTGGCCTATTCCCTTGTTGCATAACATCTAGCAATTTGTAGCATCTAATATTTCATTGACATTCAAATTCCGTAACTACAGAGAGGAGGAGCATTACCGATACTTGATCTCATAGTCCAACAGGTTACACTTAAACACATGCTGGATTCTAAAATTGCGTGTTCCAAAATTTGTCAGTGTTCTGCGTTTTACAAATGATTTGCTACTTGTAAGCTGCTGACAGATGGTATCTAAAAGATCTTGAACATTTGACCTCTTTTACTTCACAGGTTCCTTAGTTCATTTTGCGTTCCACTGCAAAGATCAAATGTCTGTTCCCCTCTAGTATTTAAATTAGGAAACTATAATTTCAAGACAGATCTCATCAGTGGTTCTGGGAAAACCTACTATGCTGAAAATATTCAAGTGCTAGTGAAGAGAAATGATTAGGTTTTGCAAAATGCTCACTTTTTAGCCTGTCATTTAATGCACAGAAGTTTTTCATTTTACAAAAATGCATTTGATATACTTATAACCTGAAGTAAGCCTAGTTATTACCACATCTTCATATGAGAACTTGCAACATCTGATGGAAAATGTAAAGCTGAAATGTGGTTTGCCTGCACAAGTTGCTGTAACCCTGTGGATTCAATGTGGTTTTTTATCACATGATGCCTAACCTAGCCCAGGACATTGTTTTTTGTGTCAGAGATAAAATGCAATTCTAGTTCACGAGTTCCTACTAAAGTCATATGATTATTGTTCACATGTTCCAGGCATTGTGTACTAGGCGCAAGCCAAAAATATGAGCCATTAGCAAATCTACACATTGCATGACTTCAGCGTGCTCCCCATAAGGATTAGATTGGAAGAGGCCCTGGAGGTTTTTCGCCTTCCTCTGTAGCATAGGGCACAGGTCACTTGCTGGAGGATTCTCTGCTCCTTGAAGTCTTTAAACCACGATTTGAGGACTTCAAAAGCTCAGACATAGGTGAGAGGTTTCTCGCAGGAGTGGTGGGTGAAATTCTGTGGCCTGTGTTGTGCAGGGGGTCAGACTAGATGATCATAATGGTCCCTTCTGACCTTAGTATCTATGAATCTGTGCATCTAGTGTGTCATAATGGGAGGTGGTTACTCTGAGAGGGAACTTGTGTTAGTGGCTAAAGCACAAGCCTAGGGTCAGGAGAATGGGTTTCCATTCCCAGCTCTGCCACAGACTCACTAGTTTATCGATACGTTTTTCCTTAACCTTTCCCACTGGAGTAGCTTCACTAGTGGTAACAACAGTGCAAATTCTAGTGTGGGCAACAAGATGGAAAAATGTTAGTAAGCGCAGGAGCCCTGTCTACACTTGGGGCCACATTATAGCTAGCTCGTGCCCTACATGCACCAAAACACATGGAGGCCCACGCTCCACTTGCACTGGCCCCTACCCCGCTCAGGGAGGGAGGGGCAGAGGCAGGGTGCTCCTTTGTCCCTCTGCTTCACCTCCCCTCCCCCACAAGCAGCCAGGGACCATCTTCTCCCTGCACAGGGCCAATAGTGGGAGTGGCAGGGACCTAGGACTTATCCTGGCAGCTGGCATGTATCGGCTTGGATGAATGGGCTGGGCCTCCCTGCACTTTTTTCCTTCTGCCAGCTGACGCATGCACAGAGCCCCCTGCTGGGGTGGTGTTGGCAGGATGCCCAAAGCAAGGCCTTGGCTTTGACGTCCCATTGAGATGCCTGGGGCAATTCACACCTCTCAGAGCTATTGTTTCTGGCCCTTTGCAGACTCTGCTTCAGTTACACTTGGGTTGCATTTTCAGGCTTTTCTTCACAACCATTAGGGCTAAAAACCTGAATTTTTTCAGTTGTCATCATCTGCATCTTTGAAGTGCTATGCCAACCACAAGACTATATAAACGCTTATTAGTATGTACGTAAGGTGGGGAGAAGGCAGGTGGAATCTATTGTTCCGTTCCCCGTATTCATCCCTTTCTCTGCCACCCATTCTCCTGCTCCTGTGCCCAGTAATTATTCTCTGTAAATCTTCAAAGCAGCTTGACTGCCTGCGGTTCCTTAAGAAAATGAACAAGGAGTGTTGTATTTGCTCCCAGTTCAGTTTTCTAAGTAAAGCGGCCCAGCCTCCTTCCCTGTAGTCAGTCTGGAGGAGAAATAAATCCTCTTTCTGCTTACTGTTTGCCTTGGCATATAACCTTTTTGCCGCTAAATACGCTTCCTAAATTGGGAATACAAGACCAGATCGTTCCAGTGCCATTAAACAATGATTTTAGGGATGTGAAATCTAATGACAGGCATGTGGTCTGTGTTTCAGAAACTCTGTAGTGATGCTCAGGTGAGAGTCTTTGGGAAATGTTGCCAACTGAAGCCTGGAGGAGACAGTTCCTCTTCATTGGACAGTTCCATCAATTCATCCTCCTCATCTTCCGATACGAAAGAACAATGCCCAAAATACCAGGTGAGAATTCTTTTATATTATTTCAATCTTGTCAAATTTTGCAACAGATGTATCGAATGTTTTAAAATGCTTAAAGTTAGAGACCACCTGAGGCAGGAGTTTTTCTTTAAGGTTTAGACTAAGGTCGCAGTTTGAGAGTGAATCGAGACTAGGGCTTTGGGTTCAAGGGCACTAAAACATGGTAAACTGTTCTCTCAAGAGCGCTGCCTTGAATGGCAGAAGTATTTCCAGAGTATGAGAGGCCTGACCTTTTGGGCCATATCTGAACAGGACTTGGACAATAAGCCCCTTCTGTGAAATGAGACTTGGGACTGGACCCATAACGGTAGGTTGGGACATTTTCTTCCCTTGAGTATTTGGACCTGTATGGGCCCTTTTCTAGTGACAGACCCTAGGCCTCATGATATTTTTAAATATTCTGAATTACAAATATATTTAAAGTCAAATGTTCTATGTCAGGGGAAACTTTACTTTTTTTTTTTTTAAATGTGGCAACATACAGCTGTAAACCTGTAGATGAAGGCTATGTAACAGTGCTATATAACTTGAGTTAAATTTTACAAAAGTGTGGAGGTTTTGGTTACAAGAGTAGCCGGAGTCATCTGACACGGATATATTTCTGTCATCTCAGCTTCCATGGGATCACAAGCATTTTATATTAAGCCATCCTAAAATAGAACTGAGCCTTTATACTCTTTGTAATGAATTAATTACATGTTTGAGGGAAGCTGCCCCTTACACAACTTATTTTGAGGTACAGTACTACTGATGTCTTAACCCACCAGTGATGTAAATGAACGAACTTTCTGCATTGATTTTTATCTGTCATCACATTAGCTGTTGCTATATTTGACCAGAAATGTATTCCCTTTGTCTTTTCTTTCACATACAGCTCTTTGCTATAGTTTCAGTAAAGTGACTGAAGTCCTATTTGCCCTTTCGCCCTTCTTGGAAGGGTATTTTGTGTGGTTTTGAAAGGAAGAGCTATTCCATTTCTCTTGGTGTGCTTCCTCTGGCACAACATAACCCCCACAATGTCCTGTGTAACCAGGAGAACATTATGCTCACCAATGTCTCGACTTACAGCTACTTATTTCTCTTCTCCATTGGGCAGGCTGTGTACAAACACTGATTAGCATTGGAGAATAAAGGTGTCTATATATATGTAGTAAGTGCAGCCTTTGCAGTTGCGAAGTGGAAGTCCCAATAACATAATGCTAATAGCACTTTTTATGATAGTTTTATTTAAACGTATGTGACTGTGATGTAGGTGATTTAGAAGATGAAATATGGTGCTGTGTGGTATTCTGATTATGCTCCATCTAAAGCACTCACAAATGTCTCTAGAATACATTCAGATGCTTCTAAATAAGGTCTGATATTGCTAATGGTTACTTGCCGATGACTTCCCATAGTAGAATGTACTGTACCTGGTAGTGTTTGCAGGATCTTACTTGAGTATTTTTTTTCTCATCCAGGCTGAAGGTTTGTTTGATCATGAGACCTGGGTTTTACAACTGTGTTGCAATTCTGTTTATATGTGTAGAAGGTTATTTTGTGCAATATGTGCCGTAAATAGACATAGAAAATGATATAAATTTACCGGACAGAAATGTGATTTCCAAATCATGCAAATATTACTGACTCTAATATGCTAATGTGTCATAACGAACACTTGCAATTTATTTATGATCTGTTTTTATGTGCGCTCATAAATTTGACCAAGGGTACTGGTTTGTTTCCAAGTCATCATTCCCTAGAGTCGTGCCCTTTTGCCATACGCTCTTCAGTTATTACTCATATGAGTTTTTAATTTTTAACCCCTTTTCTTGGCTGATTGCACTTCACTTTGGTCTTTGGTGACCTCTGTTTTCTAGAACTTGGACGCCCAGGTGGTTGAACAGCAGCAAGGTTCTCACAATAAATGTAGGCATCTGTGGTAATGCCAAGTACCTCATTAGGCACATATGAAGGCCAAACCCCAAAGCAGGGTATCTCATGAGTATCTTTGTCTTTGGCAGTGCCTTTTCCAGATCTTGCAGGGGAAAGACAAAACCCTGTAATTAGGTTTGAAATGAGCGACTTTTCATGATTTTTGATGATGATGATGATTGATGATGATGATAATAAGAATATATTTTTGTCTAAGTATTTTCCCCTCAGTTTTTATAGACTTAAATTTTCACACTGGCAGAAAATTAAAACCAAACAATCCTCAAATGCCTTATACTTATTCAAAACTTATTCAAAACTCCCGCAATTTATATCCATAGATAAAAATGATCATAATTGGGCCTAATAGTTTGTACTGATCATTATTCAGTGTTCCATGTACACAAGTACTTTGTAAAAAAGGACTTTTTTAGAGCCACACTCACATTTTTTAGGCTCTTGGGTGATATTTATTGATTAAAATCTAATCTTTCCTAGACTACCTACAATGCACCTGGCCAGTTAGGCAATATGATAGAATGGGAATTTATCCATGATCCTGGTAGCGATCAGTTTTTTGCCGTGACACATGAAGATTAATAGTTCTTGTAATTATATCCTCATTTTTATAGTCGTAGTTGCTATTTTTATTCATGCCCCATCTTTTTTGTGCTCCTGGAGTGATAGTGAGTTGCAGAAGTTAGGTATTCTGACCTTAGTAATGGATCCTTTTTGCAAACTGCTTTGAAGATTCAAAGAGCTAAGTAATGGAAAGTGTTATGTTTTAAATGAGTTGTCTTTGAGTTTCATAGTATCTCCTTGTTCTTATTTCAATGGGTAGGGTAAGTAGAAGAATCCAGTGGCCTTCTTTACATATTCATTATTTCTGGTGGGGATCTGGAGGCCTGGATTCTATTTCTGATTCTGCCACTAGCTCACTCTGTGACATTGGGAAAGTCATTTAGATTTAGGCCAAACTTAGTTGTTACCTAAACCCATATTTAGTCACCTAAATAATTAGTCTAACTTTTCCCAGAGGGTACACAAACCCAGCTCCCATAGATTTCTATGGGAGCTGTGCATGCTTAGTACTCTGTGAATATCAGCACACTTAAGTATCTAATTTTAAGCACCCACATTTGCAAATGTTGTTCTAAATTCTTTGCTCCGCCATCTGGAGTTGACAAAGTCAAAGGATGTGGCTTGTTGTTGTTTTGCCTAGTGCCCAAATGCAGCAGCTCTGAAGTGTCTGAGCTCTGGGGGTCCTTGTGGCATTTAATTTAGTCAGGGTCAGGCACAGCTAGTGGGGAGTCAGTGCTAAATTCTGGAAGGTTAATGGGCAGAGGAACTGCCAGCAAAAAAGAACATGAGTAAAAAAGTGACCCTGCTTACTTATGCATACGATTGGAAAGACAGCACATAGATGAGAGGAAAGAGTGGCATGAGTTTCTGTCAGCTGCAAAAACATCTTCAGTTGATTAGCCTAGGTAACTTTTTAATTTTAGTCTGAAGATTTTTGCTTGCTGTGTGCAGTACTTTATCTAGCATATGATGTTACGTGACATTCCTCCTTTGTGCTCAATCAGTATCGCTAATGGCAAACTCTCACCAGTCAAGTAACAGGAAATGCATGATTACTCATGGCATCATGTGCTCTTTCCTTGTACTGAAGGAGGCGATCAGCACAATAACAATAGACAGAAAAGTGTCAAATGCAAATTATTATGCACAGGTGATTATGAGTCAATCCTTAACTTGTCAAGAAGCCATTGGTCCAGCCTGTCCAAAATCCATGATCTCCATAGAACGATGAGCAGTAAACACATAGCTCTTCTCGCTCTGATGATCAAATAAAAGAAAAGTTTAGGCCCTAAGGCCCTCATTCAGGAAAGCACTGAAGCTCGTTCTTAACTTCAGGCATTTGTTTCAGCCCCGTTGACTTCTGTAGGGATGCTTTTTGGTTTGGGACCCATGACCTGATGTCTGTGTCTTTATACACATGATATTACACCCACAGAGATGGATTGTGGCCAGACTTCTGTTTGGATCAATGAATTAAAAATAATGTGTTTTGAAAACAACAATGAATTATTAATTGGACTTTTAAACACTCTTATTTTTTTCGAATATTTACAAATATATTTTAATTTATAGAAAAACCCTTTCAGTTCCCCTTTTAGAATTCCTACTTAATTTTAAAATCTTAATTCCTCATTATGTGCCATAGTGGGGGCACCATATTTGTCCTCTGAACACTCCTCTGCTGGAACCTAGAAAAAAACCATTTCTCAAACTCCTAAACATTACATATACAGCAGAACCTCAGAGTTAACAAACACCTCGGCAAAAGGTTGTTCATAACTCTGAAATGTTTGTAACTCTGAACGTCCGGTTCCAAATGAGGTGTGTGGTTGACTGGTCAGTTCGTAACTCTGGTTTTCGTAACTCTGAGGTTCTTACTGTACATTGTGAGCCTGATCCAAAGACTCTTGAAGTCAATGGAAAGACCTCATATGAACTTCAATGAACCTTGGATCAGGCCCAAAGGAAGCAATCAAACAAACTTTGTGAGCCTTCACTTTTATACTTGGATTATTTGGGAAAGAAGAATTAGCATCCCTTGATTTCTCTAAAATGCAAAGATCAGTAAGCATCCCTACTCATACCACACTGCAACAACTTCTTTGTATATTCAGTCTTCATCTTCAGCTAAAAAAGATTTGCCAATAAGTACTTGTTTTTCAAAAAGTACTTGTATACTGTTTTGCTATTGCACTTTCTCCTTATGGTAGTCCATGGTTTCTTTATTATATTCTATAATTCAGTCTAAGTTTCCCCCCATGCATTGGCAGGCATTATATCTGGTATTACTATGGTGTAGGCCTGTCTGATATTAGTGAAGTGTTGAGATTTGTATGTGATATGAAATTATATTTACTTAAAGTAATTTTGAGAAAATAATTTCTGTAAAAGACACACACACACACACAAAATCCCCTCCTCTCATCTTCCTTCCTGATGGGGCTGAACTTAACCCAGATAAACACTCTACTGGCTGAGAACCTGTTTAAATTAATGTTAGTGAATGCCATTGCCTGCTGCTTAATCATGAAAGTGTACATTATCCTTTATAGTGACACATTCAGCTGGTGCCAAGTGATTTAAATCTTTCTTAACCAGATGTTAAATACGTGTGAAATTCTGAACTCTGGTATTTTAATGCAGAAGTTGCCAAATAAAGATTTAAAAGGAGATGGAATGCAGCAAATCAGAGCTAGTCAAATTATTTGTTACTAATTTAGCCCTATTTTCTCTTTGAAAATCCTTCAGAAATATACAAATTTCTACAAGTATAATAATTATTCATAAGTGGTCTTACTGTTGTAAATAATAAAAATCATTTTATATTGCAGTAGAGTCAAATAGTCTCAATTAAGGCCTCATTGTACTAAGCACTGTACATGATTGTTATTATTTATTATTAGGGTATAAGCTCTTTGGGACAAGGAAGATAACGAAGGGAAGTCTAGTACTATGTGTTTGTACAGTGCACAAATAGGACTCCATTCTTGGTACAACATAATAAACAGAATTAATAATAATTAACTGAACAGTTTGTGTGGCAGAGGTTTTACCTGAGTGGGTTGCAAATCCAGCTGCAGAACCCTACTCTTTTATCCAAGCGTGGGACTGGCACCGTTGCTAAGAGTGGCAGAGTTAACCGTACTGCAACAGAAGCAGTTCCATTAAGCCATTACTTGTAGGTGCACACAGAGCTCAAAACCCAAGTATGACAGATCTCGGTGAAGGCCAGAAGGAAGCTGGGAACTGGAGACACTGAATCCTGACAACCAAATCTGTAACAGGAGTAGGCACACTGAATGCATTTACTATGTGTAGGACGGAAAAGTTGGCCCAAGTTATATGAGAAATGAAAAAGTACCATCTGAACATACTTGGTGTCAGTGAGCTGAGGTGGGCGCAGGGAGTGCCAAGATGATGCTACAATCTTGCGCTGAGGAGGAGGAACCCGTGAAAGAGGTGTAGGAATTATGACAGGTTTCAGAGTAGCAGCCGTGTTACTCTGTATCCGCAAAAAACCCAGGAGTACTTGTGGCACCTTAGAGACTAACCAGTTGATTAGAGCGTAAGTTTTCGTGGGCTACATGTCAGCTTCTCCCGCTGACATAGCTACTGCGGCTTGTTGGGGGTGGATTAATTAAGTCGACGGGAGAGCTCTCTCCCATCACCTTAGAGCATCTGTACTAGCAGTGTGACAGCTGTAAGCTCTGTAGTGTAAATGTAGCCCAAGTATATGACCAACAAATGCATTAGGCAAAAGTGAAAAGAATACATTCTACAAGCAGGTGCAGCAAGTATTGGATGACATGCCTAATCAAGACATCAGTTTGATGATAGGTGACTTCAATGCACAAATTGGCAACAACTCGATTGGCTGGGAAGGTGTCCTGGGCACAGCAGCAGAAGGCATCCAGACTTATAATGATGAATGGCTCCTTAATCTCTGTGGCTCAAACATCGTAAAGATAGGTCATGTGTGTATATTTGAGAGGTGAGCATCTTCTTTGAGGGATGTCAGAGTCAGCAGAGATCAGGGCACAGATCATTATCTCTGAGAGGCCACATTACAACTTAAACTCAAAAAGTTCACAAAGATGGACAAAAAGAACGTTATAGCAATACAGAAGTTCCAGGACAGAGAAATGCAGATCAGATTCCAGATTGCATTTAGCAACCTTCCAGTATTTTACAGAACCAGACTGATGGAAGTCTGGAAGACAGATGGTCAGCCTGGAAGAAGATGGTAGTCGAGACAGCAGAGGAAGTAGTGGGCCTCCGAAGAGGGCAAAAGTAAGGTGCATAGATTGTTACATCTGGAACATGGGCAGCGACTGACAAACAGAAAACTCTGAAGGTAAAAAAGGAATAGTGCAAGAAACAGGCAGAACTTTTAGAGCAGATGCAAGATGCAGAGAAAAAGACAAAGAAATAGAGAAGAAATTCAGGCAAGATAGAAATGTCTGGGTTCAGAAGAAGGCTGCAGAGGCAGAAGCAGCAGCACAAGAGAGGAGATTTCAAGCAGCTGTATAGAATAGTGAAAGACCTCTTTGAAAGACTAGATCATCACAGGTGATGATCAATGATTCTCATGGACAGATATTGAAAATGCACAAAGAACAAGCCTGGAAAGAACATTTCCATTTCAGATTACAAACTGTCCAGAGTCAACAATCATGCCCAGGTTTGAGAGAAATGTCAGTGCTAAGTTGGAAATAGAAGAGGTCCCAATAACACACAATGAAATTAAAGCAGCCATCAAAGGCCTCAAACAAGGGAAACGCCTGATGTTCACAGAATTCAAGCAGATGTACTGAAAGCAGGAGGCAAAATTCTGACTGAGCAGCTAATAAAACTCTGTAACAAAATATGGGTGAAAGAATAAGTGCTACAAGACTGGAAAGATGGTATTCTTGTGGCATTATGAAAAAGGGTGATCTTATTCAGTGCATGGTATCCCCTGGGAAAAAGTACCACAATTAATGAGTGACAGAAATCAGTGGAGGAACTGAGAGCTTACAACCTAAATATAAGACGAGAGGCAACAGGTGGACACAACAGATGTGGGAGGAACACAAGATAACAGTGACACAATTATTGTTAGTGTAATAAGCAGCAGACACAGCACCACTGTGTAGCCTTTGTCAAATGTCTGGTAAATGGCAGAGCGAGATTTAAGGAGAGCTTTGAAGGAGGACAATATAGTGTCTGTTTGGATTTTTACTGGGCACTCCTCCCAGTGCATAAAGGGTGGGCCTGGGCAAAAGCACTAAGGTGTTTGAGGGCCGATTGGACTGATGGGTGATAAAGGCTGGCATCATTGGCAAGGCAAGAGTGGCGGGTTAAAGGCTTGATTGTACATAAAAGATTATGGATAGGGTGGGGCTAATCTATGAATGGCCTTAAAAGTGAAGACCTAGTTTTTGTTTGCAGTGGAAAAAGGGAGAACCTGGGGAAGGAATAGTTTGTGACCACATGTCAGCTGACTGTGAACTGTTTTTGTTCAGCAATTTGCTATTCATTATTCAGTGGTCACTTTAAGTCACCTGATATTTTTTTTCTGTTTCTTGTCTGGATAGTTGAAACTTTTTAAAGAGCAGAATAATGAATGACAAATAACTTACTGCTGGTGAAAAGATTCAGAAGGAAAATGATTGATACTAAAATTTGTGAGACTTTTGGTATTTGTGAACTGTTTCACAAATACCAGGGTGACTTTCTGAATACTCATGAACAACAACTCATAGGATTGTACAAATAGCCGTGAATCAAATTCATCAATATTTTATTTCAGAGCATAATTACAAATCCCTTTTTGCATCGCTTGGTCACCTCTAGAAGTGCTTTCTGTACTGCTCTATGTAATACTATAGAGAATACTTAAGTCTTCTCCTTTTCTTTATTATTTCTTTATAATTATCGATATTGCAAACAGGAGAAATCTTAATTGGGAAGACAGGTTGTATAGCAGTCTGTTAGAGTTGTATGTTTTGTGACAGGGTCAGGCCAGATGGCTACAGGAGAGTAACAGAAGGCAGATATATTAGCCCCAGGCTAAGTAGATCCCTTTTCCCTGGGTAAGGTAACAGGTAAGGTTCCAGAACAATCAGGAACCTTCTGGAGACAATTAAGACAGACAGGCTGATTGGCTGCAGGTGTTCTAATCAAGAAGCTGCTAGAATCAATTAAGGCAGGCTAATCAGGGTACCTGGGTTTAAAAAGGAGCTCACTTCAGTTTGTGGTGTGTGTGAGGAGCTGGGAGCAAGAGGCACTAGGAGCTGAAAGTGAGAACGCAGACTGTTGGAGGACTGAGGAGTACAAGCATCATCAGGAGGAAGGTCCTGTGGTGAGGATAAAGAAGGTGTTGGGAGGAGGCTATGGGGAAGTAGCCCAGGGACTTGTAGCTGTTGCACAGCTGTTCCAGGAGGCACTGTAGACAGCTGCATACCACAGGGCCCTGGGCTAGAACCCGGAGTAGAGGGCGGGCCCGGGTTCCCCCCAAATCCTCCCAACTCCTGGTCAGACACAGGAGGAGTCAACCTGGACTGTGGGTTCAGAAAAATGGCTAAGCAGAGGGCTGCTGTGAAGCTCCAAGGCGAGCAATAAGCACAAGACCCACTAAGGTAGAGCAGGAACTTTGTCACAGTTTTTATAAACAAGTTGCATTTCTACAGCCACAGGCAGGTTTGTATGAACTCTATGCCTTAATCTACGCCTTGAAACTGGGGACTGATCCCTTATCAGTTCCTAAGAATATATCCCACTCCTCTCCACCCTTTATGAGTCCGCTGTGTGTTCAGTAACAACTGCCAGCAGCCAGTACTGAAATGCACTGCACCTCCCATAGAGATAGGTTTGTTCTGGTAATTGTACTGATTGGTTCAGTCCACAAACCAACCTTAAGATTGCTTCTTGGAGTAGAACTTATCTCAGCAAACTATGCTGTGCTTTTAAGGGGCTTATAGCGTGTTGTGTTGCAAATGTACCTGATATTTGCATCCATCAGAGCAAAGCATTTTTAAATATTTTTCCTTGTTTCTGTGTTGCCTTAACTGAAAACGTGCTTTTGAAATGCTCAAGTGCATAACAAAATAATTAACTGATTTGTTCTGCAGGGTTCTCGATGCTCCTCTGATGCCAATATGCTCGGAGAGATGATGTTTGGCTCTGTGGCCATGAGCTACAAGGGTTCTACGCTGAAAATTCACCAAATCCGGTGAGACTCATTCTGTTTTTTGTTGCTTTTTTTTTTTACTGATGTCCTTTTCACAAGATTCTATATTGGGGTAAAATTGTTATTCCAGTGAATGTTTCCAATTCAGAGCAGAGGCAGTTTCTAAGTTCAGGTACAAATAGTATTTATCCTGATAATGCTTTAGACCTATAATAATGCTAGGCTAATTGTCATGCTATATGTTTAAGCCATTAAAATCTGAAGGAATATGAATGGAGAAAAAGGGAAGTTTTGGGACAATAGTTCTTTACTGACCTCTTCCTTCTTTGTCTCATAGCTCCCCTCCTCAGCTCATGCTTAGCAAGGTTTTTACAGCTCGAACTGGAAGTAGCATCTATGGAAGTCTAAACACGTGAGTACATTAGAAATAATATCATTGAGTCTGAGTAGCTGAACCTAAGCACTACTTGGAAGAGAATTCTGATCATGTCAGGAGCCTCAAAATTCTTTTTTCTACATCACAAGGAAATTTGTATTGTTTCCTGTGGCTTGCCTCTCCACTGTTTGCTTGTGGTCATCTCCACCTCACCTTGCCTTAAGCAAAGGGATGGAGTGTTCCTTCAGAGCAGGTGCTGGCATTTTGGCAATTGGAGACTGATCCTGCAAGGGGCTGAGTGCTTTTGATTCCTACTGAAATCAATGAGAGTTGAAGGCACTCAATAATACCTTTGGGGAGTGAGGTGTTACAGAGTGGGTCTTTCTTTCAGCTACTTGCTGCTCAGTTTGCATGAGCTAACTGTACAGCTGGCCTGGCTTTGTGAACACTATTAGGTGTTAGGGGGGTTTCCACAACTTTAGTGAAACCCTGCACTAGTTGCTAGTCTGTTCCATTCAGGCTATCGATGAAATCAGACAGCACTGTACCAAAATGTGAATTACTGATTTTGTTGGGTTTTTGGTTGTTTTTTTTTTTTAGGTTGCAGGACAGTCTTGAGTTCATTAATCAGGACAGTAATACATTAAAGCCAGACCATAGTACAATTATGAATGGACTCCTTGGAAACATAGGTAATTTAAAAGCTTAATTTCTTTCTTGGTACCTTTGTTAATTGAATAAGCACTAGATTTTCAGTCTGTTGTGAAAAATTCCATATTATGCAGCTAATAAAACCCACTGAAACAGTAGCAAAGGATTTTATAGAAAGAAACCTTGCATGGATTTGGGGAGAGTAAGCCATACAGCTTAGGTCTTGGTAATTGGACACAGAGCTTTTTTTCCATCTTGGTTAAAGGTTTAAATACAGCCTATATCAGGAAACACAAATACAGCCCTGCTTAGTAAGCACCACTTTCCCTTAATTAGTTAGTTTAATTTTCAAGCCAGTTCTATTGTAGTTAGAATAAAATTGGCTGGAAAAAGTTAATTTTAAAACTTTAAGTGATTAGCTTCCGAGATTATCAGTGGACATAAACACTGTTCTGCTCTAGCATCCAGACCTCTGAGGCTAATTGAATGTCTTGTTACCCCAAAATGGGGTTTTGGCTTCCAAATAACGGCATCAGTTCTTGGGAACAAGGGTCCATCCATGCCCTCATGCATCTCAATGGGACGACGTTTGTGCTTAACCTTAAACACGTGTGAGTGCCTTGCTAGATCAGAAATGAAGTCATTCTTTTAAAATAGCTGAAACTGCAGAAATGAACCAGCTTTAAAAAGGTTCAGAAACATCAACAGATGTTTTTTCCTCCTTGCTGTGGCACACATTTCTTTAAAACTTGCATCATCATTTGCAAGCTAATTGAGGTATAATAGTGATAATAGGCTTGTGCTACTTTTCTTGCCAGTAATTCGTTTACAAGGGAAGCCTTGTAAAGGGGTTTGAGACTGTTGTCCATTAAATGCATCCACATTTACAAAATGTGGAAAGTCAAAGTCGTACGTTCTCATTACTCAGTATTTCTTTTGGGCTTTGTGTGAGATTTTGAGAAGTGCCTAAGTGAATTAAGAGCCAAAGTAAAGAAGTTCCTAACTCAGGCATGTTTGAAAATATCACCTTTCCTTTGCAATTTGTATGACAGTGGCTTTTGTCTGGCAGAATGGTTAGTATGCCAACCCCCACCTTCCTGGCCCCCACAAAAAAATCCACAGGGGAAAATTAAAACGTGGGCATTGTCACGGTTCTGATTCAGTGACTTAGGTGTAGCAAAGCATCATAACGATGGCCTTCTACAGCAGCAAAAAGAAGGAAAATAGCTCTTCTAGCATGCTGCTGTAGGAGGTGTCTGTACATCAGTTGGGAGTCGCAGAGATACACAGCTAGCAAATGATAGAGCATTTCAGAAGAAGAAACAAAAATACTGAGACCGCCATGAAACTGCAGGAACTTTCAATCCTTTCATCAGTGTTTGTTTACAGTTCCCACTTCAAGGCAGAAGGAACAATGGGCAAGACAGGGCTAAGAAGTTAATCTGTAACTGGAGCATTTGTATGCTAAATTAAAAAAAAAAATGCTTCTAACCCACTGACTCTTGCCAGCTCATGATATAAAAAAAGTTTGTGTGTTTTGGTTGGGGACTGTTTACCCACTGCTCTTTTCATACATGCCTGCTTTTTTTTTTTTTTTTTAAAGCTAGTCCCTATCATCTTTTTCCTTAATAAAGAACTAAGTCACTTAAAGAGAAGGGAAGGAAGCTTTAGTTAAAGTGCAACCTTCTGAATTTTTTTAATTAATTTACATAGAAAACCTTGGGTGCACAATAGCTTCCCAAATTCAGCTTTTTGGTGCAGCTGGCAATTAACTAATTAAAAATGTCAGTGTTGTTTTTTATTTTGTTATGTATGCAGAACAAGCATAATGTATTTCCCTGATGTAACTTACCTTTCAATAATGAATTTTTCCATGGTTTTAAAGTTGTTTATTTTTTGTCCACCATTCTTATGACTAATGTCATGTATTGACTCTTAATTTTCATGAGCAGTGATTGTGACCTGTAATTTTTCTCACCACTCTATTAAACTTAATTTATTCATGCTTTTTATTTTCATCATCTTCAAAGGTGGAATACCCTAGCCACTCACTCAATGGAGATATTAAAACACATGTTTTACATCAGGCTAAATCTAATATCTGTGAATCGAGCTAGTAGGTGTTCTTAACTTCCTGCCTAAATTAATTATTTGCATTTTAAAAGTCCCTTTTATGGGAGGTAATGTAAAATTGGATCCTGTTTTTAAAAAAAGATAATATTGGAAAGACAATGTTTTAGTCATAGGTACTTCAGCTTGGATTGTAACTCTTGCTGAGCATAAGAGCTGTATTCTTCTGTATCTGTTGGTCTGCATTTATGTTGGCTTATAACTTTTTTTTTTTTTTTTTCCTACAGACTCAGCTCTGCTTTACTAACCTCCTTCTTTCATATGTATTTTACGTTCTGCCATGTAGGTCTTTCACAGCTTTGCAGCCCTAGGCGAGCGTTCTCTGAACAAGGTCCGCTCCGCCTGATCCGGAGCGCCTCTTTCTTTGCAGGTTTGCAGTGTGCTGTGTGGATAGTCTAGTTGATGTAACAAAGATGTGTGGATTTGTAGTGTAGCCATGGAAATAAGAGATGTTTTAAAAATACAATTGTGAAATTGGAGGGCATGGGGAAAATGTAAAGTGAGCAGAGATGCCTGCTTTTCAGCTTTTTATCGTTTGTGGGAATTTTAAGCACATATCCTCGAGAGCAGAAGATGCTTTAAAAGTTCTGTTCTCTTAATGAGTTTTGTTTTATAGACACTTACCCATTTGCATGGTGCATATTTATTTTAGGAGGCAATATTTGACACTAGTTGCTTTCCAAGCTAATTTAGAACTGGACTTGTTTTAACCAAATTTATAAAAATATGTAGTCTCTTTTGGTTTATATAAAATAAACAATGCTTGTTTTCAGTGGCTGGGTCTTACTTCCATGGCTGAGTAGCTTTTGTTTCACAGATCTGTAAAATATATCACATTTAAGATTATGATTGAGACACTTTTTATCTTCTATACACATAAGGACTGGCTATGAATACAGATGCTGCTCAAGGCTTAGCTGAACAAGCAATTCACTGTATAAAGTTTTAATAGTAATCCTTTTCCTTCCTCACTGCTATTGTAAAATATTTTGGAAGAATTCTTTATTACATGGTCCAGACTTGTATATAAAGCATTTATTCAATGTTGCTGGTTTATACACGTCTAAAATCTAAGTTACTCTTTTTGTCTTGTACCAAAAGGGTATTAGCCAAGCAGCTAAAGCCCTTTGTAAATTAGAATTTTACTCCAAAATCTTTTTGTAGGAGAGAGAATGAATGTGGGTCTGGTTCTTTTTGTGCTTAAAATAAAGAGGCAGACTTCAGAAAAATATGTAAGAGCTTTTCAAATAAATGTTTTGGCTTGTTCAGCTTAGCAGCATCTCTTGGTGATGGGCTTGCACAGTGTGTTGAAAAATATCTAAATTAATGCAATGAGATGAGCATGATTTGGTTTTGTTAATTAACTGGAACACTACAAACAGGGACAGGAATGTATATTCTCTTGCTAATTGGTGTGCCTTATTTTACAGTTCACAGCAACCCTATGGACATGCCTGGGAGGGAGCAGAATGAGGATAGAGACAGCGGCATAGCGAGATCTGGTAAAACCCAGCACACTAGAGAGCACTAATGAATGATTGCTATTAGATATCCATCTATCCTGTTGCCTAAGCCACCTTCTCTGTTGCCTGGTGACCACCCTAAAACCAGAATCCAGAAATCTGACTTTCCCTCCTATAGTGATCTGTTTTGAAATGTATGTATTCATTTATATATATTTATGCAAATGCTAGAGAAGGGCACCTATCCATATACTTTAAGCAACCTTGATATACTTAAAAATACCTCATAGAAATACTCTGAGCGCAGTAGTACAATTGAATACAATCCACTCCCAATGAGCCGGGAAATTTCAAGACTCAAATCAAACTCCTAACGTGTTCAAAAATATTGTGCCCCATTATTACTGAGGGCAATAATAATCTCCAGCTTTTAGAATGGGTAATTTCCCCCAATAAACTCAGGACGCTGGGCCTGTTACGACTGGGGACTTCCATCTCATAGGCCATCCTTCCTGTCTGTTTCCACCTCTGCTTTTGGAGAGTAGTTAAGGGGTTGAAACTACCAAGTTTCTTATCTTTTTGAAGAAGAATTTTCTCTCTCATCCTTGTGGGGTTGGAGACACAGTGCAAGGTATCTGCATATATACAGTGCCTATGCTGTTTATTACCTCTACACTGGAGGGTTTAAAGTCTGTTCCAGCACATCAGTGCTGGTATACTTTGCTGGTTTTACTGTAAACTGGACATTTTTAAAATAAGATATGTGTATAGATAGGAAGGACAAGTCAGATGTTTGATGAGTTATATCAGATGCATTTAGTGGGGTCCCTCTAACTGCTACCATAATTTCCCAAATATTCTTTTCTTTTGTGTGCCTTAGCTATGTAGGAAGTGTTTCACTTGGTTTTTCTAATTCTTACAGCATCTCTTAGCAGCCTGCTCATCACTCCGTTTCCTTCCCCGGGCTCTTCACTTACCAGAAGCTGTGCCAGCAGTTACCAAAGACGCTGGCGTCGCAGTCAGACCACAAGCTTGGAGAATGGGGTCTTCCCTAGATGGTGAGCTGGAGATAACGCTGGTTTTACCTTAGGCTCTTGCAGATTCCTGTAGTCTGATTCTGCTCTGGCGTACCCCAGTGTAACACCATTACTTGCTGTGGTGTATTTATACAGGTGTAAGTGAAATCAGAATTCGATCTATGGTGCTTTTTGTGGTTTATTTATTCATAGTGTTTACTGCTTTTTCACGTAATAGAAACGGACAACAAATTGCAGGTAAAAATATGGATTCAAGTTCTGAAGAGAAGAAGCCCTGAGATCCTAATAAAATAGCAAACTATTGGCAAAAATAGGTGTGAATTGAAATACCAGATCTGAACTCCACAAACATCAGATCTGGACTTTGAGATTTAAGGCCCATCTTTCAATAATGTGTTATGCTTTTATAGAGTGACAACACTGATGTTACCAAGGAAGATGATTTAACAAATGCACACAAAAGGAGTTAGTTTAAGTTAAATGTTCTGGTATTTAATTACATAGAACTCAAACTGCCATTTAAAGCAATGAATTCCTCAAGCTTTTTCTTTTTCCCCTTCAAGGTCCGTAGAGGAAAGCTTTAATTTGTCAGATGACAGCTCTGGTCCCAGCCCGGGAATTGTTAGGAAAAAGAAGATAGCAATTGGTGTGATATTTTCACTCTCAAAGGATGAAGATGAAAATAATAAATTTCATGACTTCTTTTTTTCACATTTCCCTCTTTTTGAGAGTCACATGAACAAACTGAAGAGTGCAATAGAACAGGTAAACACAGTCTCTTGGGTTTCGTTTACTTTCTGTATTGGATTTTTTTTTTTTTCCTTGCATCTTACTAATGTATCTGTAGATGATTTATGCTCAGTGGGCCAGATCTTTGACCCTGCTTCCTACTAACAGCATAGGGACTCTGTTGGGGTGGGGACAAAGCATGCTGCATTATTCTGCAAGGATCACTGGAAGCTAGAACAGTCCTTAGGCTGATATTAGAGCTGCACTGGAATTTCAGCTCCCAGCCAGCTCTAATATCAACCAAGGTTGAAAGGTGGCTTAGGACCTTCTTTGCCTCCTTTCCTCAGCTATACAAGAGTCTACTCTAGTGGATTGCATTGCAGGTTCAGGATCCTTCAGTGGGCTTGTATGGGCTCTAAATAACTCTAGTATTTTTGTTTTTTGCTGATTCCTAATCTTACCAGATTCTCTAAGAATGAACAGTTTTACACATAAATTCGTCTCAAATCCCTCTTCTAGGAAATGCTTTAGTAGTAACTATATGAAACCTTTGAACCCTTTTCTGGCTTTCATCACTGAAAGTGCGGAAGAGAAAGAGGCTGCAAACACATAAAACTCTCCCTGCGTATGAAAATTAGCAATGTACCATCATTTATCATGTTTAAAAAAATGTTATTTGCCTGACTGGTTGCATAAAAGATAAAGCCAAACACATGACTTTGTTTTCCATTTTCTTTACCTCTGTTGCCATGTCTGGCGTTCATTTATCTGTTTAATGATTGTTTTCAAGGCTATGAAAATGAGCCGTAGATCAGCTGATGCCAGTCAACGGAGCTTGGCATATAACAGAATTGTAGATGCCCTAAATGAATTCAGGTGAGTATTTAGTCTTAAAGCTTTTATTGCTGTATCTTTTAATGTGCTTGAGTTCTTCCAGATCCTTTGTAGTGCAGTGTTTCTCAATGCTTTCAGATTGGCAACCTCTTATTCAAAGTAAAAAATGAGTGCTGACCCACTTACCCTGACTGTAAAAGTCAGGGTGAAAACTGTATTAATGCTACCATTGCAAAGCCTGTATAGGTTTCAGAGTAACAGCCATGTTAGTCTGTATTCGCAAAAAGAAAAGGAGTACTTGTGGCACCTTAGAGACTAACCAATTTATTTGAGCATAAGCTTTCATGAGCTACATCCGATGAAGTGAGCTGTAGCTCATGAAAGCTTATGCTCAGATAACTTGGTTAGTCTTTAAGGTGCCACAAGTACTCCTTTTCTTTTTGTGAAAGCCTGTATAATTTACCTGGGTGTATGTTTTTGAGAGGATGTCAGAGAGTACTTGACCATGAAAGGGCAGGGCTGTGTGGGGAACAGGTGAGTGAGATTTTCTTTGCTTTACACTGTAATAGAGGGGATGTGAGACATTGAAAACTTTGATTGCCTTTCATGGTATACCCTGCAGGTCACGACCCACTGGTTGAGAAACACTGTTCTAGTTCATCTTTTTCCTAATCTGTGAATAGAACGTAACCTTTCCCCCTCTCAGATCTCTGAGGGGAACCATAGTTATTGCTCATAGGTAGTTTGTTGGAGGGGAGGAGCATCTTTCAGAAAACATCTAAGCTTTTCTTCTGACACCTGCACAAAGGAGAGGGGCAATATCAAAACCTAGCATCTATTCAGTTCTGTTGAGAAATAACACAGATGAGTACATCACTGGCATTTTCCTTCAGTAATTCAGGTAGCATGGGGGATGGAGGGGCAAAGAAAAAAGGAATCCGTCTGTTTCTAGTGATTTGTCATCACTTAAATAGGAATGGCAGGATGCCCCTAAAAAGAGAGAGACTAGAACTACATTTAACAAGCCCTGTAGAAGGCAACATTATATTGTAAAAAAGTAGTTAACCTTTTGCTTTCCACTCACAGGGTGTTTTTCTTAGCAGTGAAAGATCCTGTGGGACCATTCATCTGAAAAAAATGACTTTTCAGTTTAGTTTCAGTCAGCAGAATTACAGTCATGTTACTGAATAGCCATGGATTATGTGATATTTAAGGGCAAACGTAGCACAGTTCTATTTTCCAAACATCTCTCATCTCATAATGAGCCAAATCCTCAGTTCTTCATGCATTTGCTTTATTCTGTCGGCTGTCTGTCCAGGATGGAGGGACAGGCCTGTAATACACACCACTGTGAGTCTTTCCAGCACCACCTGGCCTGCATATGTTGTCCTGGGGGCTATTTCTAGGAGCAGCCTGGCATCGGGAGACTTGGCAGGTTCAAAGGTGGCTTGAAGCGCCCTTAGGCTGCCTCCCTTAGCATTCAAGTTCTGTGCTGTGGTTCTGCAAGGCACAGCACAGAAGAAATTCACCCATGGGTTCTTCCCCTCTAAATAAGTTCTGTTTGGTTGTGCTGTAGCTGAAGTGTAGACGACATGCACAGTTTGAATAGAGAAGTTGAAGGTTCTCGTCTGCATACTTGTAGGGTGAAAATGCACGTGGAAAAGTAAAACAAAACACCCCACTTTATAGGGCAAGATTGACAGGCTTGTTTTCTGAGGCTTTAAAGTATTGTCAGATGTGATCATTCACATGACACATTGATTGTGTAACCCTCAATGGCCACGTATGTGTACTACCCGTTGTATGCAGCGTTTCCATGATGCTGTAAATATTGTTCCATTGCAGCGTAATTGGGTGAATTAAATCCAGTATGGATTTCCTGGGGCTGCAGCCTTCGTTCGGATGATTTTATATTTTAACTAAGTATGTGAATAGGAATGTACGCTACAAATGCCCCTTTGCGGCTTTTGGTTGCCTTCTAGAACCTTATTTCTCTGTGCTGTGTAGGATAGTGGTGCTATATTGTAACTTGTGTACTATAAAAAATGTTGTTATGGAACAGAAAAACACTTGCTTTTGGTTTGGTTTTTTATAAGTAAAGTGTTTGTACCAAAAGAGGTGCATCTAAATATCAACATCTGGATTATTGAGTTCAGAAATCTATTTGGGGTTAAATGGAATATCTTTTGGATAGGCACTTTGATTTTTGCATTATTCAGCAAATTTGCGTGTGTGTGTGTGTGTGTGTGTGTGTGTGTAATGTTAACCCCACCATTAGCCCCATAGTGATGGCATTGTTAGTATATGTCCTTGCTAATAACGAGAATACGACATCCTTGACTCGATCTTCAGCTGGTATAAATCAGCATAGCTTCACTGAAGTCAATGGCACAACGTTAATTTATATCTGCTGAGAGTGGGGCTCCCTGCTTTACCACCAAGGAGTTGAAAGATTAATTGATGTACTTCTCTGAGGTGAAGTGAACATGAGGATGGTCCACCCGTGGCCCTCTCCTTGCCAACCACAAAAATCTGTTCTGGGCTGCAGGAAGGAAGCGGAATCCTGAGGGGATTATTCTTCTCACCATGTGCTCAGGCAGCGTCCATTGTTAGATTCTGGGACCTGCCTTGTTTTTCCTGAATTCCCCTTCCCCACATCCCTCTGCCCTTCAGCCTTTCTCTATGAGCTTAATTCTGCAGTAAGTAGCATAATGCTGCATCTCGCTGTCTTTCCTCCTTTCCCACGGGACATCTAGTCAATCCTTGATCATTCTTGGCCACGCAAATGGGGATTCCCGAGGGACACTTTGAACAGAGGCCCTGCCTTGTGACTTTCCAAGATACAGAGATTTACCATGAAGTTAGTTTGGTTCTTGGTTTCTTTTTTCTTTTTTTTTCTTTTTTTTTAAGTAATGGTCAGCTTTTTATATGCTGTATGTTAAAGATACAGACCAAGCTAGACTTTAAATCTGATGGGCACCAACTGCCTCTGGCCCTGTGTGGCTCTGACAGCAGCCCATGAATCACTAGGATGTATAACTTTCCCGGGCCACACACTTCTGCACTGGCTGCTGGGAATGGTAGGAATGCAAGACCTGCTACCGTCCAAAGACACCCCTATGCAGGGAAGATCCTCTTGTGGCTGCAACAGATGGCTTTAGGTCAGCTTTGTGCTGGTATGGCGGCGTCAAGCTGCTCTAACGCAGGAGAGGATCCGGCCCTCTAGATTTTCTACATTTACCTGCCTGCACATGTTCTTATTTATGATTTGTAGACAGGACCTCGGGTGCTATGATAGAACAACTAGGGCTCCCACCTGTTGTGCTTGGTGCTGTACAAATACAGAACAAATAGACAGTCCCTGCCCCAGAGACCTTACAATCTAAGTAAAGAAGAAATTGTGCCCTGGTTTGCTCCTCTTACCTCATACTCCAAGAGGGGAAGCTGTTACCATGAATGGCCCAGACTGAAATTTTTTTCCTGCTGCAAATTGTTGATTATTAATAATATCAGCATCAAACTCTAGATCTACCTTGAATTGTTATTCACTTTAAAACATTTTTAAAATTTTTTTAAACTACTAATGGATTTAGCTGTTAACACTGGACTCGCAGGCTGAAGGCTGTCTTCAGATCTCAGATACACAGACACGTGCTTTGTAAAGTAGGCTACTGTGCTTGCATACACGTTCAGATGCTCTCAAAACCCTAAGGGCCAAGCCAACAGAGTGCATTAATAGTGCTGATTATGCATTTGAATAATATCCATGTGGCATCTCCGGGTGTGGTAAATATGCAGATAGCTGAGGAAACATTAAAAACATAACAAGGGAAACACCTCTTGTAACATGGTTGCACCAGACTTAGGCCTATTTCATACCAGTGATATTTAAGCAGATTACATTACTGACGTCCGTGGAGAGTTCTGCTTAAAAATTGATGGTGCAGTATGGCCCCTTGCATTATGCATAACTCAGCAAGGTGCATGAGTCTTGCATATTGCATGGGCTGTCCCAGAGCAGCAGAAGGTATGGTGACAAAAAAGAACAGACATGCTCCTAATCCAAAATCCTGCATTCTGAATGTAATATTTTTCATGTCTAAAGAAAATGCCCATTTTATAGAGGAAAATAAAATGGAGTGGGAGAGGGAAAGTGTAAGTGTTAATGAATTTTGCAAGCCAGCAAAATTATTTTAACATAAAAGAAAAATACTCTGAGCATTTTTAAGATTTTCTCATCATAAAATAGTATTTTAATAACACTTTGCCTTCAAGAACCTCAAAATGCTTTACATACAGCAATGAAGTAAACCTTGCAACACTTCTCTGAGGTATTATTACCCCCATTGAGAATCTGAGGCACGGGGAGAAGTCCTTTGGGGCATGGACCATCTTTTTGATCTGACTTTGTGCAGTGCCTCTCCCAGTGGGGTTCCTATATCGCTACAAGAGTGAAAGAATTTTCCAAAGGTGTCACAGTGAGTGAAGAGCAGGGAAAAGAGTCCTATAGTCTTGTGCTCTAACCAGTAGGCAGAGCTACCTCCAAAGGAGTACAGTTGCATTCTTAATAAGCATAATGGTTATTTGTATTCTGGTAGCAGCCTGGGCGTGCTAGGTGCTCTCTGCACCCACAGCAACACACAGCACAGCTCTCCGACGGCTTTGTGTGTGCGTTTGTGTATGTTTTCAAAGCTGAGAAATCTGAGAGATGACATTTTCTTTAGGGTTCCCTGCGCTGCCAGGGACGTGTCTGCTCGCCCACCACACCATGAGTGTCTGCGAGTTCTAGGCTAAAGTTCAGACTCCCCTACGCATTTCTAAATGTAACCCATTTTTAAGGTTCACAGGAAGAGAGTCTCTTACGAAGTGAACTTTCCCTGACTTGTCACTTTAAGGTGCTGATGTGCATACAGAATTGGGGAAGTTTGGGTCTGAACAGCGAAGGGGAGGGGACTGGTGGTTTTAAATGTGGTGTTTGTTGCAGATCACGGCTGGTGATCGATGAAAGTAGGAATATTTGTTCGTTTGTTTGGGAAAATATTTCTGAGTTTAAAGGAGGGATTTCCACCCCCATCTGCAGAACTGCAAAGCAGTTAATCCTTGTCCTTGGTTTCTGTGCCATTACTTACATGTCTGGTATTGAAGGTTCCCTTTACTGCAGTCACATGCCTGCTGGCAGGTGGCCAGTGGAATCTGATCTGTCTCTGAGGAAACACTATCAGTTGCAGATGCAGCCTTGGTTACCAGAATAGTAAATAACAAGTCACAAGACTCAAGCTCTCCTTTCAACAAAAACAAATATTTTAATATCTTGGTTTTAGTGTAGAAATAGTTTCTTTTTCCTTTGAAACCAGCTGAACAGCTGCAGGGAGCTTGATTTGGTGTTAGTCTGCACTCACGGAAGCACAGAGGGGTTATTACCTACGAGCTCTTAGATTTACCTCTGGCTTTTTAAGGTCTGCTCTCTCTCACGATGTAGAGTCTGACACCAGTTTTTTAGCTCTGTCATATGCAGTCTGATACTCAGGATTTCTCCCACTCGGCTAACGGGATGTAAAGGCCACTGAAGAGAAGGGGCTGTGAATCAGGGCTGGTGGGAGGCTCTCTTTTCATAATCCTGTTTCTAGCCGTAACTCAAAGTGTGACGATTTACCCTGGAGGCATCAACTCCCCAATGAACTGAAGCAGCTGCACTTTGTCTGAGACCTTCAAGCTCTAATGCCTCAGCACAAACACACTCCCCTCCTTACCACCCCAGGCCATGCACGCAGCCATGGCCACAGCATACTGTCCTACCACTGTTCTCTGCTTCCCAGAGCCCACACGGAGCCATGAGAAGCAGAGTGTAAGTTACAGCAGCCTAGGGCCACGTAGACTGCCTGAGAATATGGTGAGCACAAAGGTGGCTTTAAAGCCACATTTGTTCCTCCCCTCTAACTCCCATCCCGCTTCTCTCCTGCCACAAGTGCAGGAACGGAATAACTGAGACTCGAGCGCTTACTGTAAGATTTTGCCAAGGAAGAGAGGGACAGTTTTGAATGTTACTAACACCGGGTAGAATTTGTTTTTAAAAATGAAAATCAATAGAGCGAATCATTTTTAAAAAGAGAAAAAGCCGCCCTCCTCCCCTTTTCTCAGACTGCTTTGCTGAACACTGTACAATATGTTGGAAGTTTTGACAGGCCCGTTGAGTTCAGTCTGGGCAGAGATTTTCCATTTGCTCTGAGGTTCCTGGCATTGTGTGTTTTTGTTTGTTTTGGGGGGGTTCTTTTTGTTTGGTTGTTTTTTTCTTTCTTTTTGCTGAGCCCAATTGCCTGAGGGCAATTTCTGCCTTTGAATTCTGCTGTCATATTAGAATATTTCTGTGGGCTTGCATCACAGACGCTCTCATCCAGAGCTTCTTCACTTCCAAGAGATCTTCAACTAAATCTTCATTGGTTCAGCTTTTTTGGCAGCTGCTTCTTGAGTGCGTTCATCTTCCTGGCATGCATAACCGTCAGTTTTCTGGTCTAGAAGTGTCCGTTCTGAGCAGAGGATAAGTTTGGGGCCAATACACTGATCTTTTGGAAAACACCATTATAAGCAAGAGATTTGAGTAGGCATGATTTACCAGGAACTGAGACGTGCATGTCTTGTTAGATGAAAGAGACTTGTTAATCTTTTTTTTTTTTTTTTTTGGGGGGGGGGGGGGAGGAGATAAAGTAGTTGTTTAGTTGGGGAAAACCCAACTGAAGTGGTTAGGCATTTCCTTTGACTTCTTCAAAGTTGCTGACAGCATTGGAATGTTGCTGGTTTAATATTTTGTTTAATGGTGCTGTACTTAAAACAAAACCCATTAGGATGGGGGAGGAAAACTTGGCAATAATCTGAGATTTTAATCTGGTGCTTTAGCAAACAGTCAAAATTCTAATCATATATTTACTGTCCTCTGTAAGACTAAAAAGGTATGGACAGATGCAGTAACCCTTCAGTCCAGTAATTACCTGCAGTAAATTTACATGTAAAGAATTAACTGGTCTGTCTCTCTGCAAATCCATACACTTATGGATTTGGTGGAGATATTTGTTGATTCTAAACTAAGCAGCAAATGGAAATACTTCATAAATTATGCGCACACAAAATTGCCATATTCACCAAATAAGTCAGACTTGGGAAGGATTTATGTGGCTTGAATGTCATATATAAAAAGCAGGAAATTTATTAAAACAAACAAAAAAAGGAATGCTAAACCAATTATTTGTCTGGAATCCTTCATTTCCTTTGCATTCTAAATAGGGAACCTGTTGAACCTCGACAATGTGCATTATTGTGTTTGAGATCAGTTTGAGAAGGATTTTCTAGTGTTTTAATTTGCAACAGTGGAAAGGTGAATTTGGTGTATTTGGTGAAAGGTTCTTTGTTTCTGTTGAGTTTGGCTAATAGTTGATAACAAAAATTTTATGTTTGACATAAATAACCACTGGAACTAAATATTATAATAAATTCTTTACCCATATGTCTTTTCCTTCTTAAATTTCTTTTAGAACAACTATTTGCAATCTCTATACCATGCCACGTATTGGCGAACCTGTCTGGCTTACCATGATGTCAGGGATCCCAGAAAAGAACCAGCTGTGCCATCGCTTCATGAAGGAGTTCACTTTCTTAATGGAAAATGCCTCAAAAAATCAGTAAGTTGTTTAGTTTAGGGTTTGTTTGTTTTTTTTCGTGCTGTCAGTGTTTAACATAGACAAAGGCTGATGAAATAGCTAGCGGCAGCTAAGGGTATTTCTACGCTGCAAAGGAAGACTCCCAGGGCTTGTGCTGTGGGGCTAAAAATAGCAGTGTAGACGCTTAGGGATCCAACCAGAGCCTGAATGTCTACACTGCTATTTTTAGCCCAGTATCAGGAGTCCCTTGAGCCCGAGTCAGTTGACCTGGGCTCTGAGACGCACAGTTGCGGGGTTTTGTTTTTACATTGTTGATGTACCCTGAAAGTCACAAACATTCTAGTCTGCAAGACAAGAGGAAGACACAAAAAGTCTCTTATATGACTCCTTCCCCTCAATCTCATCAAATCCCAACTCAAGAATAAGCCTTCAAAAGATGGCTATAGAAAACCAGAGATGGTATGAGGGGAGGAGGGAAAACATCCGCTATGAAATGCATTAATCTACCTTTCAAAACCATTGAATAGGAGAGCTGTAATGAACAAGGTCAGAAATTGATGAAGAGCCACTCAGGTGGCAGAGTCTGATCACAAATTGTTAGTAGCCTGGCTTCCACAAAAAGCCAGGGCCTCATGAAGCATTAATGAGGACTTGTGCTACATTAGAACCCACCACGGGGCCTGAAAGGGTAAAGCGTTAAGCGGGTGCTAAGAATTCAGAATAAAAAAGTTCTTGGTTAACTCAACTGTGGAATCTTACAGAGTCACTCTTTCGTCTTCTCTTCTCTTCATCCTCTTCCTCCAAGGCTTAAATATGGGAGATTAAAAAGTGTGGCTTCACTGAAATCCTAAACCAAGCACAAATATGTGAAGTCTGAGAGAGAATAGAACTGCAAAGCAGTTCTTAACTCAAAGAAATGGACAGGAGAAGATCCAGCAGCTGGTCAGTGTAGCTCAGGCATCTGCAAAGGAAAATGTGACTCTGCTGTTCCTCAGAGCCTTTTACTTTTGCCTCTGAGTGGTAATTTCGCAATCCTTATCCCCCTGACAGGAAGGTCACAATTACCGTGCAGCATCGTCCACCTCCTGTAAGTAAGGGATCTCTTGCAGCAGTATGAGTGCCAGCAGACGTCAGTGGAATGTGAAAAGCCCTGATGATTTGTAGAGGGAGTTTAAAATGTTTTTCCCAAAATAAGTTCCAACCGGGATGGAAGCATTTGGCCAAGATTAAACTCCTCAGCCCACAGTCATTCTGAACTGTACACTCTAAGATATATTTTCTAGTTTGGTTTGGTTTTTGTTTTAAATGGGGCAGGATGGTGTTGTCCTTTAAATGCTTCAGTGAGGGTATTAGCAGCAATGAAGTCTGTGAGCCTGATTCTCCACTATGTCACACCAGTTTTACATTGATGTAACTCCATTATTTTCAATAGAAATGCTCTTAATACACATTGGTGTGGAAGGAGAATCAAACCCAACACCTGTAGGTTTCTAGTTTATTTCCAAAGCTCCATTCATTTATTCCACCTTACTCTCTCCAGCCAGCAATCAAGAGCGAGAGGACTAAAGCCTTTGGGTTTTTAAGATCTACAAAACTGTATTTAAATAGACTCTGTTCTGCTCAGGCCCAGAGGGATCTGGAGGTGGGGGGTATTTTTGGCAGGGGCACCTGAAATTGTAGTCAGGCCAACCATCACCACCTGTTGGTCTGAAGAGGAATCTTGGAATGCCAGGTCCTTGGTCACCTCTCTGCAAATATCTGTAGGAGAAGTGGAGTTATTAACCCTTTCTCCAGCTCACTGGCCTCCTGCAGCTCCTTTGGTTAGCATTGCTGTGGGGAAGAATGTGTGGAAAAACAATATCCAAACAAAAATGCCACTGAAACTCAGAAGCCCTATGAGGTGCTGCTTCTCCTTTAAGATTTGCCAACAGTTGACTGCCTAACAGCTGACTGCAGGAAAATGATGACACTTTGTAGGTCAGAACCTCCCCAGATCCATCATATTTGTGTCTTCCATGTACGCTTTCTCTCTCCCCCAACAAGTGGGACTTTTTAAATGTAAAATGTCCACTCAGTGTACAGTTCTCAACTTACAGTTCTCAAATTACTGTCAGTGCAGTTCAGCAGCAGGAATCTGTGCAGAATACTGCCTACAGAAAATAATTCAAACAATAGTAATTTACCTCTTCATAATGCTTTAATAGAACAAAGGGTTCTGCTCTGTTGAACTCAGTTTAACATTACTGAGCCACCGGGAATAGGGATAGAATCTGTAACCCACTAACACTTTAAATTTCCCATCTGATTGGATTAGCTATAGATGCATGATTGTTGTTTGTTTGGAGTGCCATAAGCATACAAAGAACTTCCAACACTTGCAAGATACAAGGTCTCTCTATGTCCTGAATGACTCAGTTTACCTTTAATATCTTTGCAAAACAAAGGCCTATAAAAACACAACTTGGTTGAAATACAAATGGACAAAAACAAAGAAAATGCTTGGAAGAAGGGAAGCATGTAATTTTGTCTTCCCATATTTAGACACAACAAGGTGTCACCTTGATGACTTTTAAAATCCTTTAATGTAGTGTGTCTGTATAAATGCAAATTTAAAATTTGGTTATCTTATGAAGTATGTTGCTTTGTAGGTTTTTCTGTCATGCCTTGATGGAGTGAAAGTAGCATATGACTGATGTTAAATTCAAATCTGCTGTAGTAAAAGTCCTATTTCAGATGAAGAATGGTTTGATCTCATCTTTCAAAGGGATTATTTAAAGTCTTCCCAGTGATTGTTACCCAATTTATATTTGAATGTGAAGCTGGTATCTGTGCAGTGTCAATAACCATGTTATATCATTACATTAAATCTACTAGTTCTGTTTTTCAAAAAGCTTTTTCACCCAACTTTTTAACTTGGCAAATGAAAACTGTTTTTGCCTGTTAGAGATGCACCTTTCCTGGCTGATAGTTACAGAGCTATGTGTTGATGCCACAGAACTTGGAGCATTTTTTGAAAGCAAGTGACTGTCTCATTTTTAAATTGCATAACTGTTATGCACAATGTCTATCTGTTTTCAGGGTTTGATAGTAACTATAAAGGATCCTTCTTCCTGAGATGTTCTTTTTCATAGATTCACAGATTTTAAGACCAAAATGGATAATTCCTTTAGATCATATTCTCATCTGACTTCCTGTATAACACAAGTCATAGAATTTCGTCCCATTTACTCCTGTAATAAAGCCCAATAACTTGTGTTTTGAGAAGATATCATACTTAAGAACTACTGGAGAGTGAAAGAGTTGCTAAAGTGGAATGTCAACTTAATTAAAACCCACCCTTTACCTTTAGATGCAAATTCTATAATATGTTTAGTGTTTTCTAATAATAAACTGTACTTACAATTAGTTCTGTTAGCAGTATGGTACTCTGTGTACTATTAGTAAATATATTCACCAGATCTTTTGGTTTCACAGAGATTTTTTAGCACAATCTATGGCTACAATAAACAGCTTGCTATGCATGGAATCATTAGTGAATAGAAGTCTCATAATATTGCTAAACTGGGGAATTAAAATGCCCATAATATGGAAACGTTCTACAGTTTTAATTTTATATTCCTTCCAAGAAATGCCTCTCATCTTGGGCAGTACATTTTCTTTTCCAGCCTGATGCATAAAGAAATCCAAGCAGACCGAGTGGTCTTTACTGTCTCTGTGTTCTTATTAGGAAGCTAGCATTCCTGCATTTTTTAGATTATAGAATTGCTGTTGCTTTAATTCTATGAATGCCTCATTGGAAAAAGTGACACTGAGTGTTTCATTTTCAGATTTTTACCAGCCCTTCTGACTGCAATTCTGACTAACCACCTGGCCTGGGTCCCGACAGTCATGCCAAATGGACAGCCACCTATAAAAATCTTCCTGGAAAAGCATTCCTCCCAGAGTGTGGACATGTTGGCCAAGACTCATCCATACAACCCACTGTGGGCGCAACTAGGTATGTCTTAAACCTCACCAAACTATCTGTTAAAACACCACATAAATGTGTATCAGTGCAGTGACTTCTGCTAACCAATCCCACTGATCATTTACAAGTAGAACCCTGTGCCCTCAGACCAAGATACAGCTCTATAGATCAAGCGTACAGAGAGATACTGCATTTACTATATACTATGTAATTACTTTAAGCACTACCATTAATAAAGCCGCAGCAGAAAAGTACAAAGTCCCTTTTATGTTAGGCAGGGCAGGTCTTACAGTGTCTTGATGGTGATGGGGGATTTTGGTCTCCTTGTGGATCCTTTTAGGGAAACTGCATTTTCCAGCTGCTAGGTTGCTATCCTTGACAACTCAAGTTGGGGGTGGGGCAGTAGAAAACAGGAAAATTACTTACTTAAAAACTTAATAAAAATTAATTTGAATAAGAAACAGCTGTGTCATCAATTAAAGAGACCATGAATGGTAAGGTGCAGTGAATGATTAATGCACAAAACCCATAGGTAATGCTCAGGCTAAGGACCCATTCCGAAGCCCGTTAAAACCAATGGAAAACCTTCAATGGATCAGACCCTGTGTGTGGTTATTCATGTCACCATCTCATGGCTGGCCAAAAGAGAGGAAGATTTAAGACTCCTACAATTCGGTCATATTGCCCCTTCTGGCAGAAGGTCCCCTGGAAGTGGGTTGGTCAGGGGAAATGAAGACTTAAGTTCCCCTCACAGAATTTCTCCCACTTCGGTATAGGCAGGGGAGGCCTGCAAGAGGCTCACATCCCAGAACTCCAGGAATCTGCTGGAAGCCAGAGCTGTTATTAGGGAGGTGCTGTGCCTTTGCAATGCCCTCTGGCTCCCTGTGAGTCTTCTCCACCTCCTAGTACCCCTAAAACAGCCAAGCCCCCCACTCGCCTGCACAAACAAAACAACCAGAGCAGCTCTGATAAGCATGGGGCTGGGTAGAACTCCTCCCCCATTCAAAATATTGCAGAGAGCTGGGTGGGAGGGAAGAGAAGGCGGAGGGGTAGAGCTGCAGCTGGGTAGTGTTTCTCCCCAGCACTGTCACATTGTGCACTGATGGATGGCACAGATTTACTGTTCCCTCGGCTCTCTCTCCCTTAGGTGGGAGTGGGGTTTGCTCCAGTCTCCTGGGGATGTGGCTCTTTACAGTATTTCAGAGTAACAGCCGTGTTAGTCTGATGAAGTGAGCTGTAGCTCACGAAAGCTCATGCTCAAATAAATTGGTTAGTCTCTAAGGTGCCACAAGTACTCCTTTTCTTTTTGCTCTTTATAGTAGTATCAGGAGCAATCTTATCCCCTCCAGCAGGTGCAGCTGACCCAGCTTCTGCATCTATCTGCACCCACTGCCTTGGGTGGACTGCCTGAGCAGGCGGTGTGGCTCCTACAGGTGAAAAGAAAGAGGAAAAAGAGGATCGGTATGGGGCCCCTTTTGCCTCCAGAATGATCATAAAGATGAAATAAACCATCCCTGGCCATGTACTCTCCTTGATCCTCACTTTCATAACCAGTGACAGCCATGAGCAGAGCCTGCACTGTAAACACGCTTGAATGAATTTAGTGCTCATTAAAGGTGCTGGATAGAGAGCCCTGGAGACCAAAGTCCTTTGTGTCCCCAGAACAGTTAGAGCACAGGCTGTGGCCGCACAAGTTTCCCTCTGCTGCCCTGCCAGTGACCCCAAACCCTGATCTGGAGGAGTCTCCTGCAGAAGTAAAAGCTCAGCTCCGTTTCCGTGATCCCTGAATTCTTGGCTTCTCTGCTGAGCTTGCCCGTTGGCTTTTGTGTTGTAAACACCTGCTCAGTAAGAACTGAAGTGAGAGTGTGAGACCCAGCTAGTCATCATCCACAGACCACTGAAGTGATAACAGAGGATAAATTTCACTGGCTGTAAATCTGGGCCAGGCTTGGCGTAGAGGTGAAAGGTTCCATTGCCTTTGGACTGTAATGGTGAGACTGACGTCGTAACCCCTATCCGGTGTGTAGTTTCACGGTTGCTGTTAAGGCTGTTGCCCATGGAAGGGTCCCTCTAAAACTAATTACCCCTTGAAAAGAAAACATATGTCTTTCCCCCTGAACTCATCCCATTGGGCCTAAATAGGGCAGCTCATATGTTCCTCTGATCAGTGCATCATCTTCCGTATGAGTCAAACAGCACTATTACAATCCTCTGTATTCAACAGAGATACACGTGGCAGAATTTGTAATTCTTTGTAATTTTGGCAACTAATAGCAATTTTTATTTTTAAGCATGTTTTTAACAATTCATAGTTGTGGGAAATTAAGGGGAGTAGTATTAGGGTTCGGATTAGGGCAGCGCTGACAGTGCGGTGGCAGGGGGTTCCCAGAACTGATATCTGGGCTGCAGGGGGCTCCCTGTGCAACAGAGGGGCACAAGGTGCGAGGAAGGCAGTCCTAGTCCAGGAGAGCACAGATCCTTGACCAGGGCCCCGAGGAATAGCTCCTGGCTGTGGGAGAGGCCACCCTATGGCTAGGGGCTCCTGCCTAGGGGTGGCCTCTGTGCTCCTGAATGTTAAAGTGCGGGGCCATGACAGCAGGGCCAATGACACTAGATCAGGCTAGATCGGGGCGGGCAAACTTTTTGGCCTGAGGGCCACATCGGGTTTTCAAAATTATATTTCGGGCCAGTTAGGGGAGGCTGTGTCTCCCCAAACAGCCAGGAGGCAGGGGCTGGGCCACACCTATCTGATCCCCCCCCCGGCCCCGCTTCTCACCCCCTGACAGCTCCCCCGGGACTCCTGTCCCATCCAAACTACCCCTGTCCCCTGATGGCCCCCCCTACCCCCCTTCTGGGACTCCTACACTATCCACCACCCATGTTCCCTAACTACCCCCGGACCCCTCACCCCGACTGCCCCTGCCACCCCATCCGACCCCCCCCCTCTCATTCGTGACTGCCTCCTCCACCCCCAGGACCCCTGCCACATCCAACCACCCCTTCTCCCTGTCCCCTGCCGCCCCATCCAACCTCCCCCCTTCCTGACTGCCTCCCCAGGACCCCTGCCCCCATTCAACCCCCCTGCCTTCTGACCGCCCCAACCCCTATCCACAGCCCTGCTCCCTGCCCACCACCCCCAACTCCTCTGCCCTCTATCCAACCCCCCCGCCCCCTTACTGCACTGCCTGGAGCACCGGTGGCTGGTGGCGCTACCATGCCGCCCAGAGCACTGGGTCAGGCCGAGGCTCTGCAACTGCACTGCCCAGCCACCCAGAGCATTGCGCCGGTGGCATGGCGCACTGAGGCTGCGGGGGAGGGGGCGAGCCTCCCGGGCCAGGAGCTCGGGCTGGGCAGGAGGGTCCCGCGGGCCGGATGTGGCCCACAGGCCATAGTTTGCCCACCTCTGCACTAGACCCTTGTGGACGCTAGATGTGGGCGAGGCTGGGCTTGCCAACTGTTGGTGGTGGTTTTTTTGGTCAATTTCTGTCTTGTGAAATTGTCTAATGATGACTAACAATTTAAAGTCAATCCTGTGTGACAAAGTTCCTCCTCTGCCTTGGTGGGCCCTGTGCTTATCGGTGGATTTGCTCACCTCAGAGGTTCCTGGCAGCCCTCAGTTTGGCCACTTTCATGGCTCAAATCTGCCATTCACTCAGTTAGCCTCATCACTGGCCAGCAAGGGGAAAGGAAGAAGAACAATCCCTGCAGTCTCTGCTGATCCACCTAGTGGATCGGGGAACAGGTCAGAGACCTTCCCCTCTGGTGGAACCCACAGTCCGGGTCAACTCCTCCGGTATCAAGTAGGGAGCTGGGGGGATGGAGGGATGGGAGGAACCCAGGCCCGCCCTCTACTCCGGGTTCCAGCCCAGGGCCCTGTGGATTGCAGCTGTCTACAGTGGTTCCTGTAACAGCTGTGTGACAGCTACAACTCCCTGGGCTACTTCCCCATGGCCTCCTCCCAGCACCTTCTTTATTCCCACCACAGGACCTTCCTCCTGATGTCTGATAATGTGTGTACTTCTCAGTCTTCCACTAGTACACCTTCTCACTCTCAGTTTCTTGCGCCTCTTGCTCCCAGCTCCTCGCGCACACACCACAAACTGAAGTGAGCTCCTTTTTAAACCTAGGTGCCCTGATTAGCCTGCCTGTCTTAATTGATTTTAGCGGCTTCGTGATTGGCTGCAGGTGTTCCAATCTGCCTGTCTGCCTTGTTTAAAGAAAGTTCCTGATTGTTCTGGAACCTTCCCTGTTACCTTACCCAGGGAAAAGGGACCTACTTAACCTGGGGCTAATATATCTGCCTTCCGTCACTCTCCTTTAGCCATCTGGCTTGACCCTGTCACACCTGTCAAGCCTAAATACAGAGCTGCCCAAGCTGATTGAGACAACATTGACACTAGAAACTTTTGCTAGTGTAAAAATATTGGTTAGGAGTGTGTGCTTTGTTTTGTTTGGCAACATTTCTATACCAGCAAAAGCAATAGTGTAGACACAATTGTACCAGCAAAAGCACTTTTTTGCCAGTATAAGCTGTATCTGCACTAGGGAGGTTTACTGGTCTAGCTTTACCCACAAATCTCATCTACTGTTGACCTGGCCTTAGAAAACTAGTATCTGTATAATAACAGCATGATTATTTTAAAGATGCAAAATATTGATGCTTGCTTTGTTTTCTGTTGTAGGAGACTTGTATGGGGCTATTGGATCACCTGTGAGATTAGCAAAAACAGTGGTGGTTGGTAAAAGACAAGATCTAGTCCAGAGATTGCTTTATTTCCTCACTTACTTCATAAGATGCTCTGAACTACAAGAGACGCATCTTCTAGAAAATGGGGAAGATGAAGCCATAGTAATGCCTGGAACAGTTATTACTACCACACTGGAGAAAGGAGAGGTAGAGGAATCTGAATATGTGCTCATAACAATCCACAGGAACAGAAGCAATTTGCTATCTAGAGAGTCTGAAGAAATGAGAACTCCTAACTGTAGCTGTAAATATTGCAAGTGTCCGCTTCTTGGGCAAAATACAGAGGGTGTTTCACATCAAGAGAGAGAATACGCCCAAAATGCCTCTAAGGTGGATCTGGAGACTTCTTCAGATGAGAGCAGGACAATTTCTGTTGCTGACTGCCAAGAAAATGCTGCTGACATTAAGCAGTGCAAGGATAAATTGACACCTTGTCTGGACACAAAATTGGAAACAGTAATCTGCACAGGGTCAGCTTCAGTGGACAAATGTGCAATGGCAGAGTCGGGATTAGAGCCAACAGCAGGAACGTGGAGGACTGAGGAGTCACTGGAATCTGGTAACCAGGCCATCAGAGTAACAAGATCAACAGGTATAGCAGTGGAAAAGAAGCCTCCGGATAAGCTTTTGTCTGATGCGTTTCCTTGTAGTACCGCTGAGGCTCAGACAAAGGTGACTTTCCTGATTGGAGATTCCATGTCTCCTGATTCAGATATTGAACTCCGAAGTCAAGCAGTCGTGGAACAAATTGCTAGGCATCACAACCAAGCAGCAATGGAGGAAGGAGTGAGTGCTGCTCAGAACTGTGAAGCAAAACAAACTGTTGGGGACCAAAATAGAGACTGTGGGACAGCTGAACCGTTCCCTCAAGTTGCCAGCGCACATCAGAATTGGAATCCGAATCCTTACAATGCAGAGAGCATGAGTCTGTTTGATGAGTATTTTACGGATGACGGTTCAATTGAAACCAGGACTATTGATGATATTCCAATGCAAGCAACTATAGACGTTCTAGATCACGGCAGCAGTTTAGAACTTTCTAAAAAATTAGGTACAACGAACAGCAAACTACCCAGTGAATTTTGTAAGTTTATGGAATCTGATCGCCAGGAGACATGCAAAAAATGCTTTGCTGAGCAGGACCAAAGAGACACAATCTCTATTTGTGTCCCCCATGGGGATAAAGAGAATTCAGAGAAAAAAGTTGCCCCCGGATCTGATTGGGACATTCCAAGAAACGAGAGCTCAGATAGTGCTCTCGGTGACAGTGAAAGTGAAGATACAGGTCATGATCTAACCAGACAAAACAGTAATTACTACGTAGGAGAGCATGAAGATTGGACAGAAGAAGATGAGATCCCTTTTCCTGGGTAAGTATTTTCAACTGTAACCGACACCATGGTAAATATAATCTCTCTCCTCGTTCCTCCACACACATGCCTTGAGGTCCTGCCTCCTGTTTTTGCATCCATGGTTGGAAAGATTCTCTTGGGCTCGGTGGTTGTAAAATGAATTTAAAGAGCATGGTGATCTGGATGTTAACAGTATTAATTATGCATGGCAACCCTGGCTTGTATCTTGTTCCTCTACAGTATTTTATGCACAGGGCTGAATACTTTAAGCTGTCTTTGAACTGAAGTTCCTTTTTAAAATGTGGTTGGACAGCTGATCACGTTTAGAGGCGAGATGATCGGAACTGAAATGTCACACTTGCTCAAGCTGAAATGAGTCGAAATCAGTGCTAGTTATAGTACATGTCCATGATATACCTTTCTTGCAGGTCAAAATTAGTTGAAGTGAACTCTATCCAGCCCAGTATTGCCAATTTTGGAAGGTCCTTGCTAGGTGGCTACTGTTCATCTTACGTACCTGACTTTGTTTTGCAAGGAGTAGGAAATGATGAAAAACTGAGACACTGTTTGGTGTCGGATTTGTCGCATGCGGTGCAGGTAATTAAACTATATCCAATGAAATGTATTTTACACAATAAAGAGAGGCAAATATTTCTGAACTGGCAAACCTGCTGGAACTGAAAATATTTATTCTCACAGCTCCATTCTAGTTTCCACACACCCATTTCACTAGTTTCTCAATGCTCTCGTCTATCAGTTGTTACTCCTGAGTAACATGGTTATAGTTATCTGCTCCAGATTTGCACCGTAAGGTCCTGTTGAAGCCAGTGAAGAAGGATCATGCCCTAGGAGAAAAGAGACATTCATGTTAAACCTTAGAGAAATCATGAAGTCTCTCTTCTTTTAGATGCAGCAACCCCGTTGATAGATAGCGTTATAAGATATGGAGTCCGAACTGCCATATAGCCTTCCCCATTTATGTCTCCCAAACAAACTGCTGATGTCCTGAGTGTCTGCAAAGCAGAACTTACAGTGGTGAAATTTAACATTGTCCTCAGAAATACTGGGATCTCCCAGTACTGTTATTTCTTTTTCATAGAAGGTAATGACCCAACGGTGCTGGCTTTGTGGGGAAAAGAGAGACAAACACCCCACCCCCACCCCGAGGCGCATGGGGAGCAGGGCTCTCTGCACTCTGATCTCCCTTTCTCTTCCTATTCTTTCATATAGAATGGGGACTCTAGGGCACTGTTTCTTCCCTAACAGAGTCCTATCCGCATAATCCAGTATCTGTACTGGGGGAGAGGCTGGAGAATGGGCAAGTTGGAGGGAGGAGTGGATGGGTGGAAGTGCATCATTCCCTACCCAATCTGGCTCTGTGGAAATTAAAGGAAAAGACATTACAGACAAGGGTTGCCATTTGCCATTGAAGGGCATGATCTTTCTTCCCTATAAGCCAATAGCTTGCTTCAGTGGGAGCAGGATCAGTCCCTAGCAAAGATAAAAGAACACTTTTTTTCTGTGAGCAGTAAACAGGCCCTCTGGCACGATCCCTTCTGCCACAAAGCCCCAGTAATAGCACCGTTTTATGCGGTTTGGCTACCTGTATCTGTGGCCATTTCCCATAGGGCTATGTGCAGGGAAGGGGAAGAAAACTATCAGATGCATGTTAGCCACTGAGTTGCCCTGCACACCTGGGTGGATTTCACCCATTTATAAATAAAGCCCACCTGAACTTTGAGAAACCAGTTTAGTATCTCAAAGTGACTACTGGAGTGAAACGAATGCTTCATTCTTATATACCACAAAATAAAGATAGATTTTTTTTTTCTCCCCTAACAAACTTTTTAACTGAACTGATAACATCAAGCACTGCCAGGAATATAAAATATTAGAAAAGATTTTACTCACTGGCTTTCAAATAAAATCATACTGTACCATAGCACCACATTGGTGGTGCTCTGGGTAAAGGGATGCTTTCTCAAGCAGTTAAGCCAAAAATATAATGGGAAGAGGACCAACAGAGTTCTAAATATTTCTTTTAAGAAAAATCCATTGCAGAGAAATATTTTGTCAATGCGCTGTTCGAAGGCACTAGACGAGTGAGTGTGGACTTTGTTGTTTGCTCCCTCTGCTGGTTCTGCAGCAACAGTTAACAAACCTTATCCCCAGAGCTGTTGCTGACAGTAAGGAAAACTTGACTAGTAACAGGAGTGAAACTATTTAAGGTGTCCAAACTGAGTGAAATACAAAAAATAAATAACAGCACACATGGTGACAAGGAAATTAGATTTTGGATGCTTTCAGCTTTAATAACCTAAAGTTTAACAGTTAAAACTAGTCAGGGGGTTGGGTTTTTTTTAAATATAATTTTAACCTATGTCCATTTAACGTCAGCTCCATTCAAACAGGACACATCAATATTTATTGAATGTCCAAGGGGAAACTTTGTGGGCACTGAAACACATATTCATGCTTGGAAGAAGATATTCAATACAATAGAGGATAATAAAAAGAAAACTACTTTGGAAAATGTAGTATTTTTTTCCTTTTAAAACTGTGGTAGCTTTTCTGTTTATAAAGATCCATTTTTAAGGGATTGCAGTGTATGTAAAAATGCCATCACTATTCAGGAACAAATTATTTTTGGAAAAATTGAGTTGTCTTTTGTTACTCTCAGACTTAAACTATTGTCTTTGTCTTTTTTTTTTTTTTTTTTTTTAAGCATCCTGTTTTGGATGAACCAATTGCAGAGGCTGTTTGCATTATCGCAGACACGGATAAATGGACAGTGCAAGTGGCCAGTAGCCAAAGGCGAATGATTGATAATAAACTAGGAAAAGAGGTGTTAGTCTCTAGCCTTATCTCCAATCTGCTTCATTCCACTCTTCAGCTTTACAAGCATAATTTATCTCCAAATTTTGTAAGTATGGGTGACATCTAAAGGGCTGAATATATTTTGAGAATATAATTTAAATTAGTGTGTTAACGAAGATGCTATAAGTTGATATTTCTCATACTTCCACATAGCCACAATTGGTCATATTGTGCATTTTCTAACTTCCAGTTTTGCCCATTTGGGATATTCAGTTGAACTTTGTTTTGTAACGAAGATAGCTGTCTTTGGTCCTGATTTGATTTGCAACCAAAATTTCCACTGAAATAGGTGAGAGTCTTGCTAGAGTAGGACCATAAAATCCATGCTTTACGTAAACAATACTTTTCAGAACAGAAATCTAAACAAAAGTTTGCGTCATTCTTGCTGTGTGTCTTCCCCTGCTATTGCCAGGTGCTTTCAAATAATTATCTACCTTGACGTGGCCCACTAAAGAAAGTAGAATTATGGGGACTGTGTTGTTGCTCTTTGGCATTTGGCTGGTATAGGGGGCTGCAAGGTGTTTTGTTTCTGATGTGATTGTTTTCATGTGCTCCTAGTGTGTTATGCACCTGGAAGATCGGCTGCAAGAGCTGTATTTCAAAAGCAAGATGCTGTCTGAATACCTCAAGGGCCAGATGCGAGTTCATGTCAAGGAGCTGGGCGTGGTACTTGGGTATGATCACGTTGTTCAGTACAGTTTCCACATGTGTTTCCCCTATCACAAATCCTCTCTACATGTACTAGTAGGGTTGTCACAGCCATAGGCTCTGCGCTAGTGGATCCCTGTGCAGGATCAGGACTATTAGTTTGACATGAATTTCCCATTCTGGGGCTGTCTCCATGTCTTCCAAGATCCCTCTCCATTTCCCCCCCCCCGGACTCACCACTCCAGAGTTCATCAGAACCATTCTTTAGGTGGCCAGTCCCTGTTGAAGAACACAAGGCACTTGATACCTCCAGGGTGACATTCCCCACATGGCACAGAGAACACTCTCTGTATCGTGTATGCCACATAGCACCCCTCAGTGGGAATGGGGCACAAGCAGAGAGGCCATTTAACGGATCCTAGGAAGGCAGTCTCATCACCAGCTCTAAATACTCCATTATGCAGATGGGTATTGGTTGAAGGCTAGGATGCACGGTGTGTGTAGCCACAGGCTGAAGTGGTATCTGCAAAGGGAGGAGCTGCAGCACAGTGCCATGGCTTGCCTGAGAGTGGGGAATGAATGAATTCCACTCCCCCCTTTGCTCCTAACTTGTGCTGAGTTCCCCACATAAAGCTCCTTTACTCAGGCTGCATGCGTGCAGCGGGTAGGACGAATTTCCCCCCCGTGTATTCCCTTGCCAGCACAGTTAGCTCAGTGACCAAGAGAGCAGGCAGAAATGGAACCCAAGTCTTCCGCATGACAATGAAGATCTGTCAGTGAGTCACCAGGCAGATCAGGAATTAATTTTTATGTCTGTTGAAAAACAAACTAATTGTTCGCATTTTTAATCACACGTGGTGATGTTGCCTTGCCTTCAGAAATGCAAATGTTTTAACTTTACATTGAGAATGACTTGTAGTTTAAAGCTTTATAAATAAAATATAGAAGTTCTCTCCTTGAATAGTCCAACTGCAAATACCTTAGCTTGGCATGGATAATATAGCAGTTAATGCACATGTACAGCCCACCTACATTTTGGGTTAGATTTAGTGTTTCTCTTCTTCCTTTTAGGATTGAATCCAGCGACCTCCCTTTACTGGCAGCTGTAGCAAGTACTCACTCTCCATATGTTGCCCAGATACTACTTTAAAATGCTGAAGGGCATAGAGATTAACTTTTTTTTTCTTCCTGGAAATGAAATGGAAGACAAGGAGACAGACATGAAACACACTTGTCCTGGTTTCTTTTCACTGGAGGCAACTGAACTGAACAGCTTGCTGAGCTGACTGGGTCTCCGTCACTGACTGCATATTATACAAACAATTGGAGAGTTCTTTTATTTTTTTTTCTCTCTCCCATTTGGCCATTCATAAAAAAGAATTTAAACTATAATCATAATTGAAAAGCCTGAGTTTGAGGTTACCGAAGAAAACCCAAGATTTTAGAAAAAGCTGAAGAACTGCAAATGGTTTTGGCAGTTTCTGCAAGGAGGCTAATTATGTACAGTGAAAAACAGGGAATGCAAGGAAGAACTGCTTTGTAATAATGTACAGTGCTTTTGCTGATTGTAAACTTTAACAGGAGAAGAAAGCAGCTGTCTTGAGACTGGCTTATACTTATTAGGAGTGGGTTAAGATCTCTAACTCTCAAACTGCAGTGATTTGTAACAACTGCTTTTTCACTAAATAGTCAAATTGTGGATATTTCTCAAAGGAAAAATGATTTTTTGTAAACAGCTTACTAATGACACTCAGCTAAAAATGTATTTGTAATCCGTTTTCAAGCGGCGGGGGGAGCCAACAAACAAACTGGCAAATGTGACTATTTCCCTTTCTTGGCTTGGTGTTGTAACAGGTATTCAATGGCTATAATGTTTAAATGTTGCTTTATAGTGATACTTTTGTTTCATGACTTACAAAAAATAGAAGAAATGCAATTTTGAAACAAAACCAACAAATGCTAAAGAGAGAATGATGATTGAAATTTCCCGGTGGCATCCCAAAAATGCCATGACTATTACCTCTAATATTTTTACAGTCTATAATATTCTGGCAATATATTGTTTTTACAGCAGTCAGTGAGTGAGTGAAATAATGAGCTAGAAATAATTGTACCAAAGCACTGGGGGAGGAAAAAATAGACTATTAACCTTAATTGCTCAGGTAACTAATTGCTATATATTTTTAAAAAAAAAAAGTTCTACAAATGTGGATGCGTGATTATGCCATTGCACAGAAATATCAAAATTATTTTTAGACAAAATGTCCCAATGATGCAAGTGGTTGTAATCCCTTTTCTACCGACTTGATTAGCTACCAGCAGGAAATGCTGTTTATTCCATTCTCAGCATTTCTCCTTTACTCGCTCACCATTGTTTTGCCGTCAGACATACAGTAGTTGCAAAAACCAGCGGCTGTGGAATCACTCTGCTGTAAGTGATGTGAACGTTCAGCAGGTGGGTGATTATGTATCAAAAGGCGCTACTACCTCAGTTTCACTGGACACTGCGTTCTGTGCTTGCTTGTCCTAGCAGCCAGTTCACATAGCTAATTACAGTTCTTGTTTTCATTGATCATTTTCAGTATACTGGAGTTCACAGCCTATCCCTAATAAAAGTGAAAGGTACTGGTTCACTCGTTCACTAAACTATCTTTACCATTCTATAATAGCTCGTTCTTTCTATAAGCCTCTTTTCAATAATGTGTAACATGCTCTCTGTTGTGGTTTGAGGATGTTTTTTAAAAACAAAACAGTCCCCCCCTCCCCATCGAACTTAAAAACAATGGGTGAAATCCCAGCCCTGCTGACATCAATAGCAAAACTCTCACTGACTTCAACAAGGCCAGGATTTCACCCAGTGTGTTTTGGTAGTAGTATAAAAAAATCGTAACTTTAATCTTAAGATTCCGTTCCTACAAGTGTCCGTATGGACAGACTTGCACCTGCACCATTATCCTTGTAGGGTTGGAATCTAACTTGGTAAGTAAGCCAAACTTCAATATGGGCAGTGTGTCCTGAAATTCTGTCTGCATACAAAATCTAATGCTGACTGCTGCAGGGAAGACTTTCATATTTAATATAGTCTGAAGATTTAATTTGTCACTTTGCTTATTGTTTAAATGTCCTCTTTTAAGCACATGATTACATTACATCTGGGTTTTGGAATGAACACAACAAATGTTTAAGGGCCTGATTCTACAAACACACATCAGTAATGTAGGATTGCGTTCTAAAATACGAATTTTAAACTGTTTTTGCTAGAATACCGTATGTAGCCAATAATTACAATTCTGAACATTGTACATAGTTTACAGTTAATATAACCTGATCGCAGTAGTACAACAAGACTTGGTACTACAACGTATTGAGCACTCTGGCCCTGATCCATCAAAGCACTCAAGCACATGCTTAACTTTAAGCACAAATAGTCTCACTGGAGTCAATGAGACTAGCACATGCTTAAGTGCTTTGATGGCTCAGCACCTTGTAGGATTAAGCCCCTAATGAATTATTACAAGTAAATACTCTGTTCTCTTCTGTTTACTCATCACTAAGCAAACTCTGGACATTATTTTGAAATTGGGGTTGACTCTAAGAAACACATGGCCTCTGCCAACATGAAATTAAGTACTTGAGAGAGAAAAAATTGTCATTAAGATAAATCATTTTCAGCTTTCTTCTGCCTAACACAACTCCCTCAGACTGTTTTAATACAATCATTTGTTCAGTCAGTCCTAGACAAAGTGGCCATCTTGCCATCACTGTGGTTATCAGGTCACCAGTGCTAGCTCCCCATGTGAGACGAATATCTGAGCTTTTGGTCTAAAACGTATGGACACTTTTCCTAACCATACTGCTGTTGTAATAAATATGCAAATTTAACTTTAGCATGATGGGCAGTGTTCCTGTAACTTCTCTTTTATGGTACATGAGAAATGTGGTACATGCACCTTTGTTGAATAATTTTAAAAAAGGGATCTTTAACAACACGATAGTGTTGACTCTTTAAAATGTATCACACCTTTTTTGTGTATAAAAAAACTAATCTGTTTGATTTATTTCTTCAATATTCCCAACCTCTATTAATATGTCTTAATTTTTAGGCTGAAAACATTAAGTATACTAAACATGTCTACTAGCAAATTTATTTTGTTACAATTGGCAAACACTGGTCTGCTCAAAACAAAATAATAATAAAAAGAACAGGATTTTACACCTTGCATACATTTTCCCTGTTAGTTATGACAGATGTTTTAGGACAATTTGTTTTGCTTTCTCTAAATTATTTAGATGGTGGTATGTGTAAAATGCTGGGTAAAATGTACATATTTGTTATCTCTTTTGTTTTTTGTATATATTTCCCAAGATGTGCACTTGTATTATAATAACCATTCCCAATTTTAGGGGGAAATTGTGCAATAAATACAGTATGTCAGTTTACTTCCTGGTGGGACTCTTTTTTGTTTGTGACTTGTGTGGGTGAAAATACAAACCATGATGACCACAGGTTTGAAACTTGGGTGCCTAATATCAGACCCCTGAAATCCCTACTTTGTCACCTAATTAAATGTTATGATTACCAGAGGTGCAGAGATCACTTAATTCCATGCCTGATTTGGATTTAGGTGTCTAATGTTATGTATGCAAGTCTGAAAATGTTGGCCTCAATATCAGTCCAAAGAGTTGTATTAAGATTTATCCCAGAAGAAAGCTGGCCCGATCATTCTTGTTGCAGTGTTGTTGGACCCATGTTGGTCCCAGGATATCAGAGAGACAAGCTGGGACAGGTAATATCTTTTATAGGACCAACTTCTCTATTCAGTTTCCAGAGACTTTCACTTGATTGAGGGGTTCCACTTTTCTCGGGGTATGTCTACACTATGAAATTAGGTCGATTTTTAGAAATCAATTTTATACAGTCGATTGTGTATGTTCCCACTAAGCGCATTAAGTTGGCGGAGTGTGTCCTCAATACCATGGCTAAGATCGACTTACGGAGCGTTGCACTGTGGGTAGCTATCCCACAGTTCCTGCAGTCTCCACTGCCCATTGGAATACTGGGTTAAGCTCCCAATGCCTGATGGGGCAAAAACGTTCTTGAGGGTGGTTTTGGGTACATGTCATCAGTCACTCCCCCCCCCCCCCCCCCCGTGAAAGCAATGGCAGACAATCATTTCGCACCTTTTTTCCTGGGTTACCCATGCAGATGCCATACCACGGCAAGCATGGAGCCCACTCAGCTCACTGCTGCTGTTGTGAGCATTATAAACACCTCATGCATTATCCTGGAGTATGTGCAGAACCAGGCTAAGAGACGCCAGCATGAGGACGATTGTGATGAGGACATGGACACAAATGTTCCTGAAAGCACGGGCTATAGCAATTGGGACATCATGGTTGATACAGTGGAACGCCAATTCTGGGCCCAGCAAACAAGCACAGACTGGTGGGGCCACATAGTATTGCAGGTATGGGATGATTCACAGTGGCTGTGAAACTTTTGCATGCGTAAGGCCACTTTCCTTGAACTTTGTGAGTTGCTTTCCCCCTCCCTGAAGCACAGGAATACAAAGATGGGAGCTGCCCTGACAGTTGAGAAGCGGGTGGCGATAGCCCTGTGGAAGCTTGCAATGCCTGACTGCTACCGGTCAGTCAGGAATCAATTTGGAGTGAGCAAGTCTACTGTGGGGACTGCTGTGATCCAAGTAGCTAATGCAATCATTGATGTTCTGTTATCAAGGGTAGTGACTCTGGGAAATGTGCAGGTCATACTGGATGGCTTTGCTGCAATGGGATTCCCTAACTGTGGTGGGGCAATAGACTGAACGCATATCCCTATCTTGGCACTGGACCACCTTGCCAACCAGTATGTAAACCGCAAGGTGTACTTCTCAATGGTGCTGCAAGCACTGGTGGATCACAAGGGACATTTCACTGACGTCAACGTGCGATGACCGGGAAAGGCGTATGACGCTCACATCTTTAGGAACTCCAGGCTGTTCAAGCAGTTGGAAGAAGGGACTTACTTCCCACACCAGAAAATTACCAATGGGGATGTTGAAATGCCAATAGTTATCCTTGGGGATCCAGCCTTCCCCTTGCTCCCATGTCTTATGAAGCTGTACACAGGCAGCCTGGACAGTACTAAAGAGCAGTTCAACTATAGGCTGAGCAAGTGCAGAATGGTGACAGAATGTGCCTTTGGACGTTTAAAGGCGCGCTGGCGCTGTTTGCTGACTAGGTTAGACCTCAGCGCAACCAACGTTCCCATTGTTATTGCTACTTGCTGTGTGCTCCATAATATCTGTGAGAGTAAGGGGGAGACGTTTTAGGGGGATTGGTAGCTTGAGGCAAATCGCCTGGCAGCCGATTTTGAGCAGCCAGACACCAGGGTGATTAGAAGAGCACAGCTAGGTGCACTGCGCATCAGAGAGGCTTTGAAAACCAGTTTCATGACTGGGCAGGCTACAGTGTGACAGCTGTGTGTTTTTCTCCTTGCTGCAAACCTGCCCCCTTTGTTGATTTTAATCCCCTGTAAGCCAACCACCCTCTCCCCTTCTATTACAGCTGGCAAAGGAAATAAAGTAACTGTTGTTTTAAAACCATGCATTCTTTCTTTATTAATTTTTTAAAAAAGTGAGATAACTAACAAGGTACCCGGGGTGGGGTGGGGTGTGGGAGGAGGGAAGGACAAGGCCACATTGCTTATTGTAGTCACACTACAAATCAAAACTGTTTGAATGACAGCCTTCTGTTGCTTGGGCCATCCTCTGGAGTGGAGTGGCTAGGTGCCTGGAGCCTCCCCCACCCCCCTGCATTCTTGGGCGTCTGGGTGAGGAGGATATGGAACTTGGGGAGGAGGGCAGGCGGTTATACAATGGATGCAGCAGGGGTCTGTGCTCTTGTTGGCTTTCCTGCAGCTCCAACAGACGCTTCATCATGTCCGTTTGCTCCCCCATTAGCCTCAGCATCGCCTCTGCTCTTCGCGCTCACTTAATGCTTTCCTAGCCTCTACCAGTGAATGCCTTCATGCATTAAGCTGTGCCCTATCAGTGTGGGAGGATTCATGAGCTCGGAAAACATATCATCACGAGTGTGGTTTTTTTCGCCTTCTAATCTGCAATAACCTCAGGGACGGAGATGATAGGGAGAGCATAGAAACATTTGCACCTGGAGGGAGATAAAAAGGGAGAGTAAAATTTAAAATGATATGTTTCTGAGAACAAAAGGGAGACTCTTTCACAGTGAATCAAGCAATTCACAGCAGACAGCACATGTGCTTTAGGTACAAGGTCACATTTTGCCTTTTATATTGAGCACCTGTCAGTATGGTGACACATCACAAACGGCTGGGCAACAGAATTGGCTTTCCAGGCAGCCAGGGTAAGCAGTGGTGAGCTGGAGCCAATTCGCACCAGTTCGCTGGAACCGGTCGCAGGACAACCGGTTCTAAAAGGGCTTCTAAATTTAACCGGCCAAAATTTAACCGGAGCTGGAGCATGCACAGGGAAAATTTGGTAGTTGCAGAGCACCCACCGGCAGCTGCCTGCCCTGCACCTGGCCCCAGCTCACCTCCGTTCCGCCTCCACCTCCTCCCCTGAACGTGCCGCCCAGCTCTGCTTCTCCAGCCCAGCTTCCCACGAATCAGCTGTTCGCGCAGGAAGCCGGGGGGGCAGGGGCTGAGAAGCAGGCGGCGGCTTCATGTTCAGGCCCGCGGAGGTGGAGGCGGAATGGAGGTGAGCTGGGGAGGGGGGTGCGAGGAGGGCCGCCCATGCCACAGCAGGTAACCCCGGGGGCAAGCTGGGGAACCGCTCCCTGCGCCAGCTCGCCTCCGCCTCCCTGGGCCTGAGCGCTAAGCCACCACTCCTTTCTCAGCCCTCCCAGGCTTCCCACGCGAACAGCTGATTCGCGGGAAGCGGGGCGGGGGGGCACAGAGAAGCAGAGTGGGGCGGTGCGTTCAGGGGCGGAGGTGAGCTGCTAGGCGGGGGCGGGGAGCTGCCGGTGGGTGCTCTGCACCCACCAAATTTTCCCCATGGGTGCTCCAGCCCCGGAGCACTCACAGAGTCAGCGCCTAAGGTGCCACTTTTGATGTGATCAGTGTGGGGAGTGGCCACTCCCCCTGCTCCCCGCCAGCTACACTACCGCGCCCCTAGGAGCCAGAGGGACCTGCCGGATGCTTCCTGGGAGATGCCCCAGGAAAGCACCGCTAGGACTCCCCACCTCGCCCCCCAGCGGATCCCTCTGGCTCTTAGGGGCGGGGTGGGCACCCACTACGGTGGCCCACAAGACCCTCCTGCCCAGTTCTGGGGGCAGACAGGAGGGGGGTGGATGGGACAGGGGTTCCAGGGGGGTGGGGCATCAAGGAACGCTGGGGGTTGGATGGGGCGAGGAGGGAACCAGTTGTTAAGATTTTGGGAGTTCATCACTGAGGGTAAGCCTTTTGGTATGCGGGGTTGGCTTCTTCAGCCTTCATCACATGTGGGAATGGTTTCAAACTGCAGCGCCATCCTTTCCCATAGCAAGCAATGCCAGTTGGGTTTTACATTTAAAAGGAGGGGGCTGCGGTTTTCGGGTGGATGTGCAGCACACACCTCTCCCCACCCCACCGCGTGGCTATTCTTTGGGATGATCCCTTCACCCCTTCCCCCGCCACATAGCTATTCTCTGGGATGATCCCTTTTAGCCAAGTGCAAACAATCCAGCATGAACATGGTCCTTTTACTGTTCCCTTACAAAAATTCCCTTATTTCAACCAGGTGACCATGGATGACAGTACTCTCCTGAGCCTAATACAGAAAGATAAAGACCGAATGTTGCTTGAATGCGACCAAAACCCAGGACCATTTGCTGCCATGCTTTGTGCTGCGGTGATTGCAGACTACTTGCTACTGGCTTGGCATGGTAAAGTGGAGTATGAAATAAGGCAGCCCTCCCCAGAAACCTTCTGCAAAGGCTTTCAGAATACCTCCAGGAGAGCTTCATGGAGATGTCCCTGGAGGATTCCTGGTTCATCCCTAGACACGTTAACAGACTTCTCCAGTAGCTATACTGGCTGCGAATGCATCCCAAGTCTTCAGGGCAAATCAAACATTAAACACTATTGCTTTTAAACCCCGTACTGTAGTTACAAATGTGCACTCACCAGAGCTGCCTTCTCCGGCTTCAGGGTTGGATATTGGCTCCAGGGTGATGAAAAGGTCCTGGCTGCCGGGGGAGAAAGGATTCACCACTTGCCTGCTGCGCATTCTCCTCCTCATCCACAAAATCCTCTCCCTGTTGTGTGAGACTCTCCCCTTGTAGCTGTCCACGGACAGTGGTGCGGTAGTGGTAGAGTCCCCCCCCTAGAATGCCATGCAGCTGATCATAGAAGCGGTATGTATGGGGCTCTGACCCGGAGTGACCGTTTGCCTCCTTTGTCTTTTGGTAGGCTTGCCTGAGCTCCTTAACGTTCACACGGCACTGCTGTGTGTCCCCGTTGTAGCCTCTCTCCACCATGCCCTGTGCGATTTTGGCATGTATATTAGCATTTCTTCTTTTTGATCGGAGTTCGGACTGCACAGATTCTTCTCCCCATACGGCAATTAGATCCAGTGTCTCCCTTTTGGTCCATGCTGGAGCTTGTTTGCGATTCTGGGGGGACTGCATGGTCACCTGTGCTGCTGAGCTTGCCACACTGACCAAACAGGAAATGAAATTCAAAATTTCCTGGGGCTTTTCCTGTGTACCTGGCTAGTGCATTGGAGTTCAAAGTACTATCCAGAGCAGCCACATTGGAGCACTCTGGGATAGCTCCCGGAGGCCAATACAGTCGAATTGCGTCTGCACTAACCCAAATTCGACCCAGCAAGGTCAATTTTAGCTGGGGAGGAGTACAGAAGTCATTTTAAGAGCCCTTCAGGTCGATGGAATGGGGTTGGTTGTGTAGAGGCATTCATTTTAAAATCAACCTAACGTGGCTAAATTCGACCTAACCCCATAGAGTAGACCAGGGCTCAGATGTCCAGGAGATACATTTACTGAGTCAGAGCTCTTGTATTTCTGAGAAAAGTGGAACCCTGCAACCCAAGGAAGTTGAAAGTTTCTGGAAACTGAATAGAGAAGTTAGTCTGATAAAAGATATTCCCTCACCCACCTTGTCTTTTGGATTTTTTTAGCAATCTTATAATAAAACAACAGAAATTAAAGACAAGTGCATAGACATGAGCTTTTCAAACATTAGTCCACACTGTTCATTTCCAGATTATCTGCAGAGCTGCTTCTTTCACAAGGGTGATGCACGAGTGGTTGAATCAAGAGATCGTTCTGCCATCATAGGAAGTGTCTACTGTGCATGCACAGTGCCCTTCTGTTCCTAGAGCTCACTTCTATACCTGTGCCTCTTTGGGTTGTTGTGCAGAAGCAAAATCTGTTAAGTTTTTCCTTTTTCAGGTTTTACCTGGGTGTAAATTCAACCATGATCCAATGTGCTGCTAAGACCAAAACTGAAGGGTAGTAAACACAAACAGTAGGACAGCACAGAACTAACCGGGAGAGATTGTACCAGTGAGGGCACAGGGGCATTCAGTGCCAAGGAATGCAAAGTCCTACATCCTCCAAGAGAAAATAAACCAGCACAGATACAAAACGGCGAGGGGGCTGTAACCTTATAGCCATATTTTAAAGTGAATTTGCTTCTCCCTCTGGTCTCAACCCTCTCCTCATATCTCTTTCATGTAGCTAAGTCTACTGCTCATGAGAGCTGTGGATTTGAGATTGGAAAAGGAGGTTGCTCAAGAGAGGATTTCCCTTAAGAAGACTCTGAACGGAATTTAAGAACAGCTACCATACACAATGGACACACTGTTAAGCAAAGCAGTCTATTTTAGAGCAAAAATTATTAGAATAATTTTTGCTAGGATTTTTAATTGCACATGCCAAGGACTGTAAGGTAAGATGGTATCTATTAGCGTGGGGGTTGTACATCTTTGGAAGGAATGAAAACAGCAACAGAACACTCCAGTGTTTTTCAAGCTGTTCGGTCAAAATAACGTTATACAAACTTTCATGACAGCAAGAAAAGAAACTGATTAACTGTTCATACTCCATTCTGAAATTCCATTTCTCCATTTCCTTCTCCTGAGCAGCATAGCCAATATCAAATGACTTAGTGTTTCATTTTGGTTAAGGCAATGTAAAAGCAATTGAGCAGAGAATCAATGGGCTTTTAATAATCACAAGTCTTGAGTTTACTGCTTGGCACACTGCTTGTACAGTGTGAGCTAGTCTTGCTTTAAGAGGCAGGGGCCAATCTCTGGCAAAACCGTTAATGGCAGTTTTGCCTGAATAAGGATTAGGTCTGAAGTCAGGGAGCATAATGAGGTGCTCAGATTTTAGCTGGAGCAGTATGAGTGGTAGTAGCACTCTACTACGGTGTATTAGCATATATGCTTGTGTATTATTGCCTTATATTCTACGGATTGTCAGACCTGCTCAAATGTTTATCAGGTCCCTGAACTCGTTTGGCCAGTAAAACTGCTCCTCTAGACAAATGACTAGAAAGAAGCCTGTTACACCACAGCAGATAATCATGAGTTTTTCTCCTGCCTACTGCATGTATGACGTTAGCCAATTAGTCTGGAGTCTGTGTGGCTCTTTGGAAAGAGATCATTATGCTAGGTTTAAATTCAGGAATGCTCTTAGTGCAGAATTTAGAAAGCACTTATCTTAACAATACCTAACATTTCGTTCATTCTTAGCTCTGCCTTTATACCTTCCTTGGTTGCAACACTTGTTGTCCCGTATTTTTAAATCTATTTTTACTTCCTTTTTAATAAATTCCTACATTCTTCTGAACCCAGGAGAGTCATTAGCTAACCCCTTTTCCTCATCAGTGGCAGGGCAGCCATGGAAGTACAACAACTATGGTCCAATACCTTCTTTTCACCCCTGAAAGACTGTCAGTATCCCCATGCTCAAGGGGGGCCAGCAAAAGTCTTTGTGATTGTAGTCTGTGTGTCCTAGCACAAATTGACCATAAGACTACCTTTAAAAGCTACAGGATGGGAGCAACCAGCTAAGTCTGTACTCTCTGTACATAAGGGAAATTTCTAACAAGTTCGTCGCTGACATACAACTGGTATTTTCTTTCCTTTATGCAAGAGCCTCGTAGGTGCCAGACTGAACGTTTATTGTTGAGAAAAATTGAATAGCTTTGTAACTAAAGGAAAAATCAGCATTTACCCATGAGACAGGTAGGCCTTTTTGTTTGTGTTTGTTTTAAAGGTAACACCCCCTATTTATATGTGGGTGTGCGCGCTCTTTGTTTAAACCATCAACCAGTTTTTCAGATTTGACGGGAACACTGAAGGAGTTCAGAGCCCAGATGCATTGTTTTCTTTATGAGAGAGCAAAGTAGGGTGACCAGATGTCCCCATTTTATATGGACAATCCCTGCTATTCAGGGCTTTGTCTTACATAAGCACCTATTAGCTCCCAGCCCTTGTGCTGACTTTTCTCACTTGCTATCTAGTTACCTAGAGCAAAGGGTGTGAGGGAGCGGCCTGCAGGAGACTTGAAGCCTGGATCAGGCTTGCTAAATCAGGGAACCTTAAGCAGCTGCATCCTTATAAGATAGCTGAAGCAGTATAAGTTCAGACTCTGGAAAGTTTATAAGGGAGTCAGCTCTGAACAGGGTAGTGGCAAGCTGAACCACAGAGTGGGTCACAGCCTAGAAACTGATGCAAGAACCCGGTGAAGCAACTGTTTTGGTCACCCAGGCTCTGAGGTAAGAGCCATGCCCTCAGATAGACTTTTGAGTTCATTTTGCCTGAATCAACTCTACTCAATAATGATGGTGACTGGAGGAGCAAGCATGTGGAGTCTGTGTAAAAGAACCTGGAAGAGGGAGGATAAAGAAGGCGGCAGAGCAAAGGCACCCTGGCCACAAGGGGCTGGCTGATCTGTAGACAAGGAATGTAAACAAAACTTAAGCTTTAGGTTGGAAATTCATTGAACCACCTGTACAAATTCTGGCAGAATCAACCCAGGCCTTTATCCTTCCGAGAGAAATCTGATTTCCAGGCAGGGTATTGTGTGTGGGTTTTTCTTAAAAGAACAAATTAAAGAACTCTATTTACAGAAAAGCTACAATACAGTCAAGTATCTGTTACCTCATTGACATACTTCTACCTTTCCCTGGAGAGGGTGGCTGATTAGCAATGTCCACCAATCATTGGGGGATTAGTGGTAAATAAAGCAAAGCATTCTCATCTCCCCAAAAATGCAAACTGAGTCCCTGCTGCTTTGAGAAACAAGAGAGTAGGACCATACTGTAGAACTTGAGTCTCTGGCCTGACAGTACCAGAGATAATTCATGACCTTTAGGCTACCTAGCAGGAGTTAAAAGCTGATCTCTGGTCAGTAATTTTGACATTTGTAACAGAAAAACATTTATTGTATGTGCATGTGATGCATTTCACCAAGTTTTTTACCTGCACAATTTCATTTTACAGATGCATTGTGGGAAAGTTTGAAACTTGCTCTGTTTAGAAGCAATTGTATATTAAAGGGTCAAACCCTGCCTGGGCTGGCATAGGAAAGAGAAGAGATGCTTCCTGATGTGTTCTCAACAATAGCTATGCTATCAGCCAGGGAAGGATTCCTCATGGAGATGCAGGGTCAGGGAATGGTGTAGGGGTCAGTACTTCTGGATAGTGTTAGCAACTGAATGCAACATATATACCATTGGGTGGGCTAGATACACCCTACAGCTCAAACCAGACTCCTTTGGGGATATGTTGCCTGGGCCAGCATGTTAGCTGCTAACCTTCCAGTCACCATCTTGAGCACGATGGAAAGATCTTGCCCTGTTGCTCTTGGTGGAGAAGAGATTCCTTATGTCCTATAGCCCCCCACCCTCACTTGTACAACAGAATGGCTCAAGGCAGCACTCACATCTCCCCCCAGACACAGAAGTGGGATATATTTTGCACAGAAGTGGGATATATTTTGTTTCCAAACCTCTGGCTGCTTATTCCTCATTTGAAGCTGTGAATTTCTCCTGGGTGAAGTTGCAGAGAGGGGATACTATCTTCAGCTGGGCTCATAAGAAGCAGCAGCAGCAGCCATAAGACTCAAGCATATTTTTAATGCACCTCCTTAGTAATAATTACAAAGAAGAAAAGGTTCCATAATAACAGTAAACATAAATTAGAAGGTGAATTTATCAGTTAGTTGTGAGACATTAGCAGCTATTTCAGGGTTGCATGAGAATGGCTCTAAGTTTTGCAGAAAGGAAGAACTGTTGAGTGGTTAAGGCTGGGGCTCCAGAGATTCAATTCTCTTGAGTGCCAATGTGACTTTGCGCAAGTTACGCTGGGCCACATTTTCCCAAACCTCAGGACCCAAAGCCCTCTTGAGAACCTGGCCACCTACATTGTCACCTAAATAAGAGCTGAGCACTTCTGAAAACATGATCCAAGTGCCTTAGCTCGCTGTCTGGAAAGGGGGTCACCATACCTCACAGGGGCATAGCCAGGAGAACTGTATGAATGTTCATAGCATGCTACAATATTACACTGATTGGGGTCATATAAGTAGCTACCATAGGTTGATTTATAGAAGGCTGCAGAAGCTTCTAGAAACTTCAATTTGGAGAAAACTCTTGGAGCTTTTCTAATGAGATCCTCTCAGTAATGCACTTATGTTCTGAGATCACTGCATTCTTGCGTTTACATACCCCTTCCTCCTTCTCACCCAAGGCAGGGCTGGAACAACAAGCAGGCAGCAGTGGAGGAAGTTCCCTGTACATGCTATCCTTTCCCTATCACAAAACAATTACCTTATATGAACAAAGAGAAGCATGTTACCTCTGAAACCTGACACTGCCCACATCCAGTTCAATGGAACTACACATAGTAAAAAAAAGTCCAATATCTTCTTATCACTTCCTTTCTCTTTCTCACCTTAAGAATTTCAATTCTTTATCTGCAAAAAAAAAAAAAAAAAAACACAACAAAAACCAAGGAGTACTGTGGCACCTTAGAGACTAACAAATTTATTTGGGCATAAGCTTTCGTGGACTAAAACCCACTTCATCGGATGCATGCAGTGGAAAATACAGTAGGAAGATATATATACACAGAGAACATGAAAAATGGGTGTTGCCATACCAACTGTAAAGAGACTAATCAATTAAGGTGGGCTATTAACAGCAGCAGAAAAAAAAGTTTGTAGTGATAATCAGGATGGACCATTTCCAACAGTTCACAAGAAGGTGTGAGTAACAATGGGGGGAAATTAGCATGGGGAAATAGTTTTTACTGTGTGTAATGACCCATCCACTCCCAATCTTAATTCAAGCCTAATTTAATGGTGTCCAGTTCGCAAATTAATTCCAATTCTGCAGTTTCTCGTTGGAGTCTGTTTTTGAAGGTTTTTTGCTGGAGAATTGCGACTTTTAGGTCTGAAATTGAGTGACCAGAGAGGTTGAAGTGTTCTCCAACTGGTTTTTGACTGTTATAATTCTTGACATCCAATTTGTGTCCATTTATTCTTTTGCGTAGAGATTGTCCAGTTTGGCCAATGTACAGGGCAGAGGGGCATTGCTGGCACATGATGGCATATATCACATTGGTAGATGTGCAGGTGAACGAGCCTCTGATGGTGTGGCTGATGTGATTAGGTCCTATGATAGTGTCACTTGTGGACACTATCATATGTGGACAGAGTTGGCAATGGGCTTTGTTGCAAGGATAGGTTCCTGGGTTAGTGTTTTTTTTGTGTGGTGTGTGGTTGCTGGTGAGTATTTGCTTCAGGTTGAGGGGCTGTCCGTAAGCGAGGACTGGCCTGCCTCCCAAGATCTGTGAGAGTGAGGGATCGTCCTTCAGGTTAGGTTGTAGATCCTTGATGATGCACAGGTTTTAGTTGGCGGATGAAGGTGACGGCTAGTGGCGTTCTGTTATTTTCTTTGTTGGGCCTATCCTGGAATAGGTGACTTCTGGGTATTCTTGTGGCTCTGTCTTCTTCTGTTTCTTCACTTCAGCAGGTGGGTATTGTAGTTTTAAGAATGCTTGATAGAGATCTTGCAGGTGGTTGTCTCTGTCTGAGGGATTGGAGCAAATGCGATTGTATCGTAGTGCTTGGCTGTAGACAATGGATCGTGTGAAGTGGTCTGGATGAAAGCTGGAGGCATGTAGGCATGCATAGTGGTCAGTAGGTTTCCAGTATAGGGTGGTGGTCATGTGACCATCGCTTATTAGCACTGTAGTGTCGAGGAAGTGGATCTCTTGTGTGGACTGGTCCAGGCTAAGGTCGATGGTGGGATAGAAATTGTTGAAACCATGGTGGAATTCTACTTACGCTACATTGAGTACTCTACTTATGCTACATTGATGACAACTTCATCATCTGGACCCATGGAAAGAAGCCCTCGAGGAATGCATCCGATGAAGTGGGTTTTAGCCCATGAAAGCTTATGCCCAAATAAATGTGTTAGTCTCTAAGGTGCCACAGGTACGCCTCGGTTTTTTTGCTGATACAGACTGACACAGCTACCACTCTGAATTCTTTATCCATTGATCTTTGTCCCAAGTTATATTTTAGTGTGGGATTAGTTGCAACCACTAGGGGTCAGACTTTAACAATTACAATACAAGTCAGAGGGTAGCTCCAACTCCTATGCTTATGCTGTTTAATTACTACTTCTGATTACGGAGAGGTAATCTGCTTTTTCCATCAGATGCTGAATTGTTATAGACACAGTTGTTTGACTTTGTCATTTGTGTTAATTTTTTTAGGGAGGTGGGGGTTGTTCTGTGCTTTTTAAGCAACAGAAAATAAGGCACTTTCTGTGACCAGCATGTATATTTGGCTGTTCTTTTTTTGTTCTGTTTCTAAACATGTACCCACAATGTTTAATTTGGAACTCACTTTTCTCTTTTGTTAACTCCTTAGCACTAGTTTTGATATTACCAGGAATGTCTGTGGAACAAACTCCCTTTTCCCCCCATGAGAAATGCTTAGATAACCAATAACGAATTTCACAGCGCTCTGCTTGGACCAGAGCTTAAATTAAGTTAGAGCTGTCCGGAGCAGAGCTCTGGTAAATATTTTCAAACCTGCAGGGCTGAAGCCCTGAACCAGGGCGCCTCCCATGGGGCTGAAGCCCCGATCCCCAAGAAATAATCTGAGAATTTAAGAACTGGCTTGGATCACAAGCTAGTGCACTGATCTGAGGGCTCCTTGATAGTTTGACTCAACTGGCTTGAGACAGAATATACAAAATTCCTAATTTTTTGCCTTGTACTAGTCAGAGAACCCAAAGAAGTTGATTGATTAATACAAGATAAAGTTGAACAAGTATGTTAAGTGCAATTTATGATGGTTTTTACTGTTAATTGTCTCTCAGATATAATGAATTATATTCACAGCTCTGTTACACCTATGCAACCATATTGACATCCTTAGGGTTGCACGGTAGATCTGAAAGTGGAAATTGGCCTAGGGTGTTAATAGAAAACAAACTTATTCCCTTACACATCACAGGAAATGAAACTAATATTTTTTTAAGGAAGTGCATGTGGTATGGCTAAGAGGGGTGGAGATGGTTATAGTGTTTTATACTGAGGAAGTTTTGCTTGTTTTTGAAAGAAAAAATAATTGTAGTGTTTTTAGTCTTGGTTAATAAGCTGACTATATAGAATGGTTTGGCATTGCTCATGCTAAAAAACAGTTCTATAAACTGTGCAAACTGAGCCTGAGAAGATGGTGCAAGAATCTAATCTATACGTAAAGGTGACCACTGCAAAGCTCTACATTGTTTTTGTAACTGGGACTCTGGTAGGGACCACTGGAATTTGAGGGAAAGATTTGGACTGTGTGGATAGTTTCTTTAATGATATTCTTCATATTTAAAGTGTTTGGGGGTGAGAAATATCATTACTTTGAACACTTTAAATAAAAGTGTTTATAAACAGAGGTTTTTGAGGAGGGTACCAAAAGGCTTGAGGATTTTATTTGCTTACTTAAGACACTATTTACTTGAGAGGGTTTAGATTCCTTTTAAAAGCCCACTTTCAGCAATTCTTGTATAATCACCTCAAAATTACAATAATGGAGGGACAGTTATATCTTTTAATAGACTACTAAGTGAACTGAATCCTGAGAAATTAACTACCACATCTTCAAGGAGTAGATTTATTAATAGTAGCTGTAACTAGAAATACTGTATAATGTTGATCACTTGCAAAATGGAAGGAAGAAGTGTTTCTTTTGGCATATATTAACATATGACTGATAAAATGTCAGGGAGACATTCTAGGAGAACAAGATAATTACAGCTGTGCTGCTTATTCTGTGATAATTAATGGTCATGTTCGCTTCTTTCTAAAGCCTCCATTTTCTTAAATGGTTCAAATGGTTTAAATAAAGGTCTTAATCTTTGTCATTTCAAATTTCATTGTCCTGAAACTTGGTACACTGTAAAAGGCATCAGACTAGAAGCAAATTATATTTTCAAAATATAGTTTAGGTATGTTAAGCATTTCTTAAATTATGGGGTAGTGAAAAACAGAACCTTCCCATGGTAACAGACATTTTTGAGAGTTGTAGGCCAAAGCTGTTTCAGCATTAAAGTTGAGGCCCCGATCTTCTGATTATGACTCAATGTAGCTTTAGTGTAGCTACATCAATTTAAACCGGGATCTCACCCTTCAATTTTAGAGGGAAATAGTCTTGAATGTAAACAAATCCTTTTAAATGTATTATATTATTTAATTTCCACATCCTCACCCTTAGGGATCTTCCCAGCACCACCTGTGCTTGCATGTCAGGTAGCGACCCACTACTTCTGCTCACACTTTATGCTCAGTTAACCGTGTTGCTGCCCCTGGTCTCTTTCTCCTGCAAATGACTGGGTGCCTTTACTCAAGCCACCCCCTATGTTCTAAACATCTTCTCTGACCCTGTGTACCATGAACTTCGCTCTCCTTGTTCAAATTCACCCTCAGACTCATGTCTTCCAGTTACCCTTCCACTGCTGACATCTGTCCCATCCCTCTTTGTATACTTTCTCCTCAAGTTTTTTAATGGATTAATTTTTTGGACAAGTTTAATGAGGGAAACTTATCTCACTATCTTTCACTGTTGGAATCCTCATCCTTTTGTACCTTTCCCCCCAAGTTCTTTCTCATTATCATCCTTAATTGTGTTATGACAAATTTAGAGTGTGGGTTCCTGAGCAGGGTCTTCTTTAGTAATTGGTCCGTAAAGTATCAAACACATCAGTGGCACTGTATGAATAATAAGGTGAATTTTTCGTCCTAGTGAAAAATGCCAGACTGAGGTATGTCTACACAGTAGCTGACAGGTGTAATTTCCATCTTGGGTAGATGTATGCACACTACCTCTGCTTGATCTAGCATGCTAAAATTAGCAGTGTACACAGACTTGGCTTGGGTTAGCTGCAATCTTGCCCGACCCTCTGGGTATGTACTCTGGAGGTTAGGCCCAGCCACTACCCATGCTGCCATGTCTGCACTATTTTTAGGTACTAGCTCAAACACAGCTAGCATGTGTATTTCTACCTTAGTTGGGAATCCCTCTCCCAGGTGCTGTGTAGATGTATCCTGAAAGAACTGTAGACAAAGTCCTCTATTTACAGAATAAGTACAATATAGGCAGTATCAGTGTCAGCTTCCCCCTCCACCCCTAAAAATGTACGCCACGCTAGCCACTGACCACTTGCAATCAAGGTGTGAAATTAGTTACATCATTATGGTTCACTTGCTCCATGGCCACTTCCTGCTCAGATGGCCAACAAGAAGGCCAGCTGGCTTAGTACTTGAAAATCTGAGTATTTGAGTGATGAAAATGTTACATCTTAAACAGAATGTGACTTCAGTGCCCAGAAGTTTTTCCATGGTGTCACCAAAAGTCTCATCTATGCATCTCCTTTACTGGCAGAACTTGCTGTGCTCACCACTTCTTGTTCCCTTCTCTGTCAGTATGGCTCATTTCCTTCCATGGCTTGGCTGGCTCACTGCTGCAATGAGCATAGCTTCGGTCTGCTGCATGCAAGAGGATCTTTTCTCAATGTAGCAAATGACCTTTACCTCCTCCTAGCCAAATCCCAAGGTCTTTTAGTTCCCATTACTGCCTCTGATGCTTTCAGCTACTCCTCCCCTGCTTCTACCTACCTACCACACTCTCTACCTCCTGGGCTTCCACTGCTCTGTATTTTCTTAGTAGCTCATTATTATCTTCTTCTTCTATCCTAGTATCTTCTTCTTATTTTCTGTAGTTTCTTATTATCCTCTGTTACAGGACTCTTAGCTTCTTGATCTTTACCCATTTTATGCTCAACCTGCCTTTAGACCATGCCTAGAAAAGGCTTATGGGTGGTCACTGCTGGCTTAATGTCTCCTTAACTGGCAATTGAGCAACTGTTTCCACTTCCTTTGTTACCTTCTTGCAAAATGCAGCACAGTCATAATGCCCTCTGGAAGAGAAGGTTCAAGGTCTGGAGCAACAGGTATCGACCCTGCGTTGCATAAGAGAAACTGAAGATTTCCTGGACGGATGTCAGGCTAGGCTTCTACGGGCACATGGTTCTGAAGATTCAGAGCAGGCTGCACGTTGGGGACAGAAAGATGGTGAAAAATTTGGCATCACGTGACCTCCAGAAGAAGAAAGGGAAGCGTCCATGTACCAGTAACGCAGATACAGGTAAGTAACCGTTTTCATGTTCTCTCCACAGGTACTAATGCGGAGAGTGGACCAGATGATGCGTCTGAGGGAAGGGAGCAGAAGGAGACTCCGCCAATTGGAAGGCATGGGATGTACTGTCCTAGGGTTGGGGGTTCCACGACCACCACTCCCAAGAGAAGGAGGCGGGTGGTGGTGGTCGGGGACTCTCTCCTCAGGGGGACTGAGTCATCTATCTGCCACCCCGACTGGGAAAACCGAGAAGTCTGCTGCTTGCCAGGAGCTAAGATTCACGATGTGATGGAAAGACTGCCGAGACTCATCAAGCCCTCAGATCGCTACCCCTTCCTGCTTCTTCATGTGGGCACCAATGATACTGCCAAGAATGACCTTGAGCGGATCACTGCGGACTACGTGGCTCTGGGAAGAAGGATAAAGGAGTTTGAGGTGCAAGTGGTGGTCTCGTCCATCCTCCCCATGGAAGGAAAAGGCCTGGGTAGAGACCGTTGAATCGTGGAAGTCAACGAATGGCTACGCAGGTGGTGTCGGAGAGAAGCCTTTGGATTCTTTGACCATGGGATGGTGTTCCAAGAAGGAGTGCTAGGCAGAGACGGGCTCCACCTAACGAAGAGAGGGAAGAGCATCTTCGCAAGCAGGCTGGCTAACCTAGTGAGGAGGGCTTTTTAAACTAGGTTCACTGGGGGAAGGAGACCAAAGCCCTGAGGTAAGTGGGGAAGTCGGATACCGGGAGGAGGCATGGGCAGAAGAGCATGAGAGGGGAGGGCTCCTGCCTCATACTGAGAAAGAGGGGCGATCAGCAGGTTACCTCAAGTGTCTATATACAAATGCACGAAGCCTGGGAAACAAGCAGGGAGAACTGGAAGTCCTGGCACAGTCAAGGAATTATGATGTGATTGGAATAACAGAGACTTGGTGGGATAACTCACATGACTGGAGTACTGTCATGGATGGATATAAGCTGTTCAGGAAGGACAGGAAGGGCAGAAAAGGTGAGGGAGTTGCACTGTATGTAAGAGAGCAGTATGGCTGCTCAGAGCTCAAGTATGAAACTGCAGAAAAACCTGAGAGTCTCTGGATTAAGTTTAGAAGTGTGAGCAACAAGGGTGATGTCGTGGTGGGAGTCTACTATAGACCACCGGACCAGGAGGATGAGGTGGACGAGGCTTTCTTCTGGCAACTTGCAGAAGTTACTAGATCGCAGGCCCTGGTTCTCATGGGAGACTTCAATCACCCTGATATCTGCTGGGAGAGCAATACAGAGGTGCACAAGCAATCCAGGAAGTTTTTGGAAAACGTAGGGGACAATTTCCTGGTGCAAGTGCTGGAGGAACCAACTAGGGGCAGAGCTCTTTTTGACCTGCTGCTCACAAACCGGGAAGAATTAGTAGGGGAAGCAAAAGTGGATGGGAACCTGGGAGTCAGTGACCATGAAATGGTTGAGTTCAGGATCCTAACACAAGGAAGAAAGGAGAGCAGCAGAATACAGACCCTGGACTTCAGAAAAGCAGACTTTGACTCCCTCAGGGAACTGATGGGCAAGATCCCCTGGGAGAATAACATGAGGGGGAAAGGAGTCCAGGAGAGCTGGCTGAATTTTAAAGAATCCTTATTGAGCTTACAGGGACAAACCATCCCGATGTGTGGAAAGAATAGTAAATATGGCAGGTGACCAGCTTGGCTTAACAGTGAAATCCTTGCTGCTCTTAAATACAAAAAAGAAGCTTACAAGATGTGGAAGATTGGACAAATGACCAGGGATGAGTATAAAAATATTGCTCGGGCTTGCAGGAGTGAAATCAGGAAGGCCAAATCACACCTGGAATTGCAGCTAGCAAGAGATGTTAAGAGTAACAAGAAGGGTTTCTTCAGGTATGTTAACAACAAGAAGAAAGCCAAGGAAAGTGTGGGCCCCTTATTGAATGAGGGAGGCAACCTAGTGACAGAGGATGTGGAAAAAGCTAATGTACTCAATGCTTTTTTTGCCTCTGTCTTCACTAACAAGGTCATCTCCCAGACTACTGGACTGGGCAGCACAGCATGGGGAGAAGGTGACCAGCCCTCTGTGGAGAAAGAAGTGGTTCGGGACTATTTAGAAAAACTGGACGAGCACAAGTCCATGGGGCCGGATGCGTTGCATCCTAGAGTGCTAAAGGGGTTGGCGGATGTGATTGCAGAACCATTGGCCATTATCTTTGAAAACTCATGGCGACTGGGGGAAGTCCTAGATGACTGGAAAGAGGTTAATGTAGTGCCCATCTTTAAAAAAGGGAAGAAGGAGGATCCTGGGAACTACAGGCCAGTCAGCCTCACCTCAGTCCCCAGAAAAATCATGGAGCAGGTCCTCAAAGAATCAATCCTGAAGCACTTAGAGGAGAGGAAAGTGATCAGGAACAGTCAGCATGGATTCACCAAGGGCAAGTCATGCCTGACTAATCTAATTGCCTTCTATGATGAGATAATGGGCTCTGTGGATGAAGGGAAAGCAGTGGTCTTGTTGTTCCTTGACTTTAGCAAAGCTTTTGACACCGTCTCCCACAGTATTCTTGCCAGCAAGTTAAAGTAGTATGGGCTGGATGAATGGACTATAAGGTGGATAGAAAGCTGGCTAGATTGTTGGGCTCAACGGGTAGTGATCAATGGCTCCATGTCTAGTTGGCAGCCGGTATCAAGTGGAGTGCCCCAGGGGTCGGTCCTGGGGCCAGTTTTGTTCAATATCTTCATAAATGATCTGGAGGATGGTGTGGATTGCACTCTCAGTAAGTTTGCAGATGACATTAAACTGGGAGGAGTGGTAGATACGCTGGAGGGTAGGGATAGGATACAGAGGGACCTAGACAAATTGGAGGATTGGGCCAAAAGAAATCTGATGAGGTTCAATAAGGACAAGTGCAGAGTCCTGCACTTAGGACGGAAGAATCCAATGCACTGCTACAGACTAGGGACCAAATGGCTCGGCAGCAGTTCTGCAGAAAAGGACCTAGGGGTTACAGTGGACGAGAAGTTGGATATGAGTCAACAGTGTGCCCTTGTTGCCAAGAAGGCCAATGGCATTTTGGGATGTATAAGTAGGGGCATAGTGAGCAGATCGAGGGACGTGATCGTTCCCCTCTATTCGACATTGGTGAGGCCTCATCTGGAGTACTGTGTCCAGTTTTGGGCCCCACACTACAAGAAGGATGTGGAAAAATTGGAAAGAGTCCAGCGAAGGGCAACAAAAATGATTAGGGGACTGGAACACATGAGTTATGAGGAGAGGCTGAGGGAACTGGGGATGTTTAGTCTTCAGAAGAGAAGAATGAGGGGGGATTTGATAGCTGCTTTCAACTACCTGAAAGGGGGTTCCAAAGAGGATGGCTCTAGACTGTTCTCAGTGGTAGCAGATGACAGAACAAGGAGTAATGGTCTCAAGTTGCAGTGGGGGAGATTTAGGTTGGATATTAGGAAAAACTTTTTCACTAGGAGGGTGGTGAAACACTGGAATGCGTTACCTATGGAGGTGGTGGAATCTCCTTCCCTAGAAGTTTTTAAGGTCAGGCTTGACAAAGCCCTGACTGGGATGATTTAGTCGGGGATCGGTCCTGCTTTGAGCAGGGGGTTGGACTAGATGAGCTCCTGAGGTCCCTTCCTACCCTGATATTCTATGATTCTAAGACGGACTCAATTAGTAGTCCACAAAATAGCACCGTATTGCTCAGATTCAAACTTACTATATAAAAAAAGTTTTTATTGCAAAGGTAATTTTAGAGTGGAAGACCAAAGAAATGAAAGGCAGTTGCTTAAATTCAATGCAGGTTTCCCTGAAAAGAATCTGCCCGCTAGCCCAAACTTAAAGAAATATTAGTTACTCTGAGTTTGAAAAACTCCGATTTTCAGACGTGTGTTTAGTAACATAACTGCCTGCTTCTCTGTCCAGCATATTCTCTGACTGCTTAGAGTATTAGTAATGGCATCAGAAGGGGTAAGATAATTATACGCCAATTCATGCATGATATCTGAATACAAAATTACAGTGGTCGTGATGCTGCCCCTGGTGCAGTCAGAGGAAACTTTCTGGTATAAAATTTAAACTGACATTTATAAAAGTTGTTTTCCCTTGTTAATACTGTTATTGGCTTCAGAGTATCTGTGGAATTAAGTTTATTTCCTTCAGACCAGACAGGGTCCTTACATAATTTTCAGTGGACTCCCTCTTTTTAATTGAACTAGTAAATACCTTCCCAGACATGCTTCCATTAATGTGTAAATAGAGAGTTCACACTGGATTCTTGAGTTTTGGGGAGTCCAAACTCTGCAGCTCTTGAAACACCTCTCAAATTGAAATGAAGAGACCTTTGACTCAGTATCAAAACTGTTGTCCAGGTTGACAGATCTATTTGTGTTTAATATTTAAATTCAGAAGCATGAGATTTCACAGCCTCATAATAGAAAACATCAGAAAAACAAAGAGCTACTAATTCTGCCTTAAGCAGGAGCAATTTTTTTACATCTAGGGATATAATTGGATACTCTAAGTGCCAGCTGGTTTTGCTCAGTGGTGCACTGAACAGAGTCTTTGATAGTTTGCAACAGATTATGATTCATAGAGTCATATGACCTCCTCCTAGCTTCTGTTTTCCTGGTATTTTCACTGCTCTTTACTTTTGCTGATAAATTACACTAATAGAAATTGTTACTGCACTCTGTATACACTGCTTCCTTTCATTCAAGAGAGAAAGCCATATAGCACAGTGCTCCTTTTTACAGCAGAAATGGGCTGGATATTAGAATGCAAAATATAACCCCATGATCACCTCCCTGAAAAGTAAAGTACAGAGTAACACCCCAACTTGCCCCCAACTCCACTACTTAATGTTAGTCATAGCATTTCCTCCTGTGCAAAAATCCACTAGCGGAGTGTTTTTCCTGCAACATGGATCATAAAGGTAAGGGCAGGGTTTGCCATCCTCCAAGAAATGGCCATAGGATCCACCCCAAATCTGGTGGAGCCACAGGAAGCCAGAGTCGTCCGTCTGGAGGTTCTAAGTCTATGCACTGGCTTTGGGATCCATTGTTCCCCTAATCCCAGCTCTCTAGAGCATGACTCCATGAGAGCCATTCTGTCAAGGTCTCCTCCTGGCCCAACTTCCCCCAGCTCCTGCAGAAGGGCAAGGGAGTCCCAGGCTATATTCTTATTTCTGACTAATGCCTGTGGGGCAAAGAAGAGAGGATGCCCATCTCCTAGCCTGGACAGTACCAACTCTACACCTCCGCCCCCCCGCCCTCTCCCCAATCCAGCACTCTGAAGAGGGCTTTATGAGCTCAGAAGTGGGGCTGAAATTCTCAGGGACACGATCCGGCCCATTGCTTTTACACCTACTGTGATGTGAAATTACTGTACAGCTTTAACAAGGCCACAAGATATAATAGTGGCAAGGGAAAAATCTCAAAATGGAATAAAAGTCAGTTGTAGATTTTTTTACAGTTAAAAATAAACATGATTTTGCATGCTGAAAGGAGACTTGCTCTGTTCTACTGGCATCATGTGAGCAGTGTGTTTCTGCACATGGAGACTAGAACATTTGAACTGAGATTTTAATAGTTAAATTGTGCTGCCTGTTATTTTCATATCCATGTGTTCATGCCTGGGTGCGGTAATTAAGTATCTCATTACTTCTTGAATCCCAGTAAAAGCTGGAGTGCAGATAATAGAGAATAACAAGGATTCATGTCACCAAGAGAAGATGGACAAATTCAGTGGATCCTACTTAAGACCCCAAGGTAGCTTCAGTTTTCAGGTATCCAACTTGAGACAGCTAGGGCTTGAGTTTTTGAAGAAGCGGAGTGCTGACAATCCAATTAAAGTTAATGGGACCTGTGTGTACTCAGCACCTTTGAAAATCAAATCCAGAGTCAGTGTCCAAGTCTAACACTCCAAATCAGAGTCTGCTTTTCAAAATTTTGGCCTACGTGACTTTCCCAAGACCATAAATCGAAATTGGGAGTTCCTGGCTCTCAGCTCTGTACTCAGTCTACCAAATCATTTTACTTGTTTGTCTCATTAAGCAATGCATATCCTGCATATATATCTACATACGTATATAAATATGGATATATATATGATGTAACAGAAGCAGGAACATTGCAGCAGCTCCACTAGTTACTAGAACTGACCCTCTTAGCTTCTGCACAGAGAATTTCACTTTTGCTTTCTCTCCCATTCTGCCAGGTGGTTATCTGAGTTTTAATTTTTCTTTGGGGCTGTGTGTGTGTGTGGGGGGGAGGCCTGAGGAAAGGAGTGAGCAAAGGGACTACTACAGTTCCCTCAAAGTAGCAAAAACTATCCTGCAGCAGCACTGAGGGTCCCTTGGTTATTTCCTCCAGTCTGGCCTATACTGGCATATATTTCCCATTACTAAAGAGAAAAGAAGATGGGAATATTTTTAAATTGCAAAATTTCTGTACTCTTATCAGATACCATAAGAGTTACCACTTGTACAAGATATCATTTAACACCACTCCCTGCTCCAAACTATCATTTAAAAGCATATGGCAACTTTGCTCCTTGTTCAAATGTTTTGCTGGTACTTTGTATTATTTTACAAATAAAAAGTAAAAAAGATAATCCTTTGCACGAGAGAAATGTTATGTCAGCGGTTGGTTATTCATTCGCAGGAAGGTGGTTTATTATGGTTATTCTGATTGGTTTTTCTTCTTGTCATGCGTAGAGGGTTATTCCAATTACATCACTTTGGTTCTGTTGGAGCTACTGGAAAAGAGCTCTTGATTTTTGGACAGAATTCTGTTTTAACTGACTCTTCTGTGAGGAAGTTCAGCAGATGGTGTACCCAGTTCTTTTGACAGATTAACAGTATCAGCTGAAGGGCTATCTATATATAGATGTCCTGGCTAACCACAATGGTGGTAATAGGCACTAACGTGTTTGGCTTCTTACCTTTCCAAATAGTCATTCAATTAACACTGCACCCTCTCTCCTGAGCAGCTATATGATAACAGCTACTATTCACAAAAGTTGGGATACTTATAAAATCATCTCATAATTTGGTACCACTGGGAATTGCTCTTCTTAAGGGAGGCCCATGAGTAACTAGAAGGGATGTTGCAGCTTACAGTTGGGGATGTGTTGGTTTTTGGCTACTGAATTATAAGTGATGAGCAGTGTTACCTGTGGAAAGGGAATGCTATTTTTTAATATTCACATTTATCCATGCCAAATCCTCTCTCTTTCTTTCATGATGGTTATAAGAACAAAAGTAAAGGATGTCCAGTGAACAATTCAAGAAAATATTCCTGCTAGGGATAACCTTGATCTTAATGACAAAGGCAAGGCAAAGAATGTAGTCAATAGAACACAGAATGTTTCTTGTCAATACTCCCCCCCCCCGCCACCAACCAGAAAGTGGGCTTCTGTATTCTGTTGATGAGTACCCTCAGAAATCTAAACAGACCCATATGCTTTTTTGTCAAAGTACTCAGGGAGCAATAAAATATCATAGACTTTGTATAATAAACAAGGAAAATGGCACAAGAATTTTAAAGTAACGAGCTTTATTATGAACCCATTTCAAACAAAAGAAACAAAACTGCTTAATTATTGTACGCATACCTCTGCTTAGGACAGCAGTTCTTTCATTGTCTTTCAGCTTTGAGGATGGCAGCTGATTATATTTTAGATAGTGTTTTATAGCTATTGTCAAAGCACTTGTCAGTTCCTGCTCTGTCTCCTACACTAGTTAGAATTCTGTATACTGAAATGTGCTTTGGGGCAAACAAGGTGATTCAGGGAATTGGTTAACTACTAAATTCACCTTTTCGAATTTGATACAATTTGGCAGTTGGATAGCAGGTTGGTGACCTTAGTCTAGTACTTAAAGGGCAGATGCTTAGATCTCCAATATAACTACAGTTGGTATGCCAGTTGAGTGATTCATCAGAATACAATACTTTACAAAGTTGGTCTCTTCAGGTTGGGCTGGAAGGAAAATAGTTTGCGTGTGGGGAAGAAAAGGGGGGCTGGAGGTGGGAAAGCACTACCACTGTACATAAATAAAGGACTGCAATTTCCACAGCCTTCACACTGGCACCTTTCAAATGTGCTGTGTTCCTGGATAGTCACTATTTTGTTAGGAATGCCAGTAAGTGGATCTAGTCATCTAATGTTTGCTTTAGTAAATCATTTCTAACTTTTTTTTGGATCGGAAGTGAAAATGCTTGTAGAATAAGGAGAAATCAACCACATGATTTAATAGGTGGATAGAAGATTAGAAATAGGAAGTATTAACCACAACCATGTTTTTCATAAATTCCATCTATCCCCATAGATGCCTTTCCCATGGATGTGTCAAACTTCTTGCACTGTAAATAGCTATGTTTCTTTCAGTCAAACTGTAAGGCATATGACTTGCTTAATCATTCCATGCCAAAGATATTTCGTTCGTTCTTTTTCAGTGAGCAGCTGCAACTTGTCATCTTTGTCTCCTTGCATGTTAATGTGGTCTCAAGGCCCTTCAATCTTAGTACTTATTGTATTCACAGTACATTCACACTAGCAGTCACCACATTAGAGAAAGTTAAGGATGTGAGACAGGGAACATAAAAAGCAAGGAACACCACAATTTAAGATAAAGCATGAATTCTCCTTATGTACCCCATATTTAAAACACTGCTAGGTCTTATGTTTTTTCAGTTTGGTGTTGTAGTAGATTACAACTAAACTGTTGTTCTTCAACTTTAATGCTGATCTCTGTAATTGTTGAGACGTAAATGGCTTCCTAGTCTTACACTTCTGGCAAAATCTGTGTGTGGAACAGGGTGTTATTTTTAAACTGCTTAAAAAAGGGAAAGCTTTTTTAGTTTTAAATGTTTTATGTTACAATAGAAAGATGGCTAATAGTCTCGTTCATTTTAATTCTTGAATTCTATATTTGATACTGTACTTTGCATTGAAACTCACGTAAAAGATGTCTGTAAACAAAATGGTTAGGTAACACCCAAATCTGCCTATACAAGGATGGATACTACTGCATGAATTTCTTTGTTTATATCACTTTGTTATAATCTATTTCCTTAGTGTAACTTGGTTTGTGATCTTATTTCAATGTGTTTTATTTTGAAATTATCTCATCACTTAGGCCTGAATCCTGCAGTGAGCTGCATGTACGTGGACTCCCACATCTAGACACAACCTCATTGACTACAATGGTGCTGAATGTGGATACCGAGATCTGTCTCCACAAAGCTCATTGCAAGATCAGGGGCTTTTTATGGTCTGCAGACTAAAGATAAATCAATTATAAAGTTTAAGTTGAATATAGCATACTGGCATCTGGGTGACATAGGTTTGATTTCCAGTCTCTGGCTTCTCTGACTAAAAGAGCTGGGAGCACAACTGAGGTGGTGAATTTAGTCCCAGAGGGGATCAACATTAGGGCAGTTTGGAAATATTATTGGTGGAATTTGCAAGTCTCAAAATCGATTGGAGCTTTTCACAGAGTTTTTATTTTATGGAAAGAATGGTGAAATTTTACAGTTTCTGGAACAACTTTAGTTTCAAATTTTTATTCATACAAAAATTCACTTTCACATCCAAATATGACAAGAAGTGGATTTGATACAAAAATCAACTGATGTGACATTTCATAAAAAGGCTAAACTTTGGAGAGGCAAAATCGCATGAAAATGCAAAAGCTATTGTGATTGCCCTACACCTACAGTTCAGACATTCCCACGAAAAAGTAAACAATTCATCCAATGCATGAATGTATGTTAAAACTGTATTTAAAGCACCTCCTCCCTTTGGGTCTCCCAAAACAGTTTGTCTGTTATTTAGGTCAGGTCTACACTACACACTTACTTTGGTATAACTATGTTGCTCGGGGTGTGAAAAATCCACACTCCTGAGAGACAGTTATATTGACCTTAACATCCTGTGTAGACAGCGCTACGTTGGCAGAAGAGCTTCTCCCGCCGACATAGCTACTGCCTCTTGCAGAGCTGGAGTTATTAAGCCAACAGAAGAGCTTTCTCAGATCAGCTTAGAGCATCTTCACCAGAAGCACTACAGTGGCGCAACTGTGCAAGTTTGTAGTGCAGACCTGCCCTTTGATTGTAAATTGTTGGGGGGCAGAGAACATGTAGATACTTGGATTTTGAAGAGTGTTGAGCACACTGTTCATGCTTAACCAAAAACGATCACTTGAATTAACCTCTCAAGGGAATTTTCAAAGTTAAACCGTCACAAAAACAATGTTCTCAGCTTACCGAGCCATAATATACTTGTGCATTTGGGAAACCGAGGAACCAGATTGCCAGGCTGCAGTAAAAATTTCCAGGCAACAAGAAATGTACACAAATGTACGGAACTGATTGCAATTTGTATGCAACTGATATATATACAGAAAAGGATATGTTCTGTTAGTTATTCAGTTTCCACGGACCATATATATTTATTTCTAGTTGGAAGGAACCTGTCTTTCACACTGAAAGAATTTGCAGTATGTGCATGGTGTTGAAAGGCATGAGATTAGAGGCTGGCTTTGCAAGAGTCTGTGGAAACTGAACAACTGAAAGAACATATCCTTTTCTGTCAAAAGCTGTTTTAGCAGGACAAGGGGGAACAGGAGGCATCTCTTCATGCATTGACTTATCTTTGTAGACTCAGAGGTTAAAGACTGAAAATCTTACCTTAGAGCAGAACCCATTCAAGAAAAACACCTGTGATGGTGATTTCAGGATAAAAAGATGACATATTATGCTTTGTTTTGTTTCTTTTGGGATGAATGCAAATTCTAATGATATGCAGTAAACACTTATGCTTTAAAATGAAGTTTCCCTTCTTCATTATTAATAAACTTGCTAATTGACTACATACTTTAAAACCAGCCCCAGCATTACTCATATGAAAGCTTCTTCCACCTTCTTAGCTTTTACTGTGTAGAGACATGTACCTTATACCAGTAGCTAGATGAGATCATGCCACTCACTTCTCCTGTGCTGAAAATTCTCAAGATTTTTTGTAAAGTGAATTTGATGGCTAAAATAGCCACTGAGATAACTGCAGCAGTTGTAACCTGTGTTGTAACCAAAATCAGGTATTTTGTGAGTTAGAAAAATCTTGTTTAACAGGTGAGGTGAGATATACAAATTAAAATACAGGCTTTCATTCCTACTATTATCTACTAATCCTAGTTACTCTAGGTTGGCTCTTCTGGTTTTAATAAAATACAATATCATAAGACTGCATGAAAGGGCAAGGAGCACTTATTCTACTCATTTTAATTCCTATGTTGATTATATGTTCCTGGGATATTTTGATTACTACTAAGTCACACAGCTAGAATGGGAGTAACAATAACCAGGATTTTAATTTCAAATACAAGATGCAAATGAAAGATTTTATGGGTACAGGGCTCAATTCCACTTTATTCTAACACTTACACATTTCTAGTCACCAGTAAGGAAGGAAAGGGAAGATTAGAAAACAGGGCCTAAACATGGTTTATATGGCTGCAATGCTGTGTCCTCAAATGTAGTAAATTGGGCCTGGTCAGTATGTGGACAGGAGTCCTCCAAGCGCCACCTGATGTATGAAACTATTAGTGAGTTGAGAGAGCCTGCTTTTTTCCTTCTTGGTGGTAGGAGCAACAAGGACAAATGCAAAGTACTCCACTTAGGAAGGAACAATCAGCTGGGAAATGACTGCCTAGGAAGGAGTACTACAGAAAGGAATCTGTGGGTCATAGTGGACCACAAGCTAAATATGAGTCAACAGTGTATATAACTGTTGCAAAAAACCCGATCATCATTCTGGGATGTATTAGGAGTGTTGTAAATAAGCTATGACAAGTAATTCTTCTGCGCTACTCTGTGCTGATTAGGCCTCAACTGGAGTAACTTGTATTCAGTTCTGGGTGTGACATTTCAGGAAAGATGTAGACAAAATGGGGAAAGTTCAGAGAAGAGTGGTGGGGCTCTGGCCGGCTCGGGGCTCATCAGCCGCAGGGTGGTGGTGTTTCGGGGCTATGGTGGCAGGGCGAAAGGGAGGTGGGCAGAGTCAGGGCAGCCTCCATCTTCCGCTCATGGAGGGAAGATTGAAAAAATTAGGTTTGTTTAGTCCGGAAAAGAGAAGACTGAGAGGGGACATAATTTTTAAGTACATAAATGTTGAGGAGGAGAAAGAAAAAAGGAGGAGAAAGAAAAATTATTAACCTCTAAGGATAGGACAAGAAGCAATGGGCTAAAACTGCAGCAAGGGCAGTTTAGGTTGGACATTAGGAAAAATTTCCTATCAGGGTGGTTAAGCACTGGAATAAATTGCCTTGGGAGGTTGTGAAATCTCTGTCAGTGGGAATTTTTAAGAGCAGGACAGACAAACACCTGACAGGGATGGTCTAGATAATACTTAGTCCTGCCACGAGTGCAGGGGGCTGGGCTAGATGAACCTGTGAGGTCCCTTCCAGCCCTATGATTCTAGGATGCGCTAAGAGAGACATAAAACCAGCCTTGTTGCTTGTGAAAAATCCTCTAGCACTTTTGCGCGATGGGGGTGCTTTAGTCTGAGGCCGCCGCCCGCATTCCCCATTGAGTAGGGGTGTTCTTGGTTTTCCCTTGCAGCATCCATTAAACCCAATATTCTCCACCGCCCATCCTCACCTATTCTCACGCCCCCGTTACTCCCTAGCGGCAGCTGCAATTCAAGGGCGGGTTGAACAGATTTCGGTGTGGTTAGTCCGGGATCCCTGATTTGGGGGGGGACGGGACGAGGTCTGTAATGTAACAGTGGGTCACTGACAAACGAGGCGGAGCGGCAGCGGGCAACACCCTCAGGGCTACGGCCCCGCCGACAATCCAGGGGTTCTCATCGAGTCTCGCTGGGTGCGCCGCTTTTCTCACCGCCCGGAGCCAGGGGACTCAGAAACCCGCCCCCGCTCCCACCGGTGCAGCCTTGAGGGGGCCCCCAGCAGCCTCAGGGGCCTCTTCGGCTACAACGAAAAACCACGGCGCCTCGCCCCTTCCGCGCAGACGCTTAGCCGTTCCAACTGCGCATGCGCGCGCATATTCCCTCCCCCCCCCGACCATAAACCCTCGCGATGCTTCCAGTGGGGGGGGACCTCTGAGGGAGGAGCTGAGAGTCAATCTCCGGGATAGGGGCGGAACCTGGTGCCACCACGCCCAATCACCACCCCTTCCCCACCCAAGGGTCCACCCCCTTCCCACCACCCTTCTCGCTAATACACCGTGTTAGGCGCCCGCTTTCGCTAGGTTTTATCGGGGCCAAATTTCCAATCGAGGTAGACGGCAGGGGAAACCGGGTCCGGGTCGCCTTCGGCTGAATCCTCGGTGGGCCGCTTGTATACGCCGGAAAATGGTCTGAGTTCTTCCCCGCGCGCGACACTAATCGCCCGCCCGCTCACTTTCTTCATTGGAGCGAAGGAGATTCACAGATAGTCAGCCAGGGCGCCGGCGGGCTGAGGGAGACCAACTCCGGCCGGTAACTTCCATCCAGCCCGGCCGCGTCCCGAGACTTCACCTCACGTTCGCCGGCGCCGGAGGGGCTGGGACGCTGCTAGGGGTCCCCCGGCGATGGGGAGCCTGATCGCCTGTGGGGAGCATGTGGCGGTTGCCTCCGTCTCCCCCATGTGCTGCTGCCGTTGAGCTGGGAGCCCGGAGCCCCGAGGAGGAGCCAGCCGCCTGGTGAGCAGCGAGGGGGAGCGGGAACCCCCCGCAACTCCCTCACACGGGCTCCCCCCCCCACCGATCCCGCTTCCCTGAGCCCCCCCGCGACTGGCAGCTCCCCGGCGCCTCCGCATGGCCCTCCCCGAGCGACCCTGGCCCCTCGTCGCTGACACCCTCCTGGCCCCTCGTCAGTGACCCTCAGGCCCCCACGCACGGACGTCTCCGGCCTTTAATCACGGGCGGCCGCCGCCGCCACCCGTGTCTGGCCCATAATCACTGGCACCTCACTTCTCCCGTCTGACCTCAGGTCCCCTGGTCGCTAACCCCCTCCCCACGGCGATTGATCCTTTTCTGAATCTCCCCCCATCCCCGACTCACCTACCCCGATCACTGACCCCCTAATTCCTGGATTCTTCCAGTCCACTTCTCTTTAAACCTCCCCCAGGAAGCCCTTTGCCCCCAATTCACCCCACTTCTTCAAACCTTGCCCTTCAAATCCACCCCAGACTGGCCCAGCCACTCCCCCATACCTTTCCTTTAGCCTGACTCCACTCACCACTTCCTCTAATCCTGACTTCCTTCCCTTTCTCCCCCCCCACCATACCAAATATTCCTTAAATCCATGTTACCGCCAAATTTGACCTTTTCTCTTCCAAAACCTGGACCCTGTCTCTTACAGCCCCAACCCCAAGAACATATACACCAAGCCACTCAACTGGTCCTCCTTCCAAAAAATCAATAACTACCACCCAGAATCTTCCTGAAAATCAACCCTGCCCTTCCCCTCCCCCTGTTGCAGTTTGATGTAGTGATTAGATTCCCCTATCTTCTGGATTATCTTTCTGGGTGACTGAAGAAACTTTTGCTGCTGGTGCTTCGTCATTTTACTTTTTTTGCACAAAGATTTTTCTGAATGTCATGTGAGATGAAAGGAAGTTTTGGATGTTTGTTTCCAACCTTTGGGAGCTGCATAAGCAAAGGGGAAATGCACCAGAGGAACTGAGCTTCATCTAATTGAGGAAATCTATTATTTGCCAGATACTAATTTCGTTGGACTGCTAAAAAGAACAACACAAGCCTGTCACAAAGTTTACATCCTCATTCAGGGAGAAATGAAGGGGGTTGAAAAAGAAGCTTACAACAAAATCTAAACTTGAAGTTTCCATTGCTTTCCTTTTGACCTGGAAGGGATCACTTCATCCCCCCGCCTCCCAAGTAATAAGCTATTTTTGTGGAATTCATACCTGGAGAATTAAAGTAGTAGAATGACCTCTCCTGTGGATCCCAAGATTAAACAGGCATTGCGAAAAAAACCATCAGAAAGGACTCAAGAGGTAATGCATTTTGATTTTGCTTTTCACTTGTTTCTTTGCTTGAGTTTTCTTCTTTTACCAGACAGATCAGCAGTTCAGTGGTATATTTTTTTCATTTATGAAAATTGCAATGCTGACACTCATGGAGTGACACTTTTTGTTTTATAAGCAGGAAATATTCCTCCCACTGAGTTTCCCTTTTTGCAAAATAGGGCCTTTCAAACTCAGCAGCATGTAATGCATTTAGGAGACACAAGGCACTTGTGAAATCATGATTTTCAAAATGGATAGCAGAATAATTCACTGGAATAGATAGAGATTAGGACAGATGTGCCTCATTAAAAATGATATTTATTTCAGTCTTGCAAAACTGTCATGAAAAATTACCAGTCCAGACATAATCTACTCACCAACAGCATAATGCAGATTTTAAAAAAAAGATCCTTCCCCAGGGAGTGGGAAAGTAGAAATTTGCAAGACTTTTTTACATTAAAATAGTGAGTTCCAATAAAATGATTAGTTTCTAATCAACCATATTTTGGGGATCAACAGACTGTAGAAGAGCAGCATTATGGGATGTTAATTTCCACCATGGAATGTATGTTTGACAGTCTTTTTGCTTATTAGTGAGCAGTTTGGTTTGTTTGCTTACATTTGCTTTTTTGCCTTACTGCAATTTCCATGTGATCAAGAGTTGAAGAGCAGCATGAAAAGATTCACTCCAGTCCTATGTTTGAATCCTTCTGAAATGGGGAAACATCTGTTCTCCCTTGATACTTCATGGAAAGTGAAATGTCCTGCCTGATCTCTTTGAGCTAATTATCAAAAGGCTACATGAAGAGTACTGCTACAGAGATCACTTGAGAAATGTGTTGAGGTGGGACAGTGATTAAAAAAAACAGGATTAATACATTTTAAGCGACTTGTGCATCCTTCCAATTTTAATATTTACCTTCCATTGGGAGATTTATTGTCCTCTTACTGCCTCCTCTACTCCTCCCCCCCCCCCCACTTTCTGGTGCCGGAATTAATGATGAGGTACTGTCTGTAAGGGATATGATGATGATATGCATGTTTTCTTGGTTAGTTTGGTAGGTTGGTGACTTTTTTTCTTTCTTGCTGTAACCCTTTGTTGTTCTTCTGCCTTCTTCCAATCGTGATTTGTAGCATTAGATCCCCACGGACCAATGCTGGGACCAGTGCTGTTCAACATATTCATAAATGATCTGGAAAATGGGTGAACAATGAGGTGGCAAAGTTTGCAGATGATACAAATTACTCAAAATAGTTAAATCCAAAGCAGACTGTGAAGAGTTGCAAAGGGATGTCACAAAATTGGGTGACTGAGCAACAAAATGGCATATGAAATTCAGTGTTGATAAATGCAAAATAATACATGTTGGAAAACATAAGCTTTTGACAGTTTCCCACAATATTCTTTCCAGCAAGTTAAAGAAGCATGGGCTGGTTGAATGGACTATAAGGTGCATAGAAAGCTGTCTAGATCGTCGGCTCAACGGGTAGTGATCAATGGCTCCATGTCTAGTTGGCAGCCGGTATCAAGTGGAGTGCCCCAGGGGTCGGTCCTGGGGCCGGTTTTGTTCAATATCTTCATAAATGATCTGGAGGATGGTGTGGATTGCACCCTCAGCAAGTTTGCAGATGACACTAAACTGGGAGGAGAGGTAAATACGCTGGAGGGTAGGGATAGGATACAGAGAGACCTAGACAAATTGGAGGATTGGGCCAACAGAAATCCGATGAAGTTCAACAAGGACAAGTGCAGAGTCCTGCACTTAGGACGGAAGAATCCAATGCACTGCTACAGACTAGGGACCAAATGGCTCAGCAGCAGTTCTGGAGAAAAGAACCTAGGAGTTACAGTGGACGAGAAGTTGGATATGAGTCAACAGTGTGCCCTTGTTGCCAAGAAGGCCAATGGCATTTTGGGATGTATAAGTAGGGGCATTGCCAGCAGATCGAGGGACGTGACTCTATTCGACATTGGTGAGGCCTCATCTGGAGTACTGTGTCCAGTTTTGGGCCCCACACTACAAGAAGGATGTGGAAAAATTGGAAAGAGTCCAGCGGAGGGCAACAAAAATGATTAGGGGACTGGAACACATGAGTTATGAGGAGAGGCTGAGGGAACTGGGGATGTTTAGTCTTCAGAAGAGAAGAATGAGGGGGGATTTGATAGCTGCTTTCAACTACCTGAAAGGGGGTTCCAAAGAGGATGGCTCTAGACTGTTCTCAGTGGTAGCAGATGACAGAACAAGGAGTAATGGTCTCAAGTTGCAGTGGGGGAGATTTAGGTTGGATATTAGGAAAAACTTTTCCACTAGGAGGGTGGTGAAACACTGGAATGCGTTACCTATGGAGGTGGTGGAATGTCCTTCCTTAGAGGTTTTTAAGGTCAGGCTTGACAAAGCCCTGGCTGGGATGATTTAGTTGGGGATCGGTCCTGCTTTGAGCAGGGGGTTGGACTAGATGACCTCCTGAGATTCCTTCCAACCCTGATATTCTATGATTCTATGATAGTCCCAACTATATCTACAAAATGATGGGGATAACTCCCCATGTGGTCACTCAAGAAAGAGATCTTGGAGACTTCGTAGATAGTTCTCTGAAATCATGCTCAACATGCAGCGGCAATCAAAAAAGCTAACAATGTTAGGAACCATTATGAAGTGATAGATAATAAGGCAGTAAATACATGATACACTCACACCTTGAATACTGTGTGCAGTTCTGGTCACCCCATCTCAAAAAAGACATATTATAATTGGAAAAGGTATAGAGAAGGGCAACAAAAATGATTAAGGGTATGGAACAGTTTTCATATGAGGAGAAATTAAAAAGACTGAGATTGTTCAGATTGGAAAAGAGATAACTAAGGGAGGATATGATGGAGGTCTATAAGATTATGAATGGTGTGAAGAAAATGAATAAGGAAGTGTTATTTACTCTTTCATTTAACACAAGAACCAGGGGTCATACAATGAAATTAATAGGCAGCAAGTTTAAAACAAACAAAAGGAAGTACACTATCAAACTATGGAACTTGTTTCAAGGGGATGTTGTGAAGGCCAAAACTATAACTGGGTTCAAAAAAGAATGAGATAAAATCACAGAATATAAGTCCATGGTTATTGGCCAGGATGGTCTGGGATGTAACCCCTTTCTCTGGGTGTCTCTGAGCCTCTGATTGTCAGATGCTGGGACTAGTCAACAGGGGATGGATCACTTGATAATCGCCGTATTCTTTTCATTCCCTTTGAAGCATTTGGCATTGCCCACTGTCGGAAGACCGGGTACTGGGCTAGATTGACCATTGGTCTGACCCATTATGGCCATTCTTATGTTTTAGACCTACTTCTAGTATCCGGGGTAGGCATCTACATTGAATGGTCCTGTTTACAATCAATGAGTTGGTATGCCATGCTGTGTTGCTGCATGGGTTTGTTTTTGGGAGCACTTAATGCTTCAGACTTTTCCTGCAAGGTGTAAATACTATTTTTCTTGCAGTACTAGAGTAAAATATTTGAAATACTCTTTTATATTCAGCCCAAGATTTTTTTTGGCACCACTGATTATTACAGAACTCTCTGGGGCAGTTTATAAAGCATCTTGAATAACATGTTTCTAAAAACATAAATTTAAACTAACCCAATAAATATTACATTAATCTTGTCAAATTAAAAATTATATTCTGTAAGTATGCCAAGGCCCTGATCCCGCTTTTGGGCTGGCCTCTGTGGATCCCCAATGACTGCAGTAGAGCTATTTGCAGGTGAAGGGTTTGGTGGTGTGATTCTGATTCCAGAATCGGGGCCTAATTTCTTAGCCTATGTTACTAATAGTTTAAATGTGATTTAAAAAGTAAAAGAAACAAATACCCAACTAGTTAATTTGTCACTGACCTTGATCTTGTAAAGATTTATTCCAGGATCGACAATGTTTGGCACGCGGCCTGCCAGGGTAAGCCCCCTGGTGGGCTGGCCTAGTTTGTTTACCTGCTGCGTCCGCAGGTTCAGCCAATCGTGGATCCCACTGGTCACGGATTGCCGCTTCAGGCCAATGGGGGCTGTGGGAAGTGGCGGCCAGCACATCTCTCGGGCCATGCCAGGGGGCTTACCCTGGCGGGCCGTGAGCCAAACGTTGCCGATCCCTGATTTATACGCTTGTTTTATAATGGGACTACTCATTCTTAAAGTGTGCTTAAATCTTTGTAAGACTGGGGTCTATTGTCTTTATATTTTGCATGTCTCTCAGTATGGACGATGAAAATCAATGAAATCTATTTCACTTTCTTACTGGGACAGTGCTGGCGTTTTGAACAGTACACATTTTTTAAATAACAGATTTCATAGAATTTTTAAAAATTGTTGAAGCAATTCTGTTAGGCTTGGTTTTATAAGAACTCATTTTTACAAAAAAATGTTACTGTCAAATTTAAACTCGATAGTGTCATTAATCAATTTTTTTTTAAAAAAATCAAAATTACAGTGTAACTTTTTCTCTTAGGCCCTGATTTGGCAATTAAATGCATCGTCTGCCCGCCCACATGGCAAGATCAAAGCCTCATTTGTTAGCACCTAATCTCCTGTGTCAAAAGTGGTATTACTGATACAGAAAAGTCTCTTTGGAAAACTCATATCTAACAGACAACTAATCTGCATGTTAATTTTCATACGTGAGTGGCTCTGCTATCCAAATTAAGATAGTTATTAGCAATTTTGCCAGAAAGTTACTATTCTTATATTTTGTAAATAGAAAAACTACTTTTTTTTTTTTTTAGTAAAATGTATACAATTTACTTCAAGAAGCTATTGTTGTTCTGATGATGTCGCATAGTAGAGACACATTGTGTTCAACTCATGATCAAGGTTTTCATTCCTGATTGCGCAGATTCTTGTGATTGTAAATCTCTGTGCTGGAGCAAGATTTCTTTCTTGTCGTAACATTCCAATTCTTGTCTAGTATACGTAACTTGTGTACTAACATGTAGGCACTTGATTTCTGTTTGAGTAGGTACTTTATGCGTTAATATTTTTAATTTCCTTGTGAAAAACATTATAACCTGCTTTTGAGATATCAAATTAATAATTATTTTGATAATCTGCTGGAGATACTTTTGTATTGGTGGTTCTGTTATACTAAGGTATTCCTCTCTTGTATTGCCAACCTAAAGATAGTATGGACCACTTATTCCATATTCATGGAAATTTGCATAAATGAAGCAAAGCAGGCTGCTGCTTTGTTTGTTGTGTGGAAAATCTTCTAAAATGTCTATTCCTAGATTTACTTTACTAAACATGAGATATTACTTGGAACCTTGTTGTATCCTGTGTTTTGACTAAGATGGGAAGGTCTTGTGATCAAGAGTGATCAGTTGATAGGTTGTCATGGAATGATTAATCACAGAAGCTTATTTGCATTGTGACACACAGTTTATTGTCATGGGGACAGATCCTCCACTAGAGTGATTTGTTTTTGAAACTATCTTGTTCCCCTTCCCCCCCCCCATACGTGACAGTTTATTGACAAAGCATTGTCTGTAATAGACAAACATTTACTTTACAGTATTTTAAATGTATATAAAAACTTTAATATTTTGAAATCTGAGTATATAAAAGAACTTGAGGGAAGGATTTGCTGTTCTTCTAATACTCCAGGCATGGTTATCCTAATGATAGCTTGGTATTAAATAGGGGAATGTTTATACATGCAGAACCCTTAACTTTTACAAACAGAGGTGATGGTATTTGATGGGTTTCATGTAGTGCCTTAGCTCTTCAATGTAATATATCACTGTGTATATTTTACATGTGTTACTAATGTATATATTGAACAGTGTGGTTTGAGGATATTTTAAATGAAGGAATTGTCATTTGCTCAAACAAATGGAGGGTGTGTGAGTGTTTACATCAGTGTATACAGCATCATTAAAGGTCTCTTACTTGTTTGAGTCCCTGAATCCCTTGTCTGATCCATACAAGAGCTGTGATAGTGTTCTGTGATGGAGAGTTGCTTAACGGCTAAAGATAATGTCTGAGCTGGCAGGGTAAGATATTAATTTAAATACAAGGTAACTTATGCTAATAGTCTTCTTGATCTCACTGTCTTCTCTTTTCAATGGACCCTGTTCCCTCTTTTTGCACAGATTTTTGAATGACTTTGTTCTTGTTATGGATTCCCTCCATAATGGCAGATTGGACTTAATTTGCCTTTGGAGACTTAGACTAGTTTGTAATTTAAAAGAACATAATATGACTCCTTTTGTAGTATGTTCTGTTTCAGTATTTTTTGGGGTGTGTGTGTGTGTGTGTGTGTGTTAATGTTAATACTCCTATTATTTGGAAACAAACCCTGTTTTTCTTCTCCTCCTCCTCCCTCCTCCCCCTCCCCTTTTTTTAAAACAATGGAAGGAAAAAAATCACACTGTAATCTGCTCAAGAATTGTATTAATAAAACAGTCCGAGGGAAGTGTCAGGCTATATTGGCTTTTCAATACATAAGAAATATTTTTGCATTAATCTGAATCGTGTAATTGTACAGCATATCCAGATATTTTAGTGTACCCAGACACTACAGTGATGGGCACTATAAAATGGCTGTAATAAATAAATAAATATAAATTACTGCTGGCAGCATAACAGAGACTCTGTTGTACTGCAGCACAGCTGAGACAAATAGAAGAGAACATCTGCTTCTTGTTTCTAGAAATAACTGGTATTTTAAAAGTAGTTTTTTCAAGACTCTATTAATTTTTGGTAAGCTTAGGAGGTGAAATATGGGAGTAGTATTTGTTAAAATCCATTTTTTTAGTACTTTATTTGAAAGCTATATGGCTCACAGCGCTTAACAGGGTCTATGTTAAAAGGCTATTAACTTAATTTGTCTGAATCTCTGCAAATAGTACTGGACATTCACAAATGTCTTATAAAACTAGAAAGAAACCTTTTGTGCTAACTTAAGTTACAGCTTCTGGTTTGTATTTAATAAAAATTCTAATGTTAGTATCTGGGCCTCATGAGGGAAATATGATTCCGGCCATTTTTTTTTTTTTTTTTACTACTGTGTCTTGCTTTGCCCTCCTCTTGTTAGAGAGTGTGATGTGCCAATTCTAATCTGTCTTCTTAAAACCTTTTTTATGGAAATGAGAATTTTGGTCTCAAACTGAAAGAAGGGTAATAATAATTTAGTGCAAAAATATCTCACTTCCGGATGCAACATATTGTAGCTGTGCTGTTTTGGTATTCTTAATCATAGAAGCTGGCATTTAAAGTATAGGTTGGGAACCTACTACAAAGGTAAACTCACCATATCAGGAGGTAGCTAGTCCCCCCACAACAAGTAATATAATATGACCAGTTCTGAATCCTGATCCTGCAAATACTAGGGTACATGCTTATCAGTGGGACTACTCACAGTACCTAAAGTTAAGCAGGTGCCTAAGGGTTTGTCTACATGGGGAAATTGACTAGCCCAGGTATAGTAAGAATAGCTATTCCAGGATAACTCCCCATGTGGTCACTATAACTGGAATCATTACACTGCTTTGAAAGTTTATTCCCTTATAACTACCCTACTCAATTTCCTGGTGTAGACAAGCTGAATCTCTTCACATAGTTGCCCCCTTCATCGAGCCTATTTCTTGAGGCTGAGAGCTAAGTCCAAGATTTGGCCCACTAGACGTTATTGCACAAAATTCTGACACAACATTTTTTTTTTTTTTGAATGCTTCTTTAACATCTTTCAAGCTGGTAATCAATATTAACCCAAATTTAGCACTGAAATTGATAATATGCAAGATGCATCCTTCTTTTCATTACACTCTCTCTTAAAATCTTAAAAATGCCAAACAAAATATATAAACTTCATATTTAATTGTCTTTTAACTTGAAAGCATGTGAGCCTGCAACCGAAAGGTTTTATAACTAATACAAATTAACAGCAGTGACTGCAGCTTTCCAGGGATTAAATCTGTTCAGATGGATATCCATTTAGTAATTTGCAAGGCTGCGTACTTGGACCTTTGAAAACCAAATTTTGTAAACAATGCATAGCTTATCAGTAAGTCAAGGAAGAGATTGCTAACAGGGAGTGATATGTTGACAGTTTGCTACTAATAAATACCTGGCAGCAGAGTTTTATACCGTGAACACATTATCAGAGCAGAGAATGGCAATAATTGATCTTTGGAGTCACACGGACGTAAGCACTAGTGCTCATACGTAGTCTTGCAATAATAAATACTTTTTATTTTTCTCTGAGTGATGTTAGTAAAATATTAGGAGTGTAGCCCTGAGAAAAGCCTAGAGGGCAGAGCTTTTAGGGCTGAGTGCTGTCTGAAAGGGGCTTACATCTATGAGAAAAGAAGCTCTTGTTGTTTGATTCCTGCTGTGTTCAGGGAAACAGAACCATGATGGGGCTTGCCACCATCCCAATCAGGAGAAGGCTAATGAGCATCTTTGGTTCTAAATAGGTGCACCTGCAGAGCCTGCTCTGCATGGAAGAAGCAAGCTTAAAAGGGAGAACTTGTCACTGGAAGGGGTGGCAACCAGTAGGAATACTGCTATGCCTCAGAGTTAGCTGACTCTTGCAACAGAGTTGCTGAGAGGAAGACAGCTTGTAAACCTCCACCGCCCACAAGGACTCACCAGACCAGATTCAAGCTGATCTCCGCAGGGAAGAATTGAAGATAAACTCTGACCCATTGTTTAGCTGTATTAACCATATGTAACCACCATAAATAAGCCAGACCCCTATCAATGCTCTTAAATGAAAACTCAGAGACTGAACATTCCCTTAATTGGAAAATCCCCATGCCTGTGAATCCAGAAAGACTAGAGCAAGGTTGCCAAAGGGAAAAAGGACTTTGGAAGATAAGCTGAAAACACCCAAGCGGGACCAGGTGAAGTCTCTGCCTGTCACAAGGGCTTTGTACATTCCTCTTAAATAAACAGGATTGCATCAAAGGAACATCTGAGCTTATCACCAATTTCTCCTCATTGGAATAACTTATAAGATCCCGAATCTTTGGTGAAATGCATGAGTCAAAAGGGGTAACAGTATTATCTCCCTTCTATGTCATGGGAGAAATAAAAGTAGAAAATTCAAATGTTTTGCTGAAGGTGACATGGTGAACTAGTAGCTGAATTTTGGAAAACAAATACTTGGGAGTTTCTGTGCTTTGTCCACTATGCAGCTGCTCTGTATTCTGAATGTTAAGTAGAAAAACTAACATTGAATATTAACTCTGAAAAGGAACAAATTCCTTAGCACCCTTGATTCCTGGAATTATTATATCAGATTACCATTGGTACAATGTACAACCATAGCTATCAGGTTTAGGAGCAATCTAGTAAATGAGTTCAGGATGATGGTCTCAGTTTTCTCTTCATACTGTCTTGGCACATCTTGAAGTTAGTGACTGACACAGCTTTTAAAACTTCCCATGGCCAGATCTAGGGAGAATTAGGTGTATAGGGAAAATGTTGTTGCCTACCGAATGGGACAGCTCTGGGAATTTAACGATACACAGTCAGCATCTGGTTTTAACCAATAAAATCAAAGAGATTCTTCCTTAGCTTCATTTTCTCTTGCTCCCAACTAAATAAGGGAATTTAATGCCCATAAGTAGTGCTACATTGGCAACCCTAGAGGCTGAAGCATAGTCTAGTCAATAGGACATTAGACTGGGGCTCAGTAAACCAGATTCTGTTCCTGCCTCTGCCACTAACCTGATATATTACGACTTCACCTGTCTGTGCCTCTGTTTTTCCTCCTATCCTAATCCTAGTTCATTTGTAAGCTCTTTGGGAAGCAATTCTCTCTTGCCATGTGTTTGTACAGTTGCCTAATAAAAAGGGGCCCTGATCTCAGCTTGGGCCTCTAGATGCTATTGTAGTATAAATAATTAAGTGGCTCATCATGGACAGTGCAATTGCCTCACCAATATTCCTCAAGGCAGCTCAGCTTCCATGGCCCATTCATTCCTTGACTTCTCTGAGATGACCAGCAAGGGTGCTTATTATGGTGGATTATGTGACTCTTGTCCATTAGAATTTCTAGGATAAAATATTGAGACCACTGTGTGACTATTGGTTAGTAGTGGCTTTTGTTTAGTGTCCACCTGAATAAAATTCAAAACTGGCTCCATACTGTATTCCCAGTTGCCTGATCCATCCAATCCCCTGATTTCCACTCCTCCCCCACCTTCAACTGACCTCTGGGTTTGAAAATCATCTCTATACTTGACATGCATTAAACTGTTCTTCCTTTTGCAGTTGTACTTTGGAAAGACTGATGAAATAACACTTTCTGAAAGACACATTAGGATAGTATGCAAAGCTGAACATGACTATTCAAGTACTGTATATGCTCAATTGCCTTTTACTCAGTTTATAGTATGAAAATGTCCTACTCCATGTTCCAGTCCAAAACCTCTAAAGAATAATTGTTAAATGAGATCTTTTCCTATTTAACTGTAACAAAATATCTGAAATCATTAATATCACCACTAATTACACTTTGTCAGATATTATTTATAAGTGAAACTATTTTAAAATCAACTGAAGTATAATTGAGTATAGAACATATTATGTTTTATAAAAAGTTTGTCTTCAAATATAAGATTTGTAGTGGCTTGATGATGCAACTTTAACTAGAATAGCGATTGCTATATTTTGCGACATTGACTGTTCACGGAGTACTATTTTTGAATGGATAGATTAGAAGACTTCCTAGCATTCACCGTTGGATTAATTTAGCTTAGAGACGTACGTCAGTATTATTTTTGTGAGTCTTGGACAAGTACAATATTCATAAATGAAAGTAAAAAAAAAAAAAAAGAGGACTTGTGGCACCTTAGAGACTAACCAATTTATATGAGCATAAGCTTTCATGAGCTACAGCTCACTTCATCGAATGCATCTGATGAAGTGAGCTGTAGCTCACAAAAGCTTATGCTCAAATAAATTCTTTTTGCGAATACAGACTAAAATGGCTGCTACTCTGAAACCTGTCATTAGTGGTTTAAGGAACTGTCATGGACAAGCACGTTATTTAATTTTCAGTTGGTCTACCAAAGTTATTGTCTACGTTAGCACCTTGAACAAGTATGAGTAGGCAGTATTGAGAATTTTGAAGCTGCTGCATGTTTGGGGTTGTTTTTAAAATATATGTAGCACCAGTCTCCATATGAACTTCTTCCATTTAGAAGTTGTTTTTAAACAACATTCAGAGATTGGAGGAGGGACAAGGCAACTTAAATAGAAATAGTGTGCCTTTTAAAAGCAATTTTTTTAAATAAAAAAAATCTCCTACAGTGGTGTGAACCCAAACTGTAAAATGTGTGTGAAAACCAGAGGAAAAACTTACCACTTCACTTACACTTTCAAGCTGGGTGAAATGCCAAAAGTAAACCAGTACCATAAACTCTTAAAAAGTAAATGACACTTTCAGCAATATTTATTTATCACCTAAATTGGTACTGGTAGGTAACACAGGAACACGGCTTAGAGAGTTCTCTCATGTGATGGTCACTGTTCTGGGAGTTTTCCCATCCCCACGGCAAGAGAGGCCTGAACAAGACTTGCTCATTGGCTAGAGACTTAGCTTTTCTTTCCAGGAAAATTGAATGCCTTCAAAAATAACTTTTCATGATTGTTGTGATTTCTAACATGCAGTCCTTACTGAATCACAAGAACATCTCAAACTTCTCTTCAGTTGCATTTCCATGTTGCCTCCTCACATGGATTTCTGCTTTTTTGCCTGCTCGGATTCAGAGGCAATTCTACAGCTGTCAATCATGGACCTACAGAAGGCACAACTATTTGTTTCAGAGTAACAGCCGTGTTAGTCTGTATTCGCAAAAAGAAAAGGAGTACTTGTGGCACCTTAGAGACTAACCAACAACTATTTGTGTAAACTAAACAAGTGTGAACACAGGAGCAGAATTGAGGGGTTTTTAACTTTTCTTTTGATGTTGCAGCATAGAATTTTTTTTACCTTTTGGCCCACAAACCAGCAGAAAAATAGACATACTACTTCCACCACTGTGATAAATGCTCTTTGATTTTGTGCATAGGATCTGAAAGTGCTATTTTCTCTTCTAGAAGAATAGAGACTTGTCAGACTCTGTAGATGACCTATAGGAGAAGTTGAATTCCCCTTACATTTCCATCCAACACCAAAGGGTCAGCCAGAATGAGCTGGTGAGCATGCCTCTCAACATCCTACACCAACTGCTCCTCTCACATCACCATTACACTGATTCCTTCATGCAGTGGAAAGCCTGCAGCTATCCAGGATTGTGTTTGTGTGAGAAGGCCTCAAATTACTGTGCATTACTAACTCTAGCAACAATAGTATGTGTGTAGGCATTATTTGTAGCATTTTCAGGGTTTGTACTTAGTGAGTTACTAAGCTACAGAAGACAAGGTAAAAAGCAATGTATGCTTCCATGCTTGCTTGTCTGCTGAATGTAATTTCCAAGTCTGATTCATTTAAAATTAGATGGTGAGTAACCGTATGGTTTCATCACAGGAAATCAGTGGACAGATTGCTGCATGCATCGTCTTGTAGCTTTTAACACCTAAAGTTTCTGCCTCAGTGTTCCTTAAGGTATTTATTCTGTTAAGAGTGCCAAAAAATAATGTTTAGATAATTTAAATTTTTAAATAAGCAAGTGTGAGGAGCAGCAATATTAATAAAAATGACTAGTATGAGAAGTGTTGCAAGTTAGCCACTCTCACTGCTTCCAGCAATTCTAAATCCAATCTGCAATGGAATTCAAGAGTCTGTATTTTAAACTATAGTGCATTGAGGTTTTTTTTATATATGAAAGAAATATCTACTTCATTGCATTGCCTGATCCTATTTCTGCGCAATGAGGAAATTTGCTTAAAGGAAAAGTTATTTTGTTTTTTTACAGATGAAATTCCGTAAATTTTAAGCTCCAATTTCACTAGGCAATCAGTGAGGCACTAAACAATTACTCTGACCACAGGTAACACCACTGCAACTAGGTTTGCATGACTTACTGTTATTTTTTAGATTCTATCTGGAAGGTGCCCAAAATAGGTCAGAGATTTGTGGTGGAAATCTCATCTCTTTGTTCTAGATTGAGAATCTCTCTCATGCCATAAGATTGAGTAAAAACTATGTATCAATGGCATGCATTTGCTTTTCTTAAAATTTATATTAGTATCGTTGAACTTGGTGGAAAATGCTTGTGTAGCTGTGCAAAAAACTTGAAAGCATAAATGATTTTCTGCTGAAATTTTGCACCAGTGTGCTTAATTTTTTGAAGGTGCTACAATGTTTTCTATGTAAATAGTCTTACATTTAAGTTGTGACTTGACAACTTAGAAAAGCCTTTTTGGAAATTAAATACTGCATTTCATTTCTGCTGTTAAAAGTATTGGAAGCATATGTGTGCTTAGTATAGAGTTTGAATGCTTGGGGCTGCCAGAAATGGAATGATTTTTTTTTTTTCATTGTAAATGATGATTTGCCTTGATATTGTTCCCTGAATTTTTTTTTGAAAATCATTTACTTTCTAATGAGCAGTTGTAGTCATGTATTAAAGGCAATTTCCCTTTGTTTCTAAACATAAACAATTTGATAAAATTATTTCTGAATCTGTTCAAGAGTAGTTGCCAAGATTGCTGTGCATAGTGTGAGATAATTAAGATACACTCCGGAGTTCTTGAAATGCACTTTACAGCGGGGTGGGCAAACTTTTTGGCCCAAAGGCCACATTGGGGTGTGAAACTGTATGGAGGGCTGGGGAGGGATGGCTGTGCCTTCCCAAACAGCTTGGCTCCCGCTCCCCTACCTGACCCCTCCCACTTCCCACCCCATGACAGCTCCCCTCAGAACCCCGACCCATCCAACCCCCCTGCTCGTTGTCCCCTGACTGCCCCCTCCCGGGACCCCTGTCCTTAACTTCCCGCCTCTAGGACCTCATCCCCTATCCAAACCCCCTCTGCTTCCTGTCCCCTGACTGCCCCGCCCCCTAGCTACACCCCTGCCCCCTAACTGCTCCCTGGGATCCCACCCCTTATCCAACTGCCCCTGCTCCCCTGCCCCTTATCCAACCCCCCGGCCCTGGCATGGCCCCCTTACCATGCCACTCAGAGCAGCATGTCTGGCAGCCACACAGCCCGGCTGGAGCCAGACATGCTGCTGCACAGCCCTGCTTGAGCGCGTAGCCCTGCCGCCCAGAATGCTGCCCGCGCGGCATTGTGGCTGTGCGGGAGGGGGGACAGCAGAGGAGGGGCCGGGGGCTAGTCTCCCCGGCTGGGAGCTCAGGGGCCGGGCAGAACAGTCCTGTGGGCCGGATGTGGCCCACGGGCCGTAGTTTTCCCACCTCTGCTTTACGGTTTTTAAATCTGACACTTCTGTGCAGATGAACTTTTCGTTTGACAGAAGTTGTCCCTTCTGCTAGAAAGTAGTGTTTTATTTTTCTTGAACTCTATGTTCATCTTTATTGTATTTGCATGTTGGATTATACCTATTTCTAAGTTAACAGGTATAGTTTCTTTTAGAAACCGGAAAGTTTGATATATTTGTTATATGTAGGTGTCCCATAAAACAAATATTAAACTAAATACATTGGCTTAATGAAAATCCTCACAACCTCACTTGGATTCTTAATCATTTTGTCATAAACTACTCATGAATGTCAGAGTTCCAAATAATTCTATAGTCTTTTTCCCCTTTCAGCTCCTGACCCTCTCTTCTCCTGAGCTAGCTTCTGAACATACAACAGTGAGATCTTGCATTACAGCCCTGGTTTCTGGCTGAAAGGTTTACTGATGAGGCACTTCCTTTTTGGCTTTCGGAAGGCAGAAGGTGTATGTGAAGAACTTAAACCCTTTCTCCTATATGGCAGCATGTAAAGTCTATTGCTTTAAAAAAACTAGTCCTACCCTGGCTTCTAGTTACTCTTCCTGAAGAGTAAAAATCCAGGATAACTTCTGACTCCTTAAATTGGTTATGGTACTTTATTTTATCATCTTCATAGTACTCCATGGCACCATGCACTTACAGAAATTATCAGGTCACAAATGCAGCAACCAGGTTTCCAAGGTAGATAAAAAGAAATCATTTATTAAATTTTTGAGATCACTGTTGTAAATAAAAAGTCTGAGTTAATTTTAATTTTGCTATTTCCCATTTTATAGTCTTAAATTGCTAGATGTTTTGTGCTTTTTGGTTAGTTTACTAATTGTGAGTAGAATTTCAAATATTAGATGTCTTTTAGTTAGAAATTTCTTTGCAGAAATGTTAACCTATACTGCAAAAGATAAGTCCAAGGCTTCATTAACAATCGTACTAAGAGAACATTCTGGAGACATGGGAGTTGTAGAAGAAGGGTGGGGGAAGGTGTGAGAGAGGTGGGAGTGAATGTCAAATACTCTTGGCATTTGGATCTGTTGCCAAAGGAGAGGAACTGCCTTTTTTGTCCCGAAGTCTGAACAGATTTGGAGTTGGGGAGGGGGTTGATTCCTCAGAGAAAAATGGAATCACAGTCCCTTTATGTATGAATAAAAATGTATCATTTATCACGTTTTTTTTTTATAAAGGAAATATTTTCTTATTTATGTAGTAGATCAATTTTTTTTTAAATAGGCTGTGTGTATAGGACAGAAACAATTTTTCCATAACATCTATTTTTAACAAATTGATTCATAGGCTTGTAGTAATCGGTGTAAGTATGGGCTCAGTGTCAACTTTTACTACAACTAGAGAGAGACAACAGGATGTGCTGTCATAAGAAATGTTATGTTTCTGTTACAGTGCTCCCCAAGAAGCAGAATTCTGCCAGGCATATTCTCATAAAAAATAAATTGGCAGTTTACCCAAAGCTCTTCTTAGAGCATTTGTCTGCATAGGTTCTAGTGTGGATATGTGCACCCTATGCGCATGAACACAGAATCTTTTAGCCAGTGGCATCCATTGGGGCTGTGCATGCGCCCCGTATGTTCTCATGACTCCCTCCAGAGGGTATAAAGAACAGAACAGCCCCAGCTGCCACCTATTTCATTCTTGCCTCCATTGGCAGTGAGATAGAACTACACAACATCCATCTGCTTTCCTGTACAATGTTAGATTAGGTTTAGGCTTTAGTTAAGTGCCTGTGTGGTGTCTTCATATTGTTTTGTTGTGTAAGAGCAAAACCCACAAGTTGGTTAGGAAATATTGTCTGCAAGAAGTGGTGGCGGTGATGGCCTCAGAGTGAATTTTAGCACAGCAGATCTAGCTCTTTACAAATGTCTGTTTGTCTTGGATGCATGCATATCTGAGATGAGTGAATACTACTCCATTTTAACAGAGGAACAAATTCTCACAGAAAGTTTAGTGACATCACCACAGCCAGAGAAGAATCTGGCAGTGTTTTGATTGGGAGGCATTTCCTAGTTCTCAGTTCTGTTCCTAACCCATAGGTTAGACTCTATCTAGTGTTTACTGAGTTGTCTTTCCTTAAGACCAAAGGTGACAGTGGCTGCTCAACACAGGAGCTGGCTCCTCTGCAAATTCCAGCTAAGAGAGCGGTTGTGGTCTTAAATCCATAAGCAAGATCTTGGACAACATGGTTCCACAAAGCTATGATCAGATTTGTTGCCCTCTCAGAAGTGGATGTTCTGGTGCCCATGTTTTGACAAACACTGAACACCTAGTTGTATGAACCTTTACATTTTAGATCTCCCAAATCAGAGGCCTGCATTCTTCATGGCATCTCTGATCAGCACTGTGTTGCTAATGCTGACTTTCTTTTGTTTTTCTAAGCCTCATTTAAAGCACTCAGAGATAAATACCTGAATAATTATGTAGACTCTACAGTCAAGTACACTTGTGCTAAGGGGAAAATCTTTTGATATTGGATCTTCCGGTTTTGTCAGCATTCCTGGTAAGAATACACCTGGAAAGTACTTAACTAGTCCATTAAAGTCTGCTCATTTCAATGAGATGCTAATCCATTACAAATGTGCTACTTTCTTGAAACAAAAGCAATTTTCTTTAACAAGTGTAGTTTTGCCATGCTTGATCTTAACAAAGAGCTCAAGAACACTGTGTGTGCATGCGCACACACTTCTCTTGACAAAAATGGCGGCTCCTTGAATTTATTATCATAGTTTCCTGAATAAGAGTAGGAATCCTCCAACTCTTCAGATGCATGCATCGCCACCGCAGGATCATTATGCTGTGACCTTCGTTGGACCATTCTGTTCCATGTTGCCTATCTTGGTTTTCAGCACTGTGTGTGTGTCCTTTGTTTTTCATTTGAATTGATAAGTTGAAAGCCTATTTGCTAGATGAATTCATTGCCTTGTTTCTAAGAAAAATGTACTTGGGCTGTTTATTAAAATTCAATATTAGGCATGTTCACTTTCAGCAAAGAACCGTTATGTCTTCGTTCAAAAGCAGAAATGTTCCTTATAGTTCTGTCTGAGACTACTGAAAAAACACTTGAATATAAGAATTGCCGTAATGGGTAAGATCAAAGGTCAGTCTAGCCCAGTATCCTGTCTTCTGACAGTGGCCAATGCCAGGTGCTTCAGAGGGAATCAACAGAACAGGTAATCATCAAGTGATCCATCCCTAGTCACCCATTCCCAGCTTCTAGAAAACAGGCTAGGGTGGGACACTATTGTTGCCTATCCTGGCTAATAGCCATTGATGGACCTATCCGCCATTAATTTATCTAGTTCTTTTTTGAAACCTTTTATAGTCTTGGCCTTTACAACACCCTCTGGCAGAGTTTCACACGTTGACTGTGAATTGTGAAGAAATACTTCCTTTCGTTTGTTTGTAAACCTGCTGCCTATTAATTTCATTTGGTGACCCCTAGTTCTTGTGTTATGAGAAGGAGAAAATAACACTTCCTTATTTACTTTCTCTATACCAGTCATGATTTTATAGACCTCTTATCATATCCTCTCTTAATCGCCTCTTTTCCAAGGTGAAAAGTCCCAGTTTTATTAATCTCTCCTCATAATAAGAAGGTCTGATGTGACCTCTTATAGGATAAAATTAAATATCACTGAAAAAGCTTTGCATTAGTTGTTGGACCAATCTCTGGGGTACCATGCTTCAGATTAATGTTGGTTTTGAGAGAAGTGAGAAGTTGAGCATGTTGCATAAGGTCCATATCTTTTGACTCCCACCTCACGTTTCCCCTGCAGTTTGCATCCTTAACAGCCTCTGAGTTTTTTGGTGTTTGGCGGTGCGCTGTATGGAAAGTAGAGAGGTGGAGCATAGGTAGCTGCATTATCTGGTGGACAGAGCACAGGATTAGGAGCCAGAAATTCCTGAGTACTGATGCAGTCTGTGACCTTGGTCGCATTGGTTGCCGTTTACCTGTTTTCTCCATCTGTGAATTGGTGATGCTTGCTTAACTTCCTTTGGTTAGGATTACTTTTGTGACTCTGCCTATAGAGTAGTCAGTGATGACCATCAAGTATTCTATAAATGTGATTGGCAAGGGAGTGGGTGCAGAGTACCTCCGTTTACTCTGAACTCACCTTTTCAACTGATTAGATTTCAAGCTGAGTGTCTTTTTAATTATTTGGGTATATGTATATGAAGAATACAGTTCTTAGTTTGCATCCTGAAACTTATGTGTGTAACATCAGGTCATGGTATGTGTGATGCTGGCAGACTAGGTGCCAGCTCATGCCAGGGCCCCTATGCCTCATCTGAACACTGACCAATACATACTTGGAAATCAGTCTGGCTCACCTTTGTGTTATCATTGTTAAAATAGATGTTAAGTTTATAAGAATGTGTTTAGACTTTATGAAATGCTTGTAGGATGCTGCAGGTATTAATCTCATTTATAACATCTGTACCCCCATATTATTAGGTTATATTAAGTGTTTACAATGTAAACCTCTGTAACTGTGTAACTCACCAAATAGGAGCTAACGTAAACTAATATAAAATGCTGGCTTCCTACAGGACGTGATAGGTTCTGCCCACAAGAAGGCCCGCTGAAACCAAATGAGTCATTGTGAAACAAAGAACAAAGATTTTAATTGGATTCTTCTCCCCCCCCCCCCCCCCCGAATGAAGAGTAGATGTGCACTGAACATACCCCATCAGCTTGAAATCTGGGAGGAAGTGAATAAAAATTCCTTACAAGAAGAAACGAGATTCTTATGCTGCTTGGACTCTGACGGACAAGTATTACCAAGCATAAGCAAAAGATCCCCAGTGTTTGGTTTGTGTTAGCCCTAAAGGACATATAGAGTTTGCTTATTACAGCAGCTTCTATCACCTTTTGGACCCTAAGACTGTAACTCATTTGTGTGTGTATGTTTACCTGCTTTAACCTTGTAAATAACTCTATTTCTTTTCCTTAAATTAACTAAAGATTTATTAACTATTATACAATTGGATACAAGCACTGTCTTTGGTGCAAGGTTTAAGGCGCAGTTGACCTGGAGTAAGTGACTGACTTTTTGGGGGCCTCTGAGTAACCTGAATATTGTTTTGACTTTTGCTGTAAGGGACTGTCTGTTACAAAGCCAAGCTTGCCTAGGTGGCAGGAGAGACTGCAGTACCCAAGGGACTGTCTTCGACTGCATGGTTAGGCTGCTATAGTTCTGAGGGGCTTACACTTGATACTTGGTTGGTGAAATCTAAGTGTAGATTTCACAACCAGTTTGGGATTTATGCTCTGCTTCTTAACAGTTTGCCCTGAGGTTGGTACTCATGCTCTTGAGCCAATCCAGACAGCTTGGCAGTATGGAAGAGTTGAGAACCACTGAAGTGGAGCATGCCATACTTAAGAACAGCAAAATTCTAATTTTCAAACTTCTGGTAATGTGGATTGTATTTATCTGTTTATAATCGTAGGGTAGATATTGTTCGGTGGTTTTTTGGTGCTGGTGAAGCTAGTGACTCTTCCTGTTAATGAATTTTATCCTATTTTTGACTGTGTGTGAGAAGAGATTTTAGCTGGAGTGGCTTCAGTAGAATTATGATTATACAAAATCTGGACTGCATTTCTGTTGCACCTATTGGGAGAGAGAGGGGCTGACTAACATGGCTTTAAGCCACTTTTCTGCTCAGCTGCTACTGCATGAGCTAGAGAGGCTCCCAGCATAACTTAAGACAGCCCTGAAGGCCTAAGTTGTGATAGCTTCATGGGACTGCCCTCTATGCTGCAATGCTATGTGCTGTGTCTATGCCTACCTATGCCAGGGGAGGGGGATCCTTGGAAGTCAGCTTTACATCTGTCTTCTGCAGTGCTTGCAGAATCCTTCCCAGCTGAGTATGGGCTCTTTAAGGCCCTTTGAGCTGACATAAAGGGTCTGGAATGCAGGTGAGGAAGATCTTGCCTCTGGTGTTTCTGTTGTTTTTATGCTGTTAATGAAAAAGCTGGTCGGATGTTTCCATTTTTACAAAATGCTTCCTTCTTCCATTGCAATCTTGGCACTAGAACTGTGTGAAATAACCGTAAGATCTGGAAAAAAAAAAAAATGTTTCAGGTTGAACCAAAATGGATTTTTTTTTGCAATTTTTAACAATTGAAAAAGTTGGAAAAGCTTAATTTGGGTCCAGCTGAACCTGAAATGAAATGTTTTTATTTTGGGCACTTAAAAGAAAAGGAAATGGAGGGCTAGACCACAAAGCCTCAAGAGGAGGTAGTGGTTCTGCTCCTCCTTTATACCCAATAGTTAGGGCACTCAGCTGGGATGTGGGAGACCCAGGTTTGAATTCTTGCTCTGGAGCAAGAACTGGAACCCGTGTGTGCCCCTCTGAGAAGAGTGCCCTAAGTATCAGGCTGTTGGCTTGTCTCGGGTGGACTCTGTCTTTCTTCTTGAAGCTGTTCCACTTCAGCCCAACGACTATTCAAGAATTTTATACAGAAAGTGAGAGAGTGACTCTCTAGCCCAATAGTTAGGGCACTCACCTGGGAGGGGGAACACCTGGGAATCCAAACCTGGGTCTCCCACATTCCAGGTAAGTGCCCTAATTACTGGGTTATTGGGCATAAAGATGTGAGGGACCACCACAACCACCTCTTCTGGTGGTTTTCTGAATGTCTCCTGAATCTAGCCCCCCAAAATCAAAATGTTTGATAACATAGAAATAGTTTGTGTTGACACTTCTGACTTTTTTTGGTTTTGTTTTGTTATGAAAAACAGTGATCCAAAAATCTACATGAATTCACAAAACATTTTGGTTGACCCGAATCTTCCCCCCCCCCGCCTTTTTTTTTTTTTTTTTTTTTATAAACGTAGTTTGTCCTGAGGTATGATCAAGGTTGAGACTGGACTTCAGATACTCAAAACTTGTATAAACTGCCCACTTTAAATCTCATTTCTCTGATTCTGAATGTTAGCTTTCCAACTGCAGGGCCTCAGTTCTTGCTACTTGCTAGTTCTATTACTACTTTACTGCATTGAGAGAGACCTCATCCTTTTGAGGACAGCCTGGCAGCAGAGCTATAAAATAACCAAACATTTTGAAACCATATTACCAGTTCCTATACCATCCTCTTAGCAGCTCCTGTTGCATCCTTCCAGAATGAGTTTATTTTATATCCTGACTATGGTGTGGGATGCTAGAAGAGAATTGTGAAGTAAACCCAGAAGTGACACGTTATGTGGGACTTGAGAGAATACCATTTTATTTTTCCAGTTTTAGTTCTGCTGCTGCCTAATTTTTGGTTCTCTTTTCTTATGGTATGAAGTTCAACTGCAAGAACACCTGAGGTTTGGCTCCAAAGAACCACCAGTGAGACTTCACATCATGACCATGGGCAACATTTTGCCCTTTGGTGAGCAGGGCACATGGAATGATTAAAAAACAAGTATTATGGAGTGGAGAAGATAGAAAAAGACCAAGGGGAGACCAAAAAAAAAAAAAAATGAAAAGGTGGTGGCAACTGTTACCAGGACATGCTCTGAGAGATGGGGATAGGAACTTTATTTTTTATATAAATATTGTGTCAGTGCCTAAAGCCATTAGCTCTGTTGTGCTAGACACTGTTATATCGTGCAACAAAGAAACTCCCTGACCTGAAAAGCTTACTATATAAGTACATCAATCCTGTGTATGTGCGTGCATGCAGAGAGGTGGCTGGGAGAGTCAATTATATATTAATAAAAAAAGGAATAATGTATTAAATAGAAGGGATGAGTTAATTTTGTGTTAGAATAATGGGGGAAAACGTTCACAGTGGGCAGTGTCTTAGTATATTAGACTGTTATAGCTCTAATTTGTGATTCTGTAATATTATATTGGCAAGTTCTACTGTTCCTTTTGTTTAAAAGTAACAGAGTATTTATTTTATTTAGTTTGGAATATTTTTTGGCTACTTTTTACTCTGATCTTCCAACCTTCTGTTCTGTTCTGGTATTGGTCTCTACCCTTCAAATGTTGTCCATCAGTCTGGTCCTCCTCTTCTCTCCTACACCCCTGAGCATCCTCTCATGCTGGTAGAACCAGCCCCATGGATGATCAGAGAGCCTGGAAATCTCTAGAAATAACTGGAAACAGGGAGAGAGCCAGCACCATGTGACAAGCCAGCTTCCCTTGGTTCAACAACTATTGTATGGACCACAGTTTGGGATCCATTTGTACCACTTTGGAGTGTGGTGCTTGATTTGCACCACTGGGGAGCGTGGTGCTTTACAGGTATATCAGGCTTTACCCTGAAGTTAGGCAATTCATGTTAGACAAATTTAGGTTGGTAGAAGCGTGGGAAGGAGTAGTAAAAATGGAAAGGGAATACTGTCTTTGGGAGTGTAATGTTCAAGGAAAGCAGATCAAATATACATTTTGTGTATAGGTTTTCTTCTTCAATTATCATCCTCTGTTAGAGAGGTTAATGCCAGGATATTATCTGAAGAACAGAATACTAGCTCTGAAGTGGTTGAACCAGTTTATTTCATACAAACACTTCAGGGTGGAGTCTGCTCAGGCAGTGACCTCTAGCAGAAAATATCTGCAGACTTCTTGTCTCACTTTTATAAGATGTACCTCAAGTCATTTTGAGCCTACTCATGCATGTGTTACCTACTGTACCTCTATCGTAAGACCTGATGTCATTGCACCCCTTGCTATTACTACTTTGGCTATTTCATTCTGCAGACCACTCTGTAAGACATCTTTGTATGGTCCACCTATTCTGCAAATTCCAGTCCCTCACTGATTGAGTGTTGGTGTTTAATTCTGTACACTTTCAAGTACACTTTCAAGCATTTTTGGGTCACCACTGTGTCATTTTGTGAGTTGCTGCTTGTGTTTGGGGTTTGAAAAACTGTTCACCAATGTTGAGCGAGTGGGCTTGAATTGTTGGTATTTTTGTGTGTGTGTTATAAGCTTTCATTAAATTAAAAAGTTGACAGCCTTGACTATGGAAGGGTGTGGGCAGTGCAGCAAGGAAGTGTTGATTTAGTACATCTTGTGCTATCCCTCCTGGCCAGGGGGAATCCTGTGGAGCCCCAGCATAGTGCTTAACTTTGAACATTAGTTCTTTCCTGGTGTAAACTTGAAATGAGGCATTGCCTGCCTTCCATCTGGCAGAAATCTAGTAAATTACAATTCCTGCACCAGCCTCAGTGAACATGTCCCCGAGTAGTTAAACTTGTGGAGATATAAAAGCACCTAAAAAGTGTCCTAAAGAATTTAAATTTATTATTTTCTTGTCTTTATCGCTTACACTAAAAGAATTTGGGAGTAACTATTTTTATAATTGGCCTTAACAGAGAATAAAGGAAATCAGGCAGATTCCAGTCTTCGATGAATTAAGAGAAGGCAAAGCAAGGAAAAACATGAACCACGCTGAGTAGTAACATTTCCTCTTTCCTGCTACACCCTGGAATGGATGACAGTAAAGTCTTTATTGAGAGTGACGGGATTCCTAAATACAAGATGCATTCCATCTGTACAGAGGCATATGCTGAGACATCATAAGGCAGGCAATAAGGAAGGAAGCCTGCCATTTGTTTGTTATGTAACCTTCTGACTGTTCCAAGAAATGCTTTTTTTGCTTTTCTGAAAGCTGTGTATCTAAATTTGAGGAATCTACGACATGAGCCAGAGGAATTCAGCTTTTGCCTTACATCAAGTTAAAACCCCTGCAATTCTGTTCCATTTTATGTTTTTAGCCCTTTCTTGCTATATCCCCTCCTGGTTCTCTTCTCCCACTTTTTGGGCAGTGCTATCCCATTGTGATCTACAGCAGAGGAAGATTGTGGCAGCTTTCAACTGTGCTACCTCCTCCCTGACAGACTTTCTTCCTTGAGATGTATACAGGCAAGGTCTGCATAAGCATTTGAGTGACAGATATTTGGTAAGACTATTACTACCATATTTGCTCAATTGCTGTCTTAAAAGCAGAAGTCCCTTTCAAATGTAGTATAATAAAGTGGCTTCATTTTTGTTAAAGATAAACTGAAAAGGATTTTTAAAAACACTGTTGTTTTTTTAAAATGGCATATAAAGAGAGCATCAAAGGTGTCTCTCTTTAAATGTTTCTTGTTTTTATCCTAAATATCTTGAATGCCAAACCTGGTCTTTCATTCTCCTGGAGAATCCTTTGAGGGATTTGTTCAATGTCGTGAATTCTGACACTGTAATCAAAGGGGATATTAAATCTTAAATACATATTCATTCTTCAGTACATTCATACTTTCAGGTAAAACAGGTGCACTACTAACAAAAATGAAGTTTGCCTAAAAAATGTGTCTCTTTGCTAAGCTTTCACAGTCCTGATTCTTGTGACATTAGCATTTCAGTTACTGCACAGACTTCAGTCATAGGCCAGATCTGAATTTCTAACATTAAAAAAGGCAGGGAGCAGATTTTTGTGTGTGTGTGAGAGCAGTCTGTCTGGAATGTACAGACACAGCTGTTTCTTGCATGGTCATTAGAAGTGCTATTACTGCTGTGTAAATTTTTGCTGTTTTCTCAAATGTTGTTTAAAGTATAAATAGAAATAATTTAAAAAAGGAGACTTTCCTAGGACCACTCATTTCTCTCATTGAAGATATCAATTAAAAAAGTCCAATCCCTTCTTGAATGCTCAGAATTCAAAACTATATAAAGTCTTTTCAGAATAACTTGTGTTTTAGCAGAAGGTAAGATATTAAGAGCAGAAAATCTCATCTGTACTGGACTTGAGTAAAACAGCTCTGTGTTTCAAAATATAGCATTCCCAAGATTACTTACCTCATTGGAGAGCATCATTTAGAGCAGACAGAATCCATCTTGGACTGACCTGATACATAGATAATAAATTTACAACCCCAGTGTCTGTATCCGTATTCTGAAGTTTCATGCCCCCTCGCCTTTTCTGTCCTAAACCATCCATCTGATTTCTACTGAGCTGTGGAAATGATGCAGGGTAGCATTGTTCAGATTTTTTCATCTGGAAGTTTGTTCAGAATTTACCATTATCATATTATCTCTTACCAGCAAATTCTGACTCCCTACCCCTGGAAGGTTGCTCACTAAAATGAGAGGTGGAGGAAGTTAGGGATGGGGGAGATAGTAGGATGCCATGGTGCAAAACTTTTGAAAGTTGATTAGTCTTATCTGTTTGAATGAAGTCTAGGCAGGGATAAACGCTGCCTCTTTAAGGGGCAATCTGGAAGTCTCACTACTGAGGTAAGAAATTTAACCTATTAAAAGCTAACTTGAATAAACTTCAAAGAAGGCTGTCTAAATCACTTCTAGCCCTAGGAGAGTAATAATTTGTGCTTCAACAAGTTTCCTGGATTAATAAACAAACTCTGACTGTGCTGCATTGTTTGGCACATTGCTGAAGAGAAATAATACAGAGCAGTAATCCTTTCTTGGTAATAGCTCTTGGTACATCGGTTCCAGCACTACGTTCCACACAGCACTACGTTCCACACAGCACTACATTCCACACACTTATCCTGATGATAAAATTTTTAAGGAGATGTTAATGACAAACCCAGAGATGCCTCTAAAACTGTCACTTCCACAATTACTGTTTTTTTTCCTTACTAGTAATTTGGAGGTTCTCTTGGCTGTTTAAATAAAAATAGCGTGGGGTAACAGCTTCTCATTTACTATAATGAAAATGAGAAAACACCAATCAATAAAGTCAACATTAAAGACCATGAAAATAAACTAAGCTAAGCAGCTTTTATATAGGACTTCACTGTCAGGTGTCCTGCTCACCTTTCAGATGTTTCTGGATCCTAGCAAACTTAACCCCATGATAGTTCACAACTCCACCGACTTTCCTCTCTTCACTATCCAGTGAAAATAGATTCTAGCCACCAACATCCCTTTCTTCAGTCACTGAAGACTCCATCCACTCTGCTCCACCTCTAGATTTTTTTTTTTTCTCCACAGATCTATCTGTAACTTCTGTTTCCTGATGAGCCTAACTGATGTAATAAAAGCCCTCAAGTTCCAGTAACATCTCCATTAATTTTTTAGTCTAGTTTTCATAGACTGAAGCGTGTACATGGATGTAACATTTGAAATAAGATGATAGAAACAGCAGGTTTTTAATTTTAGAGTGAGGAAAGTTCAGGACATAGGGAAGGATTAAAAGAAATCTGATAAAACCAAGATAGATGTGTGTGGCTGTCTTTCCTTTCCCCCTCCCCCAGCCCGAGGTGGATTTTAGTTGTTTTGGCAAGAGAGGAGTATCCAAAGAGGGTGTTGTAAATGAATGGAGTAGAGTTGGGAGGATAGGCTAATAGGGTGGGGTTGTAGGGAAATTGCTTAAAACTGACTAGCTATTTAGTGTTTCCAATAATGATGTTGCGTTTTGATATACTCCCTTTTGTAGTGATAGAGCTTTACTTTCTTTTATGCTAGTTTTTCCTCCATTTTGGTGTTCTTGGTACCCTTTCTACTATGATTAGGGCTGTATGTTTGTCATAGGAGGTGTGGGGGAAGTTACAGTTACTGTAATTCTTTTTCTGTTTCCCTGACTTTTTTTCCCTGTGGTTCCCCTCCCCACCCCCCCACCCCCAAAATGGTGGCTGATGAGTTGCCAGCCTTGTGTGGAGGGGGGGGCCTGGTGAGTGAAAAGGCTCAGGACAACAAGCCTTCCCTGTCCCAGTATGCAGCACTCACCCTGGGCAATGGTGGTACCTGTTTTGTTCATGTGCGTGAAAGAGAGAGAGAGAAACCTGAGTATTACTGCGACCCTGTGGGCTAGGTTGTAATGCCTGTAGTGGGGTGCCATGCCGAGCCTCGCGGCCAACAGCAGCTGCTGCTGCCCAGAGTGAGTGCAGCACACCAAGATGGGCTCATCTACCAACTCCTAACCCTGGTCTACCCTTCTCACCGGGCAGGATTAGGGTTGCAGTGCTGAGATGAAGGGTGCTGCTGTTGCAGGTGGGTAGTATCCCCCGGGTGCATCAAGGAGGGTGCCATTTTTTAATTGGAAATCAGTAAGCAGTCATGGTAAATTGAGTAAATTTATTGTGGTTCCTCTGTTTTTTTGTTTTTTTTTTTTTAAATGAAAAAAATACCATGACAAATCTGCAGACCTAACTAGGACTCCTAAGATTATCAGTCCAGTGTGTTTAACAAGTATTATTTTTTGAAATTGAATTGTACATATTATAAAAATTCCCACTCTTGTTTTTAGAGGTATAAAAAAACTGTATAAATGAAACTGATGTCCATTAATGTGAATAAAGATTTTCTGTAGAACAGATTGTTAATATGAAACTACATTGAATTTCCAAAAACATACTATCTGTTTCCACTAGGTGGCCACCTAACCTGTGATTAATCTATAGATGGATCAATTGAGTAGAAATGTGATTAAATCTATTCTCCCATGGTTCCTCAGCTTTCTAGAAAAGTTATTTTATACAGAAAGCTAACTTTTATAGAAGTGATGGTGTCTGCACAATTAGGAATAAAAGAAATTATAACCAATTCACATCAATCTTTTTGCAGACAACTTTCCTAACCAAAAAATAAGTCTATATATGACATGTTGGGAAAAGAATCTGGATAGACAAATTACACTAGACGGAAGGGGGTTTGATCTAGAAAAGTGGAGCAGCCATCTGTCTGTAGTATGATGAAAGAAATTTTCTTTAGGATACTGTTTCAATGATACCTCACACCTGTCAGGTTAAAAATTATACATAGATTGAATAGGGATAAATGTTGGAGAAGGTGTGGCGAAAGAGGAGACTTTATGCAAATATGATGGACATGTCCTGTTGTTGGAGAGTATTGGGATGGAATTCATAAACAAATGTTGCAAATTTGTTGAATATTTGTTACCAAGTGATGCTTTGGTTAACGTCCTGGGGCTTCCAGCAGAAATAGTCACACCACAAAAGGAAATGAAGAACTAATCTCTCATCTGCCAGTAGTGGCTGCCAGGCTACTGAGAGCATCTAATTGGAAAAAGGAAAATAGTCCAACTATAGAGGAATGGTTTAAAAAAACCTGGGAGGTTGTTACGGAAGAATTAACATACCAATTACGTACCCAGAAAAATAGATGCAGGACAAATACATACTTAGATATTTGGTTACTGTTTATTTAATATTCAGAAAAAGTACATTTATCTGGAAAAGAAAAAAAGCCACACCTGTCCAGTTTTAATATTAACATTTGCTACTCATGCCTCTTTGTGTTAGCTATGTGTTCTTAGAGATTTCACTCCACTTAATAAACTCACTCGAAATAACATGCCATAGGTGGTGTAATGATGCTTACTTTATAATATGGTAACACCTGATAAATTGACGACTATTTCTATATAATGTCTCTTAAACAAAAGCTCGCTGTTGTAACAGTTGTTTTATTTCTCATACTTACAAGGCAATGATTTGTAAACCTGTTAATAATTCCTAAATATATAGTCAAAAAAACAAGAACACCTGTATTAGTAACTTGTATTAACATGTAATCTCCTGACAAATGTATTGTTTGAGTGCTGCTATAACAGACTATTTTAAAAAGTGTTATATGTGACATTATTGGTGGAAACATCAAAATAACATACATAAAATTTAATTTCATCAGCAGAAATGATTCAACATTGATAGCAATGTTTGCATACTCCCAACGCATTGGGGTGTGTACACATGTGGTGTGTGGGGAATGTTTAACTGACCACAAACGATTGCCTTTTATGAACTTATTGCTTTAATTAAGGCAGAAGTTGGAGCCTAGAGAGCCAATATATTCAACATACTGTAGCAAAAGCAAGAAAATAAATTCATAATTCCAATAGACACATTCTATAGATCAACCTTCTGTGCCAAATATGCCAATAATTTCTCATGTTACCCACTGTAGCGAGGCAGCGTGGTGCCCCACTGCCCTGCAGAGGGAAGAACCTCCCCAGACACCAAAGTGGGCAGAGCCAGTGGATCCTGCGTCTGCCCCCCCAATGGTCAAGGTGCAGAACAGGAAGTATAAAAAGCCCAACCCCAGAGCTCACTTGAGCCGCGGCCGCCAGAGAAGCCAGATGACTGTGGCCTAGCTCCGGCTTGGGAGACCCCGGCAATCCGCGGCTGACCCGAGGACTGGCCGGACCGGCCGATGCCAACCGGTGCACTGAGGAGTTGCCAAGCCTACCGCTTGCCAGCTACCCAGAGGAGCTGCCAAACCTACCCCTTGCCAGTTACCATGGTGCTGGGACCCTCTGAGGACACCACCCTGACCCAGGTACCCTACGAGGGGGAGTCCGGAAGTAGCCTGGGGGCAGCCGACCCTAGTCTGGCTGCAGCACTGCCAGAGCCAATGTCAGTGTGTTGCTGCCAGGATCCCCACTGACACAGCAGCGGGTCTTCTGCCACTGCTATGGCCCTGGGCTGGGATGGAGGGGAGTGGGTAGGCCTGCGTCCCCCCTGCCACCCACCTCGCGGGTGGCAGTCTTCCCCTCTCCCTGGTTGCTCAAAGCCAGGAGCCTGGGGTTTGCTGTTGAACTATTTGCTCAGTCCCTGCCTGAGCTTCTGACTGTTTGTTTGCTGCCCCGCCCTGACCCAGGGCCCGGGCTTACATTGAACTATTTGCTCAGTCCCTGCCTGAAGGTCTGGGCCATAGACTGGGTATTCCCCAACCCAGCAGAGAGGGTGTAGCGAGGCGGTGTGGTGCCCCACCACCCCACAGAGGGCCAAATTCCATTATACTCACATTAAATAAACAATTGATTCTTTAAAATGGAAGAATTTTTAGGGAAAGAGTAGTGACTGATCTCTGTAAACGCTTTTAGCTTGTAGTAGCCTATGAGTAAGTAGGCTATAAATACAACTAAGTGGAAGGCCTATGGAATGTGCATTGAACAGCATTGACTTTTAACTAGTAGCCCAGTCAACATAGGTCAGACTCATTACACTACTGATGTGTAATGATACTGAGGCCTGGGTTACATGGGGGGTGGGGGGGGGTGTTCAAACTACGATACGCAACTTCCACTACGCTATTCACATAGCTGAAGTCGAAGTATCTTAGTTTGAGTTACCTGGCCGTCCTCACGGCGGTGAGTCGACTGTGGCAGCTCTCCCGTCGACTCCGCTTACTCCTCCTGCCGAGGTGGAGTACAGGCATTCATTCAGGGATCGATTTATCGTGTCTAGATGAGACGTGATAAATTGATCCCTGATAGATCGATCACTACCTGCTGAGCCGGTGGGTAGTGAAGATGTACCCTGAGAAGATATGGAGGGCTAACTTAGCTTCCTCTCATCTTCCTGCTGTACCCTAATATAGGTGGTGTTCTCATCTCTGCAGGCACACTTCTCTCAACAGTCTAAAGATGAAATGTGTGAGATGTCTCTGAAATGAGGTATACTGTCCTACAGTTGAACCACCTTGAAAAAAAGTTTTGCCTCATTCATTCACCTTTTATTTGTTACGTACCTAAATAAGGTAGTGGTAGGATTCCAGGCAGCTCTTGGTCCTGTTTCCTAGCTGCAGCCATTTCTGAACTTGTGCTGGGATGTGTGAGCTTCAGCAGATTGTTTTGGCTTGGCCCTCAGTGGCAGGGTAGGAGGGTGGGATGAAAGGAGATGGCTCAGCTTCACAGTTGCATGTGGAGCATGGCAAGAAAGCGCAGCAGTAAGAGAGACAACCAGTGGGGTGAAGTTTCCCACGTGGGTTCAGTCACCCCTCCAAGGAGCAGGGAGGTGCTGAACTAGCCCTGTAAGTGGTTGGCTTATTACTTGTACATATGGCTATCTGGTTTTTGCAGCTGTAGACCTGTACAGACAGCAGGGCAAGAAAAATTTGTGATGTTTTGGGGGCATGATGTGACACCTTCTCAAACCTGCAGAAATAAGTTGCAGTGCAAAGCATGGCTCTTGAAAGAGATTTTGTGAGAAGATAGGGTGCTTGAATCTCTTTATTCAAACAATGAGGAAAAATGCTAGAATGAATCTGGTAGCCTTATCTGAAGTTGCCTGTGAGAAGTGATATCTTGCAGGAACTTGAATACTGGAGTGAGCTATCTTTTCTACTGTTACTCTAAGACCACCTTTACCATCAAACCATCCCATATGGAGTTGTAATGAAGGGACAATTTGTAGTTTTGCAGGGTCATTCCTGATTGTTAAAACTGCTTTTGTCAAATAAATGATGTAATGTTCCTCTTGCAGTGGTATTTAAGCATTGCTGTCATTAGCTTTACCTCCCACTCTTCCCCCATGCCCCCAACCCCCTATTTTGACCTGGCACTACTCTTTCTCCTCGTACAGGAGGATTGGGAGAATGGGAAGAATTTAGTTACCCTCTAAGGCAGAGGTCTGAAACTCAAATGACCACGAGGGCCACATGAGGACTACTGCATTGGCCCAAGGGCCACATCACTGACCTGCCCCCCCCCCCCCCCCGGCCTGCTGCCCCCAGCCTTGCCCTCACTCCACCCTTTCCATGAGGCCCCGCCTCTTTCCACCCTTCCCTTCCCCGAAGTCCCCACCCCAACTCCGCCCCCTACCTGCCCCCAGGGGGTGCAGGAGGGGTGTGGGGTATAGCAGGGTATAGCAGGGAGTTAAGGTGCAGGAGGTGTGCAGGGTACGGCAGGGGGCTCAGGGCACGGAGTTGGGGTGTGGGGTGCAGGGGGATGAGGGGTGCGGCAGGGGATCAGGGGGCTCAGGGCAGGGAGTGCAGGAGGTGTGCAGGGTGTGGCAGGGGGCTCAAGGCAGGTAGTTGGGGTGCAGGAGGTGAGGGGTGCGGGGGCCGGCCTGGTGCCGCTTACCTAGAGTGGCTCCGGGGTGGCAGTGGTGCACACCAGGGCCAGGGCAGGCTCCCTGCCTGCCCTGGCCCCGCTCCAGGAAGCGGCCGGAACCAAGTCCCTAGGAGGGGGCGGAGGGCTCCGTGTGCTGTTCTTGCCGCTCTTCCAGGTACCCCCCCCCCCGAAGATCCATTGGCTGCGGTTCCTGGCCAATGGGAGCTGCGGGGGGCAGTGCCTGGAAACGAGAGCAACGGATAGAGCCCTCTGTGCTCCACCCCGGTCCATAGGGACCTGGTTCCGGACTCTTCAGGGAGCAGCGCGAGGCTCATGGTGCCACGGGGGGCAATCCCATGGGCCGGATCTGGCCAGCAGACTGTAGTTTGCCCACCCCTGGCCTGGAGGTAGGATGCGGGGAGCTTGGTGGGCTGCAAGAACCCCGCGGGCCATGTGTTTGAGACCCCTGCTCTAAGGCAAACATTTTTTTGTCTAACAGTGAGCTGGATCGGAGGTCTGTGGAAGCAGGTCTACTTTGCCTTCCTATACTCATTTTGTGTGTGTGTGTGTGTGTGTGTGGTGAATGGAAACAATTAAGACAGATGCCTGGTTCATAATCAAGCCCATCAGCAGGAGATCCCTCAGGCAAAAGCCTATTAATTCCTAAAGTATACAGGTTAAAAGCCTTTTTAAACACAAAACTTACATTTAAAAATGAGCTTATCAGGTTATGTTTTTCCATAACCTATGCCAAATTAACTGTTTAATGAAAAACATTTATTTTAAAAGGTATTTTAAAAGGTATTCCTTTATAACCTTAATTATAAGTAAAACTATTAGAAGATTTGTCAGATTGAAGGCAAATTACTACCTTTGTGTTTATAAAGAGTAAAAACACAATTTTAAACTTCTTGGGGGTTTTTTGTTTGTTTTGATTTATATTTTGCCAGGTGGGATATTTATTCAGTGGCGGAGGAGGATGTTTGAAGCTTAACTTAAGTATAAACTGGAAAAGAGTGGTTTACAATCAGGTGCAGACTTTGGCTGGCTTTAGTCTTAGCATATTAACTTAAGGAACTTAAAAAAAAATTGAACTATACAGAATTATATATAGGTAGCCAAAAGCTTCAGAACATAGTTAAAGATGCACAATACAAAGCCAGAGTACTCAGGAATTGCACAAAACTCTTATGTCTTCAGGTTAGTCTGTTATAGCTCAGCTTTGTCACATGATGATTTAATGTTTTCAGTGTATATATAACCTGTATGACTTTCTCAGGAAGTCGTATGTACGACTTATTTCCCAGTGCAGCTTGTCAGCTGGGCACCAAGAAAATTACTCTGTTCAAAATACAAGATGAGAATTTTGGGTCTGATTGGTGGATTTTTGTTTTGTTTTTTACTAGATGAAATACACAAGTCTGTCACTTCTGGGGACCTTTGTTTCAGACTTAAGGCCTAAGTAAATGCATTAGAATGCTATCCTTTAGGTGCTTCATAGCATACCTTTAAACAAAGCAAAGGTTTTTGCACAGTTGGTGTATTATGCTCTGCTGAGAAACTGCCAAAACATAATGTGGAGTTGGGAATTTATAGTATTTTCCATTCCATTCCAAACTAGGATTAAAGGCATTGGCAAATGCAGTGGAAGTTCACACAATAGTAATCCTTGTTAATAACCAGTGTTTATAGAAGATGTATATTATGAATGCCCTATATCAAAGTAATGGCAAATGATACTATTTGACAGTAAACTTAGAATCTCTTTCCTGTAAGCTGTCTTTCTGTCTGTATGTGTAATACTTTACTTTTCCATTAATTTTGTGTGTCTAGGGAGGCCTAGCGGTAGAATAGGAAAACCCTCACATGAGCATCCTAGATTGGTGTTTGAAGTTATATATACTTGCCTGAGACGATGCAGGTGCAGGATGGCCCACAGAAGCATTCCAGATCTGGGTTTTTCTGTGAGGACAAACTATGGAAGGATATTTTTGACCTAAAGCGTACATCCTCTGTGGGGGTCAGGGAAAAGAAGAGCCAATTATACCAGGATCAAAGCTATGCATTACTCTTCCCTGGCCTTGAATCTGTGTGGTGATCCTGTCCATTTTGCAATGCTGCACTTTTTTGCTTAGTCCCCTAGAAACACTGTTCTTTCTCCTGTGTCTCCTCTGCAGCCCCTCATACAGAACACTTTCCTGAGTTAGGTTGTTAAATTTTCCATACTCCTATGTCTTCTAGTGACCCACTTTTATCATGATGCTTACAAGAACCTAACTGGCTGGCTATGGCAGAATTTGTGGAGTACTTACCAGGAAAAATAAAAAAAAATTGTATTATTGGAAGTTTGTCATCAGATACCTGTTTCCTCTATCATCTCTCTGCTTTGCCTTTTTAGACCACAGTTACTGGGGCAGGGACTATGCTACATTTTGTTTTAAGGCAAATGTTGTAGGTCATTGTAGAAAGAGAAATAATAAAACTCCATAATAAGCATTACATTCCCCAAAATGCTGTGGTGTGTGGAGCTGTTGTCTAGAGGTTGAATTGGAAGACCGGGAAACGATCCTAAAGTTCTGTCTGTCAGATTTTTTTGTAGGAGGATTGGGGTGGACTGGATGAAGGGAGAAATCTATTGGGGATTTTTTGGGTGTGGGAGAGGCTGTTTTAGTTTAAAGAAAGGTGACTGGTTGTGGGATTAGGCTGTAGTACAAATAAGAATACATAAATGCAGGAGGCACTTAATGTTCTAATAGCAATATGATTAAATGACAGATTAAATAACTCATTCCCTTTCACAAACCAAGTTGAACAGCTGCTCTTCTCACATCCTCTTTCGTAGGGCGAATGAAAGATGGTGAGTGTGGCTTCCAGAGCAGTGTATGAGTATGCTACTGTTGTCATGCTGATGCACATGAACAGCAAATATTTAGGATGTCATCAATTTCCATAGCTGAAAAGGAATAAGTATTAGAAAAATGAGTTGTCAAGAGAAAATAGTCCAGAACTAGAGGATTGGTTCCATAAATAAGGGAGGCTTTTGTTACAGAAAAAAAGGCATCAATTTCGTACCCAGCAAAAAGATAGAGGATAAATAGATACTTAAAAATGTTAGTACCACTTATTCAGTACTCTTACAACCTACATTTGTGTGCATAAAAATTCGCATCTCTCTCCAGGGTTGGTTTTTTTTTTTGAGTATTAACATTTGATAGACGTACTGGGTTTGATTAATATGAGTAGAATCAGTAGTTTCACTCACTTAATAAAATCACCAGAATAAACACATTCTGGATGGTGTAAGCAGGATCATTTTGTAATAGAACACTCTGTTAAATTGAGATTTCATGATTATATTAGTGAATGTTTCTGTAAACAAAAAATAGCTTACTTCTGATTATTAGCATTTTGTTTCTGGTATTTACGTGGCAATGATTTGTAAAACTGTTAAAACTTCCTAAATAGTTTACAATTTTTTTGGTTAAATCTGATCTGAAAACAAACATGCTGTGACGCTAAAGGGCTTTAGTCTCAAAGCATAACAACTAAAAATACTGTTTTAAAAATGAGTTGGTAGTATTCCATTAAAACGTTCAATTCACTTGACATACTGTACACTTTTTATCTCTAGTCCACCTGAAACACTAATTCATGATGCTGATGTTAGTGAATACATACAGAAACCGAGGATACATTTCTAGACATGCTCAAAAGTCATCTTGGCAAATTCAGCCCTGTTATAACCAGATACAGGTATGATCACACCAGTGTGAGCCAAGGCTGAATTTGGCACAGGCTTTTTCTATTTCTTAAGTGGGGGAGATGTAGAAAGCTGATCAGTTTTTCATATTGTACAAGGCCAGAAGAGACAGAGTGAATTTGATTTAAATCACTAGTCAGAAAGACTCGATTTAATCATGGATTTCTACATAAAAGTGCATTCTTGCTGGTTGTTATAAGCTTAATACATATTCTTCACAACTCAGAGATAGATATAGGTTTCATTTTTAGAAGGTACACACTCTACATTTTTAAAGTGATTTATTTTGAAAACTTTTCAAATTTTTTTTACAGCTATATCAGAAAATGATTGTTTGGTTATTTCATTTACCAAAGGTAATTGAAGCAGATTTATGAAGTCATTAGGAGGTGAACTATCGTTAATATTTGGAGGATTTTCTTGCCATGCTGTATTAAGAGGAGAACATCACCAGACGGACATTTAAATTGATTTAACTAAAACAACAACGTTATGTATCCTGGATTTTTTCTTCAACAGCAAACATATTTTAACAAAACAAGCATGTGAATTTTTGAATTTAGTTAAACATTCAAGTTTTTTAAAATTAGGTTGGTTTTTGTTAAAATTGTTTAACTAAAATAGTTAAGTGTTTTTGTGTGTTTTTTTTTTTAAATTAATAGACTGTGTCAGCCAGGTCAATGTGAGAAACTTAAAATATTGGCTTTCTGCAGCTAACTCAGTTGTCTTCACCTTCATTTTCCTGTTTGTTCATAATCTGGAAAAGAAAAAAAAACAAGCTTTCCTGCTTTTTCAGGTCCCAAACGATTTCTCAATTTGGAATGAATTAGTCCAAAGGAAGAAAATACTCTTTCTATACTGGCAGAAGAAGCTACTGCTGTTAAAAGTGAGATTATCACTTCAGCAGTCTCTGAATCCAAGAGCTTAAGTGACTTCCACCAGTTCACTGTGTGACTTTCTTTAAAACATCATCAGCAAACATATATTTCTTGAATTGGTTCACCCTTAGCTCTGACTTCATATTATAGTTGGCATTATAGAGGGATGATTGCAGGATTGTCCATGTCATAGCCAACTCCTCTTCTTCAGCCGTTAAGGTTTGACCCTAGTACCAAGTATTGAGAATATTTGCAAGAAAATGAGCTAGAGATAGTGCTTGTCCCATTCGTTTTTTTAATGCTTGTAATTTAACTCTGTCATTGCATATTTCTCTTTTTAAGATCTCACTCAGTTCCTTCCAAATTTCAACAGCGTCAGCAACAAAACAGCTATTTCCCTGCATTTTGTTCAAGGTTACAGAAATAGGCTTCAGGGTACTCAGCATGTGTTAAACATTTCTCTTAAGCCCAATATTGAGAACTTTTTGGCTGTGACAGGGTTGGGACTCACCACTGCAGCGCTTCTTGCTGGCACTTCTGAGAATTAGCTCTGTCTAGTGCGGAGCGCCCTCTGCTGGTGGTGTCCCATCCATCTCTCACCCTGATGGCGTCTGGACCTGCATTCCTCCTTGCTCAGGGGCATCGTCTTCAGGACACTGCCCTCTGGCAGTGCCCACTGCTCCGGTCTCACCCCCTTCCGGGGGTTTAGTGTTATCAGCAGTCCACCATCCAGCCACAGCCTGGATCAGGCCATGCTCTCTTCAGCCAGGTGTAGCACAAGGGGGAAGAGGGAGACCCAGGCCCACCCACTACTCTGTGTCACCCCCTAGTGGCAGCCTCTCTGTCCTCCTTCTCTCCCCTTGCCCTGCTATTGTCCCTGGGTCGCTTCCCCTTTGGCCCTATGCATCTGACCAGCCCTTGGTAGCTAGGCCGGCAGCCTGGGGTTTTCCTTGGCCTGAGCTCCCCAGCTCCTTCTGCCCTTCCCCAGCACTACTCTGTCCAAGGTGCTACCTTTCAGCCCAGGAGCCAGTTCTCCTCCCTTGACCACCAGGGAGAGACTGCCTTGCTCTTTGCTAGGCAGCCTTTATATAGGGCCTAGGCTGGCCCTGATTGGCTACCTCTCCCCCTGCCCTGATTGACTTTCCCCAGGCCTTCTCTGATTGGCTGCTGCAGGTCTGTGCAGCCTCTCTGGCCTGGTTCAGCCCTTCTTCTCAACGCCATCTGTTTCTTCAAGAGTTTGTTCACAAACTGTCATCAGATTAGGCCAGTTCTTGATATAGTGCTCAAAACAGTCCACTACTGAGTTCCATCGCACGTCTTGTGGGAGAGTTAGCTTGGTTCCTCCCACTTTTCTCAGAGCAGCTACTGCAAAGTGATTGTTACGGGAGTATTTTGCAATTTCAACAACATTTAGCTTTATTTCTGGAACACTGAAGGGAGTGTTTGGCTAGGAGATGCATAAAATGAGCACTGCAACTGTATGTTATTAGCTTGGGACTCTCTTCTAAATTTCTTCTCATCTTGGATACATTTGAAGCATTGTCTGTGACCAAGCTGCGTGCTAGACATTTGAATTTTTTTTCACAGTTTGTTATAGCTTTTACTGCTACTTCTTGTAAGTAGTCTGCTGTGTGTGCATTTCCTGATGTATCAATTGTTTCTCTAAGGAAGACATTCCCTTCTTCCGTTGTGTCACAAGCACATACAACAGGATCATTGTGGACATTGGTCCACCCATCAAGACTTAGGTTAACAATTTCACCCTCTAGACCTTTTGCACACTGCTCAATTTCTGTTTCATACACTTTATCCAGCAGTTTGCCTGTGACATCTGCTCTGTTGGATGGACTGTATCCTGGTCTTCATGACCTAACCATGTTAATGAAGTGTGGGTTCTCAATCATATGGAAAGGAGAATTTGTTGCATAAACAAACCGGGCAATTTTTCATCAATGACTTCTTTTTGTAATCTGCTTATTCTTATCACAAATTTATCCATGGTTGTTTCTGGATAATGGAGATTTTTTTTTTCTTTTTGCGACAGGTAATATACTGTGGCTTTGTGACATACATGTGACTGAAACACTATCATTGGCAGATAACTCTGAAACTATAGAAAATGATGGTGATCTTGAAGGTGGATAGTCTTCAGAATCCTGTATATTGAGGGTGGATTCTCCTAAACAAAATAAGTCAATGCAGTTATTTAATTATTATCATCATACTGCTCATTTAGTATTACTCATTGCATTCACTGACACTCAGTACTACTTTAAAGGTGAAATTGTAAAAGGAAGATCTCCCAATTTAATCTATTTATTTTTTATCACAACATCTAAAATGATAGTATCACAGAGTAACAACTATATTTTTGCTCAAACATGCAAATTCAAGAATAGTCCAGAAGGAAGACAGGCAGTCCTTAAGAAAGAAGTATGAAATAAAAGTTTACCAACCTAAAGATCCTGCATGTTCAGACATGTTCTTTTCCTCATTTTCAACTTCTTCCTGAGAAGGAACACTTCTCATGATGTTCTTTCATTCGGGCAACCAGGCCTTGCATTTCTTTGTGGCACTATTTGAATTTTGCACGCATGCCTGTCTTACCCACAGATAGAGGACCTTCATTAAAATATTCCCAAACTGGGTCTTTTTTACAGCCTGCTACCATTATAGGTTTTCCCTTCTAGTGAGAGAATGGTATGGTAGATCTCAAATCAATGAAGTCTACTCTCAGAAAGACCTCAAGACTTCTGCAATATGCTGCTCAAACAGTTTCACTTTTGTTTCTACTGCCTGTCCCTCCCTTCTCACATTTATCTCCAGACTTCTTCTCCTTGTCCAGATCTGTTCTGCCCCCAACAATCTTCTGTTCGTTGAACTTTTTGAAACTTTGCACTTTTAGAGAGAGGTAAGGGATTGACTCTGTCCCTCTGCAAATTTGTGTACACATTAGGGTTGATGTCTGTTATTTCTCACCTCTTTCTTTCTTTCTTTCTTTCTTTCTTTCTTTTAAAACATTTTTGCTGTTAACAAGTTATCTCTGGAGACACAAATCCACAGTTTGAGAATTGCAAAACTAAGTATCTCTGATGGTATCTTGTAGACTGAGCACTGAGTCCCATTGGGTAGATAGAAAGATTAACCTAAACAATCTAAATAGAAACCCTTGGAGTCCCATAAGATTGGGTCCCTAATCCATGAACTATTGAAACTCATTTACAAAACTTTTCTTAAACATTACATGAATATATTGTCTCATACTATAGAATTAGAATTTATAATCCCTATTCCATGATGAGATATCTTTGAGCTAAAATGTATCTTTATCTTTAGAAAGGTTTTTTCCTCAAAAAGCTTTTTATCAAAAATATCCGATTTTTTGATTTTTTTTTTTAATCACTGATTTTTATCCACCCTGAGAAGAGATCATTATGATGATCTAGTCTGACCTCCTGTGTAGTTTGAACGTAGTTGCTATGCAAGAGTTAAATCAGGTTTAGCGAGGAAGGTGTAATAAAATCCCTGACTGACTTCTTGAACAGAAGGACTGTAAAATATTGTTATTAAGTAACTTTGCCATCTTAAGTTTTAAAATACAGCCGTTTTTCTCTGGGCATTGTATAATTGCTTTCCTGTCGGACAATCTTTCACTAGGACTTTCCTGAAAACCCGCCTCTCTCATGCGTTTTTACCTACGCAAGTTGTAAACTGCAGAAAACCTAGACCTTTTAAAATACTGGTATAAACCATATTCTCGCTATTTTAAAAATGGCCAACAGAGAAATAAGTAGCCTTTTTAACATCCATATATCTTGATCTAAGTGGCAGGTTTTTAATTAAACTGGAGGTTTCTTTTTAGAAGTTATCTAATGTTGGTTAATACTTTGTTTTCCCAGTGCTTGTGTTACTCTTAAAATGAAGGAGCACAACAAATTTTATTCCTTCAAGCATATAAAAAAATGACCATTTAAAGGTCTGGCTGGACTGGACCAGATCAGTAGAAGTGTCCATGCCTATGAGCAGTCTGAGTGGTCATTTGTATGTGCTGTCACTGTGACTTTGCACTTTTTAAATATATAAATAGTATAAAAATAACTAGCCTCCTAGCTCCTACCTACCCAATATGACTTTTTAAGCATCTGTTTTCAACAGCTGTCTACAGATTATAGGCAGAGCTGGTAGCAGTAAGGTTGCCAGACGCCTTGTAAGACCCTGTTTTTAGCTTCTTATAACTTTTTGTGTAACTTTAACCATTTAGTCTGAAATCTTCCATGCCAGGTATCTGTCTCAGGCTGCCTCTTTTTTCCGCCAGAAAACTTCAACCAAAATGGCCTACTTGTTTCTGAGAACAAGGCTAGGGGAGGAGACATTGTTTTGCCCATGTTAAAAGTAATACTGGCAACCTTTTCTTTGAACAGTTTTAGCTTTGGAGCAGGGATTTAAAATTTGGTAAGTAAATACGGTGTCTTTATGTCAGAGTTGTACCTTTTGCCATCCTCAATACAATCTGCTGAAACTTGATGAGTTTATAAGCTCCAAAAAGTTGTACTTCGCACATGCTCAGCAGAGACTTTCAGTTTTAATCTCTAAAATCTCCAAACATTGCATCCTCACTGAGCATGCCCAAGCCCATCACAGCTCCTAGTAAACTGACCAGACTGCATATGCACTATCCCCCCAGAGCTGCTGAGAGTGTTTTCTTGCCTTCCTTGCAGCATCATGGAGGCACAGTTATGTTATAATATTAAGACTTAAAAAGATATAGTATTAGGAAAATAAGATTGAGAGATTGTCCACATGGACAGTTAGCACATGTCCAGGGTGTGAATCTACAGCTCACTAGCTTGCTGCACAGTAACTGGTAGCCCTGTACCCTGCTACCGAGCACTAAAAGTTCTGTGCACTTTGTGCTCTTTGACATACTCCTATTCAACATTTAACTATGGAACTTTTAGTGCACAGTAGCAGGGTCCACATGGCTAGTTAGTACATGATAGGTTAGTGCACTATAGATTCCCACCATGGCTTGCCATGCACTAACTAGGGTTGCCAACTTGGTAATATTTAAAAACTGGACACTCCAGCAGGAGTGCTGGAACCTCCCCTGCCCCCCCCAAGGTCCCCTTTTCAACTGGACTTTCCAGTCACAAACCGAGCACCTGGCCACGCTAGCACTAACTTTCCATGTAAACAAGTCCTGTGTCAGCTTGTTGCAACTTGTGGCTCGTATCCAGTGCATCTAAGGATAAAAGGGACCAGCTCCCAGAAGTAAATGAGACCTGGGATTGTGCTGGTGGTCTTTTTGTTTATGGGAAGAGGTGAGAAATGAAGTCTTTGTGCAGTGAAGTCCTCAACTGGGAAACTCTCTACCTCTTGTCTCCATGCAGGGAAAGTGGAAAGGATTTAGAAGCAAGTGGACTCCTGAGGGTGGGCCCAAGCAGGTCTACAAAACTATTAGTTGTATGGTGGGCGTCCTGAGGACTGCACTAGATCTAGTTAAATGTCTGGTATGGTACAGCGACAGGTGGGGCATGTAATGTGTCTCCCAGCTTTCAATAAATAAAGTTGCAGCCTGCATCTTAAAATCCATCCTGTGTGTGTGATGGTCATTTGTGTGCATGTCCTGATCAAAGCTATTTTGTCAGTAGTGAATGTGTTTTTACAAATTGTTAAAAAGCAGTGGAAGCTCTGAGTTTCAAAGATTACTTACAACACTTTTGTCATAAAAATAAAGGGAAGGCTAACCACCTGTCTGTATACAGTGCTATAAAATCCCTCCTGGCCAGAGGCAAAACCCTTTCACCTGTAAAGGGTTAAGAAGCTAAGATAACCTCGCTGGCACCTGACCAAAATGAACAATGAGGAGACAAGATACTTTCAAATCTGGAGCGGGGGAGGGGGACAGAGGGTCGGTCTGTCTGTCTGTGTGATGCTTTTGCCGGGAACAGATCAGGAATGCAGTTTCAGAAACTCTGTTAAGTTAGTAAGTAATCTAGTTAGAAATGCGTTAGATTTCCTTTTGTTAAATGGCTGGTAAAATAAGCTGTGCTGAATGGAATGTATATTCCTGTTTTTGTCTCTTTTTGTAACTTAAGGTTTTGCCTAGAGGGATTCTCTATGTTTTGAATCTGATTACCATGTAAGGTATTTACCATCCTGATTTTACAGAGGTGATTCTTTTACCTTTTCTTTAATTAAAATTCTTCTTTGAAGAACCTGATTGCATTTTTATTGTTCTTAAGATCCAAGGGTTTGGGTCTGTGTTCATCTGTACAAATTGGTGAGGACTTTTATCAAGCCTTCCTCAGGAAAGGGGGTATAGGGCTTGGGGGGATATTTTGGGGGAAGACATCTCCAAGTGGACTCTTTCCCTGTTCTTTGTTTAACATGCTTGGTGGTGGCAGCATAGGGTTCAAGGACAAGGCAAAGTTTGTACCTTGGGGAAGTTTTTAACCTAAGCTGTTAAGACTAAGCTTAGGGGGTCTTTCATGCGGGTCCCCACATCTGTACCCTAGAGTTCAGAGTGGGGAAGGAACCTTGACAACTTTATTTTGGGATTTAAAAAACACATATTAAGTAGTGGAATATGAGGAGAAAAATTCAGTTATAAGGGAATATTGTTTATGACCCATTCTTGTTCAAAAGCTGTGACTATAGTATTTCAAGTAATGATGCTAAAATAAACTGTGACCCTACAGTATATTGTGAAGATTTTTTTAATTTTGGTTGAAGGTATTTTTTTTTTCAGGTAGTTACACTTGATTTTCTTCAAAGATTACTTTCTATAACTAGTACACGACGTAATGTTTTATCATACACTGAACTGAAAAATACATGCATTACTTATTGCGATCACAAAAATGTCTATCACTGCAATATTTCTGTGTGAAAAGATCATATTTACAACAGAACCTGTAATAAAAGGGCTTTGCTTAAGATTTAGATATGCAGCAGTTCACCATTGGAACTTTAAAGCATGCTAATAAGCCCTTTGATTGATAGATGCTTTAGTTTTAGATAGCTTATTAAGCAATCAGTAACTTTTACAACTTTCATAGCATTAGGAATCTGAAGCTGTAATAAAGCTCACATACAAACCATCCATGACCTTTCTTTTTTATGGAACAGAATCCATATCCATCATGTTTCTGAAGCTGAGTACTAAGCCAAGAAATTTCTCAAAAAAAGCTACTGTAAATTCCAAAGCCTACACTCATACTTTATTTGCATATGTTGCAGAAATAGCATCCCCTGTCACTGGAAACTTCGGAACACATGTTTTCAAATGTACAAGCTGGTGAGAGTTTTACACTTGTGTGTGTATTGTATGATGCATGGGTTCAATGCTAACTAACAGCACACCTGTTCTGGATGGTAAAATAAATGCTGAATAGTTCTAGTGTTTTTTGCCTTAGCATGTGGTCTACTCTATCAGCACAAATACTTTTTGGACTAAAGAGAGTTTTTGCAGTGAGAGGTTTAAACAACTGTATCTCATGATGAGTATTTTCATGTAAGGTCCAATCTTTAAAGTAAAAATTGGAATTTTTAATGTTTTTGGGGTAGCATGTTTTAATTTGGTGGCTGAAAAATATATTAGCTGCTGCAAACTGCACATTGTACTTCTAGCTTTACAGATGTATACATATGTATGTTTAATGAAGATAATTGAAGAAAGGCTTGCTGAATGCTTATTACCTCGAGTTACTACTAGAAACAGAGTTTAATTCTTTAGTAAAAATAACTCACGATGACAATCTGCTGCCTTTCTGGTGGTGGTATGTGCTGACAACCATTTGAGGCTCAGTCCCAGTCATCAGGTCTCTTGCTTTCAGTGCTGGCAAGGATTTGGAGTGTCTTGGAGCCAGTGTTGTAGAAATGGGAGGAGAGGGCAGTACCTCAAAATGCAACACGTCCAGTTTGACTAAGAAGAATCATTCAGGTGTTTCAAAGGGAGTATGTTATTTGGATTCTGTCCTGACTCTTTGTTACTAACATGCTATGTGATTTGTGAGCATCTTCCTCAATTTCTCTGTGCCTCTTCTGTAAAATAAGTATACCCAACTTTAAAATGGTGATGTAAGGCCTTGGATGCAAGGCACTGTTATTTGATGTCTTCTACTTACTGTAGAGAGCTATAAGCGTTTATGCTTCTATATAAATGCTGTACATGCAGAGGTTATGACTAACAAACCACATCAGGATCTTGCCCACAGAAGTACTTAAGTGTTAGTTGCAAACCAGTTTTATTGTGTCCACTGCTTAGAGTAGGTTGGCTCTGCAGATCTGTTTTTTCCCTGAACTGTTTCCTTTTCTATTTTTTGTTCAAAAATATGTTAATTTGGCAAATATTGGGAAAATTAGATACTCCTAAAATCTGAATTGCATATAAGTGATGTTTTCTTTTTGTTTGCAGGACTTAAATACTATATATTCTTATCTTCATGGAATGGACATATTGTCACATCTCAGGGAACATCAGCTAAGGTAAAGGATCGGGGGGAAGCATAATCCAGTTCAAATTATATTCTATATAATTTTCTGTTGCAAATGCTCTAATAATATATGTATTCCATTTATCTTAGCACATATGAAATAAGAGGCAAACAAAACAAAGCACAAAATATGCAACAGAAGTATCTCTGTTCTTATACTGTTGCTATGGTTAATTTTAGTGTGTAGGAGTGATTTAAACAGAGAATATGTTGTGTGTTATCTATTTGGATAATGAGAATTTCATTTAAGTTTGAAGTTATGGTTCAAGAAGCAAAGCCAAATTTGTAGTCTTTCATATGACTTCCCCTGATACTTAAATAAAGTGATATTGCTGAAAGATTAATAGATTTAAAACATTTTTAGAGTTCAAAATCTAAATTAAAGTTTCATTTTTCTCAGAATAATGTCTTCAAGTGCTCGCTATGAAAGATACAAGGGCAACCAAGTTCTTTTTTGGTAAGTACATTTAAGCCACAATCATCACTCTCATAGTGGAGAAATCTAGTGCTTGCTTGCTTGTCAAATTATATGTCATCACAGATCCTAACGAGTGCCCCCTCCTAATCACCGACTAGGATTGTTGAGGGGAATCCAAGCCTCTGTGCTCTGGATTTCCAGGGTGTTACAAGTTCCTGGAGCTTGAACAGAGTCTAGCCCAGGGGTCTCAAACATGCGACCCATGTTATTTGCTGCAGCCCGCCAAGCTCCCTGTGGCCGCTCCAAGTTATTTCCTGTGGCCGCCAAGCTCTCCTCACCCCCAGTGCGCTGCGTCCCCACTCCTCTGCCTACCTCTAGGCTCTTCCCACCTCCAAACAGCTGTTTGGCAGCACTTAGGGCTTTCCAGGAGGGAGGGGGGAGGAGCGGGGAGCTGCGCACTGAGGGGAGGAGGCAGAGAAGAGGCAGGGCAAGGGTGGGGATTTGGGGAAGGGGTTGGAATAGGGTCAGGGAGGGGGCGGAGTTAGGGTGGGGACTTTGGGGAAAGGGTTGGAATGGGGGTGGGGAAGGGGTGTGAGGAGGTGGGGAAGGGGCGGGGCCTCATGGAAGGGGTGGAGTGGGGGTGAGGCTGGGGGCAAAGGGCTGAGGGGGGTGTCAGTGATGTGGCCCTCGGGCCAATGTCCTCATGTGGCCCTCCTGGTGATTTGAGTTTGAAATCCCTGGTCTAGCCACTGCCCAATCTCAGGGTCCCTAGGCACACACTCTCAGGATGCAGACTTTCTATCTGCACCCTGAGTGTTAGAACCCCTCTGGGTGCAGCACTGCCCTTCAGACTCCCTGTTAATTAAATACACCCTCTCCCAGAACTTCACACCAAAATGTGCGAAGTTTTTTTAGATTTACAGTGTAACTCACTCAGGGGTATGCAGTAGTTGTGAAGCAGTCAACACGATACATGCACACATTGCCAATTCTAACATCTTTATGCTCTTTTATTCTTAATCATGTAAAGCACAGGAGAATACAGATCATATAAAACAATACATGTCTGAAACCGTAATGTCCCTCGCTTTCTAGCTTGTCCTTCTCTTGTGAGACCTTGGAGGTTCAGGAAGGAAGGTAGGCAGGCAGAGTCCTCTATCCCCTTGCCTACCCTGCCCTGCCACAACCAATCTCATCTTACTGTGGTGCAAAATGGCTCACTTTATAGACTCCAGCTGGGGTCACCTGCTTCTTTTGTTCTGCCTCCTGGAACTTTCCTTTACTTCCAATGGACTTTACTTTACTTTCCTTTACCTTCCTTAGATAAGAGAAGGAAGTGTCTTCTACCAAGTAGAGCTATCCCATAGACTCAAGGTGTGCTTCACTTTGAAAAGATGATTGTTGAGTGCTTATCATTCACCATTGTCTCTAGCCTGGCAGAGACATGACACAGCCCTGCTAACTCATGGGTGATCAATCTACATGTAGGCTTTCCATTATAGTAACTTCATGTTACAATTGCATAAAATCATAATGCAGAAGTGGTACAGAAAGAACCAACAAATTGTCATATATGTCGTCTTGTAATTGTGAATACAAAATATTGCAACATTTAAGGTTGACAAAAGTAATTTAAAAGTCTATTTGAGAGAGAAGATGGGTGAGGTAATATCTTTTATTGGACCAACTTCTTTTGGTAGAGACAAGCTTTCGAGCTTACACAGAGCTCTTCTTCAGGTGACCTTGGAAAAAAAGTTCAAAAACTGCAAACTCGTAAAAGAGAAGGGGTTTGAAGTGAAGGACATTGGGGAACTTAGGGACAACATCTAAGTGAAGTGCTGTCTGCAAAAGATTGGATCCTCTCTCTAGGACAGGGCATGCTAGGAAAGTGTTCAGAGACAATATTAGAAAAGAGAAACTTAACTAATATAGAAGTGTAAAGCCTGAGATTGCATCTTTATTTATTTTCTATATAACTTGTATGTATTTCTTTTCCTTACTATTTCTTAGTGTAGACATACCATCGATTCAAAGATGAAATAAGCTCGATTTTAGAGAAGTTGATTTTTAGAAATCGATTTAATACGGTCGATTGTGTATGTCTCCACTAAGCGCATTAAGTCGGCAGTGTGTGTCCTCAATACCGTGGCTAGCATCGACTTATGGAGCAGTGCACTGTGGGTAGCTATCCCACAGTTGCAGCAGCCTCCGCTGCCCATTGGAATTCTGGGTTAAGCTCCCAATGCCTGATGGGGCAAAAACATTGTCGAGGGTGGTTTTGGATACATGTCGTCAGTCGCCCCTCCCGCCTTCCCTCCCTCTGTGAAAGCAACGGCAGACAATCGTTTCGCACCTTTTTGCCTGGGTTACCTGTGCAGATGCCATACCATGGCAAGCATGGAGCCCGCTCAGCTCACCGCTGCTGTTGTGAGCATTGTAAACACCTTGTGCATTATCCTGGAGTATGTGCGGAACCGGGCTATGATTTTTCTATTAAATAAACTTTGTGTATATTTTTACCACAAGCAGGCCTCTGGTGTGCAAACTTTGTGGAATGTGTCCCTCTAAAGTGAACTAATAATAGGGGGTCAGGTTTCATTCCTTTGGGGGAGATGAAAGGGAAAAGTCTGGGAGTCTGGTGGTTAAGAACTCAGGGAGATTGATTTGGAGGGTTCTTGGGACTGGAGGGGGTTTTTGAGGTCACTTTGGAAGGATTAACTAAGCTGGTGGAAGGTTGAGACCTTTATGTTTGTAGGCTGGCTACTGGTGGCAGGGCTCTGAGCCACCATAGTAATATAGCATTAAGACACCCAAAGTTACAAGCAAGGTGGTGATAGAACCCCTTACTGGTTTCAGTGATTCCCAAAGCATCATAGTTTGGAAGCTTGTCTTATTGGTCCAATTTCTGCTGGTGAATGAAAGATATTACCTCACTCACCGTGTCTCTCTAATATCCTGGGATCAACACAGCTACAACAACACTGCAAATAAGTATATTAGTAACTTTGAAAATTAATGGTTGTACAAATATATTGGTTGAGATTTTCAGAAGTGCCTACAGAATTGGGCCACATAACTCGCATTAAAAGTGTGTGCGTGCACATGCGTGTCCAAAATATATTTTTCAAATGTATGTGTATGACGCATGAAGAAAAACTGATATGCTTGTGGACATGGTATTGGTGTTGCAGTAGATGGCACTCTTTCCTTGGAGTTGGTACTGACCAGTTCCTCTTCATGTTGTGAGGGGCCTTGATCTTAGGGGAAGCGCTCTAGCACTGGGAACTTAAACATTAGATCTGACTGCTATTGGTATTTAAAAATCCTGTGGCACTTAGAAATAGCTAGGTATGTTAGTTCTAGTGTATTTGCTAAACTCCTGTTTGGACAATTAAATAGTTTATCTAATTTTGTCCCATAGTTTGTTGTGGGATATATATTTTTTTTTCTTGCATCCTTTGCTAAACTTATTGTGCATTATTAAAATGCTAAAGAATTTTAGTACAGGATGAAATAATTCTTGTATATGTAGTTGATAACATGCTTTGGAATGAAAATGTTTTAAATACAAGTGAACATAATTTTATTTTTGAATATTCATTTTTAAATTGACTCAAAATATTGTAAGATTTAGGGTAAAAGTAAATTTCAGCTTAAAATTCTGCACAGGCCATTCTATTTCAATATAAATGAATACTCCTAAAATGACAGGTTTCAGAGTAACAGCCGTGTTAGTCTGTATTCGCAGAAAGAAAAGGAGTACTTGTGGCACCTTAGAGACTAACGAATTTATTTGAGCATGAGCTTTCGTGAGCTACAGCTCACTTCATCAGATGCATACCGTGGAAACTGCAGCAGACTCTATATATACACAGAGAATATGAAACAATACCTCCTCCCACCCCACTGTCCTGCTGGTAATAGCTTATCTAAAAGCCATTTCCAGCACAAATCCAGGTTTTCTCACCCTCCACCCCCCCACACAAATTCACTCTCCTGCTGGTGATAGCCCATCCAAAGTGACAACTCTTTACACAATGTGCATGATAATGAAGTTAGGCCATTTCCTGCACAAATCCAGGTTCTCTCACTCCCTCACCCCCCTCCAAAAACCCACCCCAACCTGGATTTGTGCAGGAAATGGCCTAACTTCATTATCATGCACATTGTGTAAAGAGTTGTCACTTTGGATGGGCTATCACCAGCAGGAGAGTGAATTTGTTTGGGGGGGGTGGAGGGTGAGAAAACCTGGATTTGTGCTGGAAATGGCTTTTAGATAAGCTATTACCAGCAGGACAGTGGGGTGGGAGGAGGTATTGTTTCATATTCTCTGTGTATATATAGAGTCTGCTGCAGTTTCCACGGTATGCATCTGATGAAGTGAGCTGTAGCTCACGAAAGCTCATGCTCAAATAAATTCGTTAGTCTCTAAGGTGCCACAAGTACTCCTTTTCTTACTCCTAAAATGTTAATTTGTGGGAGTGTATCAGCAATGTTCTTGGACTTCAATCTACAGTCTAAATCTTCAGTATGGTAAAATGTGGAGCTTCAGTACCAGGGTGATAACTTAAATAACATATTTTATATTGCTGTCAAATAGATGATAATATCAGTTATTTTGATTTTCTTTCCTACAGTTCAGAAACTATTGCAAGATGTTGGTATATTCTTCTTTCTGGGTCTGTCCTTATGAAGGATTCCATGTTTTTACCCCCATGCAGGTATGTACAAGTTAATTTAACTGCTTAAAGGGACACTATCAACATACACTTCCTTGCATATGTTAAAAAGATTACCTTAATTTTTTCACTTTTAATAACTTAAAAATAGAATTTTTTTCTTTATTTTTGCATTTCTCTCTGATTGAACATTGAAGATCAATTGTAGCTTTCAAAATTACCAGGCTCCCTTTTTAGTTCTCTGTGTGTTAGAGTTCACATAACAAACACTGCATCAGCGGTACTCTTATTTAAAAATGTCTCCTGTTGATTATAGTTTAAATTTAGGGAAAAGTTTATTTTTGTTTTGGGCTCTTTAATAAAATCTTATTTTTACAAAAATCTAAATTTTGGGCCATATGAGTTGATATTGTTCGTTTTCTCTTCACAAATGTGACTGTGTAACAGTCTATTCCAGGGGTCTCAAACACATGGCCAGTGGGGTTATTTTCTGCAGCCCACCAGCTCCCCACAGCACCCTCCCACCCAGCATTTACCTAGAGTGGCTCCGGCCTGGCGTGCACTGGGGGCAGGGCAGGCGGCGTGCACTGGGGGCAGGGCAGGCTGCCTGCCTGCCTGCCCTGCCACCACGCCGCTCCGGGAAGCGGCCGGGACCTGGGGGAGGGGGAAGGGGCACAGGGGTGTGTGTGTTGCACTGGCCGCTCCTCCAGGTACCTCCTCCGAAGCTCCCATTGGCCGCAGTTCCCCGTTCCTGGCCAAAGGGAGCTTTGGGGGAGGTACCTGGAGGAGCGGCCAGGGCAAAATGAGGGCATGATCCTTCATTGAGGCCTCTAGGCATCACTACAATATAAAAATAAATAGCTAATTATGACATAAACGTGTATCTCCATAATATTATTTTTAGGGCTGTCAAACGATTAAAAAAAGTAATCACAATTAACGACATGATTAAATGATAATAGAATACCATTTATGTAAATATTTTTGGATGTTTTCTACATTTTTCAAATATATTGATTTCAATTATAACAATACGAAGTGTACAGTGCTCACTTTATATTTATTTTTATTACAAATATTTGGACTGTAAAAAAAACAAAAAGAAATAGTTTTTTTCAATTCACCTACTACAATTACTGTAGTGCAATCTCTTTATCACGAAAGTTAAACTTACAAATGTAGAATTATGTATGAAAATATAAAAAAATATAAAACTTGAGAGCCTACAAGTCCACTCATTCCTATTTCTTGTTCAGATAAACATGTTTGTTTACATTTGATATGCTGAGATAATGCTGCTTCTTGTTCACAATGTCACCTGAAAGTGACAACAGGTGTTCGCATGGCACTATAGTAGCTGGCGTCGCAAGATATTTATGTGCCAGATGTGCTAAAAATTCATATGTCCCTTCATGCTTCAACCACCATTCCAGAGGACATGCATCCATGCTGATGACTGGTTCTGCTTGATAACAATCCAAAGCAGTGCAGACTGATGTATGTTCATTTTCATCATCTGAGTCAGATGCCACCAGCAGAAAGAAGGTTGATTTTCTTTTTTGGTGGTTCAGGTTCTGTAGTTTCCGCATCAGGGTGTTGCTCTTTTGAGACTTCTGAAAGCATTCTCCTCACTTCATCCCTCTCAGATTTTGGAAGGTACTTCAGATTCTTAAACCTTGGGTCAAGTGCTATAGCTATCTTTAGAAATCTCACATTGGTACCTTCTTCGTGTTTTGTCAAATCTGCAGTGAAAGTGTTCTTAAAATGAACATGTGTTGGGTCATCATCCGAGACTACTATAACATAAAATATATGGCAGAATGTGGGTAAAATAGAGCCGAAGACGTACAATTCTCCCCCAAGGAGTTCAGTAACAAATTTTATTAATACGTTATAATTTTAACAAGCATCATCAGTGTGGAAGCATGTCCTCTGACATGGTGACTGAAGGGGCATACGAATGTTTAGCATATCAGGCATGTAAATACCTTGCAATGCCAGCTACAAAAGTTCCATACGAACACCTCTTCTCACTTTCTGGTGACATTGTGAATAAGAAGTGGGCAACATTATCTCCCTTAAATGTAAACATACTTGTTTGTCTTAGTGAATGGCTGAAAGAGAAGTAGGACTGAATTGACTTGTAGGCTCTAAAGTTCTGCATTGTTTTGTTTTTGAGTTCAGTTATGTAAAAAATAAAATCTACATTTGTAAGTTGCACTTTCATGACCGAGATTGCACTACAGTATTTGTATAAGGTGAATTGAAAAATACTGTTTCTTTTGTTTATCATTTTACAGAGCACATATTTGTAATAAAAAATAATATAAAGTGAGCAGTGTACACTTTATTTTCTTGGTTGTAATTCAAATGAATTTATTTGAAAATGTAGAAAAACATCCAAAAATATTTAATAAATGTCAACTGGTATTCTATTATTTAACAATGTGATTAAAACTGTGATTAATCATGATTAATTTTTTTGTTAATCGCATTAGTTCACTGTGCTTAATCGACAGCCCTAATTATTTTTCTTATTCTATTACCTAGACGTTTTGTTTTTCTTTATGCAAATTCTCTGTCAAAATAGTGTTTTACTATCTAGTTTATCAGTAATGCAAATTAGTGTTGTGATGGGACTCACAATTTCAGTTTGAAATTGATTGAATACTTCATCAGTCATTGAAGGATAAATTTAACACACACTGTATTTACATCTATGCACTCAAATTTTATGGTAAACTTACAGGACTGAAATGCTTTTGAGCTTAGTATCTAACCAGAGGCAGGAAATCAAACTCTCAACCATTCTGGAGTGAAGTTCAGCAATGCCTGAATTTTGTCACAAGTGGGTATGTGCATAAAGCCTAGATAAAGACTGCATTGAAATGGTGTGCTTACTTGAATTTAAGGAGTGCATAATTTAAGTGACTTTGTAAAAAAATAAATTGTAAGTCTGCCATAAATTATTAATGAGATTACAACTGCTTATATAGTGGAGAATGAGGGAAAGCGGCTGACAGGCTATTATAAGGGTAAGAATGTTCTGTTGTATGACACTGTTTACAGTCTATATCATGTGGTTCTTGGTGGTGTTTTTTGGGGCTACTTAGTTGGTGAGATCATCTGGGAAGGAAATGAACATTCTTTCCTTTTGGGTAATGAGACAATGTGTATGATGTACAAAAGGCGTGAAGGAAAAAATATATTTGGAGCTCAACCACCTCAATTAAGTAAATAACAGTTGTTGTTTTTGTTATTTAACTATGAGAATGAAAAGCTTCAGAGATATTGGACTCTTCTATAATCATATAAGACGTTACAATTATGTCTTGCTCTTCTAAGCAGAATGTTAAACTTTTCTATGAAAAGAAAAAAATGGTGGCAAAAGAATTGAAGTAGTTCTACCCACAGTCATGTGGCACTAAAAGAAATGAAATTGTCTGTTAGAAACACTGCATGTTTTGCCTGGCATGCAAAAGATATTTGATAAGAAAGGAAAACTTTAATGTACAAACTTTAGTCAGGCTCAGCACAGCACTCTGATCTTAATTTAGCATTTCAGAGCAAATTTTCTCATTAACTATATACTCTAGATCAGTGATTCTCAACAAGGGACGCACACATCCATAGGAGGGTACTCAGAGGTCTTCCAGGGGATGCATTAACTCACCTAGGTATTTGCCTAGTTTTACAACAGGCTACATGAAAAGCACTAGCAAAGTCAGTACAGACTAAAATGTCATACAGTGACTTCTTTATACTGCTCTGTATACTATACACTGCAGTATAAGTACAGTGTTTATATTCCAATTGATTTATTTTATAATTATATGGTAAAAATGGGAAAGTAAGCAATTTTTCAGTAATAGTGTGCTGTGACATGTTTGTATTTATATGTCTGATTTTGTAAGCAATTTGTTTTTAAGTAAGGTGAAACTTGGGGGCACGCAAGACAAATCAGACTTCTGAAAGGGGTACAGTAGTCTGGAAAGGTTGAGAGACACTGCTCTAGATACATTTTAAGAGTCACATTGCGCTCATATTTGTGATCATGTGTGATTATGATGGAATACTTAGGCACCGAGATGTCCAAATCCTCTTTCCAAACACACACTGAGTCAGTAATATACAGAATGTAAGTATATTAATATATTGCTGTGTACTGTTTACACTGCCATAGCTGTTAGATAATAAAAAATGCATTGTTTTACACACTAGATTTTGAGACTTGTAGAAGTCTGCAGAAAACTGTGTTGTGACAGAAAGTAAAGAATTCATGCTAACCTACATATTTTAGTATGGTTATTTATTTAACCAATAAGCTCTGATTCTTTGTACTTTTTTAGTGTTCTAAATCTTGATTGTTTATAAACACTTCACCTCTTCACTTCAGTTGATGATGTTGTATCTTTTTTAAAAAAATGTGGTGTGCTCAAGCTTAAGCTTGGCTAAGATAGAATGCCAATAATATTTGAACAAAGAAAGAATGAAGGATATAAACCATCAGAAGTGACAAGAAGACTACAGAAGTATGAGTAACAATGGACCATGTCTAAAGCCAAAAAATTTCATATTTTGTAATGAAATAGACAACTTGGTGCTCCCTTTCCTTTGACAAATACAAGCGCTTATCCCCAACCCCAGACCAAACAGACTAAAATCGTTGTGCTCAGGTTGCACACTGTGAGAGCTTCAATGTGAATGAAAGATTAACCATTTATGAATATTGTGCCCAATAGTAGTGTGGTACATTTCAGGTTACTTTTTCGCATCTGAAGACATGTTTTCTCTCTGTATGCCGTATAGTGGAGTTGCACATTTTAGAACTGTCACTATTTTAACTTTTCTTGTGAAGCAGCTCCTTGGATAGTTTTGTTTTCTTGATCCTTATAAAATCTAGACCGTCTTCTCAGGTCTCTGCCATCCCTTACTTTGCCATGCAGGTTAATACTTGGTGTACCCCAGCACTGTGCCAACGTTTGCCAATTTTAAAAGGTAATATGAGGACAGAAAAGCACTTGGGACCCTGTTGACCCCGGCTCATTTGTTGAATGATCTGTTTAAAATAAAATATTCAGAACACACAGGAGGAGGTTGAGCCCACACAATATAACTCCCCCCTCCCTCTGACCCTGTGAAAACACACCTGTGCAAGGGCCACATGTTTGGGGCTCTGTAGTTCCTACGTGATAGGCAAGGAGCAAGTGGACCTTGAGAAGAACTATTTTTTCATTTCATTGGGCCTCAGCAAAGATTTCTGATAGAACAGAAGACTGTCTTTTTTCTTATGCACACTCCCACAAAATACTCCCAACCCATACATGAGAGGATTTGGCCTGAGAATGGCCAGGGATCGCATGGTAGCACAAGTTTTCAGGGAGCCATGCTGTCATGGATGTTGAGGGCCTGAGCAATAGTTTGGAGCCACTTACGCCTCCGTGTGAATGACCCGAAGGCCATGGGCTTTCTCTACAGATTTTGAGAAATGATTAAGTTCAGGTACCTTGGCCCCTGCATGGGAAAGCAAACCTTCCTTCCTCCCTTTATTCCCCTCTTCTTCATTCAGTGGCAACTACAAAATGTATTATTGCATATTGCTAGGGTATGGAGCTTTGTTTAATTTGCCTCTCCGCCCCAGCTTTCGATATCCTCTGGATATCCCCCTCCTGGGGGGTGCGTATCACTATCTTATTGTCCAGCCATTTCATAGAATCATAGATGATCAGGGTGGGAAGGGACCTCCGTAGGTCATCATCTAGTCCAACCCCCAGGGGACAATGTGGGGACCCAGGCCGGCTTACTACTCCAGGACCCAGCCCAGGGATCCTGTAAATAGAAGCCTCCTGCTGCTCCTCTGTAATGACCATCAATGGTGTATTATTTCCCTGGGCCACTTCCCCTTCACTCCACCACCTTCTTCGCCCTCACCTCAGGGTACTCAGCTGGTCAGTTTCAGGAGCCAGCCACTGCTCTGTGCAGGGTACTTGCAGTTCTCTCAGTCCTCCACAGACTCAGTCCTTACTTCCTGGGCTCCCAGCAGCAACTGACTCTACTCTGGCAGTGCCCTGCAGCTCTCGTTTATGTGAGCCTACTGGAACTGGATTGGTTGTTCCCTGCAACTCCTCCCTGATTGGCTGTGCTTCCCGCAGCCTCTCTGGGCTGCTTGGGGGATTCTCCTCCATAGATCCTTTTGGGGCAAGGCATGGTTAACTCCTTTTATGCCTCTGGGGGGAGCCATATCTAAATAATATTTGTTTTTATTTGCAGCTACTATGGAAGGATATCTAACTTGCTTCTGGAAATCTGAATCTATTTATTTTCTCTAATGAATTATGTGGAAAAGAGGGTTTGGAGCACATAATGGAAAATATGGTCATTATGAATCTGACATCTCTTGAAAAATAAAATGTTTTATACATGTAAGAATCTTTGAAATGGAAGTTGTCGATCCTCCCTAGTTTAAAAAAAAAATCCAAATGTTCCTATTCTTTAAAAAAAGGCATGACTTGTACATTTGTTTATAAGATGCCACTTACCTATTAAACATTCACTGCTATTCTAAGTTTTTGGGGATATCGGGAGATTCTCTTAATTCATAGTTAAGAAAAGTGATTGTGTCTTTGCAAATTAAGTCTGAAAGGGCAAATGCATTGCTGTAGATATGCTGAACGTTTGCTGGAATGAGTTATACATTAGAGACAGTCTTGATGATCTCTCAAGGTATGCACAATGTGCCCAGCCTTTTGATGGTGTCGTCATCAGCCCGTGGGGAGCCAGTAGACCACTGTCGAAATATGTCAGTGGGCACGCGTTAAGGATATGCGATTTGAACACAGCTATATGATGGGGTCATTAGAAAAACCCCATTTAGAGAGATTGGCCACACAATTGCCCAGTCTTGTTTGAAACTGGTTCAGAGATGACGACAGGTGCCTTGGCATATCAAAACCTGGAGGACAGACGGTGGGTCAGTGATGAGAGAGTAATTAACTACTGTTGTCACTGACCACTTGTTGCACCAATTAGATTCCACTGTCATGTCCTATGGTAGCATAAATGACCATAAAGGGCTTCAAGAAGATAGGTGAGCTGGAGGGTGGTTGAAGGGGTCTGCGTACAAAGGTAGGTCACTGTTTTCATGGATCTTGGCCAGTTTTTTCACTGATACTGTTCAACGTGTACATCAACGACCTGCCAGCTACACTCTTGTTCAGGTTTATCTCTGTGCTAATGACATCTGCTGCAGCTACCAAGCTCAGTCCTTCTCAGAAATTGACGAGGTCTTGAATGGTGAAATGTAGCTGCTGGCAGACTAACGTAGATGATAGTCAAGCTTTTCCAAGATAGTTTTTAGTGTATTTCATCTGTATAATGCAAGTATAAGTCACAAATTTCTATGTTCTTTAAAATGGGGTTTAATTATGTTCAGAGCTTATATCGAGAAAGCGTTTTGAAGGCTGCTATTTATGAGAGTTCTATAGTAAAGAGTCTCGATATCTTTATAAAAGCTGTAAGCCACTTTAAAAAATGGGTGGGTTATATTAGGATCCCATACTACTTGAGCGTGCTTTTTGGGCCTTGCGGTTGAAAACCAAGTACTTTAAAATGTCTAAGGTCCTGTTCCTGCAAACACTTAAGTACATGCTTAACTTTACTGCCACGAGTTGTACTATTGAAATCAACGGGGCTACTCATACTAGTAAAATTAATCATGTGCTTAAGTGTTTGTAGGATTGGGGCATAAGTGTTGTGGCTCTATGAAATTTATATTAAAACTTACATGAAATGTGATGCTATTTTTGAGGAAAATATGGCTGACAAATTCAGGCCACATGCTGGATACCTGCAGGATTTTATCATTCCAGTTACTTTTTTAGCCATCTCAGAGTGTAACTATGTGCAATCCGTAAATTTACAAGGCAGTATTTAGTGTTCTGTAGACTTCAAATGAATCTTCTAGTGATTCTTTGTAAAGTTAGGGAACATTGGCATATCCACATTATTTTACATCTTCAGGATACGTGGAATGTAGGCCTAATTTATAAAGACCAGGGTATCCGTATACTAATGTACCTTTATGCTGTTAAAGAACAACACAAGAATTCCCGGAGTAAAGCATAATGTGTTTTACTATTTCACTTCTGAATTAAGTAAAGCTGAAATAAGCATTTTAAAATCCTATTTTTGTGTGGACAGATGGAGTGGAAAACTTACATTGCTGCTCCTTACATTTGGATCCTCACTAATGTTTTAATCAGAAACCAGTTTCAGGTTCTTGGACCAAAAGACACATCAAATTTTATTCTTGATGTTTTTATTTCAGTTGTGGTGAGGTAAATGAATTGATTTTGTTTTGTTTGTTTTTAAAAGGTGTTTCTGGACCTTGTATAATTATATAACTGATAACTCACGTTTTCTCTTCATGGTGTATGTTAGCTTACAAACTGTTAATTAAGAACAGCAGTGAATCAAAGAAAACAAGGTCTACTGCAAATGAGGTGGTTTACAAACAAAAGCCAATGAAAAGAAAAAACTTGTTTTAATATGTGGAAGGCATTTATCTTGCAGCAGTGTTGCAGACCAGTGACTTGATCTCACAGTTACTAATATAGATGTTATATCTGGATATCAAGCAACAGGTGCACATACTACAGTTATTTAAAAGCTGCACTCTGGCTTAGAGAACTGACTTTTCTGGGCTTCAGCCAGCAAGAAACTAGTAGATTCCTAATATCTAGTTTAAGACTTTGTACTCCGATGAATAAGCTTTTTTGGTTATCTAAATATTTAATCAATGCTTACTGTGTTTTTAAAGAAAACTGTTCAAAGCCTCCTTTGGGCAAACATTAGCCGTACAGTCTCGATAAACCAATACATTATAGTCTCTAAGGTGCCACAAGTACTGCTGTTCTTTTTGCGGATACAGACTTAACACGGCTGCTACTCTGAAACCAATACATTATTATGGTTGAATCGTCTGACCATTTCTTTTAATGCTAACCAATAATTGGATAATAATGTTGTAATTCTAACCTAAGCCTTTCGTAGTTCTGTAAGTAAAATAAAGAATGCAAACAAATGAAATTTCCAATAGATATGAAATCTGTTTCTCATACGTTTTTTAACATTTAGCTTGACATTTCTTTTTAGAGAGGTTAAAATTGGCAATTGGATTATTTTCATTCTGCAAGCCTTAAAGAAGATGTAACATACTGTACCAAAATGAGGATTTCCTGTTTAAATTATCAGCTGATGCTTTCTTTGCTTTCATTAGATTGTCTAGCCTTTAGTTTTGTTTCCCTGGAGGTGTTGCTTTATTAGCCTTGCGCTTTGTCTGAATAATATATTTTTCCAGTTCTTCCGTATTTCTATCCCTGTGTAATACTAAGAAGACTTAAGGAAACATGTTTTAATTTCATAAGGAAGTGTTTAGTGTGTAAGATGGCTATAATATGTTGTAAACCTAATTTCTGTAGCTAAAAGATACACTGATCATCTGACATCTACATGAGAGTTCAAGGCTTTGTACTGATCTAGCTACTGGGCATCTCCTCAATGCCTGTGACTTCATATGAGCACTGTATTACACTGAAACAATGGACTTGTCAACCAACAGCAGGATACTAATGAGTGCAGGAGATACAGTTTACAGGAGCTTGAACTATGGGACTGACTCCTAAAAGAGAGAAGAATCGCTATTCTCTTTACTACCTTCAGAATTAAATGCACAACTTTGTTTTTCAGTTTAGTGCTCCCTCAGTTTCTTCATAGACTCATAGATATTTAGGTCAGAAGGGACCATTATGATAATCTAGTCTGACCTCCTGCACAACACAGGCCACAGAATTTCACCCACCACTCCTGTGAAGAACCTCTCACCTATGTCTGAGCTTTTGAAGTCCTCAAATCATGGTTTAAAGACTTCAAGGAGCAGAGAATCCTCCAGCAAGTGACCCGTGCCCCATGCTACAGAGGAAGGCGAAAAACCTCCTAGGGCCTCTTCCAATCTGCCCTGGAGGAAAATTCCTTCCCGACCCCAAATATGGCGATCATCTAAACTCTGAGCATATGGGCAAGATTCACCAGCCAGATACTAAAGAAAATTCTTTCCTGGGTAACTCAAATCCCACCCCATCTAATATCCCATCACAGGCCATTGGGCCTATTTACCATGAATATTTAATTACCAAAACCATGTTATCCCATCATACCATCTCCTCCATAAACTTATCGAGTTTAATCTTAAAGCCAGATAGATCTTTTGCCCCCACTGCTTCCCTTGGAAGGCTATTCCAAAACTTCACTTCTCTGATGATTAGAAACCTTAGTCTAATTTCAAGTCTAAGTATCCTGGTGGCCAGTTTATATCCATTTGTTCTTGTGTCCACATTGGTACTGAGCTTAAATAATTCCTCTTGCTCTCTGGTATTTATCCCTCTGATATATTTATAGAGAGCAATCATATCTCCCCTCAACCTTCTTTTAGTTAGGCTAAACAAGCCAAGCTCCTTGAGTCTCCTTTCATAAGACAAGTTTTCCATTCCTCGGATCATCCTAGTAGTCCTTCTCTGTACCTGTTCCAGTTTGAATTCATCCTTCTTAAATATGGGAGACCAGAACTGCACACAGTATTCCAGGTGAGGTCTCACCACTGCCTTGTATAACAGTACTAAAACCTCCTTATCCCTACTGGAAATACCTCTCCTGATGCATCCCAAGACCAAGATGCATTAGCTTTTTTCATGGCCATATCACATAATCATCCTATGATCAACCAATACTCCAAGGTCCTTCTCCTCTTCTGTTACTTCTAATTGATGCGTCCCCAACTTATAACTAAAATTCTCGTTATTAATCCCTAAATGCATGACCTTACACTTCTCGCTATTAAATTTCATCCTATTACTATTGCTCCAGTTTACAAGGTCATCCAGATCCTCCTGTAGGATATCCCTGTCCTTCTCTAAATTGGCAATACCTCCCAGCTTTGTATCATCCACAAACTTTATTAGCACACTCCCACTTTTTGTGCCGAGGTCCCAAAACCGATTGGTTAAAATAAGATTGGTCCCAAAACCGATCCTTGAGGAACTCCACTGGTAACCTCCCTCCAGCCTGACAGTTCATCTTTCAGTAGGACCCGTTGTAGTCTCCCCGTTAACCAATTCCTTATCCACCTTTCAATTTTCCTATTGATCCCCATCTTATCCTGTTTAACTAATAATTCCTCATGTGGCACGGTATCAAATGCCTTACTAAAATCTAGGTAAATTAGATCCACTGCATTTCCTTTGTCTAAAAAATCTGTTACTTTCTCAAAGAAGGAGATCAGGTTGGTTTGGCATGATCTACCTTTTGTAAAACCATGTTGTATTTTGTCCCATTTACCATTGACTTCAATGTCCTTAACTACGTTCTCCTTCAAAATTTTTTCCAAGACCATATGCATGGACACAATGCATACCCAGAACACAAGTAAGCAAAAAATCCTCAGGCGTAATTTCTAGGTATTTCAGTGGGAGAAGCTCTTGCTAGGGAGAGATTATCTCCATTTCCTGAGCAGCACTTGGATACCAAGATAAATTTGGGCCGTATAAGTATTTACATTGTAGTGATCTGTTTTTAATAAAAAAAAAAACATGTTTCAAGTTTGGGGTAAGATTTTACTATTGGTCTTCTTTGTACAGGCTCAGCGTGAAAAGGGTTTTTATCTTGTTGCAAAAATTGTCTTGCTCATTTGGAGTTTTTTTTATTTAGTAGCTTAAATTTGTATTTTATTGTTTGCTCTTTGCACTGCCACTAAGTTTTGTCTCTTTTCTATTCTCTAAACATTTTCTTTTGCCCTTTCTCATGCCCAACTCTCTCTTAATTTGACTGAAGCTGAACTTATTTTATCCTTGTTTTAAACATTATATACAAAACTGTTACTATCTTATTTAGTTTGCAGAGTCAAGTATTTGTAAATTAGGAGATGCCAGATTAAGGTTTCTTGTGCAATTTTAATTTTGCTCTGAACATATGTAGTATCATTTTTAATTATATGATCACGTACTGCGCTTTTCCCTTCAATTCCTGCCTCATTCAGTGCACAGGATGGGTGGTGCTCAGAACTAACAGCTGTTCATTTTAATTTTCCTCATTCACTTTATGGCCGCTGTCTTATTTACTGCACGCTTATCCAGAACCTGCTGTGAATGCACAAATATTCATAACCTTGTCATCTTTTGTAGGGTGCTCATTGTTGTAGATTTTGTGTATGTCATAAACATTAGTGAAATTATTTTTGCAAAGAGTTCCATTTTATAGTTGGGGAAGACAGACTTGTTAAAGGGTCATACAGTAAGACTAGATCTTGAATCCTCCTGACTCCCAACCCTGTGCTTATTCCTTCAGCCATGCAGTCTTACTACCAGAGGTGCTGAGCAAGCATTCATAGTTCCCATTGATTGACTGCAAATGCAGTTGTCAGTGCTCAGCACGTCTGCATATCAGGCTCCAGGATTCTTGAGCCGAGCACCCAGAAAACAAGGAACACCTAATTAGTGGCCACCTGCCAAAATTTTGCTTTGTGACTGCTCAGCATTACATCAGAAGACTGTGACAGGGATAGAATGGAGTTCTGTGACATTCAGCTGCTTTACGCACATGAATCCTTTTGATTCCTACAATACTGAACTATATTAGCTGACCACAGGAGAAAGTTGTTAGGTGTGGGTGTGTGTGTGGGGGGGAAATGTGTAGCTTTGGCCACATGCTGAGTTGAGGAGGTGATTGAGGGAACCTACCATAATAGTGCCCTCAAACTAGAGGGCCATGTACTGGATCTAGTAGAGGGGGATTGCAAGGTGGAGCCTCTCTTTGGGTTTTCCCATTCCACAGAGGTTGCCTGCTTCTGGGATTCTTGGTGGAGCGTGTGCTGCTGCTGCTTTGGTGCCAGTTTGGACCTGGCCCTTTAAAATGTCTGTGTCCAGTTGTTTTAGCAGGCTCCCAAAATTTAGTAGATAACACAAGTGACAGAAGGAAAATGGTGATTTTTCAGAAGGCTATATACTCAGCCAAATGTGAACAGAGTATCACTGGACAAAGAAAAGGCACTTCTTTCAACCTAGGACTTTTTCCCTACTGAGTTTTAAAGGCCTGATACAAACCATGGCGATGTTCTATCTTCTCAAGAAAAGATCACAAAAATCTTTTATAGTAGAAGTGTTAGGCAACCTAAATATAAGGGTTTGCTACCAGCTGTTCCTATAAACAACAACAATAATCATAAACCTTTACAATGTGCTATCAAATAAAAAACAATGTTTCGTATTCCTTACAAAAATACAGGCCTAAAAACCTTAACTGTGTCATAAGTTGTCAAGGTTCCTTCCCCACTCTGAACTCTAGGGTACAGATGTGGGGACCTGCATGAAAACCTCCTAAGCTTACTTTTACCAGCTTATGTTAAAACTTCCCCAAGGTACAAATTAATTTTATCCTTTGCCCCTGGATCCACTGCCACCACCAAACTTTAACTGGGTTTACTGGGAAACGTAGGTTGGACACGTTTTCCCCCCAAAATCCTCCCAACCCTTGCACCCCACTTCCTGGGGAAGGTTTGGTAAAAATCCTCACCAATTTACATAGGTGACTGTTAGCCGACGGCCAAGGATGTTTGGTGAGGTGCCAGCTATGCCCGTTTATACCATCCGTGACTTTAACCGCTAGGACGCACTGTCCCTTCGCGGCGGGCAGCCCGGGCTAGGCTGACGGATGCCCCAAGGTCCTAACCACCCGTGACTTTAACTGCTAGAGCTCAGAGCTCCTTCGCAGCGGGCAGTCAATACTGACTGACAGGTGCCCCAATGGCAGCACTAAGAGCCTCTCCACACCCGTGACTTTAACTGCTAGAGCTCAGAGCTCCTTCGCAGCGGGCAGCCAGGATTGACTGACAGGTGCCCCAAGAGTTTGCCCCGTGGAGGCGGCACAACTCAACGCTAGGCTCTTAGTACTCTCACCTAATGGCCAGGCTTTAGAGCCAAAACGGCTGAGGTTCTTTAATTGTGTCGGCTGCTTTACAGTAAACCAGAGAAAACAAGTCAGGCTTATGCACAAATGGTTACCAAAATTTATTAAGCTAGATTCTAATCATGTGGTTACAAAATTGCTAGTGCCTACTTATTTAAATGTAGAGATGTTACACACAAACAAGTTACAAAACTGAAGCCACAATCCCAAAGAAAGAAAACAAAGTATAGAGCTCTATTTCAAAATATGTGTACACTAAAGATAGGAGATCAGGTGTGGGTGCTTCTTACCCTCCTTGCATCTCTCGATTCCAGCGGTGCCAAGCCAGGATCGGTCACTCAATTCCGCGGAAAGACGAATAAGGGACAAGGCGTAGGGACCCTCTTAGCTGCAGAAGCCTTGGGAGGCTGTCACTTATCTGACCAGCAGATAGATAGTGAAAAGCACTCAAAAATCATGGTGCTGTAGGTCCCCTACTTATACCTCTGTACTCCTTTATTCTCTTTCTCCTTTCTTATACCAAATTGAGGCTGGTCTGTCTGGGTGACGCCAGCTTTCGCAAGAGTAGTTTACACTTGCAAGGGAGAGAAACAATAAGTGTTGACTACTGGACATTTCTTTTATCAGGGTAAATATTTTCCCAACTAGGATGTTGGTGTGTGTGCATCACGCTAGTTAGTAGGGGCTAAGAGCCATGTCTGTCACAGGGCGTCTGCCTGCTGTGAGCTTAATCGTTGTATCTGCCCCCAGAGGCACATTGTAGCAGCACACCTGTGCTTCTCACAGCTTCAAAGGCTGTGCTGGAATATATGTTAAGTGCCCTGTTCCGGCTTCCTCCTGTGTTTCCAGCAATGCTGGTCTGAGGGGGTGGGGGGGCTGGCTGTCTGGCTACAGTGACCACAGACCCAAACCCTTGGATCTTAGAACAATGAAAAAACATTGTTTTCTTACAAGAAGACTTTTAATAGAAGTAAAGGAATCACCTCTGTAAAATCAGGATGGTAGACACCTTACAGGGTAATTAGATTCAAAACATAGAGAATCCCTCTAGACAAAACCTTAAGTTACAAAAAAGACACACAGACAGGAATAGTCATTCTATTCAGCACAGTTCTTTTCTCAGCCATTTAAAGAAATCATAATCTAACACATACCTAGCTAGATTACTTACTAAAAGTTCTAAGACTCCATTCCTGTTCTATCCCCGGCAAAAGCAGCATACAGACAGACACAGACCCTTTGTTTCTCTCCCTCCTCCCAGCTTTTGAAAGTATCTTGTCTCCTCATTGGTCATTTTGGTCAGGTGCCAGCGAGGTTACCTTTAGCTTCTTAACCCTTTACAGGTGAGAGGATTTTTCCTCTGGCCAGGAGGGATTTTAAAGGGGTTTACCCTTCCCTTTATATTTATGACATAAGTCTTACAAGCTAGAGTTAAGATTTGTTTGCTTTCCTTACAGTGGAGTAGAGTTAGTTTATTTCATTTTAATAGAAGTCTAATTTATACATCAGTGACGGTCTGATTTTATGCACAACAGCAAGGTATATGAAAGTTGATGCTCAACATCTAGTCTCTTTTCACTGAGTACAACAATCAGCATATCAATTTAGGATAGACCCGGCATGTAGCCCATACTGTGTGCCGGATTTTTTTCCTCTGTTTGACAATCTCCTAACATGATCTCTGTGACTTAAATTCCAATATGTTTATGCAACTTAAATTGAACAGAAAATATCTCTTTTGTAATTATGAAATTATAATAGGTGTGCTATTAACTACTTGGCAAGTACTGTATTTTACTGTGTTTACATTATGACAGCACTCACAGTGTACTGTGTATTTATCAAATAATAATGACATGATTTTACATGAGTAGAGCGCCTTTAGGATAGATATGCACTATAGTCCGAGCTTTACAGTTACAAAAAAACCCCAAGAGTCTTGTGAGAACAGGTCCCAGCAGGGTAAGGAGACACGGAACAAAACATTAAGCATCTAGCTGTAGCAAAATGCAAATTCTGAGGCTGTGTCTGTCTGTATGTGAGAGAGCATGTGCCAAATTCCACAGTTATGAAATCATGGAATCCATAGGGCTTTAACTCAGATGCATGGGGTAGTTCATACCTCTCAGAAATATAGTTTGTTTCTTTTTGAACTGTGGAAGGCAACATTCCATGAGAGCTTAAACTTTTTTGTTAATTGTATACTGAGATTTTGGAGCACAGTTGTGCAGCAAAGGATGAATTCTGAAGCAAATTACACAGACAGAGAATTACAGAATATATGGGGCCCAGAGAATAGTATTTCTTTTACTCCCACAGCTAGCGTGCATGCTCGTTCATTCGTTCTCACTCTTGCTCTCAAAATCAATAAAATAAAGATAGGACTGAGGAAAGTATGGAGAATTTCCTGCCTTTTTTAATTCAAGTAACTGATGAACAACTTGTTAATTTATGAAATGCAAATAAATACATTTTAGGAAACTTTTTATATGAATTTTTTTATAAACAATAAAAATGTTGAAAACATCATTTAATATTCTTCAGGTATAATCTAATTATAGTGCACTTGTTATTGTCTTGAAGACAATAACTAGCCAAGTGAATATTAGGACTCAGATTCTTAGATTAGTTAGCAATTAATCTTCAGGTGAAAGTTCTGCAAACAGATGATTAATTGGTTGAAGTTGTGCTGTGCAAATATATTTACATATATTCTTCCACCTGTGCCAATAAGACTTACATGAGTTACTCTACCAGCACTAATGCATGGTACTGTTTGTAAATCTTCTCACTGGGTTGGGATGGAAAACAAGATGTCTTTCTGAGTAATTTCATAGCGTAGTCTGTGCCTTCTCTAACCATTGTTTCCTCATGTTAATGCTGTACTATAAGCCAAAGAAGAATTATTATAGCTCTTAAGCATTTGTTGAAATTTGCAGGAGGTTCACTACGCGTGCTCAAGTCAGCAGAAAGCTAATTGATATAGCACTGAAGCTAGCCATTTGTATTTCATTGAAATGTGTGCAGTAACTTATTAAAAGGAATGTTAAAATGATTATTTAAAAATGTGATCTGGCAAAAAAGAAGTATCTGTGAAAGCTGTGCTTACGTAGTTCAATCAATAAAACAGTACATGGCATGGTCAGTCAACTAAACTTGACTTTATTGACTTGCAAAGGTGAATCATTTGTTCTTCAGGGTTAGCAATGAGTTTTGTTGTCACTGGAGCATAACCCATTCAGATTGAATGGTCAATAATTGTACAATATTTTGATAATGTAAAACCGACAGTGTAAGGAGCTTGACGTTTCTTACAGTCAGAATACACTTTGCATTCATTCATGTTTATTCTCACTTACGCAATTACCAAATGTTGTGACATCAGTAAAGGGATGAATTTGTGAATGGTTGAATCTTGTGTATATTTATATAAACAAAGTAGTATTTTGACATTGAAATTATATTGATCCCCCTTAAACAATATTCTGGGTAAAATATAATTTACTATTAACTTAAATATACGTGTGTGTGTGTGTGTGTATAAGAAAAGTATTTACAGTTTCTCTAGTTTTAAAAGAAAAGTGAAAAATGCTAAAACTGTTTGTTCAAAAATGCAGTGTACTGTATTATTTTAAAAATATTGTCAACTTTTAATTTCAAGTTGCATGGGATTGAAACTAATTGGCTGAACTGTTTAAAGAAATGTTGAACCTAAAGGAGTTTTGTTTTAAATATTTTTGATAGGTAATCGTTTTGAATGGTAACATTTTAAACTTTCTTCTTAACACTTCTTTGTATTCAGATTTCATCAGAAAGTTAAAAAAGATATTAAACTATTGTGTATATGTGGTAAATAGGTACAGTGTCAATAAGGAAAAAGTAGTCCCATACAGTGCAGCACCACTAAACCTCACTGTATACTGAAGTGAAATAGGCAATCACTCTTGAAGGTGAATTAATTTATTACCCTATAGCTAATGAAAGAACTTCCCCAATGTTTTAATTCTAGAAGAATTCTATTGCAGGATCACAGGACACTTTGGATAGATTCGTTACTGTGGTGCAGAAATAATAAAATGGAATTCCAACCAGTCCTGACCTGCAGATGAACTGCTTGAATTTCCTTATATTTTATAATAGCATGAATCGTGCAAAGAGGGGGCAAACCAGTTATAAACATAAGAATCAATGGAATCATAAGAACGGACATACTGGGTCAGACCAAAGGTCCACCTAACCCAATATCCTGTCTTCTGACAGTGGCCAATGCCAGGTTCCCCAGAGGGAATGAACAGAACAGGTAGTCATCATGTGATCCATTCCCTGTCGCTTGTTCCCAGCTTCTGGCAAACAGAAGCTAGGGACAAACATGGGAGATTGTTTGAGACTGTGATGTCTGGGTCATGCACTGTATGGAAGAAGCATGACAGAAGACACAAAATTTATCCAGCAGCTGCTAGTGTGGATGTCCCACTCTGAAACTGACATATTTCAATATGGAAATCATGCTGTAACAGCCACAAGTACTCCTTTTCTTTTTGCGGATACAGACTAACACGGCTGCTACTCTGAAACCTGTCATTATGCAAAGCTTCTTTACTATTACAGTACAAGCAGGGAACATTTTAGTCATCATTACAACTCTGTGGCAGTTGTTCTAATTAAAGGCTATAGTTTCTATGATACATTATCAAAATCCAGAATTTGACCGTTCAAATTGCAATGTTCCCATTGGTCATAATGCTTTATCATAATGACTATTAGGATTGTTAACTTTGTTGCTTGGAAAGATCTGAGGTTTCGCTAAAATAGCTGCATGAAGCTGTCTTTAATAGTTATCTGTGTTTCTGGGACATAAAATTTTAAAACATCCACTGAAGTTAGTTCATCCTTTTTCAATGCATGGATAGCTGTTTTAACCCTTTCACTATACGTGTTCCAGTATAAGCTTTCTGTAGTTTGCCCATGCATAAAAATGTAGTGTCTGTCACATCTAAAGTTACAGATGCACCTGATGGGTTGATAATTTGTTCTCCCTTCCCTCTGTGCTGCAAAGCAATTGGTGCTTATCCTGTTTGTTCTTTCTTTTCACACTGTTGCTTTTTACTCTTATCCTTTTATTCCTCCTTTTTAGTTTACAATCTTATTAGCTCCCTCCCCTTTTGTATTCAGTCACTCACCAGAAGATTACATGATTCTTCATGTCTTATAAGTGCCAGAGACAGCTATTGGGAATGAGCTGGTGGTTCAGTGAAGCTGAGCTGCATGTACTTTCATGGCCAGAGTTGAGTTTTTCATAACCAAAGAATTGGCTGCAGAATCAGTCCTTTGCTACAAATTCTAAACTTTCATTTAAAAACCCTCCACAAACCTAGCACTTGTTTGTAAAGGTAACCTTCCAAATGTGATCTGAGTATAAACTAATGCAAATCAGTGTACATTGGTTTCCTGAGTTTTTAGGCATCCTGTGAAACAATATTTTTGAGAAATATGAACCACCCTCATTCATCTCATCAGGTTAATTCTGAATCCTAGTAATAATTTCAGTCATTTAGCATTTTAATCCTGGTAGTTTTAGTAGCGAGAACTAGCTAATGTACTCTTCAGCTCAACTTTAACATAAGAATTTGTGTGTTCTAATATGTGAAGCGTGTTGTATTCTGTGTTGACTGCAAGAGATGGTACAAGTGTAGATCCAATTGTCTGACTATCTTACGACTGGGATTTATCTCTAAATACTGTTCTCTCCAACCACTGTGGATTGATCTTCTCCTATACACTAAAATGACTTCAAAACAAATGCTGTTTTATGGTTTTAGAAAATAGCAGATATTGGTAAACACCTGTAAAAATCATTGTGACATGTCCCCATGTGCAGGGGACAAAGAGTGGGGATTTCTGATAAAATCGAGACCACTGACAATCCTAAAATAATAGACCTTCAGAATGACTCAAGGAATGTACTACAGTGAGGAGGAGCAGTAATGAAAAACCCTCATTTGTCCTTGGCCTAGCCCCTCTAATTTGAGATTATATGTTTATAATATTAATTTCTCCCTTTTTTGCTAAATACACAAAAATGGTTTAGGCTATTGCACAAAATGTACAGTGCTGAACTCTGTAAATCATACACATCTAAGCTCTCTTTCTTGGAGGCATATCTGACTTTAACGTTGCTGATCTCTTCTCTGATATCTCATCCCCATAGGATCCAAGGATACATATAAGTCAAGAGTCTGCATCAAGTTATTACATGTGCTAAAATCAACAGCTTGTTCAGTGTTTTTTTAAAAGCAGTTTTGGTTAACCCCCACCACAACAACTGCCACTGTCTCCTGATAAGAAAATAACTACATGTCAAAGTGGGGGGAAACAGACATAGGAGAAAACTCATTATAGTCTCATTGTAAATCTGTAGTCTCAGCTGAGACTTCAACTCTGACAGAGAGAGCACGAAGAGCAACACGCTAAACCAGAAAGCATTAATACACTGAGTTATTGTGTTGATCCTCTTTCTAACCTGTTCTCTCTCTTAAATATTTGGCCAACTTTTTTTTTAAATAATCACATGCTAGCTCCTGTAATTTTGTCTCTTTCCTAATATAGGAAGTTTTGAAAGTTTTGATAACACTTTCTGGAGAAACTCATCCTTATTAGAATTCTTAGAAAACAGCACTTTCCATTTATCGCTAATGGTTATCAGCACTATTGTTATGAAATGGATAGATTTTCACTGCTCTGAGGCTGTTTTTGTATTACTTTGCCACTGTTGCATTGTGTGACCATATGCATGTCACTTAACCGGTCTAGACCTCAGTTTATGCACTTGTAAAATAGTGTGACAAAGTTCCTGCTCTGCCTTGGTGGGTCTGGTGCTTATTGGTGGATTTGCTTGCCTTGGAGCTTCACGGCAGCCCTCAGCTTGGCTGTTTTTCTCAACCCACAGTCCAGGTCGACTCCTCCTGTGTCTGACCAGGAGTTGGGAGGATTTGGGGGGAACCCGGGCCCGCCCTCTACTCCGGGTTCCACCCCAGGGCCCTGTGGAATGCAGCTGTCTACAGTGCCTCCTGAACAGCTGTGCGACAGCTATAAGTCCCTGGGCTACTTCCCCAGGGCCTCCTCCCAACACCTTCTTTATCCTCACCATAGGACCTTCCTCCTGGTGTCTGATAATACTTGTACACCTCAGTCCTCCAACAGTCCGCATTCTCACTCTCAGTTCCTAGTGCCTCTTGCTCCCAGCTCCTCACACGCACACCACAAACTGAAGTGAGCTCCTTTTTAAAACCCAGGTGCCCTGATTAGCCTGCCTTAATTGATTCTAGCAGCTTCTTGATTGGCTTCAGGTGTTCTAATCAGCCTGTCTTAATTGTCTCCAGAAGGTTCCTAATTGTTCTGGAACCTTCCCTGTTATCTTACCCAGGGAAAAGGGACCTACTTAGCCTGGGGCTAATATATCTGCCTTCTATATACTCTGGTTTCTCTTCAGATCGTATAAATCTTTCGCCTTTTATTAAAGATTCCCGTGGAGAGGAACATTTATGAGTTTCTATCCAATTTTTTGAGGCTTCATTTCGGTGAAAAATTACTCTCCTATAGTCATTTGGCCCGACCCTGTCACAATAGATACACTGTTTACCTAGTAAAATGCCAAATGGTAACAGTTAGGCAGGTGGCCTATATTTGTTGTTCTCTTATTGAAAAACAAGATGTGAAGCCTCTAATTTGTACTTTTACTTAATAAAAATTATGAATATATGTAACCTTTGTATTCCTGTAAATGTCACACATCTTTCCCCTCTGTCTTGTTCTACACCCACATCTTATACTTTCTTCCTATTTATATTGTCAGCTTTTTAGGACAAAGCTGTTCTTTTCTTTTGTCCTTTGTCCTTTCTTTTCCTTTTTTCCTTTTCCTAAGCAGCACCAATCCAATAGAGTTCTGTTCATGACTGGATTCTCTTGACACTAGTATAATATAAATAATAATTTCACAAAGGTATCCTGCTTATATAAAGTACCTGGAGATGCTGTGATGAGAGGTGCTGTATAAATTCAAAGAATTATTAATGACAATGTGAGAAAATTAAATTTTAGTCTCAAGTATAGTAGTTTCCACTAACTTTCTTTCTCACCCTTCACTCCCTTAGGTTATTGAATTATTCAACTTCTGTTAACAATTTTTACCCCCAAAATAGGTAAAATATAACATTTTTCCACTTTTTTTTTTTCCAGTTTTGGCAAGCAGTCTGGAGGAAAAAGAGGATGCGAGTGTATTATATTGGAACCTTCTGAAATGATTGTGGTAAGAATAGACTTTTAAAAATGTGCTTAATGCTTCTGTATATTTTAGCAATTGTTTTGTACCTGGTAACAGAAGGCTTTTTGTAAAGCTTCTTATAAAATTACATTAGAATTGGTCTGATTTCAATTCTACTCAGTGCCACCTTTTCATGACAGCAATAGCTATGTAAATTTAACTAGATGGGTAATGATGATGATTAGGATTGTAATGTCAGCCTTTCTAAAATGACTCATTTTTTCTGTTTCACAGACCCACAAGGACTAATTGATTGGGTACTCCTCAGTCAGCATTAGTCAGTCCTACTGTATATGTTTATATATTTTATCTCCCATTTTATTCCTTTTTCACTAGCTCTCCCAGACATGCTATCTCTGTTAGCTAAGGTACTCTTGGCCTTTGCGGCTCCACTTAATATTAAGACCTGTGGTGAAGCAGGGAGGAATGTAGGGAGCAGTGGTGGAGCCAATTTTTGCAACTGGAGGAGGGACAATGGGTCATCAGTTGACTGCGGAGCGAGCCCAACCTGCATTCACGCGGCAGCAACAGCTCCTATCTTGTGAAGTGAGGCCTGGCTCCCCTCTCCAACTGTTGTGACATGACAGAGTCACTGGTGGGCCAAATTTGAGTGAATGGTGTTGCGACATGGCGCACAGGATTGCAGCACCACATAACTCTGTGCGCTGTGTTGCAATGTCCAGAGTGGGTAGCTGGGCCCAGCCCTGTAACACAGGAGCTGCCACAGCCAGGTGAGTGGGGGGAAGTTCTCTCTGTCCACCCCATGTGAAAATGCATGCAGTACATCTCCTTTATTCAAAGGAATAATATGCTTGAAAAGGCACACACATACCCTTAAAGGCCAATTGGGGGGGCAGTTTCACCCTTCTGCCCCCTCCCCCCCCCCCAATTAGCTCCACCACTGGTACGGAAGGTTAGCCAGTGCATGAAATCTGACTCTTGGATCTCAGATTTATTCTGCCTTTGCTGTTCCCGGCATACCTGCATGCTTTGGAAAAGCTATGGAAAAAGCTTTGGGTTTTTTAGGATTATTAATACTGCCAAATTCAGTTTGTGGATTGTGATTTTGGGTTTTACCCACACTGACACACAAATCCTATCAACAGCTGGAACACTGGAGCTGCTTTCCCAGAGTACATTCCCAATATTATTGTCCTCTACACAGGGCCCTTCCAGAATGCACTTGCATTGTACTGGGACCTGGCAGACCTTCTTAGGTTTGTCTTTTTGTTGTGCCGCTGTCAGGTGTGATACAAAACTATTGTGGGACTATAATGTCTCTGCGGTGGCTGAAAGGCTCCTAATTGGTTACCTCAGTCTAGCTTTCCAATCCGGCTTCCCTTGTTTGTAAACATGTTTAAGTTAAACTGATAGTGACAGTTTAGAAACCCTGTTTGAAATGACTATACTGACAACGGTCAGGATCTGAGCAATAAAGAACAATGTGTCAGATGCCCAGTAATATTTGGCTTCTGTCTGTGGCTTATCTGATTTTAACACTCTCTGTTCAATATTCTGTACCAGCACAGACACTTGGGGTATAGTTTCTCCCTAAGAGCAGACGGAGGCAGTTCATGAAGTCTTTTGGTGACATTACACCTCAAATTTGAGGTCTAGCTAGTCTGTCTTCAGTTGTTACATCCTTCACTGGCTGGAGAGAGAATCCTCACGGTAGCTGGGCTGAAGCAAGCTTTAAAGGCCTAAGAAGCCTGGTGGCATGCTATTGAATGAAGTAGCATTGATAGCCCATGTGAGGTACGAACAGCGTGCATGCCCACACTCCCCTAGCTGGCATCCATCATGACTGACTGTGGCATGGGTTCCAGGCCCCCCGTCAAGGGCTCAGGAGATGTCTGACTTTTTTGAGGATTCAGGTACCCTTCTGCTTCAGTGTCGGGACTGAACTCTGACACTGAAAAACAGGCCAGCAGGGAGGGAGTCTAACGCCAGTTTGTCAAAGAGGAAGGCCCTTGGGAAAGCACAGATTGGACCCAGCACTTCTCCATGCACAGAAGTCCTCAACCCAAGAACATTTCTTCTCCCTGTTTCCCCCCCCGCCCCAGCCTCCTAAAAAAATAGCCCCTTCCTCTAAATAGAACACAGAGAGTGAGTGAGCAGGAGACAGAGTGGAAGGTGTTGACTCTCAGATCTCCTGTGAGTTTGCTATAATGACAGTTAGGAAAATCATCATTTTACTTGTGAACTGAGAAAATTTGATCTGGAATCCTTGAGACACAAACATAGAGCCTGATGTGTCATTTGGAGCAGAAACTCACTTCAAGGCTAGTTTCAGAGTAGCAGCCGTGTTAGTCTGTATTCGCAAAAAGAAAAGGAGTACTTAGAGACTAACCAATTTATTTGAGCATAAGCTTTCGTGAGCTACAGCTCACTTCATCGGATGCATGTGTCTAGTGTCACCCTTGTCCCCAGCTCCCACTCCTGCTGCTGGGTGTGTGTGACATTATTAGAAGGCTAAGATCCTATCTCCATATGATGAGGGAGATGAACTATAATCCAAACACTGAAGAAAGGAAATTACTAAAGAGGGAACATTGCCTCTTAATACCTTTAGAGGCAGAGTTTAAAGTTTTGGAATATATCTTGTAGTGGTGGTTGCTTATTTTATAGTAGCTGTGTACTACATGCCTCAGAGTACAAGTAAGATTTCATGGTTATTGCCCCAAAGAGCTCACAGTTTAATTTCAGTGAAGGGGTTAGTAGTAGTAGGGAGGAAATGGGTGTGTTCATTTTTTAACATCAGATGAATTTAAGTCATAACAATGACGAAAGTCACAATTAAGTTTTTTAAAGCAGTCTTTAGTATCAGGCACTAGATAAAATTAGTCTTTCTCTTTCATTTGTAGTGAATATTAGATGTTAAAAGTAAAAATAATAGGTAGAAAGTTTTTGGACAGAAGCATGACTTTTAAGATTAATGTCATTTTAAAGCAGCAATATAACAAGCATTTAACGGATGGCTGGCATTAGTAGTATAACAAGAAAAAAGGAAGCCGGGGCCGAGGAGTAGATTAGTTTGGGCCACTTCCACAACATTTCTGAGGTAAGAAAATGCCATGTAAATTCGTGATTGTCCTGTATGTTCTCAAGAACAAGTGTTAGCTGTGGTGGTGATGTTCATGATTTCTTGGACCTTTTCGGGCTGTTTTGATGATGATATGTACAGAAATACTATGTGAAATGCCTCAGGCATTATTTTGCTTATTACCACTTCAAATTTTTGCCTGTTAACTACTGCTACCCAGTACATGGCTGGTGGGCTGAGCCAGATGTTTATACTGTTCTAAAGTAAAACTGATCTGAAGTTCTCTGGAACCTCTATATCCCACAGTCAGAGGCTGTCCTAGTTCCAAATTTCATTTCTCTGATAATTTTTAGGTTTTATGTATTTACAATAACTGTGATCCTTTAAATGTAGAAAACAGACATTTTGAGGAGAGTTCTTGGGCCAAATTCTGCTTTGTGTAAATGTCCATATAGGTCAGTGGATTTAGACTCCTTTAACTGAGAAACGAATTTGGCTCATTCTTTATAAGTAATTTAGGAACAATTTTTTTATTACAAAGTATTAATGCATAGTTTCATTAGTAGACCTGGTACATTATTGTCTGGACAAATTGCATGCATCTTGTGTTGAAACTCCTGTCTGATGTAAGAACTCTCTGAAGTGGGAAATGACTCATTGCTGTGTCATGAAAAAAAATTCTATATTATTTGATTTTTTCCCTAAAATGCTAATTGATGACTCACTAGCTACCAATGTGATTTGCAAAATGACATAGAGCATAATCTCTGGTCAAAATACTTGTAAGCGTACAAGCCCTAGGAAATACTGATGCCCTTATCAGTAAATTTCCCTTTAAAACTATATAGATATGTGTAAAAGAACACTTAATCATTAAGTCTTAATGGATAGGATAAGCTGTTAAAGGGAAAATAGCTACTACTAAAACATCACATGCAGAAGTTGTCTGGCTGGTGACTTTAGGTAGTAGTCATTTGCAAAACTCAGCTGAAACTGATTGAAATTTTTCCTGTAGGGATCTGTCTTCAGCATAATTGTAAAACCCAGTATTGCGAACTCAAGTACTAAAAAACCATGCCTCAGTCCTCCTCCTCCCAATCATGATTTTTGATTAAAATCATGAGCTTTTTGAAAACAAACAAAACAAAACATAAAAGTTGTTTTTATTTTTCTTGGTTTCTGTGCCATTAATGTACACTTGCTTCATATTTTCTAGCTTTTCTCTTCAACCATGAGGGCTAGAATCTTAACATTTTTAAAAATGAAAGCTGAGATTTTCATGCAATCTCTTGATTGCAACAAATGGAGCTTTAATAAAGTCACAAAATGATGTATTTCACAATAAAATAAACAGCAACACTGAAAACAAAACTTTTTTTCAAGAAGAAACCAAAATGCAACCTATTTTTGCAAAGAAATATGTAGAAAAGTCTGAAATATATCCAGAAAGGCCATGTGAGTTTTGATCCCAGCTGGCCCAATCCAATTCCCATTGAAGCCAACTGAAAATATTTTACATCAATTTGAGTGGCAGTTGGAAGAGATCCAATGTATACAGTCACTCTTCCAATTTAATGACAGGTTTCAGAGTAGCAGCCGTGTTTGCCTGTATTCGCAAACAGAAAAGGAGTACTTGTGGCACCTTAGAGACTAACCAATTTATTTGAGCATAAGGTTTCGTGAGCTACAGCTCACTTCATCGGATGCATTCAGTGGAAAATACAGTGGAGAGATTTATATGCATAGAGAACATGAAACAATGGGTGTTACCATACACACTGTAACAAGAGAGTGATCACTTAAGGTGAGCTATTACCAGCGTGGGGGGGGGACTTTTTGTAGTGATAATCAAGGTAGGCCATTTCCAGCAGTTGACAAGAATGTCTGAGGAACAGTGGGGGCTGGAGGGGGGGAATAAACATGGGAAAATAGTTTTACTTTGTAATGACCCATCCACTCCCAGTCTCTCTATTCAAGCCTAAGTTAATTGTATCCAGTTTGCAAATTAATTCCAAGTCAGCAGTCTCTCCTTGGAGTCTGTTTTTGAAGTTTTTTTGTTGAAGTATTGCAACTTTTAGGTCTGTAATCGAATGACCAAAGAGATTGAAGTGTTCTCCAACTGGTTTTTGAATGTTATAATTCTTGACGTCTGATTAAATTGCAAGAGAATTTAAAAGAGACGTTCATCTGAACTGGGGAAAAATTTTTGAACTAGGAAGAGAAAACCTACAACAATTTGACCATGTAAGTCTTAGACAATACTTTTTTGAAAAGAGGTTATTTCCTCAATAATTTTCAAATGATGCTGTTGTTTTTAGAAAATGGAACAATAATTTTACTGTTGAAACCAAACATACTGCAAGCTGAGATAGTGCAGCCGTGCCTAACTTGACAACTAAATTGAGTTCCGAGTTCAATCCACCTCTTTACAGTGGGGGTGGTCTATTTCAATATTGCCTGCCCTCAAAATTCAAAAATCATGAGTCAGGCCCCCCCACCCCCACATTCATGAGGCTTTAAGAAAAGATTAAGTTTTTTGGTCTATCATCTGATTTTTGATCTCTTCCTCCCCACTCCCAAATTGGCACCAATTTTGGCCCGACTGAAGGAGTTCGCCCTGATACAACTGAAATCAAATTATGCAAATTTGTATAAAGCGCTGCCTGAGGCTACAAAGGGCTTACTAGCTTCTTCCAAAATGCTAATGAAGTTATCCTGTGCTTCACACTAATTAATTGTGTGCCCCGGTATCTGCACATCAATTAATTTTATACCCTCATACCCACATCAATTCTTCAGCCTCTGGTCCCACATCTACCTGTTTTATCCCAGCAGCTCCAGGGTCTCTTCACCCCCACACCCTCTTACCTCCCAGGATTGGGACTCATTTTGACAGATGCTTATATTGCAGGTAAATATGAAACATCAGTTGCAACTGTTAAACAAGTGTATCTCTAGCTTCATTCTATATTTAGGGCTCAATTCAGACAGATGGGTTTGCATCTCTAAGCACAGCAAGAGAATTTGGCAGATAAGACGGGGAGTATCATCTGAGTATCTGATATCGGAGCAGAACCTTTACATGTCTTTTTCTAAGTCACAGTAAAGAAAGCCACAGATAAACCTTGCTAATTTCTTTAGTTTACAAACACTAACAAGGGCGCGTGGATATTTACAGATACCAGAAATTAACCAGGCAATCTAGATTTTGAGAATAAAAAATTGTCATCTTGAAAAAAAATAATCTGCTATTGTTTTCCACCCCTGGAAGGTGCTCCTAATTTTTCACCACTCCCTTTTTGAGGTCCTCTATCATGATCACACAGGGGGACATGGTGGATTTTATTTCATAATCTTAATTTATTTGACCGGATAAGCCACTGTTAGAACAACATTAGGCATTTCTCTCACTACCAGGATACATGTCTGCCTCTGCAGCAGTCCATTAGCCTGAGAAGCAAAAAGCAGTTTTTAGATGCTTCTAAAGTACACAGTTACAGTATTAGTCTTTATTTTCAGTGTGTAACAGAAAAGACTAGAATGACTGATTTAACAGAATAGTCTCTAGTCAAAGATGTAATTTTATTGACTTAGCATTGACCACTGCAGAGTTAGTACTACAAGAGCATTTCTGTATGGAGCAGCTTTCCCCATAAAGCATGATGCAAAGTGAAATTGAATAGGATCACATGATCTGACTCAATTTTACTCAACAACCAGTGTGTTAGCGGGTAACATCCTTCTGTTCACAAACACCATGCTGCTCTTGTGAAATCATCTGCTTGAACCTAAAGAAGAAAAAAGGAAGCACCAAGAATGAAAGTGGGGAAAGAGACTGCAATACAGTTAGATCTGCTGCAACTTTTGGCTACGTCAATTAGGATATGATTAAAACCACCAGTTTAACAATAAACAGGTCTATTTGTTAATCCAGTAAGTCACCTAGTTTCCTAAATATGATTTGCCATGGCCATCCATGTACTATCTGTTATCCTCATTAACTTAGCTTTGGCTGACCACATTTATGGCCTTTAAAACGGGTCAGTTCTCCGAGGAATCCCCTTAACAAATTGATTTATATTCTAGGAAGAAGGAGGAGATAACAAGAGATGTGAAAATCTGTCAGCAAACCTATTAGTAAACTATGCTGCATTTGTATGTGGTTAAGTGGCAAATACTTGTTGTTTTTATCTGGTCCTCATATAAAATCCTGCTAAATTTCTAAGCAAAAACAAAGAAACAACTGAAAACCAAAAATTAATTATGAGAGAAAATCAGGGAACTGAACTCAAGGCTCCTATGAGGCTGTGAAGATAATTACCAATGTGTACACCACCAGCCTGTCCCTTTTTTTTCACTTTAAGTTCCATGTAGAAATGTGACGGGCTTTGTTGATTTAGTCTGTTATGTTTAGCTATAAAAGGTGAAAGCTAACATCATGGAGAAGAAACAATGTGTTTTAGTAATTTGCTCGTCCTAGGTGGAAAATACACTGAAGTTCCAGAAAGGAATTTAAAAGACCCAGATATTTCTCTGCACTGCCTAACTGGAATTTAAGAATACTTTTAATTGTATACATACTATTAAACACAAATAGTTTAAAATACAGTACAGGAGTATAAAAGTTATGTATTTCTTTCCAGTAATGTCTACAATGTGCTTGATGGTTACCAAATAGCTAGACTGAGAAATTATATTTCTAGATATTAAATGAAATATAATTCATAAAAATATATTTATGGTATTTTTGGTTCAATTACAAATATTATCCAGAGGTGAAGGGATTTTCTGCAAAGCTTGGACGGCATGTTTTGATTTCTAAAATAGGATGTTTGAAACTTTAACAAAATATGAACCCTACCTGTCCCAAGCTGGTCTGATACTATCAAGTGAAATATCAAAACCAAAGGAACATGTAACTTTGTTGTGGCTCACGTGAAGTTAAGTTTGGAATGATCTGAATCAAGATACCAAGTGATCTGTCAGATTCAGGTAACACCTAAGCACCACTTCTGAAAACATAACAAATAAATAAAACTGTGGAGCTGACCTAAATTGGAAGAAGAAAAGGAGTACTTGTCGCACCTTAGAGACTAACCAATTTATTTGAGCATAAGGTTTCGTGAGCTACAGCTCACTTCATCGGATGCATTCAGTGGAAAATACAGTGGGGAGATTTATATACATAGAGAACATGAAACAATGGGTGTTACCATACACACTGTAACAAGAGAGTGATCACTTAAGGTGAGCTATTACCAGCAGGAGAGCGGGGGGGGAGGGGGGGGCTGACTCATGATTTTTGAATTTTGAGGGCAGGCAATATTGAAATAGATCACCCCCACTGTAAAGAGGTGGATTGAACTCGGAACTCAATTTAGTTGTCAAGTTAGGCACGGCTGCACTATCTCAGCTTGCAGTATGTTTGGTTTCAACGGTAAAATTATTGTTCCATTTTCTAAAAACAACAGCATCATTTGAAAATTATTGAGGAAATAACCTCTTTTCAGAAAAGTATTGTCTAAGACTTACATGGTCAAATTGTTGTAGGTTTTCTCTTCCTAGTTCAAAAATTTTTCCCCAGTTCAGATGAACGTCTCTTTTAAATTCTCTTGCAATTTAAGGGAGCAGGTACATGCATGGGTGTGTGTGTAAAGAAAATAAATTTATTTTTTCTTGTCAGATTTGTATATTGACAAGTTTTCTCAATTTCCAGCTGATTACTGAAGGTTTTTGAGAAATAAGCATATGAACATTGTTTTATATTGTGCCTAAGAACCAACGTAACTGATGCCACTGCATAATACAAAATTACATTACCAGTCCTCTTAAAATTTAGCATTTCAGTATAGCTATTCCTTTAATAGCTCTTTTAATATATTTGTAAGTGTTTAAATTAGGTATATATTCCCTTTCTTTTAAATGCTGAAAGATTTCCTTGTACTATTTAATTGCTTTAATTCTGTGTGATTATGGTGGAATAAAAAGTTAGGTTAATTGTACAAAGAGGCATTGATATTCTACAATAGAAAGATACCTATACTGTACAGAAGATTCCGTGTTCTTCATACTGATAGCAATATTGTTCTTTGTGCAGGAAAATGTCTGACCAGTGATATAATTAGTTTTCTAGGATACTATTTCTGTATTTTCAACTGGTAGTTATGAAATGTAATTTTCAATTCTAACACATCTAGTAGCAGTGTACTTATAAAAGCATTATTCTTGCATCATCTAGTTCATGCTACTGCTTTCTTATTCCACATAAGGCATGGATGTTGATATGTATTTTGTAGAGAAGTAGGCATGATTCATTAAAAGAATGATATGTCTACAAGCATAGTGTAATTTAAAGAACAAAAAATGCGTTTTAAAAATATGAGTCTTTCATTTGTATTTTTAATAGTGTGCTGTCACATACATTTCCTGCTTTGATGTATGCCTGTGACCTACTCTTTTTCATCATCTTTTGTGTCCGCTCAGCATGTTTAGGTTAAAGTTGGATCACATGATATCTACTGAGAATAATGGTTATCTAACTCCCTTTGGTTTATCATCATCATCTGTCTTGAAAAACTGGCTCATTGTGTGAGTCGGTCTGCTTTTCAAAAACACATCTAATACATCGCAAGACTCAAAGCTTTTTATAGAAGTTACCACATGCTAACTGCAGACCCATATTATTTCTGTTCTGTCTGACCTATACATCAGTGTGACAATATTCTTTGATTTATATTCCTAACTAATTATGTCAAAAAGGCATTTTCTCCTAAATTTTGATGTCCTAATTCTAGAAATTTATAGCTACCTCTTGGCCAAAAAGTCATCCTCTAAAGTAGGCATGTTAGAGGCTCTCTGCTGTGATCCTCTCTACCTTCAGATGTTTCCAAAATATATTTTACTTAGTGCTGGGTTCCACTTTCCATTTTAGTGAACCTGTATTGTTACCCATGAGCACTGTATCAAGTCTGCAATATCTGTATTTTAATCCTTTGACAGTTGGCAATTCATCTCTTGTGGAGCCATGCATTTTGGAAATCAAAAGACAACTGATTCTCTGTTCTTGAGAATAGAGAATGTTCAAGGCTCCCCAACACTTCATTCTTTTCACAGGAACACAGGAATTTCCATATAGGATCACATTAGTGTTCTGTGTACCAGGCAAGTACCAGATGCTTCAGAGAAAGGTGCATGAAACCCTGTAATGAATAATTTTGAATAACCAGCCCAAGTGGGAAGTTTTTCCCTAGCATCTCTCAATTAGAGGTTGCTAATGGCATGAAGCATGAGGGCTTATATCTCTCCTCCATTTCCCCCACCCACTTCTCCTCACAATACCCATCATCAGGTTTGACAAGTGAGCGCATTCCAATATCTACAACAGTGGCAGGTTGACACCTCCATGGAGTGATGAAGCTCATCGTTTTTAAGAAACAGTATGCAAAAGGAATGGTTATTTAATGTTTAGAAAAGGTGGAAGCATTGCTACTAATGGCTATCAGAGGGTGGTCCCACCTGGAGTGTCCTCTTATGGCTGGTCATAGCAGGATACGTGTGACTGCCTCAGTTTTCCCTCTCAGGTAACCCAATGATTCCACTTCAGGCTGTCTTGCTTCAATAATATCCTTCCTTTGGGTTGGTTTATTAATAAAATCATAGTGCAACTCAGTCCATAACAAAAAGTCCCAGATATAATCAATTTCCCACACTGAATGGATATAGTTTTTAAGTCCTTACTCTTCCTAACAGGACCTTCTATCAGCCTCTGCTGGGAGTCTCACCATACCATACTCTGGTGTCTTCTGCCATACCTACACTCCTTCTCAGACCTCTTCTGTCCCTCTGTCAGCACAGCCACTTTAGTCCTTCTTGATGGTGTGAAGCCCCACTCTTCTCAGAGGGAACCCCCACAGCCTGTCTTTTTAGAGATCATCCTTGCCAGGGAAGTATCCCTCAAACCCTCACCATTCCCAGCACTCTTACTGTTCTCTTGGGTGCAGCTTTCCTGTCCTGGAGATGTTAGTGGGTAAGCCACTCTGCTGCTCCTCTGCCTTCAAATAAGTCAAGTTGGAGTGAGCTGATGAGGTACTGGCTGTGCTCACCCTGTAGCACTGGCATACATAGTAATTTCCTGGAGCAAAATGGCAAATTTTACAAAACCACTTCAAATGTATTTTAATGGACAATATTTTCCAAACAGTGCTTTATATGGTGTGAAAAGTGTGTCAGCACAAACAAGAAAAATAGAGGAAGAGCTTCCATTCACTTTGTAGAGTTATTTTATTTTATTAGCACCCCTTTGACTAGGGAATTAATATGGGAAAGGGTAGGTGTCCTTTCTACTAAAATACCTGCTTCCCCTTCTGCTCCTATTTATAGTATGATTCCTCTCAGGCCGCTGTAAGAAGGAGCCTGGCCTGAAGAATAGATTGTTGAGAGTACCACAAAGAGGAGGGAAAAAAGAGACAAATTTCTAGTGAGTTAGGCTGGCTTGAATTTCAGTCCCTGCTAAGAATATTCTTGGATTTTGTATAATTTTTTTCCTGCCTTAATCTCTTCCATGATTTTTTTTTTCAGCAATTTAATTTCATTAAAGACATGCATCTCAAATTTTTCAGAGATGTAGATCTGTTTTGGTCACCAGGAGCTAGTGGAGGGTATCAAATGTCTATGTAATGCTTTGTATTAAGGTTTTATTTATAAATAGTTGATGATGATTAATAGATGTTATAAGCATGTTACAGACATGAGGAGTGTGTATTATATAAATGGTGGTTATATCCCAAAAAATTACATTAGAAACATTAAAGTTTCAAAGTCAAGCATTCAAAAGTTTGGAAATTTGAGAGTTAAATTTGCCTGTGCACCTTTAATCAGCTTCTTTGTAGGTATTATGTTAGTCTTTAATTACATGATCATTACATCCTATATTTTCCATAGGAGCTTGGCTCCTGCCTGTTCCCTTCCTCCCTATTCTGCTACTGCTTCTTCCGTCCCCCTCCCCAGCTCTTGCCCCGTCTATCCACCCCACTCCTCTGTCTGACTCCTGTCCCTTGGCCCGTTCCTCTGCTTCTGTCCCCCAACCCCTCCTAGCCTCTCCTTCTCAATCCTCCCTACCCACCCCAACACACACTGCCTGGGATCAGCAGGAGAAACACTGAGAGCACATGAGAGACAATCTCTCTGCTTTGAGTTACAGTGCTTAGTGCCACAGTGACCCTAGGCAGGTGGAAGAAGCAGTTGCAAGGGAAAGTCCTGCTAAAGCTCTGCAGCCCCAGGATGGAGCATGCTCAGCCACTCTGTGGGGATGATGCGTATGTGGTCTGGTCTGCCCATAGGAGCTATGAGGGGATGGAGCATGTTCAGCATAGTTAGAATCTTTGGAGAATTGAGCTGCAAACTTCTAACAAGTCTTTACTGGGCCTGGGTGAACTGAGATTTTCAGAGGTTTATAACGTGGCCAGGTTTGGGGATATTTTATGGCAAAAGTCATATTATTGACACTACAGTGATCCCACTGCCAGATTTCAAGTCCCTGCTAGGGCTACTCTTGGAAGAAATCTTTTACATGGGCAAAACAATGTTTTTTTTGTTTTTGCTAACCTTTTTCTCAGAAATGGCTGAATCGTTTTTGCAGAAACTTTCAAAACAAATTCTGCCTGAGGCAGACATCCAGTATGGAAAACTTCAGCCTGAACAGTTTAAGTTTGGCAAAGTTATAAGCACCCAAAAACACAGTCTTTATATAATAGGAAGTGGCAAGCTACATTAACTATAGGCATCACTACTTGCACTGCCTATAATAAACACATTGGTGGAAGCAATCTGTTGACTTGCTGGATTCTACAGGAATTGATTGATCATTTATTAACTCTAACTACTTATAAAGGTCTCTCTAATATAGCCTACTAGTGTAGGATTTGAGACCTCTGCTGCTTTGGACGGGAATCAGAATTCTGTAGAAAATAGGGTGCTTACATGTGCTGTGGTACAAAGGGCTTCCCGGCTTTTTTGGTATTTCTTTTCAGTTGTACAGTAGCCATATTAACTGAAGGAAGCAGGTGCCTTAATTACTTAGTTTCCACTAACAGTTGGTTGATTAATTCTTAACAGAAAGCAAAAACATTTTCATGCCTAATTTGCTTAGTTTTCAGTTAGAATGAGGGAAGAAAAATAGCTTCCTTTCACAGTATAGTACAGTATTATTTTGCCACAGTCCTAAGACTCTCTGAAAAATGAATAGATAGTCATGTTGTGAACTTCAGTGTCAAAACTATATAATGTTGTATCTGCTCCTGCAAGGTGCTGAGCACCCTCAGTTCCCATTGTAGTCTGTGCAACGAAGCTAAGCACCTTGTCCTAAGTACTTGACAGCTCACAGGACTCTAGACAGGGACATCAGAACAGGGAAGGCCAGGGCATCACAGTTGCCCCACTTTTTACTGGTGGTAAGGGTGAGCGATGGGAGGGAGAGGCGTGAGCAGGGGGCAGGGCCTCAGGGGAAAGAGGCAGTGCTGGGCCTTGGGGGAAAGAGGTGGCATGGGGGTGGGGCCTTGGGAGAAGGTGCAGGGCCTCAGGGGAAGGGGTGGTGTGGGGAGGCGAGGCCACGGTTTTGGGCGCCGGCGGCCCCACATACGCACACTTTTAGGAAGCTTCTGCCATTCCTGACTCTAGAAGCATATAATACATTTAGTAAAGCACTGCATGTATTGTGTGTTCGTGTGTACGCACGCGCATGTAAGATGAAATGAAATATATTTAATTATTTTGGCTAGTTTAACAGGACAGTTTTATAAGAAGCTAAACTTCAAGATTTTGGCCATGGCCACTTTCATGGGTCCGACAGTAGTGTTATCAATAAGTAAAAACCCAATTTTTGCTTTAGTCTTTTACCTCTGCCTTTGCAAACCTATAATAAAATCCCTGTGAAATATTGTTAAATGCTAGTGCGACACCTGCTTTGTTGCTTCCTTTTTGGTACTAGTGTGGTGTGAGGTTGAATTTTTTGTTTTGTTCCCAGCTGTGATGTCAGATTTGCGTCCACCTGGTCAGTTCACCAGTCATGAGCATAACTTCTCGTATATTGCCTTGCTAGAAAGGCAATTATACTGTGTCTATTTTCAAGTGATGTTATTTTTTTCTCAGTGTTTAAAAAAAAAAAAGTTTAAAATGTAAAGGGTTGTTTATATTCTCCTCCTGACATAGAGACCTGCTGCCTCAGTTAATGTAGAATGTGGGTTGTGCTTGCCATATTCATGAATAACTTCTGTGTTCTTAGTTACTTGCTTATTTACTGTCTTCCAACTCTTTCTGTCTCTTTTTTGTTTCCATTCCTCCTTGTACACTTCTGAACTTGAGTAAATTTATGAAGGTATACTGAGATGACTGCTAAGAGTCAATAAAGTTGCCGGTCTCTGTTTCAGTAGGAATTTTTTATAGCTGTGTTTTTGAATGTCCAAATTTAAATATTTTAAATATGTGAAATAAGAAAGTAGAAACTGCTGTGTATTAAAGATATGTTAGAAGAATTCTTTGCTTGGATGTAGCCTTATTTGTATATACATGTCTGTTCTGTTTCCTGCTGTGATATGTTTTTCCAAGACATCAGAAGGAAATGTGGAAGGATGGGCCTGCTTTTTAGAGGGCGGAGGGTGTGGGGGGGAGGGGAAGGAAATGGAATTAGAACAAGCTAGATACAGGTACAGTACTTAATGTTTACCTGTGTTCATATGTTTAAATACCTTTTAAAAATTTTTATACCCAAATAAAGTTGAGTGTGAAACGCTCACGGCAGTTTCTAGTTACTTCTTTTTAAAGTTGTTTTATATTTGTTCAGTGAAGTGATCATTAATAAAGGATGAGATCTTATAGTTGTTGGATGGATGGGCTAGGACCTAGCTGGTCACGGACAATCCTAACACATTTTTAAGCATGAGGTGCCCTGTCTACACTGCAAAGGCTTCGTAAAATCATATTATATTATTTAAAACAAAGTAGCTAACATGTTTTAATGAGCAACCTCATAACCATAGGGAATACAAAATGGTCAAGTGTATTTTTTTGAGTTGATGATGCCCCTTGAACTGAGCAATATGTAATTATTTTAATTGTTATGGTGTAGTATGTGTAAGTGCAATGAGAAGTCTTTACAACTTGTAAACGATTTTGTCTAAAGGACATGTATGCGTCGGGGAGAGGGGACTTTTTTTTTTTACTGTTTCCTGGAAGGAAACTGTGGCCTTCAGCTCATTGTAATAACATCATTTCAAGACACGTAGCATTTGCTTAAGAAATTTGTGTAGTCTGTTTCCTAAGAAAGACTTAACTGTTCTTAGCTAATGTTAATGCCTTCCTCATGAGCTTAATAAAACTCCACCGACTTTCAATAATATGGAAGAATTGGATGTTTAACCAGGATCCTGAACATGTATTTCAGGTGGAGAATTCCAAAGACAATGAAGAGAATATCCTGCAAAGAGAAGTTCCCCTCAGGCAGTCTCGACGAAGGTTTAGGAAGATTAACCAGCGGGGAGAACGTCAGACCATCACAGACAATGTGGATGCTAGCAGTTATCTTTCGGTGAGCACGTTTTCTATTAACAAAAACTGATCAGCCTAGTTGGTTTCTCATTGTCTGAGCATTTGGGTCTTTTAGGGTCAAAGACAGAAGGAGATAAAAATGTTAGTTTGTTTTTATTTTATCTGTAAACATTTTTCTCCTTGGAGAACACAGAGAACACTTTGGATTTTATAGCTATAGGTGACAGTTCAGGTTCAGCAGTTCAGAGCAAAAATGCTTTGGTTTATGGATCTGCAGCTGTGTGTAATAGTGAAAATGCTTAGAAGGCCATTGGTCAGTGAAAAGGATTGTCCTCCTCAAAGACCTCCATGGATACTTGGTTGTTGTTTTTGCAATATCTTTAAATCAAGTACTCATCCTAAAACGTTGAGATTGTTTTTTCTATTCAGTTTAGATCATGTTGAAAAGTATTTTATGAAATCCCAGCTACTGTACAATATGAAGGCATATCTTGATGTTTCACCTGTTGTTCAATTCGGTATAAAGATCGGAGAGTTTACTTGAAAATAGCAGAATTTGGTGAGGTGAAATTAGCCATCCGGTAGGGTATTTGCCACACTAAATATTGCCACACTAAATATTACTAAATATATAAATCTGTTTTGTGCCAAGGTAAATACAGCTGTGATTCTCAGGCCACAATATTTTTTCTACAGGTTTCTGTTTTCCACTAGTGTTGTGTAATTGCATGCTAAAATCCTGTTAGTGGTGGGTTGTATGTGTGTGGTCCACACAAAAGGTTTCATTTGAAAGTAACTGTTCTAGATGTTTTGTTGATTTGACATTAAATCAGGTTACCAATAAATCAAACAAATTATCATGAAAAATGTTCACATTACCAGAAATTATACTTTCTGCTATTTTATAATATTAGGGTTTAGTGGAGCAAAATTTTAATGAGTCTTCAGGCCAGAAAAAGGAAAACAAATTAAGTAACTCTCTCAAACAAAAAAATACAAACCAAAACAAAAAACCCACAACCTTGATGGTCTCTTCTAGTTGGGAGGCTTGCAAAGCATTTGAAACACAATCATTAAACCTGAAATTCAACTACTTTCTGACTATATTTGAGTAAATTAGTTTTTTGGCATGTGATTAATGTTTTTAGAAGATAATTTTAAAAATTCCAAAACATTGGCACTTCAGGGAGTATAGGTTATGTTGGCATTTGTCTTCTAAGCAGAAAGGCTATTGTTGCTGTAATTGTGTATACTTTAGGTTCAGCTTCCTGTATCTCCTCATTTCAGGATGTGTGATGTATTCTGTTCTGTGTCAAGAATTAGTAAACAAACTGAGCTAGTCACTGAAGTGAGAATTTATGTCTCCTAGCTCTGGGAAATGCCTAAGGGTTTGATCATGGATGAAGGTCTAGCCTTTGTGATTGTGACAAAATATACATCTTTCTTCATCCATTGCATTTCTTATTTAAGGCTGAATCAGCACAGAAAATAGTAGTTCTCAAAGTTTTCATCCTTTGACCACTTTGTAAGGAAGAGAGAATCTTGTGACCAACAGATCCTGTGATTCTGTCTGTATGATTTTGACGGGTACAAGAATTGACAGTGTCAGCTATTTTAGGCACCAAGTTTAATTCCATGGAGTTTGGTTGCACAAACTACATTTCTGGAAGAAAATCTGTCAGTTGGTTATCTCAGCTGGTTAACAGCTGACTGAAGTAAAAACCAGTATCATTTATAGATCATGAGATTTTGCTACCTGTATGACAGTTTCAGATAATTTCTGTAGCAAAAAAGCTTTTCAGTGGACAAATCGACTGATGACTAAGAAATCAAAACATAATAGAATACATTTACCTGCTCCACATTCAGCAAGTAACAAAATTATAAAAAGGAAAAAAGTGTGTGCAGATTTCACTAAATTTAGTCAAAGTTTTGTAAAATAATTAGGTAAAATATCTTGTATTAAATAATATGGTTTCTTCTTTATATGCAGATATAACTCCCATTAGCGTTGGTGTGAGTTACTTGTGCACACTGAGTAGCGAATATACTGCTAATATAAGATCATTGGTTCCCTAAGGTTTTGAAAATCTCAGATAAAGCATTGACTCTCTCATAATTACCTTTTCACATTTGAGCATATCAATACATACATTTTTACCATCTGACAGTAGTTCATAATTACCGTCCTTATATCTGTCTATAACACTATGCACTGGGGATATCTCTATATATAATTGTGATTGCAGTTGCAACTTGATCAATGTCAGCTTTTCAGGAACAAATGATGAAAAAATAACAAGCAGTAGACAATGTGTGAAAAGATTTTCAGGAATCAAACTCTGAAAAACCTTATATATTTAACTGTTTGTTATTAAATGTGGTGTAGAGAAACTTTGACTGTAGTTCGCAATAGGCAAGACATTGCAATAGCATCCCTTCCAAAGCTGGAAAGTTGTTTACAAACTTTCCAACAAATTTGCCCCATGACAAGATTATAATTAATAATTGCAGTACGTTATTTCACTTTTCTGCCTGCTGCTAACTGCTCTTTGATAGAGGCTGAATGTGGTTTGATAGATCTTGTATCTAAGCCCTATTTAATGATCACATTATTCCATATTGCACGCATTGTGTTACATTCATGGTATAAATCAGTTCATTTTAGGTATTTGTATTTAAAGTCCTGTAGTCCATGAGTCTTGGGGGGCAGTCTAGACCAAGCAGGGGTGGTCATGACTTGTCCTGCAACCTGCCTTACAATGCTCACACCGAGCCTACAAGCATGCAGATCACACCTGAAGGGTCTGTGTGCTAGACAGCACTTGTTCAGCAGCTCTGACCCCAGCAAGCAGTCTACAGCCCTACTCTGGTCTTGGCTACAACCAGCAAGGTGACCCCAACGCACTCCCAGGCCCGAATTTTCCCAAAGCCACGTATTCTGTAACGTCCTATCCGTCTCCTGGACAGTTCAGAGAAATAATATAGTTCATTTGTTCTTGTAAAGAGACAAAAAGCACATCACAGCTTATTAATTGGGGTAAATACACCCTTCCCTTTAAACACAGCACTGAGTTGGTCTAGAGTAAAAATAAAACAAATTCATTAACAATAGAACATAGATAAGTGATGCCAAGTAAAAGGAATAAAGATAGGGTTACAAGCAAATAAATGTGAAAACACACATCTAAAAATCTAAAACTTAATCTAGCATGGTACAAGCTTTGTTCAAGATGGTTTCTCTGACCAGTCTGCGTTCTTCCCAGTCATGGCTAGCTTTTCCTCAGTCAGGACCTTCCATAGAGGGTAAAATATCTTTGCCAAAGCATGCTTTTCACCTATGTTCAGTTTCCAGAGACTTAAAACCTCCTGCATGTGGTTGAAGGACCCATCTTTCTCAGGTTGCAAGAGCTCTGTTCCATTGTGTCTGTCTTGTGATGGATGCCAAAGATGACTTCTGTCTTTGCTTATATCTTCCAAAGTTCAGTAGCTTTGTTTCAAGAGGTAGGATGACCTCCTGCTGTTTTTTCTTCCTGTGTCTTCTCATCCCCTTGTTGATTTCTATGTAAATGAGACTTTCATTGTTTTTGCAAAAAGAAAAGGAGTACTTGTGGCACCTTAGAGACTAACCAATTTATTTGAGCATGAGCTTTCGTGAGCTACAGCTCGCTGTAGCTCACGAAAGCTCATGCTCAAATAAATTGGTTAGTCTCTAAGGTGCCACAAGTACTCCTTTTCTTTTTGCGAATACAGACTAACACGGCTGTTACTCTGAAACCTGCCATTGTTTTTGGTCACACCTTGCTTAATTTACATAGGAAACAGGTAAATGGCTGCCATCTCTCCTGTCTGAGAGGGAACCTGTTTCTCCCTGTTTAGCCACAGACTGTAAAGCATAATATCATTAAGTATTCATATTTCTCATATAGCGTTAATACATACATTTCACAATCATATGGATCACCACTGTGCCATTAGCTTCCAGAAAAAAGCCTCACTTTATACATTTGTATAATAAAGTAATATTGTATACAATCAGTTGATTCAATTGTTTATCACTTGAGATTCAGCCCCCATGCCTTTATAGAGCAGTAAGCCTTTGAAATGGATTCTTCTGATTTACCCCTCAAAGTAAAGTTTATTCAAGCTGTGAAGAAGGTGACATGGAGTCTGGTAGTAAAGGAAGCTTTACGTTCTTTCTTCCCACACTTGTTGTTAGCTTAATATTTTTGTTTACCTAATCTGTAAAAATGGACCATTGTTGTCTTTGCCTGAAGACTGGGCTGGTCAGAGAATCAAATACATATTCCTTTAGCTAAGGCAGACCTGTTTACCAACTCCCCTGACATGCCTCTCATAATTTCAGCATATATTCATAACTTTTTATGTACACTCTGTGTATCCATTATGCAGGAATATTAATGATCTGTGAGTTAGTAGTTTTCCAATGATATCTTACATGACAACTTTTTAAATACAGATTATAACCATAGTGAGTTGGGGTACACCGAATTGGTCAGGCCAGCTGAAACTCATTACCTGATACCATTGAATTCTTTGCCCTCTGACACTGGGATGCTCTGTAGGTCATAAGTATACAACATAGCATTATTTATGTGAGTTTGAGGGTATGTCTACACAGGGATTAAAAAAAACCTGCAGCTGGCCTTGGTCAGCTGACTCAAACTCACGGGGCTTGGGCTGCCGGGCTGAAAAATTGTTGTTGTATAGACTCTTGGGCTGGAACCCAAGCTGTGGGACCCTGCGAGGGTGGAAGGTCCCAGAGCTCGGGCTCCAGCCCGAGCCTGAAACTATACAACAATTTTTCAGCCCCTCAAGCCCAAGTCAGTGGACGCAGGCCAGCTGCAGTAGTGCCGCGGGTTTTTTATCCTTGTGTAGATGTAGCCTGAATGCTGTCTGGCACGTGTAACTTTTTAATCTCTAAGGGTATTTCTCCATTGCGCATGGACACACACAGACACAAAAGTGTGTTCTTAACTTGGGCTAAAATTGCAGTGAAGACACAACAGTTCAACTTATAACTCAAGTTGGCAGCTTGAATTCAGCCCCAGGTATTGTATAGCCTATAACTCAAGCTGCTAACCCTAGTTAAATGCCATTTGCATTGTCTGCACACTGCTAATTTAATCTGAGTTAGCTACCCCAAGTTAATAAAACACCGTTTTTTGTTGTTGTTTTGTTTTTTGCTGTGAAGACCTAACCTAGAACTAAACTTTTATTTGTTCATGGTTCAGAGTTTCAGTAGGTTTGCCCCAGTCTAAAACTCCCTTTTGTTATTCCTATGCATGGGGACTCTCCATGTTGCCCCCTTAACCTCTTAAATATGCAAATTTCTGCAATTAAATGCAGTGTGACTCATGATTAAGAATAAGGTTAATCTTTGTTTTTATAAAACATAACTTGTTAAGTGCCACTGTTCAGACACTTGAGTTTGCAGCTGGTGCATGTCTGGAACTCCTATTTATGTCAGAGGAAGTTTTATACACAGAGCAGCTGCAGATCTAGTCCCATATTAGTCATTTGTCTCCCAAATAGTTTTAATTTAACTTTATTAAAGTATTTTAAACTCTTAATTTCCCAATGACTGTTACTTGGTATTATGGGGAAAAGCACTAGAAGCTAAGAGGGTTATTTTAGTAAACTACATGAATTTACAATAATTAAAATGCAAATTGCAATAACAGTGCAGAGTTCCTCTTGCATTTTGCTTATATTGCCTTCTCTGTGCATTCATATTTTTCCTTTTAATGTAGGTAATTTAAAAATGGTTAAAGGAAAAAAATGGACCAACGTTGGCTTAGTTAATTTAGTTTTGTGAAAGTGGAAGTTTGCATGTTCATTTGTATAGTTTACAGATTCTTTTCTTAGTATATCCTTGCAGGTTCTCAGAGTTGTGTGTCAACAGCAGTATTTCTACTCTCTGGAAATATCAGTGGATTTTTTCCCCCTAACAGGATGAAAAACTGATTTTATAATGGGAAGGTTTATCCCTCCCTTTCCCTCACTCACGCAGAAGACATTTTACCATTTACATAGATTTGTACTCTATTTATAACCAGACATGAGTTTATTTTCACATTACTTCTGCTAGGTAGATACATTTATCCCCGTTTGGCAGGTGGGCAGACTGAGACAGAGACCAAGGAGACCTAGCAGATCAGGAGCAGTAGTAGTTCCCAGTCCAATACTCAGTCTGATAGACAATGTTACCAGCCTTTTTAATTTAAAAAAATAATCATCCCAATGGGCATAGATGGAATATGCACTAAATAAATTATGGTTTGTTTTTTATAATCGGTCTCATAAGGGTAGTCATTTATTTAGTAAGCATTTCTGACAGACATGGAAAAACTAGAACCAGGTCACAACAATTTACACGTTTCAGGGGATCACTGTCAAAAGTACAGCTTTTGTAAAATTTAACTTTAATAATACATAATTTATAATCTAATGGCATATGGTGGTTTAAAAAAAATTCTGTCATTATGTGGAAGCAGCTAGGATGTTTTTTAAATGTAACATTTTAGCCAAGTTGGTCCCAGGATATTAGAGAGACAAAGTGGGTGAGGTAATATCTTTCTGCTGGTGAGAGAGACCAGCTTTTGAGTTTACACAGAGCTCTTCAGCAGGTCTAGGAAATGCAGGCTTGGTCTACACTACAGAGTTACGTCAACCTAAGGCAGGTTATGTTGACCTAATTCTGTAAGCGTCTACACTGCAATGTTGCTCCCACTGATGAAAGTCTCCCACTACACCAAATTAATAACTCCACCTCCATGAGAGGCATAGTACTTAGGTTGATGTAGTTAGGTCACTAACAGTGTAGTTTAGACACTGCATTGCTTACATCAGACTGTTCTAGCTGTCAGTCCCTGGTGCCAGACAGCCAGATCCCAACCACACCAGGGCTTGGGCTGTCAGTGCCCCACAAATGCCCCTACTGACAATTAAATCGGTACAAGCACTCCTAGTGAGGACATGCACCACTAACAAAAGGAGCTAGTGCGGACGTGCACAAATCAATTTAATTACTGTAGGTGCTGTACATCGATGTAACTTATGTTGACTTAATTTTGTACTGTAGACTTGTCCGTACTCAGAGCATCACAGTGAAATACAAGGTAGAACAGATTGTTTAGCAGAAGTAATTCACCTTGAATGGTTCCTTGAAATGTGTGTTAAGTGGCCTGTTAACACCTCTCCAGTCATTTGAGGTAGGGGGAAGCTGTGGGGTGGGTTTAGTGGGCTGTAGACTGTTGTAATAAGCCATAAATCTAGTCTCTCTATTCAGTCCATGTTTGTTAGTGTCTAGCAAAGTTATGAATTAATTTCCTAGGCTTGACTTTTAAAGGCGTTGTGAAGGTTTTCTATGAGAATTTCAAAGGAAACCTGTACCACACTTTCAAAAGATTAGCCTGGGAGGTAAATTTTATTTAGCTGTGACACTCAGTACATTTCCCTGACCTGAAGAAGAGCTCTGTGTAAGCTCAAAAAATTGTCTCTCGCCAACTGAAGTTGGTCCTATAAAAGATATTGCCTCACCCATCTTGTCTCACGTTTTAAATGTAAAAATTTAATGGAAATAATACGTACTGCAAATAATACAATAAATTATAAAATACACAAGTATCTACCAAGAAGTTGTGATCACTTACATCTCAACCTCTTCCTTATTAATAGCACAGTACTGTATATTTTAAACTAACATTGCCCTTTCTCTGAAACATAGCAGTTTAACTCTTTTATACTAAGTGGATGAGAAGGTGTAAGAGATATCCCAAAGAAATGCCAAGATTGTGCTATGTTTTCTTAATCCTAGAAATGCAGGACTGGAAGGGATCTCAGTAGGTCATCTAGTCTAGTCCCCTGCACCGAGGCAGAACGGAGTCTGGGAAAGTGGCAATTCCTGTGCTTGGGCAGCATAGGCAGTGCTCCCTCTGTATGCCCCGGGGGTATAAATTGCCCCAAAGTGAGGGGAAACAGGGCACAGAATCTTAGAATTATAGATTTGAGAGGGTTACGTGAGACAAGCATTACGAAAGTCGAGATACTGTAAATGACATCTACTGTTCCTCCCTCCCACCCCCATCCCCCAGGCTTGTTAACCTGTCAAAGGAGGACATTTGGTTGGTTTGACATAATTTGTTCTTGACAAATCCATGTCGACTGTTACTTTGCCTTTATTTACTTCTAGGTGCCTGCAAATTGATTGTTTGATTATTTGCTCCATTATCTTTCTGGGTACCAAAGTTAAGCTGGCTGGTCTCGAATTCCCTGGGTTGTATTTATTCCCCTTTTTATAGATAGGTACTCTTTTTGGCTTTTCCAGTCATCAGGTATCTTTCCAGTCCTCCATGAGTTCTCAAAGATAATTGCTAATGGGTCAAAGATCTCTTCAGCCAGCTCCTTAAGTATTCTAGGATGTATTCCACATGTATTTCGTGTACTTTAATCTTCACATCTCTTTTAAATAATAATTTTGGCGGCATATAGAGGTATCCATTTTTACAGCAGTCTGCTAATGAAGAGTACTTGAGTGGCAAATTTCTTGTTCTTTTAAATATATCGTACATTAAGTAATGTAATCCTGTTCAGAGGATCTTGTTGTTAATCTAGAATATCTTGTAGTTGGGAGAGAACATATCACTTGTTTGGGTGGTGGGAGGAATAAGAACTAGCATACCGGATCAGAACTAATCCAATACATTCTCTCTACCCATGTAAAATGCTTAATCTACGTGTTTTGTAATCTGTTTTAACTATGATTTTAATTATAGCCAATTTTACCTGGTACTGAAACAAGGCTTACTGATCTGTAGTTTCCAGGATCACCCCAACCACTGTTTTGGGTTTTTTTTTGTTTTTAAAAAGATTTAAAAAGATAACCACCCTCTAGTTATATGGAATAGCAATCTTTTCCACCATGATTTCAACAATTTCCATCCCACCACCAACCTCAGCCTGGTCCAGTCCACACAAGAGATACACTTCCTGGACACTACAGTGCTAATAAACAATGGTCACATAAACACCACCCTATACCGGAAACCTACTGACCGCTATTCCTACCTGCATGCCTCCAGCTTTCACCCTGACCACACCACACGATCCATCGTCTACAGCCAAGCTCTGCGATACAACCGCATTTGCTCCAACCCCTCAGACAGAGACAAACACCTACAAGATCTCTGTCAAGCTTTCTTACAACTACAATACCCACCTGCGGAAGTAAAGAAACAGATTGATAGAGCCAGAAGAGTTCCCAGAAGTTACCTACTACAGGACAGGCCTAACAAAGAAAATAACAGAACGCCACTAGCCGTCACCTTCAGCCCCCAACTAAAACCCCTCCAACGCATTATTAAGGATCTACAACCTATCCTAAAGGATGACCCAACACTCTCACAAATCTTGGGAGACAGGCCAGTCCTTGCCTACAGACAGCCCCGCAACCTGAAGCAAATACTCACCAACAACCACATACCACACAACAGAACCACTAACCCAGGAACTTATCCTTGCAACAAAGCCCGTTGCCAATTGTGCCCACATATCTATTCAGGGGACACCATCACAGGGCCTAATAACATCAGCCACACTATCAGAGGCTCGTTCACCTGCACATCCACCAATGTGATTTATGCCATCATGTGCCAGCAATGCCCCTCTGCCATGTACATTGGTCAAACTGGACAGTCTCTACGTAAAAGAATAAATGGACACAAATCAGATGTCAAGAATTATAACATTCATAAACCAGTCGGAGAACACTTCAATCTCTCTGGTCACGCAATCACAGACATGAAGGTCGCTATCTTAAAACAAAAAAACTTCAAATCCAGACTCCAGCGAGAAACTGCTGAATTGGAATTCATTTGCAAATTGGATACTATTAATTTAGGCTTAAATAGAGACTGGGAGTGGCTAAGTCATTATGCAAGGTAGCCTATTTCCTCTTGTTTTTTCCTACCCCCCCCCCGATGTTCTGGTTTAACTTGGATTTAAACTTGGAGAGTGGCCAGTTTGGATGAGCTATTACCAGCAGGAGAGTGAGTTTGTGTGTGTATGGGGGTGGGTTTTTGGAGGGGGGTGAGGGAGTGAGAGAACCTGGATTTGTGCAGGAAATGGCCTAACTTCATTATCATGCACATTGTGTAAAGAGTTGTCACTTTGGATGGGCTATCACCAGCAGGAGAGTGAATTTGTGTGGGGGGGTGGAGGGTGAGAAAACCTGGATTTGTGCTGGAAATGGCTTTTAGATAAGCTATTACCAGCAGGACAGTGGGGTGGGAGGAGGTATTGTTTCATATTCTCTGTGTATATATAGAGTCTGCTGCAGTTTCCACGGTATGCATCTGATGAAGTGAGCTGTAGCTCACGAAAGCTCATGCTCAAATAAATTCGTTAGTCTCTAAGGTGCCACAAGTACTCCTTTTCTTTCTGCATATTTTTGTTAGCAGTTCAGCCATATCCATTATTAAATTCCTTCAGAACTCTCAGGCAAATAACATCCAGTCCTTATAGTGTATTGCTCTTCTGTACTTCAGTTTGTTCCAGCGCCTTGTCTTTTGGCACTTCAAACTTTGATAGTGTCTCATCTTTATTACTTGAAGAGTAGGGGTGAAATCCTGACCCCAAGGAATTCAATGAGAGTTTTGCCATTTACTTCAATAGGGGCCAAGATTTTACCCTAGGTATCTTATCAGCATCTTTTGAAGTGAAGACTGATGCAAAGAGGTAATTTAGCTTCTCTGTTTTTGATACTTATTTGTTTTTTTGGTCATAGGAACTTTGAAGAGCCCATCTAACATAGTGAATGCCAGTGAAAAAGAGGAAGGATCAGAGGCTAAAATAGGGAAAGAACATGTTAAAAATCACTTAGACAAGTTAGCTGTCTTTAAATCACCCCAGTGCCTGATTAAATACATCCTAGAATGCTCAGGGTGCTGACTGAGGAGATATCTGAGCCATTAGTGATTATCGTCAAAAAGTCATGGAAGATGGGAGAGATTCCAGAGGACTGGAAAATGGCAAATATAGTGCCAATCTATAAAAAGGGAAATAAGGACAACCTGGGAAATTACAGACCAATCAGCTTAACTTCAGTACCTGGAAAGATAACCGAGCAAATAATTAAGCAATCAATTTGCAAACAACTAGAAGATAATAAGGTGATAAGTAATTGCATAGATTTGTCAAGACCAAATTGTGTCATAGCAACCTAATAGCTTTCTTTGACAGGGTAACAAGGGTAACCTTGTGGATGTGGTGGAAGCGGTAGATGTGGTATATCTTGACTTTAGTAAAACTTTTGATAAACAAACTAGGGAAATACAACCTAGATTGAGCTACTACAAGGTGAGTGCATAACTGGTTGGAAAACCGTTCCCAGAGAGTGGGGTGGGGGGAGAGAAAACCTTTTGTAGTGATAAACACCCATTTTTTCATGGTCTGTGTGTATAAAAACATCTTCTGTGTTTTCCACAGTATGCATCCGATGAAGTGAGCTGTAGCTCACGAAAGCTTATGCTCAAATAAATTGGTTAGTCTCTAAGGTGCCACAAGTACTCCTTTTCTTTTTGCGAATACAGACTAACATGGTTGTTACTCTGAAGCCGTTCCCAGAGTGTAATTATTAGTGGTTCACAGTCAAGCTGGAAGAGCATATCAATTGCAGTCCCTCAGGGATCAGTTCCGGGTCTGGTTCTGTTCAATATCTTCATCATTGATTTAGATAACGGCATAGAGAGCACACATACAAAGTTTGTGGACGATACCACGCTGGGAGGGGTTACAAGTGCTTTGGAGGATAGGATTAAAATTCAAAATGATCTGAACGAACTGAAGAAATGGCATGAAGTAAATAGGATGAAATTCAATAAGGACAAATGCAAAGTACTCCACTTAGGAAAGAACAATCAGTTGCACACATACAAAATGGGAAATGACCTGCCTAGGAAGGAATACTGTGGAAAGGGATCTGGGGGTCATAGCTGATCACAGACTAAATATTAGTCAACAGTGTAACACTATTGCAAAAAAAAAAAAAAAAAAGCAAACATCATTCTGGGATGTATCAGCAGGAGTGTTGTAAGCAAGACACAAGAAGTAATTCTTCCGCTTTACTCTGCGGTGATTATGCCTCAGCTGGATTATTGGGTCCAGTTCTGGGTGCCATCGTTCAGGAAAGATGTGGACAAATTGTAGAGAGTCCAGAGAAGAGCAACAAAAATGATCTAGAAAACATGACCTATGAGGTCAGACTGAAAAAAGTGGCTTTATTTAGTCTGGAGAAAAGAAGATTGAGAGGGGGCATGATAACAGTTTTCAAGTACATAAAAGGTTGTTACCAGGAATAGGGAGGTAAATTGTTCTCGTTAACCTCTGAGGATAGGACAAGAAGCAATGGACTTCTAAACCTCCCTTACTGCAATTGGTTGGACATTAGGAAGAACTTCCTGACTGTCAGGGTGATTAAGCACAGGAATAATTGCCTAGGGAGGTTGTGGAATCTCTGTCATTGGAGATTTTTAAGAGCAGGTTAGACAAACACCTGTCAGGGATGGTCTAGATAATACTTAGACCTTCCACGAGTGCAGAGGACTGGACCAGATGACCTCTCGAGATCCTTTCCAGTCCTATAATTCTACAATAGCCACTTATGTCTTCTAACTTAGATGTTAACATTTTGTCGGCTGTAACGGCTCATGTTCTTTTCCATGAGCTGGATTACATGTATTAGTAGACAGGTCTTCAGTGTTTGTAGATTTGTTGAGAACATATATTGGGGAAGAACCCAAGCAAAAACTCATGTCAATTGTTAGGTGTTTGCATTTGTGGCCTTTTCATGTCATTTTAAATTTTTATTTGTGCGAGCAGAAAGAAGCTGCGTCTGTGGTATATTCATTTCCTGAACAGTCTAGAAGGAACAGACTAGTTTATCTTTTGTTTATGCATTAGATCTAAATTAAGTCTGCAGTTTGCATGCCGTGTTAACGTTTAGAGGAAAGAGGAATGTGTGTCTGGTTTGTAGGCCTGGCCACAGTACATTTCACAAAACTGCAGCAAAATTTGTCTGAGAGACTAGACTGCTAACTGCTGAATCTGTGAGCTAGAAACCAGAATTATTGCAGGGCTGACATCCTTGTCTTGGAGAGTGGGGAGAGGACTTAGATAGTTGTATCACTTACAGAGTGCTGTTAACTGATGGTGTCAACTGTTAGAGGAAACTGCTTGTCTGACTAAATGCCAATTCATTGACTAAGAGAGGCAGAATATAACAGATTTAAAATGGCATCCAAGATTACTGCACGAGGAAGAAGATAAACTATCTAATACTCACTGATGATTTTGCCATGATGGCTTCTTTATTGTACCTTTTCTTTCATTTTTAAGGGTGGGAAGGTCCACCAAATGTTTGTATTAATCAAGTTTTCACTTATTTTATTGTCTGTATTTATTAATTTTTCAATGCTGATTCTGTTAGTTTTATCAGCTGCACCACCATCAAACACTTGTCTATGGCATAGTATGTCACTGGTTATAGTTATCATTAGCAGGAACTTGAATGCTCAATGGTGCAATGCATTAAATTTTTTTTGATAATTTGTATAAACCACAGGTGCTTTCCAGATGGCCAGCCAAATCAATTAATGTGTGTGTCTGCAGTCTGCAAAAGATTGGCGGTTATGAACTATTACTACATAGAGTAGAAAAAGTATATCTGAAAATCCTATTTTGTATCCTTAAAGGTTTACTGTCAAGTAACAAGACAGAATATGTAGCTTTCAAAATAGCACATTTTGATATTTTGAAAACTATATACTGTTATTAAATGTCCTTCTGGTAATCCCTGTATATATTGTCTTTAAAACTGATCTTCCCAAAAATGAAAATTGTTTTAAAAAGTGACACATAATTAGTGCAACCCTAATACATTCATAACACAGTATTTATATTATTAGAATCTTACATTCCGAAGGATCCCTTAGTGCTTTAGACTTTACAGATTATATATAAAATCTCTCTCTCTCTCATATGTATAGACAGATTGTATACAAAAGCAAATGTGTCTGCTGCAGAAATCCAACCAGCTCTGGGGTGAAACTTGCACCTATTTAATGGCATACAAGAATATTACATAACAAGTGAAGAAAACTATATCCCATTGAGACTGCGGGGAATTTATTTTAGGCGGGCACCTGTATTTACTCAAATTGGAATTTGGCCAGGTTCCTAGAATTAACAGTCCTCCCATTCTTTCAAAAATATGCCAGGATATATTTTAACGATCATGTATGTCAGCAGCTGTTTATTATATTGCCTCTGAAAGATTGCACAGTTTCCTAAATGTTGGGTAGGACACTTTTATCACAGACTCAGAGGTGAAGCTTGTTATCGACTGAATCTCCAGCATTAGGCCTTTAAAAATGTTGAGTTGCTGTGGGGAAAGGAGTGGTTTGGGGGTTTCTGCTAGGGTGATGATATGGACTTTATGTCAGGTCTTTATATTTCATGTCTCTTTTGATTTATATCTATTGTCACAGGCTAGTTCCTTATTCTTATAGGCATCAACATATTTGAAGTTCTACCCCTCTGATTGCTGTAAGGGAGGAGGAGGTTTCTCTTTTCCCTCCTCTGAGGGTAAGCGCAGGTCTCCATTGTTCTGTTTTTTCTGGCCTTGTTTCTAAATAACTTCAGCATTTACCTTTGCTGCTACTTTATGCTTCTTCAAGTGTCAGCCTGCAATTAACATAATTCTGGGGGACAGGGTTCTGAATATGGAACAGTCTTGTTCATTTCACTAAGTTAATATTAGCCATAGTAATGCACAACAGCAGATGCACTGGTACTGTCTGCATGCTAACTCCAGAAAACAATGCTCTGTTAGTTTACATTTATTTCACATGTATTAGAAAGACTGCCATATAGTTTAACAATCATAAAGCATTCAAAATTTATTTTAAAGTGAAATCTTAAATTCTGTGGAAATTGATGACTTAGGACCCCAACCTTTCCAGGAAAACCTTCGTATTTCCCAGTGGTAAGTGGACTAGGGAATTCTCCAACCCTTGACCAAACTTGCAGCAGTTTGTGTCCCTTGTGGGAGGGAAGTACTAGTCCATCCTATAATCTTGTTTAGTTTATATGCTCTGATTTACTTATTCATGCCAATATGTGAACTACCTTTCCAAATTTACCTTTTGCTAAATAAAAATACACAATAAATAAAAATTCATAGCATTCCTAATAAACTGTCCATGCAATAAAAGAATATTTGTTTACCTACAATAATAATAGGAACCTCTGAACAATCTACTTCTCCCCTCCCATACCAGCCATAACTCTTTATTCACTCCCTCTCCAAATACCAGAGGAAAAAAGTGCAGCAAGCCTGGAAGGTTAACAAATTTTATCCTCTGAACCACTGAAGAGACCCTTTCAGAGTCATATTCCTCATAGAAAATGTCTTGCCAGCAGCTTGCTCTTATGTAAAACAGACTGGGACACTAGTTCAAGCATCTCCACTGATCACAATTATAGTACATCACAAACAGTGTTGGTGGGGAGAGGCAATCCTATATCTCAACGATTCCCCATCCAGATTTCAGTTCAGTGTACTCTAAGTTTTCAGTAGGAGACTTCCCATTCAGGTGCCAGTTAGATCCCAGTTTCTCCATGGAGCCATACAACCTTCTGGAACTGTTAGACTGAATTCCCAGTAACTTCCTTCTGAGAAAAGTGGATGCTTTGGTGGCCATTATTTTGGACTATCTTATGGAGGAGGTAGCAGCCTTGGTGTATGATCCTCTCCATGCAGACTTGACTTTCTAGAAGTCCTATCACAGTTTCTCCCCCACTTCTCCCCCCTCCCCGTTAGTTTTTTCATTTAATTTTATGCAGGAGATTCACCAAACTTTTTATCTGAATCCAAAGAGCCCCAAAGCAACCCTCTGGCATATGCTAGGAGTCTTGAGAGTTTTTTTCCTTTTTCATTCTTAACTGTTTTGGAAATCCCCTTCTTAGTTCATTTTTTTGAAGGTACAGAGACTTCAAATAGGTTGTATCTTTCTGGGTTCATTCTTGAATCCAGAAGATCTATTCTGTAGCCTCTCTCCTGCCTGGAATGCTGCTTCTAATTCCACTGGAAGAATTTTGCTTCTTGAGAAGACAGAGGAGAAGTCTCTGTGGGTGAGCTCTGCAACACTGGCATTTGATTCATATTATTCCTAAGTACTACTACCTGGATCTGATCCCCTCAGCCCATGCAGCTTTCCGCTGGTGGGTGCTTTAGAGAAATTTTGCATCATCAGGGATGAGCTCGTGTACCCCTTTGGATTGGAGGGTGCTAGGTCTGGATTTGGGACTTAATCCATGTTGTTCCTTTTATCAGATCCTCACCTACTTTTTCTTTTGCCACTCCAAACAAATCCTGTATTCTTCTAAAGCTTGCCCACCTGAGCCACAGTGTCTGCACTGGTTGAAGCCATATCGTGAAAATAAAAATTTATCTTCTTGTCAGTTGTTTTCTGGGATCTGGCAAACTTCCAGTCATGTCATTGCCTCAGGTGTAGGACACCGGCAAGTGCCTAGAGTATGCTAATGCGTTGCTAATGTGCATTGGTGGCACATGATGGCATATATCACATTGGTAGATATGCTGGTGAACGAGCCTCTGATAGTGTGGCTGATGTGATAAGGCCCTATGATGGTGTCCCCTGAATAGATATGTGGACAGAGTTGGCAACGGGGTTTGTTACGTATCTATTCAGGGGACACCATCATAGTGTGGCTGATGTGATTAGGTTTTATCAGAGGCTCGCTCACCTGCACATCTGCCAATGTAATATATACCATCATGTGCCAGCAATGCCCCGATGCCCTGTACATTAGCCAAACCAGGCAGTCTCTATGTAAAAGAATAAATGGACACAAATCAGACGTCAAGAATTATAACATTCAAAAACCAGTCGGAGAACACTTCAATCTCCCTGGTCACTTGATTACAGACCTAAAGTCACAATACAACAACAAAAAAACTTCAAAAACAGACTCCAATGAGAAACTGATGAATTGGAATTAATTTGAAAACTGGACACCATTAAATTAGGTGTGAATTAAAGACTGGGAATGGACGGGTCATTACACAAAGTAAAATTATTTCCCCATGCTTATTTTTTCCCCTTACTGTTACTCATACCTTCTTGTCAACTGTTGGAAATGGGCCATTCTGATTATCACTAGAAAATTTTTTTTTTCTCCTGCTGATAGCCGCTCACCTTAACTGATCACTCTCATTATAGTGGGTCTTGCAACACCCATTTTTTCATGTTCTCTGTGTGTGTGTATCTATATCTATATCTTCCTACTGTATTTTCTACAGCATGCATCCGATGAAGTGGGTTTTAACCCACAAAAGCTTATGCTCAAATACATTTGTTAGTCTCTAAGGTGCCACAAGGACTTCTAGTGTCTGTAGCAGCTGAAACCACATCCTGGAAAACAGATAGTGAAATTCATCTTTAATATAAATATACATTATAACTTTTAGAAGTCTACAAAGTCAAATGGGTAAATAACCACAGACTAGAATCATAGAATATCAGGGTTGGAAGGGACCTCAGGAGGTCATCTAGTCCAACCCCCTGCTTAAAGCGGGACCAATCCCCAATTAAATCATCCCAGCCAGGGCTTTGTCAAGCCTGACCTTAAAAACTTCTAAGGAAGGAGATCCTACCACCTCCCTAGGTAACGCATTCCAGTGTTTCACCACCCTCCTAGTGAAAAAGTTTTTCCTAATATCCAACCTAAACCTCCCCCACTGCAACCTGAGACCATTACTCCTTGTCCTGTCCTCTTCTACCACTGAGAATAGTCTAGAACCATCCTCTCTGGAACCACCTTTCAGGTAGTTGAAAGCAGCTATCAAATCCCCCCTCATTCTTCTCTTCTGCAGACTAAACAATCCCAGTTCCCTCAGCCTCTCCTCATAAGTCATGTGTTCCAGACCCCTAATCATTTTTGTTGCCCTTTGCTGGACTCTCTCTAATTTATCCACATCCTTCTTGTAGTGTGGGGCCCAAAACTGGACACAGTACTCCAGATGAGGCCTCACCAATGTCGAATAGAGGGGGACGATCACGTCCCTCGATCTGCTCACTATGCCCCTACTTATACATCCCAAAATGCCATTGGCCTTCTTGGCAACAAGGGCACACTGCTGACTCATATCCAGCTTCTTGTCCACTGTTACCCCTAGGTCCTTTTCCTCAGAACTGCTGCCTAGCCATTCGGTCCCTAGTCTGTAGTGCTGCATTGGGTTCTTCCGTCCTAAGTGCAGGACCCTGCACTTATCCTTATTGAACCTCATCAGATTTCTTTTGGCCCAATCCTCCAATTTGTCTAGGTCCCTCTGTATCCTATCCCTGCCCTCCAGCGTATCTACCACTCCTCCCAGTTTAGTATCATCCGCAAATTTGCTGAGAGTGCAATCCACACCATCCTCCAGATCATTTATGAAGATATTGAACAAAACCGGCCCCAGGACCGACCCCTGGGGCACTCCACTTGACACCGGCTGCCAACTAGTTATGGAGCCATTGATCACTACCCGTTGAGCCCGACAAACTAGCCAACTTTCTACCCACCTTATAGTGCATTCATCCAGCCCATACTTCTTTAACTTGCTGACAAGAATACTGTGGGAGACCGTGTCAAAAGCTTTGCTAAAGTCAAGAAACAATACATCCACTGCTTTCCCTTCATCCACAGAACCAGTAATCTCATCGTAGAAGGCGATTAGATTAGTCAGGCATGACCTTCCCTTGGTGAATCCATGCTGACTGTTCCTGATCACTTTCCTCTCATGTAAGTGCTTCAGGATTGATTCTTTGAGGACCTGCTCCATGATTTTTCTGGGGACTGAGGTGAGGCTGACTGGCCTGTAGTTCCCAGGATCCTCCTTCCTCCCTTTTTTAAAGATTGGCACTACATTAGCCTTTTTTCAGTCATCTGGGACTTCCCCCGTTCGCCACGAGTTTTCAAAGATAATGGCCAATGGCTCTGCAATCACAGCCGCCAATTCCTTTAGCACTCTCGGATGCAACTCGTCCGGCCCCATGGACTTGTGCACGTCCAGCTTTTCTAAATAGTCCCTAACCACCTCTTTCTCCACAGAGGGCTGGCCATCTATTCCCCATGCTGTGATGCCCAGCGCAGCAGTCTGGGAGCTGACCTTGTTAGTGAAGACAGAGGCAAAAAAAGCATTGAGTACATTAACTTTTTCCACATCCTGTGTCACTAGGTTGCCTCCCTCATTCATTAAGGGGCCCACGCTTTCCTTGGCTTTCTTCTTGTTGCCAGCGTACCTGAAGAAACCCTTCTTGTTTCTCTTGACATCTCTTGCTAGCTGCAGCTCCAGGTGCAATTTGGCCCTCCTGATTTCATTCCTACATGCCCGAGCAATATTTTTATACTCTTCCCTGGTCATATGTCCAACCTTCCACTTCTTGTAAGCTTCTTTTTTATGTTTAAGATCCTCTAGGATTTCACCGTTAAGCCAAGCTGGTCACCTGCCATATTTACTATTCTTTCGACACATCGGGATTATGATTCCTTTACACTCAGGGATAATAAATGTGGGTAGCAGGCCTCTTGCAAAAATAACAGTTGTAAACTAGAGAATATGCACATAATTGGATGCTGTTTGAGCTTCATCAAAATCTTTCATTGACTTCTAATCATTATACCAATATTTTAGAAACTTATTTATAATGTTCCAGAAACTCATGTTGCTTTTTCCTACTTGGAGTTCTTTATTACTCTCAAATCGATGATTTCTGTGTAACATATCAAATAGTGCACTTGTTGAAACATCTTTTATGGAGTACGAGAAAAAATATGAAACTCTAATACATGAAGGAACATTGGCAAGGTTGTTAGACCCGGAATGTGACCAAGGCTACCACAGTACAAATGATCAATAATTTCTGTATATGTAGAGATGTGAGTGCATTTTCAGAATAAATGTCTTATAGTCCCTTAAAAAATAAGTTGCAGCAGGCTGATACTTCTAAACAACCTGACCATAATAAAGCAGCGTTTGTTGATTGTGGGGGCGAGGAGGAGTAATCCATACACAAAAAATTTCAAAAAGAAAAGGAGTACTTGTGGCACCTTAGAGACTAACCAATTTATTTGAGCATTTGATTATTTGATGCTCAAATAAATTGGTTAGCCTCTAAGGTGCCACAAGTACTCCTTTTCTTTCTGCAAAGATAGACTAACACGGCTGTTACTCTGAAACCTGTCAAAAAATTTCAGTTTCAGGTTTCCAAAGCAGTGGTAATCAGTAAGGAAAATAATATAGAAAATGTTTGAAGTGCCCTTTTAATTATTTTAACCTTATCCGGGAAGTTTCTGTCTTCAGGGTAATTCCGTTGTAAATTCTTTTCTTGGAAGAGAATATTGTTGGTACCCCAAATTGTTCAAGAGACAAATTGTGATAATTGGCTCATCAGAACCTGAGAGCTGTCTACTATATAATGTTGTGTTATGTACTGTTTGCTTTTGTTTAAACTATTTAAAATATATGTGACTTTTAAGAGATGAACAGTGCTTTTGTTGATGATGGTAGTTTTTTGTTTTGTTTTAAACTGCAATTTCAAATTTAGAAATGCTAACTAATGTCACAATTAGATGAGAACTAGCCGAGGAGATTGTTCAGATGCATTCTGTGTTGGTCTAGAGCAATATTCTGTGATGGCAAAATCTTAAATGCTGTTTTTGTGAGATTTCAGTGAGGAATACTAGACACTTCCTAAGATTTTCAGTATATTGGGCTGTATTCAAACCAGGTCCAGAAAACAAGTCTTTTCTAGTTTTGGATCCAACCTGAAACCCAGTACGGAGTGGTAGGCTCAGATCATGCAACCTCCATAGTCCCTCCCTCTCTGATTCCTAATTTCAGCAGGGGAGAGGTGTAGGGACAGAAGGTTTCAGTTGTGGCCCATCTCTGCTCAAGTAGTTGAAAAGATTTTTTTTTTAATTGAAATCCATGGTAGAGGTGCTTCCCCCATGCCAAATGGCATTGTTCTTGTTTGTTATGCTGATCATGATGCTACATGAATATGTGGATAGAGTATATGTATATAACAGACATACAAGTCTTCAGAAGAGAACAGCACTTTATAAAAATTCAAATTAGTTTTATAAAATATATAAATGTCAAATGCTCTGAATGGGAGGTGACCTTTTCATGTTTAACGCAACAGCTGAAAAAAGATGAGTAGAACAGCTACCAAGGCTGCAGGGAAATTGAATCCATGGTGCCTTTTTATTGTTCCTTCTGTATCGTTGATTCTAATTTTAGAAGCTTACATCACTTTAGTGATGATGACAGCCTCCCTCCCTCCCTTAGCATAGATCATATTTTCATACTGCTTATGAATCCTCCTGATCCTTTCAATAAGATTTTTCTACAGCATGTTAGTAAGCATTTAGCTGCTGTGGAAACTGATGCACATAAGTAACCAATAGCAGAATGCAATGTTGCCCTAAAGAACTGAGGGAAGCTAAGTCCTATTTCCCTTGTTCAGAAGGGTCAGGAATAGGGTGGAGAGTTGCTTTAAAAACAGGAATTCCTGAAGTTCTAATGAGAGGCTAACCTTGCCACAAAATACAATGATTCACTTAAGATGCTTAAGTTAGATGTGGGGGAGGGGGAAAAGGAATCACACACATGCCAGCAGTACTAAATCAGGGCAGTGTGGGGATGCTTCCAGCTTGTGCTGCATCTGCCACTGTATATAGCATTCTACCATCATCACTGCCTTCATTTTCAAAAAGATGTAAAATACTCAAATATCTTATGCTAGTCCCTTGATACTGATGCTCTTAGCATTAGAATATTTGTATATTAGGCTGTTGTACTTGGAAATTAATACCTGCAAAGCCAGAGAGAAAAATGAACTATTTTAGGCTCAAACCCCTTTGCTTCATTTTGTGAAATGGCAGATTGCTTTCCAGCCAGCTGGTTTTAATTCCTCAAACCCCTCCTCCCATCCTACTTGGTAGTAGGGTATAGTAGTTACTGTACTCAAACAAAATGGCAGAGAGAGAATGTGTTTGTAGCTGAGTACTTCAGTCATGCCTTTTTGCTCAGAGTGGTGCTCAGTTTGTGACTTGTTCTGGTCTTTGGTCCTAAAAGTCCAGCACCCTTCGTTTTGCTGGGCATGCAAGCAACTATCTTGCCTTTTCAGCAAGTGCATGCAGATTTTAATATCACTGCTTACCTTCACTGCACAGCTGAAATATTCAGACAACTGGCATTTCTTGGATTGATCTGGGAAAAATGGTAGCTATTGGGGGAGGTATCTTCTGGTGTCAGCTGTGAAATATACATGATTTTGCATAATTTCAATTGGTGGGATCTCTTTAAGCAAAGAGGAGAAATCTCTAATCCAATTTAAATCAAATATAAATTTAAAAGATCCAAATAAGTGTCTTAGTGCCATTTTTTTGTTTAAAAATCCTGTTCTTCAATGATTTAGTCTTGTTAAATAAATCTCCCTGTTCTGATTGTCTAACAGGCAGAGTGGGAAAATTCTGATACATTTATGGGTGGATAAGGAGACTGCTATGCATAGAAATAATCCTATGGAGTGATATTCCAAATATGAAAAGAAAGCATCATTGAGAAACAAGGAAGATTTTTCAGGAAGCACAGATCAAGATTTATTTTTTTAAAATAAAGCTTTCATATGCAATGAAAAATTGGGATTCATCTTAAAATGAGAAAAATGAAATACTGTTTCTGGTTTTAGCACATTTCTTAAAATTGTATTTTGGTTTAGATCACTATTAAACAATCTTTGCAAAAGATTTTTCCTCAAGTCACTGTTGTATTGTGATCTGACATTTATGTTCAACAAATCATTGTAAAAGAACTTGTGGCACAGTACCATAAGGAGCTAAGGTTAAAAAAAAAAATTTTCAGTATAGAATTAGGTCAATTTTTTCACCCTGTTCATAGCTGTTAGGCTGGCAGGTTTGCATGCAGGGTCTCGGATTCATTCCCTAAGGAACTGCAGTAGATTCAGTCTGATTGGTAGGAATAGGAAAAGGATGATGTCATCTTCACTTAAAGACAAAACTGGAAGGAAATAGAATTTTGTTCCCATTATTGAGCTTGTGTTTACAGTAGTTGTAAAATATGGCATTCACTCCTAACTCTTTAGTGGATTGAATTTCATGCACCATGCAGCAGTTTAAAATGCAGTTGTGAGATGAATATCTCTTGTTTAGCTGGACCAGAGAATTTGTGTGCTATCAGTGCACATGCAAACAAGGGGAGAGGCTTCCTTTAGTTGTGTGTGTGTGTGTTTTTTTTTTATTGTAATTATAGTAATTGTAGTAAAACAAGTAATACAACTCAGAAGAGTTTGGACATTCCCTGATTATTAGCAAAACTGAAAGGTTCTTATTTGTGTGGCTTTGAACCTGATGTTTATATTCAAAACGCTGTTCAGCAGTATTGCATGAATCATTTCAAAAGGTGTAACACACTTTATAGCAATGAGACTGATGCTGTCCTGTAGCCTGCTGTGCTGCAATACTGTGGAAAGAATAGTGAATTAAATTTTCTCTGTCTGGTGCTGCTTAATACTTCAAGGGTGGAATATTTATCTAAAATAAATATCATTGTGTAAAACAGGAAAAGATTTTGGCTCTGTGTGAGAACCTTATAAATAAATACATGCTAGATGTCAAATAAGTTGCAGTTGTTTCCCTCTTGATTTTACAAAATCAAAAATATTAATTGCATCTTAAAATACTTTTAGCCATTTTTTGTCATTGTTTGACAAAATTGGCAGTTTTAAGAATGTGATACAAATGCTTTGTCTTTCAAGATAGTTTTGGAAAGATATGGGGCTGGGAAGTGAGCTCATCTGATAGTTGAGGTGAAAATATAGAAGAGTCCTATTCAACTCTAATCTTTGATACGGCCTTGTTCTGGAAAGCAAGGTGGAAGTAGAATCATAGCACCCATAAGTAGGGTTGCCAGGCCTCCAGTTTTTGACTGGAATGCCTGGTTGAAAAGGGACCATGGCGGCTTTGGTCGGCACTGCCGACTGGGCAGTTAAAAGTCCGGTCAGCAGTGCAGTGGGGGCCCAGGGCTAAGGCAGTCTCCGTGCCTGCCCTAGCTCCACGTGACTCCTGGTGGCCACTCCTAGGTCCTTGCGGCCCCTAGGCTTATGGGTGCCCAGGGAGGCTCTTTGCGCTGCCTCTGTCCCTGGTGCCAGCTCTGCAGATCCCATTGACCAGGAACCATGACCAATGGGAGCTGTGGGGGCAGCGCTTGCAGGCGTGAGGGCAGCACGAGGAGCCTCCCTGGCCACTCACGCACTTAGGGGCTGCAGGGACCTGTCTGCTGCTTCCTGGGAGCCACGGAAAGCGCCGCCAGGACCCCGTACTTCCTCCCGCATGCCAATCCCCTGCCCCAGCCCGGAGTCTCTCCCGCACCCAAACTCCCTCCCAGAGCCCGCACCCCCTCCCAACCCTCTGCCCCAGCCCAGAGCCCCCTCCTTCACCCAAAACCCCTCATCCCCAGGCCCACCCCAGAGTTCACGCTCCCAGCCAGAGCCCGCACCCCCTCCCACACTCCAAACCCCTTGGCCCCTGCCTGGAGCCCCATCCTGTACCCCAAATCCCTCATTCCCAGCCCCACCCCAGAGCCTGCACCACCAGCCAGAGTCCTCACCCCTTCCCCCCCTGCCCCCCTGGCACCCCAACCCCCTTCCTCAGCCCAGTGAAAATGAGTGAGGGTGGGGGAGAGTGAGTGACAGAGGGAGGGGGGATGGAGCCTCAGAAAAGGGGCAGAGCAGGGGTGTTTGTTTTTGTGCAATTAGAAAGTTGTCAACCCTACCCATAAGCAGTTTTTAGTCTGAGATGAGGTGTGTATCTTCCTGTGAAACAGATTTAGCTCAATTTCTTGAAAGTGAGAATCTCCTGGGTGAGCACATGGGTGAAGCAAAGCTTCTCACTGGCAAGCCTCAAAGAGCCTGATTCAGAATCGAAGTAAAAAAGGGCTTTGCTGCTAGTAGCCTACTTATTGCTATTGCCACCACTTAGCAGCTAGCTGAAGCAGCACTGCAATTTGGTTGATGAGGAGAAGATAGGGCTTTTAATTTCCAATTCAGTTTAGAGGCAGCAAATAGTGTTGGGTGTGGATGGTGAGCTTACGACAGAAACTTGTGGCCTGTGAAAGTGGAGGGAGGACACTATGAAAAAGGGAATGGAGGAAAAAGATGGAGAACTGGGTGGACAGATAGTGCCCCCTTTTGTACTTGAAGTAAAAAGACCCTGTATACTAAATAATGGCTTTGATTTGGGCTACTATAGTTGCTTTTCCCCTCCTTAGAGGATGGTAATGGCCAATGGACTTCTAGGAACTGAGTGCATCATACCATTCCCTGCCCAAAGGTGCAGGAAATCCCAGGTGACATACCCGGAGTAGGTCTCCTGTGTGCTATGCTGCCATCCAAGCCACGGAGCTGCTGAAAAGTGTTTGTTGTTAGCTGCAAAAAGAAAATATCTTGCTATTCTTGCCCTCTAATTAGAAACTAGAATTGTTGCTCTTTCAGGTACTACCAGAGAATTGCATTAGTTTGATTTTAAAAAAATCAGATATTTTTAAAAAAACAACTTTTAACGTGTTTGTTTTTTTCATTTAAACGATTTCTCATTTGGTTTACTTGAACATCTCCTTTCAAATAAGAAGTTTATGTAATTCTTGGACAAAATCCCTTTAAACAATGAACAGAAGGATGTAAAAATGACAGCCAGAGCAAGGTCATTATATGGCATACACTTGAAAAACAGGAATTATTTTACTTTGAAAAGATTTTTTTACCCTGAAGTGTGTTAAACTTGAATACAAAGATAAGAAATGTGACTTGCCCAGAATACTGTTGAAAATGAAGTGTAAATAGAGACACATTTGAGAAGCTGATTTTTAAAAAATTCATAGTTATTGTATATGCTCTGGTAGATAATAACAATGATACAAACATAATGTAGAACAAGAACGTTCTGTTAAATTGTTGTACAGAGATGTGTGTTTATATTAGGTCAATAAAGATGCTCTGCTAGCTGCATCTGCAGATACAGTAGCCAGTTGATCTAATGCAGTTTCTAAAGGCTTTCTATACAGGTGATGTCATCCTTTTAGCTCAGTTCCCCTCCCACTCTCTTTCCTCCTTATTAGATATTTCATCTTGCTGCGGAGCATCCAATCGATGGAAGCTTCTCCTGAGGGAGCTGCTGAGAAGCAAGCAAAAATAGTAGGAATTAGGACTCCAGCGTTCAGTCTTGCCGTAGCCGTGGATGTATATTTTATAGTGCATTATATAATTGTTTTAATTGGAAAAGCTAGGCTTGGATTAACCATGGTATCTGGCTGATGCATTAGAATACTAAGCAATACTGCAGAGTTGTAAACTCTGCACGATAAAACAGAGAGAGAGAAAGAAAAAGGGTTTGGTTTGCAGAGGTTCTGAGACATTCCATAATGCAAACCTGTTAGAGTATATATCCTGAAGCTGCAATCTGGACACGAATTGAATTTTGCAGTTATGCTGGGCAAGCATATAAAGAAGAAACTTTAATATCAAGGGTGTGGGATTCCTGAGTTGCCTAAGATGCAGAAGAACCTTTGCTAATTTGAACTACAATATTAAAATGTGAAGTTTTGGAACTGGAAGATAAACCAGCCTTACCTGCATTTTAGTAGGAAAAGAAAGACTTAGAAGAATTCAAGTCTCACCTTTTAGTATAATGTTACATTAATGTATAATTTTAAACCAGTTCAGAATTAATTCCATTCTACACAACCTTTCACTTGCATGCCTATTGCTTGGGGGAACCTATGGATATTTGTATTTGAAGAGCCTGGAGTACTGAAACATTTTGATTTTCATTTATGTGCTTTTTAAAACTGGAACATTTTTATAGGAATTGCTGCTGCTAACTCACTGCAACACTGAAAACTACTGAGATACAGTAGAAGCTGTAATCAAATTCATCAGTGTGAAAATCAAACCTGAGCAGTTGTGTGCATCTACATCCATTGCTTTTAGTTTATAATTTACAAGGAGAATCGAATACGGATTTTACTAAATAGTTTTCCTCTCTGGCTTTTATCTGAGAGAGGAAACTTTCCTTCTCAGCCCAAGAAATGGCTTTTCTTGTTCGTTGTTATGCCAATTGTCTGCAGCCATGGGCCTCCAAAGTAAGTAAGGTTTTTTGTCACTAATAAATTCTCTCTGAATCATACTGACAAACATAGTACTGTTTAAATGTTTCTGATCTAAGAACTTTTCAAAACATCCTTCGTACTATTCTGCATGCGATGTGGGACTCAACTATCCCAAAAGAATAATCCATGCATAATGTCCAAAAGGGCGGAGGAATCTTGAAATCTGACAATCAATATATTAATAGTATACAGATTAAAAGGTTGTGTAAAAACACTTGTGTTTTAACCCACAGAACTTGAATTTTAGGTCTACAGTGTGTACTCCGAATATTACTAAAATATTACACTTATCAGATTGGTTATGACTGCTTGTGCATATTGTTAACTTGATAAATATTGATGTTCTAACCCACTGAAGGTTTAATTTTCAAGATATATTATGCTATGCTATTGCTTTCCGAGATTTAATATTGGAGAAATGGTTAATTCAGTAGCTGGGCTGTGTATTTACAATTAACAACTTCAAATAATATTAATTATTTTTATGTGCATTTCAAAATGCAGATTTTATGTGTAACTGTTTTTCTTTTAATGGAGATAATGTAAACCAAGAATACCTAAGCAGCCTAACCTGTCTTGAGGTGACTCCTTTAAAGACATTAATTAATATAGTACTTGTGTGGTTCTTTCTCTCAAAAAATTACTCCAGTTGCTTGTGTTTCATTAGCTTTGCTGGCTGCCAGCGCTGAAGTAAGGCAGTGCTTATATCTGAGTTGACTACAAACAGCCAGAGGCTAGATGTGTATATATTATTTTTCTTATTTCATATTTCTATTACAGTAGAACTTAGAGGTCCATGTTAGGATGGGGGCTGGGTTGTGCTAGGTGCTGTAATGTATGGAGATGGGGTGAAATCCTGGTCTTATTGAAGTCAAAGGGAGTTTTGCCATTGACCTCAGTGGAGCCAAGGTTTAACCATGACACCTGCCATGAAGAGTTTGGAATCTAAGTTGCATATAAAATGTGGGAGTGGACAGGAGAGGCATACAATCAAGTATATACAATTCTTTTATACATTACATTTTTGTCTGATCATTTTTCTGTGTCAATTTAAAGGCAAATGGAAATTCACTCTGTTTTAGCACCTGGGAGCTGCAGGTGTGAAGTACCTTAGAAAATCAGGTCACCTTTATTTATGTTCCCAAGTATGGATATAGGTCCCTAACCATAATGCTTAAGGTCTTGTCTTCACATACAGAGCTAAAGAAGGATTTTCTTTTAGGATTTTGTCCTAACCAAGACAACATGGATAATGATGCTTGCGCTTAAACAATCTTTTGAGGAAAAGTTGGGGTCCTAAAAGGACAGTTGGACTGCTGCATAAGTACTGTTGATGTTACCAAAAAGACCATAGCTCAGTGGTTTGAGCTAAACTCAGGGTTGTGAGTTCAATCCTTGAGGGGGCCATTTGGGATCTGGGGCAAAAATCGGGGATTGGTCCTGCTTTAAGCAGGGGGTTGGACTAGATGACCTCCTGAGGTCCCTTCCAACCCTGATGTTCTATGATTCTATGTGAATCTGGGTACTGGTCAGTCACTAGCCTGTGTGACTGAAACAGTGTAAAAGTATGACTAATAAAAAATAAATCTCATATGTAAATACACAAGATGCCCATCACCATGAGAAGAGTACATAGTGAGAAATTGAATAGAATAGGCAAATGTAAAATAGTCCATGCAAGCTAATGTATTGTCTAAGTAGTCACCAGAAAAAAGATGTATTGTGAATTTGTGCAAATTGTATGAAGATTCTACAAGCCACTCCTTTCTTTTATATAAGTTCCTATAGAAGCCAGGAAAGTATTGCTTAAAGCCCTGCAGGTTATTCTATGACTGCCCAAAAAGGATCACTGCCTCTGTGCTGGAAGGTGGTGGTGGTTGTTTGTATTGCATGAGCACCTAGCAGTTAGGGATCATGACCCCACAGCACTGTACAGACACATAACAAAAAGATGGTCCCAGAGCTGAAGACTTTACAATCTAAGTATAAGATGAGACACCAAACAGATATGGGCAGCATTAAGAAACAATGATTATGAAGAGCATGATAAACAGTGGTCACAGCACACCAGTTGCCTAAGCAGCAGTGCCCCTAGTTGTTTTACTGCCCAGGGTGGAAAACATTTTCAGTGCCCTTGCCAGGCAAGAAAAAACAAAACAAAACAACAACCCAACAATGAGCTGTTCCCTGTACAGCCATCCTGGAACTGGCCCTGTGTCATCTAAACAATATCGAGTTTTTTGTAGGCATCATGACAGAGGAGAGTTTTAAGGAAAGATTTGAAGGAGGACAGTCAGATGGTTTTGCATATGTTTACAAGGAACTACTATAGATAATGGGTGGCAGGAAAGAAAGCTATGAGGTTATGTCTCTGTTCTGTTGTATTATGTTAAAATTAAATACTTATAATACAAAAAATGAGATGTTCAAAAAATGGTTTAGTAGTTCTTTGAAGCTTGTCTTTGGAATTCTGTCAACTTTCTCAGTGTCTAGAATGTGTGGTGTGCTTTTTGATATTAGACTCTTGAACATTGACACATCATGAAGTCATTATTAGAGAATTCTAAAATTCATAATTTGAAGTGTTTTGTAGCAGGAAAAATTATATGCATGCCCTGACAATTTTACAGATATTAAAATGCATACACACATGTTACGCATATATACTGCATGCAATGTATTTCTTACAGATAATATGCTTTTGAAAGATGTGCATTTCTTGTTCTGTTTTGTAACAAATATTTAAATCGTGAAGGAGGGCTCTTACATTTACAATTCCAGATGTTAGCTGTCGGATTAGATTTTAAATTAAATCTAATAACATTCCTTGCACTTTACTGTAGGCATAGCAAAATCAAATTCTATTGTGTGGAACAGTGAGTCTAACTGTTATAGCACAGGACTGGGAGTCAGAACTCCTGGGTTCTATTCCTGGTCCTGCCACCATGGGACCTAAGACAAGTCACCTAACTTCTAAGTCTTAGTGTATGTCTAAATGAGCACTTACTGCCTGACAAGCTGGGGTGTAACTATACAGCACTCCAAGATGCCACACATTAACTGTCCAAGTGGACAGTTTAATAAAAGTTCCCTCGAGAACACTGACATATTGTGGTTTTGAAGCAGCAGTAGGTCAAAGCACACTAGGGAACTTTTAGTGCACATCAGTAGGATCTACACCTGCTGGAGTGCTATAAATTTACATCCGAGCTTGCTGTATAGTAAGTGCTTGTGTAGACATGCCCTTAGTTTACCCGTCCGTAAAATTAATTAAAGCAAATGTATTATCTCACAGGCCTATCTGAGTCCACTGGGTTAATCTTTGAGACCCTCAGCAGAAAAGCTTTTTATAATTATCAGTTATTATTTTCTACATAACAAGAGGAATGCAAGCAATTACCAGTCTTGATTCCATGTCCTTCTTGTGCCTGCTACTATATTTGATTCCATGTCCTCCTTGTGTCAGCTACTATATATGTGAAAAAGTAATCTTAATATTATTTCTGAATTTGTAAATGTCTTTAATGAAGAAGATATAATTGACCCACTGGCTCTCCTTTTTTCCCTACTTCATTTCAGTTCTTACTCCTCCCAGTTTTGCCCTTTCCAGTCTCTTGCATATCCCATTCTCTGATCATTTCAGATCCTGTTCTTTCCTGCTACAGCACTCTACTCAAGGCTCTGGGGCCATCTTTCCCACTCCATGATGCTTCTCACTAGTGCTATGACTTTCACTTTCCCTCTTGTTGGTGCCCTTTCTATATATTTTGACATTACCTCCAGCATTTCATAAGTTTGACCCCTGGTGGTCTTTTCCTTCATGGATTTTTTTTTACTTCTCATCCGCTTCAATGGAAGGATTGGCACCTGGTAGAGACAGCTATGTTCCTTCCATGTACTTGGTTTATGCAGGGACCCCTACTGGAGGCACCACCTCTTCATGGAATCAGCAGATGCTTTTACTGGCTGCTGAGTATGCTTCATTGTGCAGTGTCCTGCTCATTTGTTCTTTACACCTGTTGACCCTTGGAGCAGTCTGAGGATGACCTTCAAGTGTCCCATGGGTCAGCATATGAGGACTCCTGCTTTACTGGAAATTAACTCCCTTTTCTAAAATAAATGTACATAATGTGACCCACAAACCTGTAAAACTTTGCTTTTTGTTTATTCCTTTTTGTTCAGTGGTTTAAAACAATTCAAGTTAAAATGGTACAGTATAGAGTAGCTGCCCATTTACTGAAGAAAATTGTAACGGTCCCTATGCTCCTACTTACAATACTGTGGTAATCAGCAAAGGCAGAGGCTAAATCATGGCAAATATACCGAGAGCATGTCTTATTTTCTCAGCAGAAATATCTAACTCCAACAAATTTCCAGGGTAGTATTTTGCATTTGTAGTCTGAGTGGATTGACAATCAAAAACATAAACATCTTGATTGCCTTGTTTCCTTCATCTTTCATAGATAAGAAACATGTATTTTTGTATAATTTTGTTTAAATTTAAATTTAAACTTTGGCATACAAAGTTTTATCACCATTTGCATTTATATGCTAGTCTCAGACCCAACATATGATTCCCATGTCACTTACATGCATGGATTTCTTCATGAATCAAAAAGAAAATGCAGATGTTGGGTTTGTTTGTCAACTCTGTTTACGTAACTAGGGTCTTTAAGGGCTTCATTATGCGAAGGGACAAGACCTTGACTGTGTCTTCAACATTTTATTTCAATCTATCACTTGAGGAATTATTGTATTTGCATTATGATTTGTGCATTATGATGGATATAAGTGCATTACTGTAGATGATTGTCACTTGTGGGTTGTTATGGTGAAGGGAGCCATGAAGTGAAGGTAAATTGTCAGCCTAAGGATATGTGAAGAGAGATTATCTCCATAATATTGTGCCAAACCGTGCATATTAGAGTATCATAAATTATTTAACTAATGTAAAACTTTTCAAAAGGTAAGTTTAGAATTTCACATGCCTGGGATATTGTTATCAAAATGAGAGATGCTCAAACACAGAAAATTGCTCTATGCTACCTGGCTAACTAAGCTTTAATGATTTATGAGACACAGATTTGCTGTAAAACCCATAAATAGTTTTAATATTATTTGCCAATAAGCTTGTATTTTACTATAATGTATTTAGACAAATGCATCTTTTTCATCATATGATATATTTATTTTTTCGTGGCAAATGAGGCCAGTAAAGTTGGACCTCTGGAGAATCCACTGAGTTTCCTTGCATGCTCCACTTGCCATCTTATGACAAATTAGGATTTTGTTCTGCATATCGTTATAAGTGGATCAGAGGACTGTTAACTCATATTAGCTGACAATTCTTTCAGTATAAAAAGCATAACACACATTTTCATGGGAGCTCTCAGTATTATGGAGCTTTCATTGATAATTACTGGCAGTTTTCTCACATTGAAGTAAAAGATTTAGTCATCAAAATTTTTTTGATGTTGAAGGTAGGGTGTGTGTGTGTGTGTGTGTGTGTGTGTGTGTGTGTGTGTGTGTGTGTGTGTGTGTGTGTGTGTGTGTGTGTGTGTGTGTGTGTGTGTGTGTGAACATTCTTAGCATTGCCATGATTTAAAGCACCGCAGTGAAATAATCTATAATTTAGACATAAAAAAACTAAGTTAAAATTACATTACCTGTCTGGTTTAAGCCAACATCAGAATCTAATTTGAAACAATGTCCTTCACTCACCCTATTGTATCTAAGCAACTATAATGCATTTTTGAAGCTTCCTTAAAAGTATTATCTTACACACTATATAAGCCACAAAGGACAGATTTAAGACTCAAGATCTTGGGTTTCTTGGGTTTAAAACAATCTTTTAATGTTATTTTGATGTCTTTTATGTCAGTTTCCTATATTTTTACACTGAAAAGAGTCAAATGAATTTTTGTAACTCAAGAGTCATTCCAGTGCAGATTCCATGGATAAATTTGAAATCTCTGAAAATGAAGATTTGGTGATGAAAAATATTGATATGGCCCTTAGCTATATTGCATACATATGTCTAATAGTAATAACAGTTTGATGAATGGGAATGGAGTACAGTCAGTGACACTAAACAAACAGAAGTTTCTGAACACAGAGATATGTTTTCTAATAGCATTTATTGAAGTTTTTAAATTTAAAAACTATGTAAAATGTATATAATTTCATAGACATTGTTTCTGTGTGTCAAACTATTGGCTTTTATAAAATTTTATGCTGTTTCTGGGGCTGCTCAAGATGACATATACTTGACTCTGTAGTAAGCTAAGATGATGTACTGACTTGAGTTCATCTGTGTCACTGCCATCAGCTGATGGGTGTTAGATTTTCTCAAGGCTTTAATTTAGAATGGTCCGACTTTTGGAAAATAGAAAATGAGAGCATATATGTGCTATTGCTTAACTTCAAAAAGTCTCCTTTTATTTAAAGTGTTTGAGGACCTGTGTTCCTTGAGCACAAATTCAGTGTTCTTTCTGATAGTTTGTATATATATAGCTAACTGATGACCGATGTGTGTAGGCTTGAGAAACATGAACCAGAATTAATTTATGTGAAGCTCTGGCATAGAGGCAGCAAAGAAATACAGGCACCTTTCTGAGAACTGTAAAATTATGTTTTATGGATTCTTATAAGTAGCTGGTAGAAGTGATATATTCATCAGCAGGATAAAGGAGAAGAAAGAATGCTTCGCTTACTAGTGCCAGCAAAAATCTTTTGGATATTTAGAAAAAAGGGAATCAGTGTATTGGGAACAAAGTGGCTAGGGCATGAGGGAACTCAGGAGAGGAGCGGTTGAGGAGAGGTTATTTGCCATAACTGCATCTACATCATATGAAAACAAACCTAATGCTGTTTGTGTTTCAAACTGGTGATTGGGAAGGATAAAATTTTAGAGTGATGGTTTAGATCTTAAGCTATGGAAGCATAGACCAGGGTGAGCCTTGTAGGAGATGGTGTGCTAAAAAATAGAATTAAAGTAAAACTAAATATCTTGTTACACATTACATGTGAAAATGGATAAATTGAAGTTACAAATTAGAATAATAGGGATTTAATTGTACCATGAAAATAACTAGCAACTAAATCACCAGCATACAGAGTTCGCTGAAGGTACAGGCAAAAAGGAGCAAGGAGTATGGAAATATTGGTGAGGAAAGAGAGGCTGCACAGAGAAATTACATAAACACTTAGTCTGAAATATCAGTCCAACTACTGAAACATCAATAATTCTGCTGTGTCAGCCATAATTAATCAGGGTGATTCTTGAAAGTTACACATCCAGGCTGTTGGATAACATATATTGGAAAATTCTTTTGTATATAACAGGGCCTTTAAGAAGGCTGAGCTTTTGATCATGCGGCATTTAAAATCTACAGTTATTGATTGTGATAGCAATTCTGCTCTCCTTCTAGATGCATACTAACTTATGCAGTTTATTGTCCATGTTGCATTGGAATCTCTTCTGGACATAATCCAAGAAACATAATTAAGGGTGATAAATAAAGTTGATGTTTGGAAGTATCTAGAATTTAGTGCCAATATTGGAAATGAAATTCTTGTGTGGTCAGATACTAAAAGAAACAATTTTTTGACTGAAGACTTGTTCTGGGGAAATGCAGATTTTTATAGGAATTAACTAAGGTATTGGAAATCTATGCTCAAATTTGTTATAAGAGAGCAAAGTTGCACAGCAAGGCTTTTTGACTGGCCCTGAGTTTCAGACCATGGGATACCAGTTTCAAAATAAGAAATTCAGACTGTACTATTTAATTCAAACTAGTAAATATACAATAAAGGTTTCTAAATAAGGGTCTCAAAGAAAATAACGCATGAGTCAAAAAGTCGAAAGGATACAGTGACCATAGCTGACATATGGGAACCAGTAGTTAAACTGAAAAGGGATTTGATTGTTCTGATTTAGTTGTTCATTCCAGTGATCTTTCCTGTTCAGCAGTCCGATATGCCTTCATGACCTAATCTAAAATTAGTCAGTTGCAGATAATTTTTGCCTAATTATAACATTCTAAATTTCTGCTCTGAACATTAACTATGAAGTAAAATTGTTATCCTTTAAAAAAAATAAAAATAAAAAAATCTTGAGTGAAGTTGAGAGGCAGCATTTCTTGAATCTCAAAGGTTAGCAAATGTGATCACCCTTGGTGCTATAAGTGTATGTCTTAACAGTAGACTACTTTAATATATCTTTACCATGTTTATCCCCACTGCATTTTGCGGAAAATTTTGCACTGGTGTAGCTAATCCAAATAATTTTTTGCTCTGGTGTAGTAAATATGCATTAGAGACTTGTACTAATGTAGGGGGAAAGAGTGTATACGAGCCCTCAATTGACAGTGTATATGAGCTTCTGATAAACTTTGCCATCCTTTCCCCCTTTGTGCATAATTTTTAACCCCAATATTGTATCTTAATATTACCCTTTTTGGCAATAGTTCAGGTATCTTCACTGAGGCAAATAAAGTTTAATGTAAACTCCCATCCATAAGCCAAGTATGAAAAATGTGGCCACAGGGGTAAAAGGAATGACACCAAGGAATAATAGCATTAGGTCAGTATTGCCGCACTTTAGGACACAAGAATAGAAAGTAATATTTCTGTCTCTGAGGTTGACGCTAGCAATATATCCTGTCTTGACAAACTAGCAATATACATCTGCAGGGGTCCAGCAACATTGGTTAAGAAATGTTGTCAAAGAATCTGAGGTGCAAAAAGTGAAACCAAGGACATGAACAATTAATTTGCAGCAAGCTGAGATGTGAATCTGCCCCACGTTAGCCTGCCATGGACCCTGCTGACGTGCATTAACAGTTTGTTAATGTGCTGTAATCTAGTCTTGTTCAGAATCAGTCACCTGTAGTCCATTCTCCCATTTAGATTTAACTTTAGACAAGTAATGTTCAGTGGCTAAAACCCACTGAGTATATTTTCCTTTCTAGTTGTATTACTGATATATTCTCCAAGAATATTCCTTCAGTGATATCTCATTACAGTATGTGTCCTAATGTGGTTAATAAGGTGTGCTGCTGACCATATAACACAAAATACTGGGTGATGCTATTTTTATACAGATAACATGACATTACTTAAAACATATCAAACAGTGTAATATATTTTAATATTTTGTAACAAAGATAGCAGTGATCTTTGAAGTAATTCAGAGGGGGAATGTTTTATCCCTTTCTGTTGTGACATAAGAAGAGGACAGATCTCTTCTCCAAGGCAAATGTTTCTATTTTCTATCCCTGAAAAGAAATAGAAACATAAATCTGAAAAAACCAGACCTCCTAGATGGCAACTTCTGTCCATTACCTTTTGTGAATTATGTGGATGCTCTCTGTCTCTTATGAAATTCATGATAACTTGCCTAAGCTGGGCCTCATCATCCATACTGCTATTTATATTGTGTTAGCTGGGAGTGTAATGTCTGTACTCTACCTGCTGCTGTAGGGGCAAACGTACCTACAAGTGACTTCACTACTGACAGTAAATGCTGTCTGCATTGCTGCCAGCCAGCAAGGTAGATTCACTCCACTTTTGTACCTAGCAATTATTCCTCTATGTGTTAATTTGGGAGGGTTCTGGTACTATATTGTAAAGTCTCTGATTTAATTAATCGCAGAATCAAGGGCATCAGGCTTACTGTCAAATGGCTCCTTCTGTGGTTTGTGGCCCAAAGTAGCATTTATTGAACATAATCACAACATTATTAGTAGTTTGATTATTAGATTAACTAGATTAGAAAGTGAAGACAGTAGGGGAAAACTTTTTTTCAAAGAGCTATGTAAATGTTAGCTGTGTGACTTTTTGCATTGACTTTGACATGTCAGCACCTTTGAAAGTCAAGTGTCTCAATCTGGGTATTCAAAACCTGAATATTAAACATATGGAAATGTTGGACCTTAACCTCCAGTCATTTGAACCGAGGTGTTGTGCAGCTTACTAGTTGTAAAGAGCTTTGAAATTGTTGGATGAAAGGCATTATGTTAATGTTAAGTGGTGATGGTGGTGGTGGTGATAGTAAGTATTTAGTAGAGTAACAAGAAGAAAAATTACTCTGGATAAAAGGGCATTCAGTTTGTTTACCTCTGCTGTGTGTTATCCACACAAACAATTGAATAACCTTAGTGTTTTGATAATCTTGCATGTAACATCCGTGCATCTTGTCAACCCGCAGTCACGGTACCACTGTTGTACTTTGCACAATGAAGAATATTGTCTCATTTTGATGTTTTAATGCTTGGGGATTTAGGAACATAATTTTTGTTAGCATTAATTAATGCCATCTTTTCACAAAATGGGGCTAAGATTCCTGTAGGTTTGGAAAATCTGAAATTAGATTTGAGTATGGATTTCAATTGAAGTCCTATGGCTTTGTTTTCCAAAGAAATGCATCCTTTCCCCATAAGCCCTCACACAGATTCATCTTTCCATGTCATAGATAAGAGGTACTTCTAATGCTTAATTTTAAAAGCATGTGCTTCCTTTTCAACTTGTGCAGGATGCTAAAGCTTGTTGATTGCAAATAGAACTGGACATTTCGTATAATTTGGCAGCTGGTGTGTTATAGACACCCTCCTCTCACCCTCCTCCCCCATGTCCAGAATTTCCTGGTTGAAAATAACTTCCACTAATGCATTTGTTATAATTTCTGTAATACAGTAGTACCTTGTGTGCTATATATAGAATATTAGTATTCTACCTTTCTCCAGTACGTTAATTAAATTTCTCTTTTGTGTAGTTGGGTAAATTACTATATTTGAATTATACAAATCTTTAAGATGAACAATTTTAATGGGCCTTTGCTTGTTTTTAAGCATAATGCTTTTTTAAACTTCCAATTGTATTGATTTGAAATTAATGTTTTAAGGATGCAGCTTAAACTTTTGTATTAACTTTAGTTAGTTCAACCATTTTACAGCTAACATTATTTGGACTTTTTTAACTGCATGTATTTTGGGGAAACTGTAGTGGACATAGTTTGGAGCCTCCTAAAGAAACAGTTAATAAAACACATTTTTGTACAGTGATCTCTATGTCAAAGTTAACAATTTTCTTCCTCATTCGAGACAGCTTCATTTTGTCAGCAGAAAGCTTTAATAAACATCTTGGGAAGACACACAAAGTAGCAGCTACTTCAGATATGAAAGGTGGTTAATTACTTGGCAAGTGGTCTAATCTTTTAATGAAAAAGACTTAATACAGCTCACTGTCTTCATGTCTTGGTAAAATCTTCAAGTGGAAAAATTTCCAGTTGCTTTTAGACTAGAAAGTGCGTGCTTGCGTCTCTCTCACTCTCACACATGGGTCAAAGTAACGGGAGTGCTATTTCTCCAGATTTCTCCCTCCTTTTTGGCTCGTTTGATGAAGACTTGCCAGACAAGGGAATCTGATTTGAGAATAGTAGGAAGATCTGGTGACAGATAGGGGAGTTCTGGCCTTCCTGCCAGTAAATAGAGCAATAAGTGCACATTTTGAGGGGAGAAAAAGATGGCCTAGCTGGGAGTATCCTATCTATCACTGCATCTCTAGTGGAATAACAATGAGTCCGGTGGCACCTTAAAGACTAACAGATTTATTTGGGCATAAGCTTTCGTGGGTAAAAAAACACTTCTTCAAGTGTTTTTTTACCCCCGAAAGCTTATGCCCAAATAAATCTGTTAGTCTTTAAGGTGCCACCGGACTCATTGTTTTTGTGGATACAGACTAACAAGGCTACCCCCTGATCTCTAGTGGAATGTCTTTTAAGCTTTGTCATTTGGAATGTGCCTTCATCAGTCATAAGTAATGTGACCATACCAAGCTTATGTGGCTAAAACTTTTATGCCATGTTATGCAGCCAAATATTTACTCTGAGTGTATATGTACTCACAAACATATGCCTTTTATGCACATCCATATACACGTGTATAGAGGATACAGGAAATTTTGATGTCAGATGTTTCATTGCTTCAGCTTGGAATGGATAAATTAGTCACAACTTATGAGGACACAAATGAGCTATGCACATCAATCAAATGAATTAAAATAAAACATTTCTTCTCCACCACATCATCACTGGTTTGAGCACCTATCTGGGACTCAGGAGACGTGGGTTCTATTCCGAGCTCCACCACTAGCCTGCTGGGTAACTTCAGGCAAGTCACTTCACCTCTGTTTTTCAGTTTTCCGATCTGTAAAATGGGAACAACGATGCTCCTTTGTCAGGCACTTTGAGAGCTACTTATGAGAAGCCTTAAGTAAGACCTTAGTATTATGATGGTGGTGATGATTTATTTTATTAGGTTTGACTTTTTGTAATAAACTTTATACTTGACAGCTTGAATGCCCACTCTTTTTTCCCCTACTATAACCACAAAGTAAATCATGAATGGGAAAGTAGATTTTAAAAAGCTATTTACCCTTTTTTAAATAAGACATTAAAACAAGCTTACACAAGAAGACTGTCTCCAAGAGCTAGGAATTATTATTACCCACATATTTTACAAAGGAAAATTAAGACTATTTTAATGTTCTTAATCATAATATGAGGGCTGTTTTTCATATCCTCTCCCTCCCATTAGAATTATTTCAATTGTACAGAACTCTGGGAAAAGAAATTTATGACTAGTCTTAAAAAACTCTTTAAAAAAATCCCATAATACTTTCCCCAGTGTAGTATAATAATTTTTAATGTCTGGTGACTCAGGACCTTATGTGAATATGTACATTATGCTTCAGTGGAAAACTTTAGAATCACCCTTTTCTAACAGAAGAATGAAACCATTTGTAGCCCTAATGGATCACAAGATGTCACGCTGTAAATGTTTCAGTGGTCCAGGATCAAATAGTGCCCATCTTGTATCTTAGATCAGTGTGATTTTGAAGATAAAGAGATAAAGTCCACACTCCCAATGCCCATCTTGTATCTTAGATCAGTGTGATTTTGAAGATAAAGAGATAAAGTCCACATTGGGAGTGTGGGGTAGGAACTTTTTTTTACAGGTTGGATCAAGAAAAGTAAAAAGGTGGTCTGTTCAGAGTTCTAGTGAATAGTCCAGGGGAGGAGTATTGGTGGTCAAAGCACAGATCTTTGCAATCTAAGATGCATGGTAAATACCATTTATAACATGTATGTGAAATTTATTCAAGTATCTCCCCACCGTGTGGGAAATATAGCACATTTGTCTACAACAGAGCCCAACTAATTCACATTACTGAAAGGAAAATTTAGGGAATAAACAAAATAATACAGAAAGGATACCGCATCTCAAAATAGTTTGTTCATTTGTTATGTCAATTGTGGTTTAATCTCAATTATTTAATGATTCTTAGGATACCAAAAGCACACCATAATACATGTTATAAAAATAGTGAAATAATAATAAAATGAGACTTCACTTTAGCATTTACTATTAAATATTTGCTGAGAAGTGTGAAGAGACACTAATGTTTTATGCAGATTATTTGTCAAAATGAGCATTAGTTAAGTTTAGTTAAATTTTAAAACGTTATCTACATCCCTCACTTCCCAAACATTCTAATGATACAAAACTGAAGAGTGTTGTTTTGGTTTAGAACTAGAGATTAGTACTTTTATTTAAGGAACTAATCACTTTAACTAATGACCATTATTTGAGCTTTTATGAAAGAAGAGGTAGAAGACTTGACTCCTGCTTTTGTCATTGATTGTTCTTCCTTATTTCCTGTCCATATGGTATTGTACATTTCCCAAAAGGATGTATTGCTGCTATAACTGTGACTGTTATCCATTCATATTAAAATGTGGCAGCATTTACATTTTTAAAATATAGATGCTGAAACTAGTTTTGTAATGTCGTTCATGCTGTAAGGATAGCAATATCATCCCATCATATTTGTGGTTATACTTCTATCTAGACTGTGTTCCTGAAGCTAAAAAAAGAAAAAGAAAGTGACAGTACTCAGTAAAGATTTGATTTTATCAAATTCTTTATTGCTGGTGCAGGAATGATAATTGAAACTGAAATACAACTGTTCAGATACCAGGACCTGAGAAATCATGCTGCTTGCAGTATGAGCAATTGGAAGTTTTGTTCTGTCATTAAGATGTTTGTACAAAAGAGGATGTTTTGTAACTGATTATGAGTTTGCTAATCCTGATAATGAAGATATTTCTGTATTACTTATGTGAAATTAGTGAAATTAAGTATTTCAGTTGATTGTAAGAAAAAGTCAGTGGGTGAAATGACTGGGCAGTTTATCATTTGAAACTCTATTCAGTAGGGAGGAATAAATATTTTATTTTAAAAACTGCACATTTGAGTAAGTTTTGTGGTAGATTAGTTAAATTCTGAAAAGTATCTCTGGTTTCTTGAGACTCCTAAATATTTCTATACACATATGTAAATACACACACACACACACACACTCTCTCTCTCTCTCTCTCTCTCTCTCTCTCTCTCTCTGTCAGGAAGAGGAGTGAAATATTTTCACTAGTAATATAGAGAACAGTAGATCTAATCAGATTATAAAATATTCATCTTATAAAGATAGGTTATGAATGAGTTATAAAGTTATAGTTATAAAGATAGCTATATCTATCTGTACAAATTAGTTACTTTAAAATCAAAAACACAGTTTTGAAAAATGAATAAAGTTTAAACTTTTTAATACAGTACCTAAATTTTAAGCAGTCTTTCAATATGTTTAATCTTGAAAAGTATTGTACATATCTTCTAAAGATCTCTAACCTTGGATTAACAGATGACATGAAGGACAAAGAATTTTCTTCCAGAGCCTCAGTCTGCATTACATTGGCTTTTATTAATGCATTGAAAAAGTGTGTGCATGTAAAGCACACAAACATAGCATCACTCTTTTCTGTCTCTCCTTGCTTGTGTCCTCAGTGCAGCTGGTTTGCTTAATGACTTCATTATTTATTTGTCTTTTAAGTAGCACTGAAAAAAAACAAGAAATCATTTAGCTTTGAACAGCATGACTGAGCTCCAAACAGAATCTCATCCTGTCGTCCTAGCCTGGTAGCCTGAAGCTATGATGTGGAGCCCTGAGGATGCCAGAGGTATAAAAAGAAGTTAAAACATTGTAGGGGCATCTCCGGTATTAAACATAAAAGGGTAAACCAAAATAAATATGGAAACCTAATGGTAAAACAAAATAACCCCCCCAATCAAGCAGAGAAATCACTGTTGTGTGATGGAAAGGCACTCTCTTCCCCCAGCAGCTGCCTAGTGTTTCTGCAGCACTGTATCCCCTGAGATTTAGGTCAGGTGTTTTCTTACAATTGAAAACTCTAAGGCTATGTCTGTGCTAGGAAACTTCCTGGAATCACTGTAGCAAAATAACTATTCCATGTTGGAATTATTTCAGAATAAAATCACTTTTATTCCAGCATAGAACGCACATACAGGATGACCCAACACTCTCACAAATCTTGGGAGACAGGCCAGTCCTTGCCTACAGACAGCCCCGCAACCTGAAGCAAATACTCACCAACAACCACATACCACACAACAGAACCACTAACCCAGGAACTTATCCTTGCAACAAAGCCCGTTGCCAATTGTGCCCACATATCTATTCAGGGGACACCATCACAGGGCCTAATAACATCAGCCACACTATCAGAGGCTCGTTCACCTGCACATCCACCAATGTGATTTATGCCATCATGTGCCAGCAATGCCCCTCTGCCATGTACATTGGTCAAACTGGACAGTCTCTACGTAAAAGAATAAATGGACACAAATCAGATGTCAAGAATTATAACATTCATAAACCAGTCGGAGAACACTTCAATCTCTCTGGTCACGCAATCACAGACATGAAGGTCGCTATCTTAAAACAAAAAAACTTCAAATCCAGACTCCAGCGAGAAACTGCTGAATTGGAATTCATTTGCAAATTGGATACTATTAATTTAGGCTTAAATAGAGACTGGGAGTGGCTAAGTCATTATGCAAGGTAGCCTATTTCCTCTTGTTTTTTCCTACCCCCCCTCCCCCAGATGTTCTGGTTTAACTTGGATTTAAACTTGGAGAGTGGTCAGTTTGGATGAGCTATTACCAGCAGGAGAGTGAGTTTGTGTGTGTATGGGGGTGGGTTTTTGGAGGGGGGTGAGGGAGTGAGAGAACCTGGATTTGTGCAGGAAATGGCCTAACTTCATTATCATGCACATTGTGTAAAGAGTTGTCACTTTGGATGGGCTATCACCAGGAGGAGAGTGAATTTGTGTGGGGGGGTGGAGGGTGATAAAACCTGGATTTGTGCTGGAAATGGCCTAACCTGAAGATTACTTTAGATAAGCTATTACCAGCAGGACAGTGGGGTGGGAGGAGGTATTGTTTCATATTCTCTGTGTATATATAAAGTCTGTTGCAGTTTCCATGGTATGCATCTGATGAAGTGAGCTGTAGCTCACGAAAGCTCATGCTCAAATAAATTGGTTAGTCTCTAAGGTGCCACAAGTACTCCTTTTCTACTTACAGGGGAGTTATCCCAGAATACCTATTCTCAGAAATTTCCCTGTGTAGACAAGCCTTGAGACTTCCTCATTGGTGAAGACAAGATAGCTCACTATTAGTCTGACTCTCTTTATTTATAATATGGCCCAAGTTAGTAGTGATTGTCAGCTATTATAGAGTCTGAGTACAGGTGCATTTAACAAAAACAAATCCCAAAAACATAATAATTGGGAGCTTTGTCATTGGTCTCAGCAGGGAGGCCAGAGATTTAAGGGAAATTTTCAGAAGCACAAAGGGGAATTAAATGTCCACAGGGGTCGGCAATGTGTAAAAATGTTGAGGTCCGGGGCATAGGGAGCGCTCACCCCTGGTGGCTCAGCTCTCTCTGCAAGCAGCTCCCCGTCCCTGCTGTTGCTCATTTGTGGACCCCTAAAAAATTTTGAATAGAGGTGCAGATCCCTTTGGAAATCTTAGTCATAGTCTGCAGACCCCAGGAAACCACTGTTGTATGATAACAACAACCTTTCATGGACCCCACAGACATAGTCAGTGGACCCCCAGGGGTCTGCGGACCACAGGTTGAATCCACTGGATCAAAGGATCAAGTTATTAATGATCAATGACAAAGTTTTGTTTATAATAAACTTAGCACAAATTCGCCATTGCTTTGTTAAATTGTTAACTGGAAATTTCTAAAGAGATTGTTATTGTAAACAGAAGCATATAATGCACACAAAACAAAAGTATGTGCATCCAACTTTGCAGACAATAATAAGGCTATAATACCATTTGAGGGTTTCTGGGAATGTAAACTACATGAGGGAAGCCACACTGATTCACTAATTTTACTAGAAGCCTTCAGCAGAATTAATTTTCTGTATTATTCTTGCCGTATGTAACACTTAAAAAGGCTACAGGCCCTTTCTATTTCCATGTCTCTGCTACATTGTGCTTCCTTTTGTAACACAAGGAAAAGTACATTAGTGTATCCCTAACACCTTCAGTGTCTACAAGCTTCAGAGGGAGTGGTATTTTGAGGTTTCTTTCACTAAGAGTTGAAGTTTTTCCTACTTATGCCTGGCGTTAATTGCCTTACTTTTCAGAGGTACACAGTACCTTCAGCTCTCGTTGATCTTAATGGGATCTATGGATACTCAGCCATACAGTTCCTCGCCCTTCCACATCCCATTACCTTGTCTCTCTTCAGGGACCCCTTCATGAGACACTACTTCTTCTCAAACTGGCCATTGGGCTGTAGAGATGGTCCCACTGAAGCATCAGAGACAGGGATTCTACTCCCAATATTTCCTGATTTCCACATCCAAGAGAGGGATGAGACCTATCCTCAACATCTGCAATCTCAACAAATGCATCAGATGTATGAGATTCTGTATGGAGGAGCCTCCCTACATGCAATTTTCTAAAGTTCTGCTGCATTCTAAGTTTTTATCTAAGGTCATTTCCCAGTTTCATTTGAACCAAGTTATATATCTTCGGTGTTCTTCCTAAGCCATATTCAAGCCTAGTGGAGCAGCATCTCCATACTTTGGATGTCATGTGATTTGTAGCGTTTTATCTGGACAGAACTAAACTTTTCTGTTCCTTACTGCATCTGTTTCATTTGCAGACCAAATGAAGGGTCAGCCTATCTCTTCACAGACAATCTCCTGGTGGATAACATCTTGTATCATGAAAGCATACGAAATAGCCGAGGCTATGCCTCCTTATGAGGGGACAAGCTCATTCCATGAGAGCTCAGGCGACATCAGCAGCATTTCTAAATGACATTTCTGTATTGGACACTTGTAGGGCAGCCACTTGGTCCTCTGTGCATATTTTCAAACTGCTACGCCACTACAGCTGCGTCCAGATCAGCTGGAAATTTTGGGAAGGATGTCCTGCAGTCCTCATTTAAATAGACTCTGAGCCCCATCTTCTGCAAGTACTGTGTCTGAATCACCCACATAGAAAAGACAGCTTTCTTTTGAAGAAGAAAAAACAATTTTCTACCTTTAACTGTTGTTCTTCGAGATGTGATGCAGATGTGTATTCCATGAACTGCCCTCCATCCCCTCTGCACTGAATCTGCACTTCTGACATTTGGTGAGAAGGAATTTAGTGGGTCAGAGTTTTGCCACCCTTATACAGCCAGAGGAGGGGCTAGGGCTGTAGGGTGACTGCTAGGCAAAGTTCTCTGGTTGTGGTGGGCAGGGTGCACACACTCCTATGGAATACACATGACTGCATCACATCTCAAAGAATAACAGTTACAGGTAGGTAACTGGTTCTTGTTTTGTTTTTTAAATGTTGACCTTCTTATTAACAAGTTCTCTAAAAATTACTTTAGAGAAATCAAGGCCCATTGGAAAATATTCTTTAATAATTTCTATTATATAAATCTCACTGCATGATTATTTTTTTTTAATTCTTGGAATAAATAACTTGCATTTTATTTCTGTAAAAATCATCTGATGTCCAATTCAGAAACCAAAATAGTATTTCATTTTTGAAAAGCTCACAGTAGAGAAATATTGTTAGTCTTTAATGGTTTCTCTCCTTTCATTAATGACAAATGTTTGCTTTTATATTAGTGGTGGTAGCTGAGTAGCACATATGGTTAAATGAATAATTTAGATGGAAGCCTCACTTCATATACCGAGCAAATGGCCACAATGCCATAAAATATCTGAACCTTGAGATAAGATAGAAATAAGTTGTTTTCATGGAGGAGCCGTGAATGTCCACTTTCCTATAATGTGGAAAGCATATTGCATCTGATTTATCATGTAAAAAGCTGTCTAAAGACTGAACAAAACCAAGTCTGTTCCGTAGGTTGGTTTCTGTTGTATATCACTAATGCTGTGTTACTCTATTCCATAACAATGTGGTAGTTTTGTTTGTGAGGTTATGATTAAGTCTGTCAGCACTTTTACAATAAACTATCTCCCCTCCCCCCCCCCCCCAAGGCCTTTGTTTGGTGCTGACTGTTTCAGGAAGCTAATTTTTGCACTTATGTCTTCACAATTGCATAAATATTTATGTAAAACTTAGCAGATCATAAATATTTGTCATCTAGAGTCTGTGGTACTATAAGAAATATTTAATTTCCTAAGGACTTTTAGGGTCTGGGTTTGATGTGCATGGCTCCCATAAAGTGTGGATCTGTAATGGCCTAAACAGTTCCCTAAAAAAGCTTTAACACAACACAGTTAGGTTTTTGGGTCCATAAATACAAAATCTATTATAGTAGGATTGAATACTGAATTTTATAGAGTGTATAGCAGTTGTACCCCAAATCTATCTTGATTACAGTATACACTTTATAGATTTTACAGTGTGTTGTTCAGTACCTTGCTCATGCTTTCTTCCAATGATAGGTAAGCATTTTCCTTGTAGCTCATGGGTGAAGACAAGTTTACATCACAGTACACAAGATTTCATTTTCGTTTTGTGGGGGTAGTGTCTTAAAAGATCTAAATGCATAGTCACATGTTGCCATGTTGTGTGTGTGTGTGTAAACATAGGCTCTATATATGCAAGAATCGTTTTCGGTTTTTTCTTTCTATAAGCTTAATTTTTTATTATTTTATCTATTTTCACCTGCTATGCTCAGGTGCTGTAGCCATGTCTATGGAGAAAAAAAATATAGTCTGAGCAATGATTTTCTGTATGTGTTATACATGCCTAGCTACACCTCTATTATACATTATATAAAATAAAGCCTGAAGAATCAATGTGTTCATAGATTCTAAGGTGAGAAGGGACCACTTGTGATCATCTAGTCTAATCTCCTACATAGCACTACCCATAGAACTTCTCCAAAACAATTCCTGTTTGAACGAGAGCATATTTTTGAGAAAAACATCCAATCTTGGTTTAAAATTGGCAGTGATGAAGAATCCATCACAACCCTTAGGTTTTAATTACTACTTGGCACAATGAGCAGATTATCATTGTGGAAGACTGTATACCACCTGCTTGTATCCTGCATAGCTGTAGCTGGTGCTGTTAGTCACTTTCACTAGCATTAAATTCACTGACTTTTAAAATATAGAGAACTTTTAAAGGAAATGCTTAGCCTACACTACTTATGTAAATAAATGAACCCTTCATCTGTAGCAGTGTTTCCATCAGTAATGGCATGTTGTTTTTCTGAATTTTCTGACTTCACTAATTAAGCTGCTGAAAGAATGGCTCATTACACACACACACACACACACACACACACACAAATAGCTGACTTTACTTATTGGAAAATATATAAAACATTCCTGTATTGAACATGGCTTTATGGAGAATCCAAGACTTGCTGCTCAAGCATAGAGATGGAGAATACAATTAAAATGTAAAATTGCTCTCCATCTTATACAGAAAATATTTAGATGCATAGATCTCTTACCTTGTACCGGTTTAGGAGATTTTGAAGCCAGTTGTGATTTTAGCAGGGGAAATCAGACTAAAATGTTTGCATTCAATAAGAGAGGCACAAATTAACTGAAGAGCAGGGAAATTTCTTATGTAAAAGGGAAGAGTTCTTGTTTTGTTCTAAATGGTGTGATTTACTACCTCCTAAACAAGAGTGGTGTGATCCTCCTCCTAAAAGCTCAGTGTCTGGCTGCAGAAGGATCCTGTGGCTCAGGCACCCCTCAAGACAGCTGTAGGGTTGCACTCTGAGGACTCTGTTCCAAGCCTTGGTGTAGGGGGCATGCGCAGGCAGGGCTGGGAGGTGGAAGGGGTGTAGGACAGAATTGTACTCTAGTTCCCCATGTATTGATCAAGTTAAGCTCTCAAATGTTTTCCTTGACTCTTCTTAGTTGACAAGTCTCTCATTTGATGGGGCCTTCTCCTCTCCCACTTTCTATTGCATTTTCACAGGGCTCCATTCCTGCATCTCTTCTTTTCTTTTCTTTTCTCATGTTAGCTTGTCTACTTAAGGCTTCAGCTGTCTTGTTTATGCTGACTACTCTCAAATCTGTCTCTCGACATATGACCTCTCTCTCCATTCAGCCCCATATGACACCTCCTCCACAATATCTCTAGCTTTTCTCCATCCAGACAGCAAAAGCCTCATCCAGTTCTTGTGTGAGATTCTGTACTGTGCATCTTAGAGGAGTGAGGGTGGCTGAGGTCTAGAGTGGCTGTAGGCCACCTTTGCACCCTCCCAGTTATGGGTTACTCTAGGAGTGGCTGCTGGTATAACTTAGACAGCCCTCACCAGCTGCCTATCGGTTCCACACCTTCCTACTTATGATACCACCTCTATGCCAGAGTTCGTATAGAGGTCCTCAGAAGACAGCCTGTGGCAGTCTTTCTCAACTCCTGCACATAGGGAATGCTCCCCCAGCCAGATCTTGGGCTTTTAGAGCCCCTTTTTGCTGCTCTGGCTCCTTTTACCTAGCGTACAGGGGCCGGAGATTCTCAATCCTTATCTCTCTCCTTCATTGTTGCAACATCCTCCTCATCCTCTCCAACCCCAAACACTCATGTTGCTGCTCTCCATTGCTGTACAAAACATAGCCACTGAGAACTTTCTTAACTTAGTTCATCAGTTTGATTCCCTCTTTGAATTCCTCCACTGCTCCAGCATATCATGTGGATGATTCTTACCTTCTATCTTCTATCTGTCTTAGGTTCTTATAATGCTGCCCATCACCATAGTATCTGATCACCTTCCATGTAATATTGACAGTAAAAGCCAAGTCCTTAGGGGACTTCCTGGAGTCCTCACCTTCAGTGGGTATTTCTGGTGTGGCAATGGGTAGCATTTGGTACATGTTATTTTCACTAATCCTGCCACATTCTGAACTGTTTTGTACTCCAGTTCCCCTCCTCCATCATTGCTTCATTAACAGGCTTCAGCTGTTGGTCCAGAGAATTTCATATGATGCCAGTTTTTCATTCCTCAATAGCATGTGTGCCACCTTCAGAACATTTCAGTAGCATATGCTCACTGAGAAGACTTGCAGACTGCTTTCCTTTCTAGGTTTGTGTGCCAAAACAGAAGGCCTTTGCCTGCAAGACAGACCTTCTGAGAAAAAATGATATTTTTCATTTCTTTGTTTAGATGGGAAATTGCTTAATAACACTGAAAATTGTATGTACTTCAATTGTTAATGCATTATTTCACTGTGTAATTACTCACTGTACATTTTCCTAATAGTTAGAGGACAGAAGTAGGTGGCTGTGAGAACCATTTTTTATATTTTTTGACTTTTTTGCCTCGAAACTCTGTCACACAATATAACATTGTCATGGTTTCTTGCATTTTAATTTCCTTGGAAAAAGTCAATAAAGTTAATACAAGCTTTAGAGATTTAAGAATTTGATATTTCAGGAAATCAGACATATGATAGTACACTATTTTATATCAGAAATTGTACTACTCTGTGAAAAATCAAGTCATCATTGACTAAAATTAGATATATTGTCAACTTTTGCAAGAGCATTTATCACATAAGTACACAGAAATCTGGGATTTTGCATATGTAGATAGGCACTTATCTAGACAGTAGGTTGGGGGGGAATATTTATATAATTCTGCTAATGAAATGTGTGCAAATGTAGAAATGCAAGTGGGCACTATTATTTAAAACTCCCTACAATTTATTTTTTTCTTATTGTGCACAAATATGGGATCCGTTCAAGGTAAAGTGGCCTGCTAACACCCCTCCAGTCATTTGGGGAGGGGAAGGGGGGAAAGGCAGTTGGAGGGAGGATGTTAGTGGATTGTTGTAATAAGCCATAAATCCAGTGTGTCTTTTCGGTCCATGATTTTTAATGGCTAGCAAAATTATGAATTTAAGCTCCTAGCCTCATCTTTTGAAAGTGCTGTACAGGTTTCCTTTGAAGATGAGGACTTTTTTGCTTTGTGAAAAATCATTCACCTATAACTTTGCCAGATACTAAATAGCATGGACTGAATAGAGACACTATTTATGGCTTATTACAACAATCTACAACCCACTAACACTCCCCCCTACCCCAACTGCTTTCCTCTCTCCCGTCGTCTTTCCCCGTTATGACTGGAGGGGCATAAACGGGGCATTTCACCTTGAATGATCCCTTGAAATATGAGTTAACTACATATGCTAAACAATCTGTTCCACCTTGTATTTATATGTGACACTCTTAGTGCCTTTCCCAAACCTTCTCCACCACATACAGCTGTATCACTGCCACCAGAATGGTGGCTCAGTGCTAGGATGAGATCAGCTCGTAGCTAAATCAGAGCAAGGGTTATGTACAGAGGAAAACATTTCTAGAAAGTTATAGCTAGAGTGCAATTTCATTGCTTGAAAGAATGCACCCACAATTGGTCAATTCAGTCCATAGTTTAGGAATGGTCCGGGTTTCCTCACTGATGCTGAGCTCTCATGTAATATCTGGAAGTAATGCTTCCTACCATCTTATGTTGGCAAGGAGACTCCAACTTATACTGGCAGACGATAACCTGGCTATCGTGACTTAATCTCCTCCTGTCTGGGCTACAGCAATGCAGTATTCCTGCACAGTGAACTTAATCTAGGGGTAACCATCAGGAAGATGCATTTCAAAGGGTGACTGAACTGTAAAAATGAAGGGCAAAAACATCCCAACTTATCTCTCCCTGTCTGTCCCTACCTAAGATGACAACAGCCTTTGGATTTTGGGAGCAGATTCTGGCCTGAGAATTTGGTCAGCAATGTTACTGGGAACATGTGGTAAGGCAATTCACCTTGAACAAAGTCTAGTTTAAGTTTTAGTATTAGGAAGCATTTTATCTTTATTTTTCTTGTCATCCTTTCTGACTTAAATGCGTTATACTTGTACTCACTTAAAATCTTTGCAGTTAAAAAAAACTTGTTTTATTCTCTAATCAAAACTAATCCAGTGTTGTGTTTAAACTGAATTGTGTGGGTAACTCCATTTAAAATAGCAAACTGATCAACATGATCCCCTTAGAGGGGCAGTGTGCCTAAAATATCTGATCTGCCCAAGAGAGGACTGGACAGTACAGAGCACAGGTTTTGGGGGGAAATTCAGGACTCGGAGTCACCCTACAAGTGGTAACCACGGCTTGTGGGGAACCAGAGTGTGACTGGAGCCTGCTGGCAGGGTGCAGTTATACAGAAGAGACACTCAGGGTGTGAGCTTAACGCTGTTTGGCATGCCATGAGGGGCCCAGGTTGGGAGCAACAGCATCAAAGCATTGTGAGGCACCCCAGGTTGCAGAGCAAGGGTGACACAGCCCCTCAATGGTCTGGATCACACCCGGGAATATCATAATTGGATTCTTTTGAAAATGTTTTTTCAGTTTTTCTGAAACTGAGAAAATTGTTCCTGTTTCCAGTTGTATGTGAAAAGAAAGGTATAGATTTACAGAAGCAAGTAAGTTATTTTATACCAATATCTCCTTTTCGATGATGATGTGATGAAACCAGAGCAAGGCAGATATTTTGAAATAAAAAGGTAGTATCATGGCACTGCAGGTTTTGGCTGTTTCAGAACCTACAAGATGAATCCAGTTGACTAAAAGCTATGGTAAAATTAAGTGGTATTAAAGACAGACAGGTGGAAATACAGGTTTCACAGATCCCGCAGCTTCCCGTAGCAATTTGGAAACAGAAAAATATGCTGACTTGCGTGAGTGTTCTCCCAATCTCATTTGTAGGACAACTCGCTAGTGCTACTTTTATTATAATTCAGATTTCAAAAAATAAATGATAGGCACATTGTAAATATGTTACATGAACTTTTTTAATCAAATTATTTTAAACCCAACCAACAGCTGAAGATCCAGTTTCTCTTTATGCTACAAGTTTTTTATCAATACTTGTAAATGTAACTCTGAATCAGTAACATTTGTACTGTACCACCCTTTAATTAATTGGTTGTATAAAATATTCTATTTTATGTAATAAACGTGTTGCTCATTCTTACTTAGACTGTAATCTCTTTGTGGCAGGGATTGTTTTTCATTATATGTGCAGCGATTGTTTTTCATTATATGTGCCTACGGTCCGCAACAGAAGGGGGTCTCTACAGACTGCTTCAGTTCAAATTATAATGCACCTCTTTACTCAATAGATTTTTAAAAATGGAACCACAGAATCAATATGGGGGACATATGTGAGGACTCCCATTACACTGGGAAAATTCTTACGAATTAACAAAGAATATAGAAAATGTACTTTAATATATATATATTTTTCGAGACTTGGAATCTTGGATTTTAAAAAACCCAATCCTGTCACAAGTTTCATAGTGGCCCTCTAGTGAGCTGAGAAAGCATGAGTTTTTAAAACAAATCTGGTATCCGTGGCTATTACAGTGTCATAAAATAGATTAGTTATTTCATTGAACTCCAGGTGGGCCAGATTCTGCAAATACTTACTGCTGAGTGTAGTTCTACTGATTTCAGTGGGAGGTGTTTGCAAGATTGAGCCCTACATTAAAAAACAGTTACATATGAAGAGCTGCATCTATTTTAATTATCAGGAATGTGTATGACACTCCTTGTATATTTAGTTCAATTTAAAAAGGTAAAAAATATTTAACAACCAAAAACTTAGCAAAGATGTTTTGTATAAAATTATTCTTGAATAAAATGAATGCATTTGTAAACAGGAATCCTTCAGTCCTCACTTTGCAACTTGGAAAGTAATAGTTTTTCTCAGCATTTACTGGTTAGCTTGCTAGCATAACCTATTTGTCATTTTATGCTTCTTTTGTGGTAGTGTGGTGTACATCTTGTTTGTTTGTTTGTTTGTTTGTTTTTAAAGAGATTGACCTTGAGTTTATAGGATCCTTCCTATTCTGTCATATCAAATCTAAAATCTGTTAGGGTTTGGGTGAGCTTGATCCGAGTTAACATTTTCTCCAAATGTGCCTTATGAAATGAAGGCTGAATCAAATGTTTAGCAAAAGCTTTATTCCGTGACTTTTGTGTTCAAATTAGATTTATACACGATAGATTATTTTTTCCTTCTGTTCACAGCTTCCAGCAGACCTTACCAAGATGCATCTTACAGACAATCCACATCCACAAGTGACTCATGTCCCTTCCAGCCAGTCTGGATGTAGCATTGCCAGTGACTCTGGAAGCAGCAGCTTATCAGATATCTACCAGGTAAAATTGCAGAAGTTTCTTGTTTTTTGCAGGGAGGGAACATTTGTATTGTAACGTTCTGCATTTTGCCTTTTTAGTATTTAACAGGGTAAAATGGTACATCATTAGTGTAATTTGTTTATATGAAGGCCTTACTGTGCCACTTTCACTTCCATGTAATACATTTAAGCAAGTACTGTAGTTTGGTGTTGGGTGCATGTCTGATTTTTCAGGTCAGTGCAGAATTTTATATAAAGCTACTATATTATGGCACAGATTTGTTTTAAAAAAATCTTAACTAATAGGCCTACACTGGCATTTTTTTCTTTATTTTACACTCTTATTCTTTGTGCATCTCACCTGCTTTTCTTCCCTCACCGCCACCTCCTTTGGCAATGAGCTCGGTGAAACTGACGGTTAGAAGTGGTGGTATTCAGTGTAGTTGTAGCTGTGTCAGTCCCAGGATATTAGAGAGACAAGATGGGTGAAGTAATATCGATTATTAGACCAACTTCTGATGGTGAGAGAGACCAACTTTTGAGCCACTTCTTCGGGTCTGGGAAAGGTACTTCCACGTCACAGCAAAATACTACTTATGCTAAACAATCTGTTCCACCTTGCATTTTGCTGTGACACTAGGAGTACCTTTCCTAGACCAGAAGAAGAGCTTGTGTGGCTTGAAAGCTTGCCTCTCACCATCAGAAGTTGGTCCAATAAAAAATACTACCTCACCCCCCTTGTCTCCATAAGAAGTGGTGACAGAGAGAGCAGCATAAGATTAGCAATCGTGTTTTCACTTATTTTTGTAAGACTAAAATAAAGTCCAGGTTTGTATTAATTAAAAAAAAATGTGGTGGTGTGAAAAACAAGAGTGGAATTATGATGCAGAGTGAAATATAGTTAGGACTTGATGCACAGCCCTGAACACCACTTAACACATGACTTATATGCGACCTACAAAAGGAAAGAATTGTATGGATGCATTTTTTCCATCTTCATTATCCATAAAAAGCTTGATGGGTTTTTTTTCTGCTGCTAGGTTTTTTTTCTAACTTTAGAAATATTAGGAATGTCAAATCTTGTCTTTCCTGTTTTTTCCTTGAACTCTTTTTGAAGGACCAGAGGAAGTGCATTGGGAACTTTGTTGGCACTTGATCAAAGAGGCAGGAGTGTTTAATCTTTAGAGAAGAGATATTTTCTTCTATCTTTTTTTAAGCTTTTGGATTAATTCACATTAACAGAATCAAGCAAGGAAAGCATGTTTAGACAGTACTCGTGATATCAATATACTTGTTCTTCAGAGATCAATAGTCTTCAGGGAGAAAATGAGTGGACCTGAATTTACAGTTTAAAAAACAAACAAACAGGAAAAAGTGTTTGCAATTCGTGTCGGAGGAGATGTTCATGTTTTGTTTCTACATCATGATGATGCAGCAGGGGCACTCCCTCTCCATTCTTCCTCATTTTCAGGTCACTTTTATGTGACCTTTAGAGTCTTGTCCTTTCCTTCTGCAATGTGACTGAACTTCATCAGGTGCATTATCTTATGTAAATTAAACACATTCCTCAAGAGTGAATCTTAATATTTATTCTATGTGAATTATATATTCAGACTAAATTACCAGCTCCATACTAGACAAAATGAAGTCATTTTCAGTAGTAGCATATAAGGGTTCCAGTGTTGCTTGGCATGAATGGAAGGTGAATAAGCTCCAAGCATTACATTATGGATATGCTACAGACTAGGGACCGAATGGCTAGGCAGCAGTTCTGCGGAAAAGGACCTAGGGGTGACAGTGGACGAGAAGCTGGATATGAGTCAGCAGTGTGCCCTTGTTGCCAAGAAGGCCAATGGCATTTTGGGATGTATAAGTAGGGGCATAGTGAGCAGATCGAGGGACGTGATCGTTTCCCTCTATTCGACATTGGTGAGGCCTCATCTGGAGTTCTGTGTCCAGTTTTGGGCCCCACACTACAAGAAGGATGTGGATAAATTGGAGAGAGTCCAGCGAAGGGCAACAAAAATGATTAGGGGTCTAGAACACATGACTTATGAGGAGAGGCTGAGGGAGCTGGGATTGTTTAGTCTGCAGAAGAGAAGAATGAGGGGGGATTTGATAGCTGCTTTCAACTACCTGAAAGGGGGTTCCAAAGAGGATGGCTCTAGACTGTTCTCAATGGTAGCAGATGACAGAACGAGGAGTAATGGTCTCAAGTTGCAGTGGGGGAGGTTTAGATTGGATATTAGGAAAAACTTTTTCACTAAGAGGGTGGCGAAACACTGGAATGCGTTACCTAGGGAGGTGGTAGAATCTCCTTCCTTAGAGGTTTTTAAGGTCAGGCTTGACAAAGCCCTGGCTGGGATGATTTAACTGGGAATTGGTCCTGCTTCGAGCAGGGGGTTGGACTAGATGACCTTCAGGGGTCCCTTCCAACCCTGATATTCTATGATTCTATGATTAATCTATATACTCGTACGTATTTTGACCAATAATCATGTGTTCTTCTTTGAGTGCTTGCTCATATCAATTCCAATTAGGTGTGCGCGCACCACATGCACGATCGTCGGAGAATTTTTACCCTAGCAACACCTGGTGGATCAGCTGTGGAGCCCACTGGAGTGGCGCCTTCATGGCTCTGGATATATACCCCAGCCGACCCAGCGCCCCCCTCAGTTCCTTCTTACCACCCGTGACAGTCGTTGGAACTGTGGAGCGCAGCTTTGCTGTTCTCCACTTTCCCTAGCATTTTCTCTTTTCCGCAGTATGTATAGTTCTATAGTTAGTGTAGTATAGCTGTAGTTATAGTTATAGTGTATTTGTGAATATAAAGTTGGGTCACGCAGCAATCGGAAGTGCCAAACATTCTGCTCTCCAGGGGTGCTCCCCGGGCTCTCTATCAGACACCTTCCTGCTCCCGTGAAAGGGACAACTGTTCTATGCCTTCCCTCTGTTCCAGTTAGTCCACTAGGTCCTGCTCAAGTTGCGCAGGGACAGAGCACGGCTGATTCTGGTCGTCCCGGCGTAGCCCAGGCAACACTGGTGCGCCACGCTACTGGAGTTATTGGTAGACATGCCAATTCCACTCCTGCTTTGGCCAGACCTGATCTCACAAGACCACAGCCACCTCTGTCACCCCAACCTGCAATCACTCCATCTCACGGCGTGGATGCTGCATGGCTAACTCAGTTGGAGCTCCTCTGCTCCCACTCGGTGCAGCAGGTTCTGCTGGGTAGCAGAAAACCCTCCACTCGAGCCACGTACCTTGCCAAATGGAAGCATTTCTCCTGCTGGTGTGCTCAAAATGGCACGCCACCCCTGCAGGCGTTGGTACCTATCATCCTAGACTACCTCCTGTCCTTAAAACAACAAGGTCTGGCTATATCATCTGTTAGGGTGCACCTGGCGGCCATTTCGGCTTTCCACCAAGGAGAACATAGTTGCTCGGTCTTCTCCAACCCTATGGTTGGTAGATTTCTTAAAGGTCTGGACCGTCTCTACCCGCAGGTGCGGCAACTAGTTCCCACGTGGGATCTTAACCTGGTCTTTCCAGACTTATGGTCACTCCGTTCTAGCCAATGGCCCACACGCTCACTTCTGTACCTCTCTTGGAAGACAGCCTTCCTTGTGGCTATCACTTCAGCAAGGTGTGTACCTGAGATCAGAGCTCTCACTTCGGAACCACCGTACACGGTCTTCCACAAAGACAAGGTGCAGCTACGCCCTCACCCTGCCTTCCTTCCCAGGGTGGTAGCAACTTTCCATGTCAACGAGGACATTTTCCTCCCAGTCTTCTACCCAAAGCCGCACGCTACTTGGCGAGAGCAATGGCTACACTCCCTCGACGTTCGTAGGACCCTCTCCTTCTATATTGAGCGTACAAAGCCATTCAGAAAGACGACCCAGCTCTTTGTTGCAGTGGCCGACCGGATGAAAGGCCTCCCGGTCTCCTCACAGCTCATCTCCTCTTGGATCACTTCCTGTATCCATACTTGCTACAACCTGGCTGGTGTCCCGGCCAAGCCCCTCAACGCCCATTCTACAAGGGCTCAAGCCTCGTCAGCCGCTTTCCTGGCACGGGTTCCGATACAGGAGATCTGTAGAGCAGCCACTTGGTCTTCCATGCATACTTATGCAATAGTCCAGAGACGATGCTGCGTTTGGTTCAATAGTGCTACACTCAGCGACATCTCACTCCGACCCCACTGCCTAGGTAAGGCTTGGGAGTCACCTAATTGGAATCGATATGAGCAAGCACTCGAAAAAGAAAAGACGGTTACTCACCTTTGTAGTTGTTGTTCTTCAAGATGTGTTGCTCATATCCGTTCCAAACCCGCCCTTCTTCCCCTCTGTCAGAGTAGCCGGCCAGAAGAAACTGAGGAGGCGCTGGGTCGGCTGGAGTATATATCCAGCGCCATGAAGGTGCCACTCCAGGGGGCTCCACAGCCGACCCACCGGTTGTTGCTAGGGTAAAAATTCTCCAACAATCATGCAAGTGGCGTGCGCACACCTAATTGGAATGGATATGAGCAACACATCTCGAAGGTTACAAAGGTGAGTAACCGTCTTTTGTCAATTGAAGCTGTTTGTGTGGTGTCACAGTTATAGGGCTAGCTGCACTTCTGTCCCCGAGGTCTTGAGCTTTTTGCTGTCACTGTCTCAGGAATCACATGATTCTTCCATGCTTCCCCTGGGATCTGGCTGTAGTACCTTGTGTGTAACATCTGCTTAGCTTGCAGGTCTGACTGGGTTTCAGACACCCATGTTTTCTCCCTTTGGGATCCTGTAACCAATGATATATTAATAATAAGCTGCCTTTAAAACAGTATTTTTGATTAGCAGGTGGAACAAAACAAAACAAAAAAAAGAGAAAAGGGACTTTAAAACAACAAATAGATTGTATATGTGTCTCCTACCTAAAACACTATCATCTCACAATGGTGGCAGGCCTAGCTTCTAATCCAGAGTCCTCAGGACTAACAGTTTTGGAATTAGCCCTGAATACCTTTTAAGTGGAAGTTGATAGGTGACACTCTAGTTCCATCTCCTCCTCCTTGCCCAACCCATCCTATACATCCCCGTAGTGAGAAGCACTTAAACAAAAATATTCGTACAGAAAGCACCATCCCAGTAATCGAGCCAAGAAATAGTGTTATAAAATCATTACAGGTTGCTCTATATACATCACATGCATTTAGTCTGTTAAGAAAATTATCAACAGAAATCAATTTGAAATGTCATGTTTGTAGTAGGGCCGCAGTTAACTAGCATGATTAACTCAAAAAAATTAATCGCGATTAAAAAAAAATTAATCACGATTAATTGCAGTTTTAATCACACTGTTAAACAATAGAATACCAATTGACATTTATTAAATATTTTGGATGTTTTTCTACATTTTCAAATATATTGATTTCAATTACAACATAGAATACAAAGTTTACAGTGCTCACTTTATATTATTCTTATTACAAATATTTGCACTGTGAAAATGATAAAAAAAAGAAATAGTATTTTTCAATTCACCTCATACAAGTACTGTAGTGCAATCTCTTTGTCGTTAAAGCGCAACTTACAAATCTAGATATTTTTTTTTCCTTACATAACAGTACTCTAAAACAAAACAATGTCAAACTTTAGAACCTACAAGGCCACTTAGTCCTACTTCCTGTGCAGCCCATCGCTAAGACAAACAAGTTTGTTTACATTTGCAGGAGATAATGTTGCCTGCTTCTGATTTGCAATGCACCTGAAAGTGAAAACAGACATTCACATGGCACTTTTGTAGCCAGCATTGCAAGGTATATACATGTCAGATATGCTAAACATTCGTATGCCCCTTCATGCTTCAGCCACCATTCCAGAGGACACGCTTTCACTGCAGATTTGACATAACACAAAGAATGTACCAATGTGAGATTTGTAAAGATAGCTACAGCACTTGACCCAAGGTTTAAGAATCTGAAGCGCCTTCCAAAATCTGAGAGGGACGAGGTGTGGACATGCTTTCAGAAGTCTTAAAAGAGCAACACTCAGATGCAGAAACTACAGAACCCGAACCACCAAAAAAGAAAATCAACCTTCTGCTGGTGGCATCTGACTCAGATAATGAAAATGAACATGCGTTGGTCCGCACTGCTTTGGATTGTTATTGAGCAGAACCCATCATCAGCATGGACGCATGTCCCCTGGAATGGTGGTTGAAGCATGAAGAGACATATGAATCTTTAGCGCATCTGACACATAAATATCTTACAACACCAGTTGAAACAGTACCATTTGAGCGCCTGTTCTCACTTTCAGGTGACATTGTAAACAAGAAGTGGGCAGCATTATCTCCTGCAAATGTAAACAGACTTGTTTGTCTGAGCGATTGGCTGAACACGAAGTAGGACTGAGTGGAACTGTAGGCTCTAAAGTTTTACATTGTTTTATTTTTGAATGCAGTTATTTCTTGTACATAATTCTACATTTGTAAGTTCAACTTTAATGACAGGGATTGCACTACAGTACTTTTATTAAGTGAATTGAAATACTGTTTCTTTTTACAATGCAAATATTTGAAATAAAGTGAGCACTGTACACTTTGTATTCTCTGTTGTAATTGAAATCAATATATTTGAAAATGTGGAAAACATCCAACAATATTTATATAAATGGTATTCTGTTATTAACAGCGCAATTAATCACAATTTTTTAAATCGCTTGACAGCCCTAGTTTGTAGATTAACATATATCATCTACGTTATGAAAATTTTCTAAAAGAATCTGTTTGGTAAATAGAAAGTTATATGTTAGAATAATACAGGAATTAATAATTGAGTAGCATACTCAGCTAAAGCATTAGTATGGAAACTGTTTTTGTATATTAATTTATTAATTTTATTAATCAGTCCAGATTACCCTGTCACATTCAAGCAGAGAGTGGGGGCTCTCTATGTAGAGATCACCCTTCCTGCATGAAAATGATCCTCTGTGACACCATGCCACCCACTCCAGACCCTAGAGAGGGCATCTGAATCCAGGAACCTTGCAGGCTGGAATAGGCAGGCCAGAGTAGTGTCACATCATCATCTGTCCCTACAGAGATACTTCAGACAAGATAATGTATTCTCAGTCTGTATTATCCGATCCTGAGGGAGCCCACACTGCTGGAGGGCATGGTGGTATGGAGGCCTAGGCCTCTTGTAATTCCCTTAAGAGTCTGACATTTTGGATATGTACCATGTGGATTATCTACTGGGAGTATAGTCCATCCCGTCACAGAACTATTTTTCTCCCTCTCTCCTGTGGGTTTAACCTACAGATAGGGATGACTGGAATCATTATTTTTGTTTTTCTGTGCTGTGGTGGATCCCACAGTGTTTTAACTATAGCACTGTGCACCTATATAGGATGATACAGTCCTGTCCCCAAAGCACTTAGGACTAGATCCTGAAAGATTTTTTGGCACCTAACTCCCATTGATTTCATTGGGAGTTAGGGGCCTACATACCTTTGAGGTTCTAGGCCTTACAGTCTAGGAAGACAAGCAACAGACAAAGGGTGAGAGTGAGCAGAAAACAAAATGTCCGCATTTGGGTTTTATTTTAATTTGTATCAGATATGTTCACATCTTCTTTACATATGTATTTTTAGTTGGCCAGTTTCTTGTAGGTATTATAAACATAGAAATGTCTATCAAGAGATTCTGGTTCTCTTTGCAGAGATGGTAGGCAGTTTGATCATTCCAACTTAAATTTATAAACCCTTAAAAATATTTTCACTGTTTTTATAAAATTCTACTGATGTATGAATATAATATTGCATAATATTTTCATGATGTAGCATTGCATAATATTTTGTAATGCAGCCATCTGTGCACAATGCTCATATAGTATGGGATAGTGTCTTGACATTATAAAGAATCTCTTGTTTTCATTATTTAAAATGTTGGCAGTAGTTTAATAGTTATCATGCAAAGATGGTAACCAATTTAAGAGTTTAAGTTAGGGAGTTCTAAGGGTTTCTTTTAAAAACAATAAATACAAAATATGAAGATACTGTATTGGTTGAGCGACTATGAAGAAAACAATTTATTTTAACAAACTTGTACTCTGAAAATATTTGGTAAAATAATATTGGGCTTTGGCAATCAGTTTAGTTTCTTGTGAATACTAAACTTCTTCCATGTGTACTAGAGGTAGCATTTTAAGTTCAGCAACAAAACTAACATCAGCAAAAGAAGAATAGTGTTTTGAACACAAAAAGTTTGATTAAGGTGACCAAAGCTTGAAATGAAACATTTGAATTAATAGAACCTTAAACTTGTTTATAGAATGTTTTTCATTTCTTTCCGACGGTTGGTGTGATGCTAATGACAGAAGTAGAGGTCAGGAGAGGATAAGAAGTGGAGATTGAGAACAGTGGAAAGTTTTGTTACCTCTTTTGCAAGTTTTGTTAACATGATTTAGATTTCTCCATGCTATAGTGTTGAAAAAGAGTTTTGCTCGTCCCAGCTGTTTCTCTCTCCAGGATGTTAAACAGGAAAAAAAACACTCCCCTGTTGAATTCTAGATCAGCAGAAAATTATTGCTGTCTATGAGAATGTCTCTAACTGTATAGCATTAAACCCTTAATTGATTTCACAAACAAATGAAAATAAGTAATCTAAGACTTCCCCGCATCATTGTTAGAACAACAAATGTAGACAGAGCTTTCGAACTGACTGTCCATGGTGTTGTGCCTGTGTCTATAACATCAAGTGAATGATCACAGCTGACTGTGTTCTCATTTTATATGTATAAATGGTTTCATAGTAGCAATAAGACCCATCAGATGGTCAACTTTAAGCCAGATATTTTCTTTCTCTTATGGATAAAACTCAGTGTTTCATTTCTTGTAATGCTTCCCTAGCGAAGAGTTAAGCAGAGCTGTGTGAAATAATCACATTTAATCTCAAACCTAACCCATTTGATCCTCTAAGCGAACAAGTATGGCTCAACTAATTTCCAGTATCTGCGGAAGAAACTTCAGGGTACAGTTCACAAGCAGCTTTTCACTTGTGCAGGGAAGAGTTCACACAGCCACAGGGTAGTTCACTCAAACACCTTGACTTTGTTTAAAAAGTTTGGTTTTATTAATTGCTTTTGCTGTAATTTCAGACTTCACTATTGTAGTTTTGTTTAATCAATGCAGTGAATATTTTATTCTAACAGAACATGAAAACAAAACCAGTGACATTATATGAATGCCTCCTAGAGTATTAGAATATCTCTCTCTAGATAAAGAGATAGGGTTAGATCTAGAGCAAAACACTGCACTTGAGGAGGTAGGCATTGTTTATGGTTCTTCCCCAAATTCAGGGACCTGCTAGATGTTGAACTGGCCCAAGTTTGGGTAATCTCAGGGCTGCACTTACACACACTGGCAAGTAATAGCCCTCAAGGAGCTGATCTGCCAAGAAGGATTACTGGAGCATGTTGTGCTCCAACTCTGCCCGTTCCTATCCCTGACAAACACCCTGCCTGTCCCCAGCCCACCCTGAAACAACCCCTACACTACAGGAATCATCAGTTACCCTCTTTCGGTAACTTCACTACCGGGGAGATTGATGCTGCTGCAATTGTCAAGGTTCCTTCCCCACTCTGAACTCTAGGGTACAGATGTGGGGACCTGCACGAAAACCCCCTAAGCTTATTTTTACCAGCTTAGGTTAAAACTTCCCCAAGGTACAAACTATTTTATCTTTTGCCCTTGGACTTTATTGCTGTCACCAGCAAGCGTCTAACAAATATATAACAGGGAAAGAGCCCGCTTGGAAACGTCTTTCCCCCCAAAATCCTCCCCAAACCCTAGACCCCCTTTCCTGGGGAAGGCTTGATAAAAATCCTCCCCAATTTGCAGAGGTGAACACAGACCCAAACCCTTGGATCTTAAGAACAATGAAAAAGCAATCAGGTTCTTAAAAGAAGAATTTTAATTGAAGAAAAAGTAAAAGAATTACCTCTGTAAAATCAGGATGGTAAATATCTTACAGGGTAATCAGATCCAAAACATAGAGAATCCCTCTAGGCAAAACCTTAAGTTACAAAAAGACACAAAAACAAGAATATACATTCCATTCAGCGCAGCGCATTTTCTCAGCCATTTAAACAAAACAGAATCTAACGCATATCTAGCTAGATTACTTACTAAGTTCTAAGACTCCATTCTTTTTTTGTTGTCGGCAAAAGCATCACACAGACAGAGAGAACCTTTGTTTCTCCCCCCTCCAGCTTTGAAAGTATCTTGACTCCTCATTGGTCATTTTGGTCAGGTGCCAGCAAGGTTATCCTAGCTTCTTAACCCTTTACAGGTGAAAGGGTTTTTTCTCTGGCCAGGAGGGATTTTAAAGGTGTTTACCCTTCCCTTTATATTTATGACAGCAATCAATGCAGCGGGTGTCGATTTTAGCAGGTCTAGTGAAGACCCGCTAAATCGATGGCAGACTCCGGTCGACTCTGACTACCTCTCCAAGAAGAGTAATATAAGTTGACGGGAGAGTTTCCCCTGTGGACACAACACAGTGAAGACACCGTGGTAAATCGACTTAAGCTACGTCGATTCCAGCTATAGCGTAACTTTGGTCGACTTACCCTGGTAGTGAAGACAAACTTTTAAGTCTGTTTAGAGCTGCTGAAGCGGCACAAAGGGAGCTTAAGAAGAGTCAAGGAGCTGGCCCTCTGCATCTGTAGCTATTCATGAGTCTATAAGTTTTGACCTGCTTGGAGTGCTACAGAAACTGTGTTTGTCAACAGATTGCAGCATGCTGTTTTTAAGATCAAGAAAATACATTGGTTAATTTAATTCAAAACTATTAATTGAAATGTATTTATTTTGCATGAAGTGGCAGTTTTTAAATTTTATCTTAAAACTTGCACCCATTACTGTAAGTGCACTGGAGTGCTTTTTGCAAAATTTTGCAGTTTAATAGAAACAGGGGAAGTTAAATAGTCAAGAATATAATGACTTCCTCAAGGACACCCAGCTGATTCCTGTCGCCTTTGGGGAAAAGGGTCTTGTTCCTAGCTTAATAACGGTTTTATGTATCAGTTGTAAGATCTTGCAGTGCCTTTGTTGGCTGCCACACTATTATTGATTGTCAAATCTTGATTTACCTTCCTGCTATCCATTTAGTTTTGCCATACGTACATACTATCCATCTTAATTTAGCCTCCCTTTGAAAAAAAGGTCAGGTACTTATAGTGTTACATTTCTATAATTTTACTATCCATAGTTTATAACTTCTTAATAGTTAAAATATTATTGGGTTTTACCTTGGTTCTTGAGGACCACGAGATCACAGCTTTGGTGTAATACTTCCCTTCTTGCCAGGAATACTGTCAGCATTTCAGAGAATAGAGCTGGTTGTTAACTTGTGCTCCTATGTTGCTTTCTCATTGCCAACTGAGTTGACATACCTCTCGTTTTCATTTAAACTTTAAATATCTCTGCTGTATAGTGGTAGTGACTGAAGCTGTGTTCTTTTCCCTTTGGTGAATTTGGTGAGTGGAACACATTGTTATATGCTAACAGTTTTCAGACAGATGAAACTTTGGTCCTAAATAGCTCTACATGCCCCTGAAGTATATTTTGTCTTAATAATATTAGGTTTCCTTTGTAACTTAAATGTTTTATAAGAGTTAAAAGTTCTAAAAGTTTATTGTGACATACTGATGATGCCTATATGTTTTTAAGAGGATTTGAGTGTGAATTTAAAAAAAAATCAGGCCTAAAGGAGGGCACACTATTCCGTAATACTATTGTGAATTAAGGAGACTGTCGGCAAGTCATTTCTTCATTCCTCTTAGACTATTTCCCTGGAATAGGCTAGCTTCTGTAAAAAAAAAAAAAAACAAAACAAAACAAAAAAAACAAAATAAATACGTCCCTTCAACTAATTTATGTGCAGTTTGGACTTGGAGGCTGTTCTTATTATTGATCTAGTGTTGGTTAATAATTAATGTTCATCCACAATGGTAAACAAGGTGACAACTGCTGACCTTTTCGTAATTGACATGTGCTTAGAATTGTTTGGCTGTCTGTTCTTCGCTCTTACAGTAGTTCTACTTAATATGAAATGAAATGTTAAATCATTCATAGAGTAGATTAAGTTGCTGTTTTTATTTTGGTGCTGGTTTGTGATACTGATGCGTTTTATTTTCTTAAGGAGTAAATATTAGTCTGTTTAAAGTACTAAACAGTTTAGCTCTTAAGAGTCTTTCAGATCTACAACATAGGTCAATCCGAAGGCCATAGCTTTTTGCAAATGCAGTTTTGTCGCCTTGTTGTTTGTACATTTTGTATATAAATATGTGTAATTACAGGGTTGTGCTTGTATTATGTAAAATTTGAAAACTGAAAACTAAAGTTTGCTGTCTGTTGGAATTAGAGTTTGACCTTCCAGACATGGTGTGTAATGCCCATCATTTTACTCAGGCTCTCCCCCTCCACCCCTCCTCCCCCGCCTCCTCTCCCTCCCTCCCTCCCTCCCTCCCTCTCTCTCTCTCTCTCTCTCTCTCAGGTAAAGGCTAGTTTGTTAATAGGGTTCCCCGCCCCTCCAACTCTCATCCTGCAAGTCCTTATTTGTGTAATGGTTTTGTGGAGCTAAGTCAGTGATTGCATTCTGCTGGTTATCAAGAGATGGTGACATTTTGACTCATTATTGCCACTCTATGTATCAGAAATTAAATAATTCCATATTTATCATGTAAATGTGCTCAAAGCTATGCAACCGGCACACATTCTATTAATTGAAAAATAAATAAATCAGTGGATTTAACAATTAATCAAGGAATTTTGAAGTTGACAGTGTTAGTAATAATGGACAGTAGAAACAGCTGTGATATCATTCTTGGCAGCAGGAACAGCTGTTTCTACAGATAGCTCAATGTGTGCTGTCCAAAGCCCCCAGGTTTTCTCCCATCACTATGTAACCTGTGAACACTTTGTGGGCCATCTGCAAGTGGTCCTTGGGACACAGTTTAAGAACCATCTATTATTTCACAGGTAATTATTTGTTCACCGGCATAGTAGACTAGGGCATAATAAAAGAAAGTTCACTTTTACCCTTGGGGAATGACCTCACCGCACATTAAGTGGTGGGGGGCCATTGTCTGGCTTGTAGGAAAACATGTCACCCTAGAGAGCCAGAGTGACTTGCTGGGGCAGTTTCAGACTGGGTCTGCATGGACTGTCGTCATATCTATATTGCTCAGAGGTCTGGGAGGTGATTGCTTCTTGTCCCTTCCCCTTATGCATTCCTGAAGCGGCTGGATACAATCTAGCACTTCTTTCTTTTGCTTGTAGAAAGAAGGGTTGCATGTCTTTGATTGGCTGATTGTCACCTAAATCAGAAACAAAGAACTCTCCTCCCCTTATTATGCATATATGCTTAAGCTTTAGTATTTTAGCTTGAGCTTGTCAAACTGGGAAGTGAGGTCCACAATCTGTATTGCTATGATTGAAAAACACAATAAAAATTCAGGCTATTTAGCTGTAGAAAGGTTGGAAATCATTGAATAAGGTACTGTGCTGCTGAGACTCTCTCCAAACACAGTTTGCACTTGAGCTTTATTCCAAAGCAGTTAATGCAGGGGTGGGCAAACTGCAGCCCAGGGGCCACATCCGGCCCTTCAGACATTTTAATCCATCCCTCAGGCTCCCGCTGGGGAGCAGAGTCCGGGGCTTTCCCTGCTCAGGAGCTTCAGCCAGGGAGCGGGGTTGGGAGCTTGCCTCCCTCTCTGCATGTGCTGCGGTGCCGCACGGCTCCTGAAAACAGCAGAGTGTCCTCCCTCCGGCTCCTATGCGTAGGGGCAGCCGGGGGGCTCCACACGCTGCTCCTGCCCCAAGTGCTGCCCCCGCAGCTCCAATTGGCCTGGAACCATGGCAAATGGGAGCTGCAGGGGTGGTGCCTGGGGATGGGGCAGCATGCAGAGCCACCTGGCTGCCCCTCTGTTTAGTAGCTGGAGGAGGGACATGCCGCTGCCTCCAGGAGCTGCTTGAGGTAAGCCCCACCCGAAACCTGCACTCTGAACCCCTCCTGTGCCCCTGCCCCAGCCCTGGTTCCCCTCCTGCCCTCCGAACCCCTTGGTCCCAGCCCGGAGCACCCTCGTGCACCCCCATCCCCTCATTTTCAGCCCCTCCCCAGAGCCTGCACCCCCAGCTAGAGCCCACACCCCAACCTCCTGCCCCAGCCCAGCGCCCCCTTCCGCACCCTGAACTCCTCATTTTTGACCTTACCCCAGAGCCCGCACCCCTAGCTGGAGTCCTCACCCCCTCCTACACCCAACCCCCAATTTCATGAGCATTTATGGCCCACCATACAATTTCCATATCCAGATTTGGCCCTCAGGCCAAAAAGTTTGCCCACCTCTGAGTTTATGTGAGCTACATAAGCTAGTAAAGTGATGTAATATGAAGTAGGTTTCAGAGTAGCAGCCGTGTTAGTCTGTATTCGCAAAAAGAAAAGGAGTACTAGTGGCACCTTAGAGACTAACCAATTTATTTGAGCATAAGCTTTCGTGAGGTACAGCTCACTTCATCGTTAAGACAAACAAGTTTGTTTCCATTTACAGAAGATAATGCTGCCCTCTTCTTATTTACAATGTCACCAGAAAGTGAGAACAGGCATTTGCATGGCACTTTTGTAGCCTGCATTGCAAGGTATTTACATGTCAGATATGACAGATATGCTAAACATTCGTATGCCCCCTCATGCTTCAGCCACCATTCCAGAGGACATGCTTCCATGCTGATGATGCTCGTTTAAAAAAATGTGTCAATTAAATTTGTGACTGAACTCCTTAGGGGAGAATTGTATGTCCCCTGCTCTGTTTTACCCACATTCTGCCATATATTTCATGTTTTAGCAGTCTTGGATGGTGACACAGCACATGTTCATTTTAAGAACACTTTCACTCTAGATTTGACAAAATGCAAAGAAGGTACCAATGTGAGATTTCTAAAGATAGCTACAGCACTTGACCCAAGATTTAAGAATTTTAAGTGCCTTCCAAAATCTGAGAGGGACGAAGTGCGGACATGCTTTCAGAAGTCTTAAAAGAGCAACACTCAGATGCAGAAACTACAGAACCCGAACCACCAAAAAAGAAAATCAACCTTCTGCTGGTGGCATCTGACTCAGATAATGAAAATGAACATGCGTTGGTCCGCACTGCTTTGGATTGTTATTGAGCAGAACCCATTATCAGCATGGACGCATGTCCCCTGGAATGGTGGTTGAAGCCTGAAGGGACAAATGAATCTTTAGCGCCTGCGGCATGTAAATATCTTGTGACGCTGGCTGCAGCAGTACCACTTTCTCACTTTCAGGTGACATTGTAAACAAGAAGCGGGCAGCATTATCTCCTGCAAAAGTAAACCAACTTGTTAGTCTGAGCGATTGGCTGAACAAGAAGTAGGACTGAGTGGACTTGCAGGCTCTAAAATTTTACAATGTTTTATTTTTGAATGGAATGCAGGTTTTTTGTACATAATTCTATGTTTGTAAGTTCAACTTTCATGATAAAGAGATTGCACTACAGTACTTGTGTTAGGGGAATTGAAAAAATACTATTTCTTTTGTTACATTGCAAATAAATGTTATCAAAAATAAATATAAAGTGAGCACTGAACACTTTGTATTCCAAGTTGTAATTGAAATCAATATATTTTAAAATGTAGAAAAAACATCCAAAAATATTTAAATTAATGGTAATCCATTATTGTTTAACAGTGCGATTAATGGCACGATACTTTTTTTAATCGCTTGACAGCCCTAATATTTATATTAAGAGGTTAGCATTTAATGTAATACGTTGATATTGCTCACCACAATGCTTTGTTCTAGGAATAAGAAGATATTACAACTGATTGTGATGTAATCAATCAAAATTATTCCTTGTAATGTAAATCAATGTTCAGTCTTCCAAAACATAAAAAGTATTCCTACCACACAGTCTTTCAAGGGCAGTGCAGTGAATGATCTTTATAATTTTTGATGATTTTGTGTTTTTGACTTTAATCCTAGATCTTTCCTAGCTATTTACCACTCTAGTTTAGTCAAGGATCGTAACTGGATGAAGCTCCAGCTTGAAAAAAGGGAATTAATAAATCTATGAAGATGATTTCTTCCCTTATCTGCACACTTGTATTATCTGATCAACAAGGAGGTTTGCAATAGTCTTATTTACTTGTACCAATGAAACACAGATCTGCAACAGTTGTGGCACAATGGTATAACGCAAGAGTTTAGTTATGTTACTTGTTCCAGGTTCCTGAGCAGAGTCTAGAAGTCAAGCAGTTAGACATAATGTAGTAGTCATTGTCCTTATCTTCAATATTGTAATTTATTGTTAAGGACAATTAAAGTGCAGGATTATATTATCTCTCTCTCTCTTTCTCAATGCCTACCTCCCTGGTAGGCTTTTGGATTGAGGAAGACCAATTCTTCGCCAATATTCAGTTTACTTCTCTGTTTAGACACAACATGATGGAGAACTTTGTCTTGAAAGATTTACTTAGGAACATATCCCACTGGTATTTTTTCATTAGCATTTGGATTTCACTCTCTGTTCAGCTTACATACCCATAGTCTTGTACTTACCTTACCAGAATGTTACTTTTGATAAATACTTTACAGGCAGTGTGATTGAGTGGATAGAGCAGTAGACTGGGACTTGGGAGACTGGTTTGACTCCCACCTCTACCACTGCTGTGTGAATCTGGGGAAGTCCCTTTACCTCTGTGCCCTTCAACCCTTTGTCTGTCCTGTCTATTTAGATTGCAAACTCTTGGAGGAAGGGACTATTTCTTACTATGTGTTTGGACAGTCCCTAGCACAGTGCTCCACCAGAGTCATTGCCTTAATACATATAATAATTTAGCAGAGTGTTAATTCTCTTGTAACATGAGATGGGCAAAGACCTTGGTCTTCTCTGAGAAGGTCCACAACATGTAGAGGATACTGCTGACCAGGTGTGTGTGAGGCAGGGAGGTGAATTCACCATGTGTAGATTAAGAATATGGATATGTGCAGCTTCCTAGCGCTAGCCTTATGTTAGATTATTCCATTTTAGTTGTAAAAGAATCACACAATGTGTGTAAAATTAACCACCTTTATTTAGTCCTCTAACAGAAAACAACATGAAACATAATATCTTGGGTACTCTGACTGAATTCAGTCAGGTTGTCATTGCTTTGTGTGGGTTGCTTAATGTTCTGTTCATCTAATTTTGTTGAGTTTATATTTAACTTTACTTTAGCTCCCCTAACTTTACTTTAGCTCCCCAAACACCAAAGTCTCTCTTTCAGGTTCTAGATTCAATTATTACAACAAAACTTGTCTGAAGATAGTCTTAAAATGGAAATATATTGAATAGTCACTGAGAGCTTTGGAGCCCAACATTCTTTACTTTGTTCCTCATTGTGGCAAATTAAAGCATTTTTCTGCTCTGCGGTGGTTGTTTTTTGTTTTTCTAACAAATGAAATTTTACTTTTTCAGTACTTGGCTCAGCTGATTTGATCTGCCATAAAGCCCCAGGATTATTACAAATATAGCTCAAGCACCAGTAATAGAAAAAGTAATTTCACTTTTTTAACACTTCAGTTTCGTAATGCAAATTGTATATAATCTCCATTGAAACACCAAGTGCTTTGGAGGACAGGATTAGAATTCAAAGCAACCTTGACAAATTGGAGAATTGGTACAAAATAAACAATATGAAATGCAGTAAAGACAAGTGCAAAGTACTTCACTTAGGAAGGAAAAAGCGAATGTACAACTACAAAATGGGGAATAAATGCCTAGGTGATAGTACTGTTGAAAGGGATCTGGAGTTTATAGTGGATCACAAATTGATCGAGTCAGCAATGTGATGCACTTGCTAAAAAGGCTAATATCATTCTGGTGTGTATTAACAGGAGTGTCATATGAAAGACACACAAGGTAATTATCCTGCTGTGCTTGACACTGGGGAAGCATCAGCTGGAGTAGTGTCTCCAATTCTGGGCACCACAGTTTAGGAAAGATGATGACAAATTGGAGAGAGTCTAGAGGCAAGCAACAAAATGATAAAAGATTTAGAAATCTGACCTGTGAGGAAAGTTTAAAAAACCTGGACATGCTTATTCTTGAGAAAAGACAACTGAGCAGGGACCTGATAAGTCTTCAAATATGATAAGGGCTGTTATAAAGAAGGTGGTGATCAATTGTTCTTCATCTCCGCTGAAGGTAGGAAAAGAAATAATGGGTAATCTTCAGCAAGGGAGATTTAAGTTAGATATTAGGAAAAGCTTTCTAACTATAAATATAGTTAAGGTGTGTAACAGGCTTCCAAGGGAGGGTGTGGAATCCCCGTCAACTAAGGTTTTTAAGAACAGATTGGAAAAATGTGTCAGGCATGGTCTAAGTTTACTTGGTCCTGCTTCAGCATAGGGGTCTGGATAGATACTTTAGATTTATAGATTTTAAAGCCAGAAGGGACCACTATGATCATCTAGTCTGACCTCCTCCATAGCACAGCCCCAGAATCTCACCTGCTTCAAGCACATAACTTTTGGTTGAGCTAGAGTAGTTCTAGAAAGACATCCAGCCTTGATTTAAAGACTCCAAGTATCGGAGAATCCTTCATATCAACAGGCAAGTTGTTACAATGGTCAGTTACCCTCACTGTTAACAGTTCTTTTCAGCGTTAACCCTTTTTGTGTTTCTTTCAACTTGGACAATGAAAACCAGGGTAACTGGTTCATTTTTCCTTTTAGCTGGTTTCACTCTCTAGCTTTCATGCACTAAAGCAATGCTTTGTGTAAGTCCTTCAGAGGAGGGGCCATGTCTCTCCTTGTTTAGGGTAGCACCTGGCACATATCTGGACCTTTGCAATCCAAACATTTTACTCATTTGTCAGTTGCTGCAGGGGAAGGTCCAAACACCAGTTTTCATTTCACATTTATAGAGAGATCTCATGAAAACTTTTGCTACATTTCATGAAAATTCCACAAAGCTGATTATGGGGCTCAATCCACTTGACTCTATGCCATTCGCACTGTATTTGTGTTTCTGAACATCCTGCAAGACCTCCACTGAGATCTTTAGGCAAAAGCGAAATTGTGCAGAATTGGGGGCTTGGGGCCATACTCGAGGATCCATCTTTAACGTGAGGGTTTGTATTTTTAAACTTACATTGGAGGTCTCTTCTGGACCTACGTTTCTGTGATTCTAAATAGGAATAAGCTTGCAGAAGTGACTGAGATTTCAGTAGTATTAAGTATGTAGACACGTTTGCCTATGATCTTATGTAGTTATCAAAATTGTGCATCTAAAATTGTATTATGTAGCTGGACATATTTCTGCTTGCATGATTTTGTTTTCTATTGCCAATGTTACCCTCTTCCTCTCAGTTTTGTTTGACTTCTCAGCATCCATTGATTGCAATAAAATTGTTGCTGTAGGCATCCGGTCCTGGCTAATGTTACACATTACAAGACTGTTGTAGCATTAATCAAGTGGTGTGGGGGCCAGTTTACTGGTGTCTTTACTGATAATCCTAGTCTGTTTTTGGTAAGTAAAGTTTTGAAGAGATAAAGGCAGTGATTATACGATTTCTTATTCCTTTTAAGAATATCAACAGGTGACTGGACTTTCTGGGCATGCAACATAATCTCTAGGCAAGATTTAGCTTTGAGAGACTGTATTGAGTTGATCTATAACTTTGGTTATGTGATTCCATACAAACTTTTTGTAGTAACTCTAATAAACATGAATGAATCTATCAGTACTGAGAAAGATGCTGCATGGAGAACAGAAAAACAATTGGCTTCCAAAAATTTGGTACATCTTTATTAAAAATATACCAAGAAAGAAGCCATATAAGATTTGTAGGACTGACCAGTAGTTAGAGGAAAAAATTCTGCTGTAGTAGCAATGTATTACAGCTATGCTTAAAAAAAGCTTGACTGATGCAGTTTTAGCAATATATGTTTTTTCAAATGACTGGTGAATGGGACCAAAATATTGTATTGTCTAGCAAAACTATGTTGACATTTATGTCTCATTCCAGTTTCATAATAACATTTTTAGATTACCTATGATAAACTAATTTGGGTGCTTCTGTTATTTGTGCTAGAATAACAGGGATTATCCATCCAGTAGCTATTGCCAACCTAGACACAGAACAAACGGGAACATTCCTCCACTACACAGCCTCACCATCCTTACAAGTCTCACAGAGACAGCCCAGGCCAACCCTCAAACATCAGCCAGGAACTGTCCACAGGTGCTAGGTCACAGGGCAGAATGTACCTTTGTCACCCCAAACGCTCAGACGTTTGTGCAGTGTCTTCAGATGTGGCTCACTTCTGTCTATTTCCCAAACAGGGACAGATTAGCTAAACTGCTATCACTGCCCTGCGCAGTAAAACACTCCCTGGACTGATAGAAAGACCCATCCAAAGTCCAAGCAGGTGTTCCTTTTGTGCAGCTGCCACTGACGGTGACTCTAATGATGGATGCCTCCTTAATAGGCTGGGGAGCTCACTTACATGACCACAAGGTTCAAGGCAAGTGGTCTTCCACAGAAGTGACCCTCCATGGGAGCTAAGGGCTGTCTTTTTGCCTTTCATCAAGAACATGTACACGAAGGTCATGACGGACAATGTGACCTGTATGTTTTACATAAATCACTGGGGGTGCCAGATCTCTCTCCCTCTGTACCAAAGGACTCAAACTTTGAAATAGGTGCATCCGTCACAACGTGCTCATCACAGCTGCCTGTCTACCAGGGACACAGAATGTGACATCCGACAGTCTCAGTCAGAACTTTTCTCACAACCACGATTGGGAACTGAACTCAGAAGTGTTACAAGACATTTTTGCCCTTTGGGGAACCCTGATTACAGGTCTCTTTGCTATTTACAGACATAAGAAATGTCCTTGTTACTGCTCCAGGGCCAGCCTGGGGAAACATTTGCTGGGAGATGCCCTCATCCTCCCATGGGACAAGGACTTCTTATATGCCTTTCCCCTGTTTCCTCTTCTGTCCAAAGTCCTGTTGAAAGTTGGATGAGAGAAAGCCAGAATTATTCTGATTGCCCCCTACTGGCCAAGGCAAGTCTGGTTTCCTTACCTGACTGAGATGGCAAAACGTCCTCTAGTTCCTCTTCGGCCCATTGCCCACCTGCTCTCTCAAAGCGACAAGCTGATCCTTCACCCCAACCTGTGATCCTCCGCCTTCAGGCGTGGCTCCTTCTTGGTTCCAAGACTTAGAGGCAGAATGCTCTGATGAAGAGAAAGATGTGTTGCTGCATAGCCAAAAGTCGACTGCTTGACATACTTTCCTACGAAAATGGAAACAATTCCAAGTTTGGTGTCATTCTAAGCACATAGCCCCAACCTTGTCTTCCCTCCCTCTGATTTTAGACTACATTTTACCTCAAGAGATCAGAACTCTCACTCAGCTCCCTTAAGGTACATCTTGTGGCCATAATGGCTTTCCACTATCAGGTAGACAATACTCCGTGTTCGCTCACCTGCTGACATGTAGATTCCTTATGGCACTGGGAATCTCTTCCCACATGTGAGACCACCCTCTCCAGCCTGGGATCTTAACCAAGTTCTCAGGGCTTTGATTAGTTCTCCCTTTGAGCCCATGGCAACTTGCTCTCTTTTACACCTGTCCATGAAGACAGCATTTCTAATTGCCATCACCTCAGCTAGGCACATAGGAGAAATAGAGGCCCTGATGGCACACCCTCCATACATGGTCTTTTTTAAAGACAAAGTAATTTTGAGGCTGCATCCCAAGTTTCTCCATAAAGTTACCTCCACTTTCCATATGAATCAACAGATCCATCTTCCTGTTTTTTCCCAAAACCACAAAGTGACAACAGGGAGGCAATTCTGGATATGGCAGCTGTTAGAAGAGCACTAGCATTCTACTTGGACAGGACTAAGGAGTTTAGGAAGTTCTCTAAACTCTTCCTTTTCCTCATGGAAAAATCCAAAGGCTCCATGATATCAGCTCAAAGACCATCCAAATGGGTTTCAGGTTGCATTAACCTTTGTTATCAAGGACACCACCTGCTGCCTTTGTCCAGAGTCTGTACACACTCCATGAGGTCAATTTCTACCTCAGTCGCATTCTTTAAAGATGTCCCTGTCTCAGCAGTCTGCAGAGTTTGGGGCTTCTGCCCACACTTTTGCAGCTTCCCATGCCATCTTCTGCTCCTCAGTACTCTGTAATAACAGACTCCACTCTCAAGTCCCAGCCCTTCCTGGGGGATACTGCTGTGAAGTCACCGACAGTGGAGCACCTATAGGGACACTACTGAAGAAGAAGAGGAAGTTGCTCACTGCAAGAATCAGGAAAAATTAGATGTAGTCATATCACAAAAGAGGACGTTAGTCGCCTTGTGAGTAACGATGATTCTTCGCGATGTGTCCCCTGATGGGTGCTCCACAACCAGCCCTCCTCCCCTCGATTTTGGAATTCTCCCTAAGGGGCTCTGCGGTAGAGAAGGAACTGAGGGGGGGTTGCCCGCACACGGCTAGATAGCTTCAAGGAAGACACAGGGGAGAGAGGGCAGATATGCAAACTGAATGGACACCAAATGACTTCACCCCACATGAAATGGTGGGGGCTGTTGTCTGTGTTGTAGGAAAAGGGTGTGACCCCTTTAAAGGCTAGAGAACCAAAGCGAGTTGTTGCAGCAGCTTCAGACCAGGTCAGTATCCCATGGTCACCCATTTTTCCAATCCCCACTGGTGACCAGAAGAGACGCAGGATTATTTAGTTCCACTCCAGTGTAAGAAAAGCCCTCTTTTACCAATACCAGGTGGAGCAGCACCTACCCTCCCACCCATTGTGGTAGTTAAATACCAGGTTTTGTCATGATCTGCTGTGGGTGTTATGCTAATCACTCCTTTCCTGGCGGTCTGTGAAGGAGTTTTTCCCCTCCCTGCAAGATAGGCCAAGGAGATGTTTTTTTCACCTTCCCCACATCAGACTGGGGGCTTATTTGGGGGCAAACATAAAACGGGGCTTAGGCTATGATGTTGCAATGTCCAGTGCAGGTGCTCTGTAGGGAAGATATACAGTGCTGCAGATGTCCAGTGCAGGTGCTCTGTAGGGAAGGAATACAGTGATCAGATTAAATGCATTGGTAAAGGACTTAAAGGACGTGGTCTTTAAAGGAGCAAAAATGAGGGATTTTTGGCTCCTGTGATTGGTATGGCAGGGAGCCAACCCCCCTTCTTTTATAGCCCCCCTTCCCCCTCATTTGGGGATGGGGAGTGGCCAGGTCCCAGTGGTAGGTTGGCAGGGGACCACGATGGGTAAAGTGGACAGCAGCTCACGCCCTCATCCCCCAGTATAAGTACAATGATTATGGAATTATCTTACTTTTATCTGCCAGGTACTCCCAGACATTTGGGAATAAAGTTGTGACCTAACTAAACCATTTCCAGTGTCTCCTGCTCTTCTTCTGTCATAGATTTAGTTGGGGATTGGTCCTGCTTTGAGCAGGGGGTTGGACTAGATGACCTCCTGAGGTCCCTTCCAACCCTGATATTCTATGATTCTAGTTGAACAACTGAAATTAAACTCTGGTATCCAAAGCTGAGCTTGTACAATAACTATACTACATGCATCTGACAAAGTGGGAATTCATCCACGAAAGCTTATGCTCCAATACGTCTGTTAGTCTATAAGGTGCCACAGAACTCCTTGCTTCTTATACTACCTAGGTTTCTAACAGCACTTTATCTTCCAACTACACTGCATGATCTTTCAATGGTTCCCCAGCTGTGCCCCATTGAAATACTTGCCAGAAACAGACAGGAGTGGAGGAGCTTCGTCACTGCCCTAAACGCCAGAGGCGTAATGTGTACATACTAACTAACTAACTAACCTGTATGAATTGTGGTTTAGATCATTTAGATAATTTGAGTTCAACCAGCAACATATAAAATTGCAATGGTTGTATATATGTACAAAGATAGAGAATGTATGGTGCAAGATACTACTTTTGTTTTCCTAAGTCAGGGATGACTACAATTCATGAGTGACAACATATATAGTCATCCCTGATTTATGAAAAAAATACTTCTCTGTCCTCTTATGTATGCTTTTTATATAAAATATAAAAACAAATGCATTTACATCACCAGATAGATATTTATACCAGTCTTTCTGTAATAGTAAATCTCATTGTAGTATCTTTCCTTAAGTATTCAAGTGGTAAACATGTTGAGCTATCATAACTTGTAGCTCATAATTATTGGTCAAAGGATACTTTTTCATTTTGTGGTATAAACTGACTGGGACTATAAGCTTAGGCCATAAATGGTTAAAGCTGTGTAGAAATTGAATTTACTGCCTGATCATTTCTTTTCTACAGGCTACAGAAAGTGATATGGGAGATGTAGATTTAACAGGCCTCCCAGAAGCACCTGTGGACTCTGAAGATGAAGAAGAAGAAGATGAAGATATTGACAGAACTTCAGATCCGTTACTGGGGCGAGATGTTGTACGAGAGTGCCTTGAAAAAGAACCTGCAGACAAAACAGATGATGACATTGGTGAGAGAGACCTTGATATGATCTATTTTATAACTCAAATAATAAAGACTTCTTTGAAATCTGTGTAAGTACATAATTATTAATAAATAGATAGCCTTATAACTATAGATGATGCTTTTCAGAGATTTTTTACAACTTTTGTTGTCCCAAAGAATTTATAAACTAAACTAGACTATTATTCTCTTCTTATATTTATTATGAGAAATTAGGTGTTTGAAAATATTAGCACTGAGATGCTAAATACTTTGGTGATTACAGTTTGCTAATGTGGGGGGTAGGGAGGGAGTAATTTTAACTACCTGAAGCTGGCAAATTTGTTTTTGAATTTTTGGCAGGGCTGATATTATCACGGTATAAAGAGGCTGAATTTAAGTTCCAAGGAATTTGAGTCAAAAAGAGATTTCTGCAAGCGCCAAGCTGAAGTTGGCATTAGTTTAACACTAAAATAAAAATTGAAATAGTTTATACTTTTCCTCTGGTTATTTCTCTGAACACTGAAAAATGATTTCATGTTATTGATATTATCTAGCTTACAATCATCATTCAGCAAAAATACTTTATAACTTTTCTAAAGGCTTGAAGTTCAAGTGCTTTTATGCTTAGCTTGATATCATAATTTTACGCTTGATGCCATAATAGTCAATCAGAGCACAATCAAGATTGAAAAGCCAGGTTCCTTTTATTAATGTTGATTGTAAAATGCATGCTGTGCTCATTTAGCCACAGGCACTAATAGTGATTGAAATACCACTGAGCAATTCCTTCAGTGAGTTTAACTCTGAGGTTTAATATACCTGCAGGGGGTAATGGTACCTTAGAGGCACAGGCCTTGCAGTCTTCAAATCAATGTTTCCTTTATCTAATAGAGCAATTACTGGAATTTATGCATCAACTCCCAGCCTTTGCAAACATGACCATGTCTGTAAGAAGAGAGCTTTGTTCAGTTATGATATTTGAAGTGGTAGAACAAGCAGGAGCCATCATACTTGAAGATGGACAAGAAGTAAGTTATAGAACATAACATAATTTAAGCACTGTATTATACTGAAACTCCGGGTATTAATATGTTCAAATCTAGACATACAATAGCATTAAACAATTTGTATGTATAGTACTTGAACAGTAATCTGGTATATTACAATTTATTTGTGTACTGCTACCTAATAGTTAGGGGTTATTTTACAAAAATGTATTTATAATGTCATAAAAGAATGGGTCATTTGTAGCAGTAAAAAAATAAAATTGTCTGTCCACGAAATAATATCCCTTTTCTGAAGTAACCTTTAAAAAAATGTTTTTGATCTGGTGCAATTGTTACCCATTGGCTTAACTCAACTCTCCTCTTGTGCAAATTTGTGTTTCCAGTGATCATGTTTTAATGCCTATGTAAAAAATATAGTATCATGCCATAGTCTTCGTTGTCAAAAGGGTAGCAACAGGACATGCAAATATTTGGAAATTATTAGCACTTGGTAGATTGTGGAGCTAGAAATAAGCTTTTTTATTTTGGCTCATCTTTCATTTACTGCTTACAAGTCAGTGGACAGCAAACAGCAGTCCTTGACATGTTGTATTGAATGAAATGTTACAAAATTGTAATGACAGCATATTTACTACCACATGGGTAAATACTTCTGGGAGATAAGCATTGAATTATCTTTCTTATTAGAACTTGCTGAGAGATCCATACTTTTTTTAAAATTCATTCTAGCTTGATTCTTGGTATGTTATTTTAAACGGCACGGTGGAAATCAGCCATCCAGATGGGAAAACTGAAAGTCTCTGTATGGGAAATAGTTTTGGGATTACCCCTTCTTTGGATAAACAGTACATGAATGGAGTGGTTAGGACCAAAGTAGATGACTGTCAGGTAAGATTATACCTGTGTATAATTTTCTCACAATTTTAAACGGTTAATAAAAAAGATAATATGGTTTCATCTAACATAATGATATTTATTTCGGAAATAGAATGAAGGAAGTTGGCACTTGGTGGGGGTGAGACACTTGGAAGGGTGGGCACTCTGTTAAGTTAGGGCTTGTCTACACAATGCGTTAGTCTGCAATAGAGGGGTGAAATTCCAGTGCACACTAGCATGTTGTGCACTAAATGGCTCATGTGGGCCCTTGAGGCACATGTGAAAAAGTAGGATTGCCAACAGTCCCTTATTAAAAGGCATGTTTTCCACTCTGTACAACAAGATCAGGAGTTGCTGAGTGCTGCAAAAAGCAGCAAGAATTACCGCTGGTGATTGTAGGTGAGTACTGATTATTATTATTATTATTATTATTAATAATAATTATGATAACAATATCGGGAGAAAGGGAAGGACGGGGATGCTAAAAAACAGTCCCTTATTTTTGAAATGCAATGTTGGCAACCCTAACTAAAAGTTCCCTCGTGCAAGTTACAGGGCTACATTAACACACACTAGGGAACTTTTGGTGTGGGCCAGCAGGGTCCACACGCGATAGTTAGTGCACAACAGGCTAGTATGGACTAGAATTCATACCGTTCTAGTACAAACTAAAACACCATATAGACAAGCCCTTAGTTGTCGGTTCTCCCTTCTTATTTTGGAACAATTTTCTTGTATATTGCTATCATCTGAGAAACAGGAACTTCTGTGTTGTGCTGAAGTAGCTATTTACCACTTAAGGTCATGGTATTTCTGTGTGTTTGAAATGCTTTAAGAACAGTTAAACAGAAAATATCCATTTCCACTTTTTACAAGCTAAGTTCTCTTTTAAGATTGGTCTTTGCACAGTAACTTGTAGTACTGTATGAGGGATTATCAATTTAACTTGGACTCTGTTTACAATTTAATATCTAGTGGAACTGGACAGGACTGGACTGATGTCAAATGGTATGCTATCGCTATTGCATTACATTTGCCCAGGTTTAGTGCGTGGAGATGTGTTTATGTACTACAGGTTTATTAATTGTCCCCATATTGTTCTGGGTCAGTTTGTTTGTATAGCCCAGCAGGATTACTGGCGGATTCTGAACCATGTGGAAAAAAACACTCATAAAGTCGAGGAAGAAGGAGAAATTGTTATGGTAAAGGAGCACAGAGAGCTAGATCGCAGTGGAACCAGGAAAGGACATATAGTTATTAAGGTGATTTTCTTTATTTACTTATTTCAGAGTAACAGCCGTGTTAGTCTGTATTCGCAAAAAGAAATGGAGTACTTGTGGCACCTTAGAGACTAACCAATTTATTTGAGCATGAGCTTTCGTGAGCTATAGCTCACTTCATAAATTGGTTAGTCTCTAAGGTGCCACAAGTACTCCATTTCTTTTTATTTACTTAATATTCTACCTGTCAATCGCTAAAAATGTAATTTGTCAGAAAATACAGTGGGAACCTGGAACAGATATTCACATTTGTCTGTCCTACAACAGCTCAATAGAGAGTTGATTAGAAAGGATTTATATTTTTATATAAATACAAAATCTGCTTCCTATTAATAAAGCAGGATCTATTCAGTACATATTTTCTGGTTTTATGTTAGAAACCACTGGTAGTGTCTTTACATGCATTAATCTGTGTTGTCTTGGATTAGAAGAGGGATTTTAAAACATACTAAAAAATCGATGGAGTGTTATTGTGTGTGCAAACCAAATGCTATTATAAATGCCAAGATAGTGCATAGTCTTACAAAATGTTTAATATGTGAACTGAACTTAAACACACTGATACTTTTTCTTTCTAAGAGTTTATCAGTCACTCAGTATAATTTGAAAAAAAAAGTGCACTATGCATGCTTCAAAGCCTGGATATCATCACTGGGGTGATGATATTGTGTGATACTTCATGAAAGCCTTTTGCACTTCTATTTTTAAGGCAACACCAGAGCGACTCATCATGCATTTAATAGAAGAACATTCTATTGTGGACCCAACTTATATAGAAGATTTCCTTTTAACATATAGGACATTTCTATCAAGCCCATTGGAAGTTGGGGATAAACTCCTAGAGTGGTTTAGAGTGGACAACCTCAGGGATAAGGTTGGTGTCAAATGAACAGACCAGCTTTTGTGGTGAAAATATTATCGATCTTTAACCTTTTTTTGTGGTGCTGATAAAGTCTGACTGTTCCATGATGATCTAAAAATAAATATTTTTATAGCAATATATTTCAGTAGCATAAAAAGGTATTCTTCCACATAGTTGCACACATGTAAGTTTTGATTCTAAATTCAGATATGCCAGATCATAGCCTCTAAAATGTGTAAATGCTGATCTTAATATGTAAATGCCAGTGTATCTGAAATCTAAGTCAAGACCTATTGTTCACAAATTCCACATAGAGCAAATATTTTCAACTCTCTCATATTCTGGGTACAATCAGCCCTCTCAGAAGACCCATTTTTGCCAGTAATTCAGGTCAAGTAAGTGTCCATAATTTTCTGGGCATATCACTGTTGCCTTCATGACAGCATTGGACCTATCTTCCATTGTTTTCTTGGAAAATAGCTTTCCAAGGCTGCAAGTACATTTGATTTAAGCAGCTTTCTACAAACCATGCACCTGAAGTTATGCCACCACAGAAAAGGGTTGTAGATGGTGCAATTGATGAAATTACAATACTTCTGTATATGGAAGTAAGTGAAGTTCTGTATGAATATACACGTGCGCACAAAATAAAACCTATATGGTCTGATGGTTTTTGTTCGTAGCCTATTCAAAACAGATGGCAATAATGTTCTTAGCTGACTTTTTTCATATATACTAGAGTTGACCTAGAACAAAACCTGTTGACCAGTGAAGGAGCTAGTATTTAAAATTACAGTCTTTTCTGTGTTTTGCAGCTAATTTCATGTTGTTCTTTCTCCCTTTTTTGTGCCATGCATTTTGACAATTAGTGTTAGTTGGTTTTTTTTTTTAAATTAAAAATGTGAAAATTGTGTAGATCTACAGAGAATATCTGCCACATGATTTTAGTAGTCTGTCTGACCTGATTATTCCATATTGTGACAGAATGTACTTCTGTGTCCACATCCTACACACTATTGTAATAAAGTATTGCTTGTGAGATACCATTTAAAAACTCATAGTTTGCTGATCAATAATGTCATGGCAAAATGCACGTAGCAGTATTGTTATTATATGTGAAGTTATAAACATAAGATGAGGTCATGACTAAAACTGTGTTTTCCAGGGGAGTCTGGGGAGTGGCCAAACCAGTCCCTCAAAGACAAAGGGCAAGCTGACACTTCAGGCAGGTGTAAACAACGTTGATGGGCCATTACTTGCTAAGTGGCCATCTTTTTTGGCAGGAAAAGGGATGGGGCAAAAAAATCTACATCTTAGCACAGAAACAGCATGGAGTTTCCTTCCACACAGACTGCCTGTCATCCTGAATTTTGTCTGGAAATGTTTTCCAAGGGGGAAGGAACTGACACTATAAAAGGGGGAACAAACACCCCAAGGCACCCCTCCTCTCTTGCTCTCACTCTCTTTGTCCATTGATTCACTGCACTAGAAGGAACAAAGAAAGCAGCCATTAAACAGAAGAAGGGGTCTTGGCCTTATAAGTTTGGCCACTAAGACTGTTGAGTGCAAGTGTTGAGAGAACTTTCTTTCAATTTAACATAGTTTGTTAAGTTAGGCATTAGTTACATTTATTCTTTATTTTTCTTGTAACCATTTCTGACTTTTATACCTCATTACTTGTATTCATTTAAAATCTATTTCTTTTTGTAGTTAATAAACTTGTTTTATTGTTTTATTTAATCCAGTTTGTTTGTTTGGGGAAACTCCATTTGGGATGATAAAATATGTGCATAATATTCCCATTGATGAAATAACAGACCTATATAAATTTGTATTGTCCAGGAGAGAGCTGGGCAGTACAGGGCAAACATTTCAGGGGGAAAATCTGGGATTGGAAGTGTGTTGGGGTCACCCTGCAGTATAATTCAAGCTAGTAAGAGCCTAGGTGTGGCTGGCTGACTGCAGTATACACGCAGACATATAACTGGGAGTGACTTCCATGCCGGAGGCTGTTTGTGAGCAATCCAGACTGGAAGCTACAGCAGCAAAGCATTGTAAAGGACACCCCGGGCTAGAAGGCAGGGGTGACACAGCTGTTCATTAATCTGGATTGTGCCCTGGGTATGTCACACACATGTCAAGCACTTTAAAGATTTTTCTTTTCTGTGCATAATGAAGAGTGACTTAAAAATGGGCTGAGTATATAGATAGTAAAAATGACTTGGGAGGGGGGCCTGGGTTGGATAACATTTTTACCAATGTGAAACTAAAAGCACTTGTGCATACAGCAACTTTTTTGTGGACTTGCAAAGAAAGAAAACTGTCTCAGCAAATAAAATAGGAAGTAATTTATTTTTAGACAAAAGAAACTGCTGTAATTGTTGAGCACTTTTGTTTAATAGAGATTTGAGCAATTGACAGGCTGACTATATTATGAGAGTTGTATAGTAATTCTGAAGCACAGTCAACTGCATTGTCAAAAAATGGAGATAAAGGTTCTCAGGATGTAATGTTTTATTGTTACTATACATTTCCTAGAAATGCTTAAAAAATTGACTGATCATTCACAGTGGCAATTTGAAAAGTGTAAGGTTTCTGAATTAAGCAAAACTAAAAGTACTAGAAGGGAAATTAATTGGCGTTGACTTTGTGTCACTGTAGATAGTAGCCCAGCCCCTCAGATCAAATTTGATTTTTTCTTTTCTGATCAGTTTAATTGTGCAGTGGAGGAAAATGACTCAGGGATTATTTAAAAGCAGTAAAAGTGATCTCTGCTTTTGGTTTACTTCTGTGAAAAGTCTGTGTAACATCAGTGTCGAAAATAATGGCATATCAGATTAAATCCACATAAACAAATGTGTTTACAATGTACATCATCTTTTTCCTTACTATTAACTCCAAAACCAACCCATCCAAAAACCACCCTCATGTTTATCTTGTTTCTGAAGGTCACCAGAGTGGTCTTATTGTGGGTGAACAATCATTTTAATGATTTTGAAGGAGATCCTGCTATGACACGATTTCTGGAAGAATTTGAAAAAAACTTGGAAAATACGGTAGGACTAAAAACTATCAGTGTCATGCTTTCCACTGAGGTGGGTTTTTTACATCTGTGATTTAAGAATATTTTAAAAAGTCTTTGTGCTAGAAGAAGACAATCTACAGTCAGCTTTTAACACAGTCCTATTTGGTCTAAATTGTACATATGGTTGTACAGAATCAAACAGAAATGAGTAGTCTATACCATTTTACTATCTCTTGATGGTATTTCAAGAAAGAAAAGGGTTTGGGGTTTGTTTGTTTTTTTAGTAAGAATTGGATCCTTAAGTTCATAGATCCTTTTTTCTGTGGCATTGTTCTTTTCAGTTGTTCTTCCAATTCTAGATGAAGAAACATTGCATTCCTTTGTGTGTGTCTTCTGATTTACAGAAAATGAAGGGTCACCTCAGGTTGTTGAATATTGCCTGTGCTGCCAAGGCAAAGTGGAGGCAAATTACTCTGCAAAAACCTTCCAGAGACTCACCGCTCTTTTTCTGTCTAGTTGGAGGAAGTGACAAGGGTTTTGGCATTTTTGTAGAGACTGTAGAAACAGGCAGCAAAGCAGCAGAAGCTGGACTTAAGCGTGGTGATCAGGTAAGAAAGTGCATAAAATTATTCATGTTTCAGATGTAATTTTAATAAAAATCCCTCCTGGTTCAACCGAGTACAGTAAATGCCAGATAACATTTGTCTGAAATATAAGACTTCAAATATTACTAATTGGCTCATTATGTTTACCAAACTATGAAGTATTTTAAAGATTTGCAGTTTGCATCTACAGTTCTCTTCTATAGCTAATATATATATGAAAAAACTCCAAAAATATCCTGATCATGGTTTGTTTTAGGAAACACTGGTAAAAAGGGTTGTAATGGGGTACACTCACTCTCGCGAGTGCCCCCTAGCCGAGTGTGTGTGTCTGCACACACACACTGTTTGTTGTGGGTCTTTGCTGACTCAACCCTACGGCCAAGTCTCGCACAGTCTGTTTGGGTGATAAAAGCAAAGCAAACTCCTTCTGGGATATAAGTCCAACCGGGGGCCTATTTCAGCACCCTCTGTAAGGTCCTTCAATGTGCAGCCCTATCCTAGGGCTCAGTCTTCAATCAGTCCAGCAGGGCCTATGAAAGTACCCTGGCCAAACTGTGTCTCAGCCCCTTTTGGGCTCCCTCAAATTATCCCTGCTCTTTAAGCAGTCCTGGACCTGGTGTGGGATCACATCCCCCAGGGCTCCCTGCCTGGAGACTCTTTGCTTCTCTGGGCCTTTCTGGTCCTACCTCTTTAGCTGTGCCACTGAAAGACTTCAGTTTCCCTTCTGGGTGCATCAAAGTCTGACATGTTTGTAGGACATACTTATATTTAAATTGTAGCAGCTAATTTATTCGGATATTTAATAATGCATGTTTTCATAATACCACTCTGATATATAGCTGTATTGTAACTTCTGAAGCATTTCTTGTATCTTTTTTATAATATTAAATAGTAAATGTAGAGAATGGAAAACCCTTTTGTGACATTTAATCTAAAAATTCAGGTTTTTTTCTGTTTCTCCTACAAGATAATGGAAGTAAATGGACAGAACTTTGAGAACATTACATTTGTAAAAGCTGTTGAAATCTTGAGGAACAATACTCATCTTTCCATTACTGTAAAAACAAACATTTTTGGTGAGTAGGCTTGCATAGCCAATGTACAATGAAGGCATCAGGGCCGCACTAAGTTCCACCCAATTTCCTGTGACCCCAAGGAGCCGTTCCAGGAGTTGATGATCACCAGATCCCAGAGGCCATGTCCCTTTTTTGCCTGGGTACTTCCCCTATGCCAGGGTCTGCATGTGGGGGAAGGTGGGAGGGGGCGTAGGGGCAGCATAACCAGCTCTGTGCTCCCTGGGAAATCCTCATGTGACCATTTAAGCAGCTTTATGGGGCCTTCACACAAAGGGGCTGAAAGGGGGCCGATAATCTGACCAAAAGTTTATTCACAAATCCTCTCTGTCACTGGTTTTGACAAGAAATAGCAAAAGATGTAAAATCAGGTTTTTTAAAAAACTTAATAATGGGTGTGAGAGCCATAACATCTTTTTACATCTGAAAGAGAAAATAGAGAATGTATAAAGTATATGTGCAATATCCATTTTAGCTTTACATTGTCATTTATTTACAAATAGCTTTTTAAAATCTCTGTCAAAATACTGGTTATTTTTCTATAACCCAGGGCATACATGGTCTGCATCCAAGAACACAAATACCACTACAGTAAGAACAAGATTCCCCCTAAACATACATGGTTTCTTTTCTTTGATTTATGTTATATCTGAGGTTGCTGGGGTCCTTTCCTCTCCTGGGTCTCATCTGTTACTTCTAATTATTTGTCTTTCTTCACTATTGATTTTCTATTTTTAATTTTTTTTCTTTACATCACTGTAGAGGTCAAAAAATGGCATGAACTTAACTATAGCTTATTGTCACAAACAAAATGAGTACAAAAACAATTTAAAAAAACCCCTTTCATCAAATAACGTACGGTAATACAAGGTGACATGCAACAGTACACCCACTTGTACAACCTTCCTGTATCCGCTTACTCTGGTGCTTACTCTGTCCGCTGCGTGATGTATTTTAACAAATCCATCAGCTGAATCCCTTTGCAAAGACTGTACTTGCTATTCTAATTTTTTAATAGTGCTAAATGACTAATATAGAGCTAGTGAGTTATCAGAGAATATATCAGTGAATCCCCATGCTCACACCAGAATTTCTCCTACAAAGGCGTACAGTCCTAAATTTTGCTATGTAATAGAAGCATGCAATTTGATTTCTTATTTGTGCATAATATGTGCTGCCTGCCTGGTTTGGGTGGAAAACGTGAGTAATCAGCACTGTGCAGCTGTAAGTTGTGTTTCAGTGAGCACAGCCATATGTGTTCAACTGAAAACACTACATTTCTCTGATGTCAGCAACCTCAAAGAGATAAAAAAAAATAAACTGCTTGGCAGGTATTCATGTACAGCTTTGAAGGGCAGGGTATTATGTTATATAACCGAAACACAAATAAAATAGGTATAACTTTTTTCCCTATGGAATGTTTTTTTTCTGGAAATGTCATTGTTACCAGTTGACCAGTTATATCTGATAAGTGTAAAAGAATATTGGATGTGGAATATATTTGATAATATCAATGAAGATAAAAGAAATGTCAGTCAGTAAAGTGGTAAAGTTGACAATCAGTCTTACGGTTGTTCTTAAGAAAACATCTGCATCCCATTACCTAAGAGATACAGACAAAAAGGTTGATTAATGTAAATGTAATGTTTCCCTTTTATCCAGTTAATTGTCTGTAGTGGATGTTAGCAAAGTTTTATGAAATGTGTTGTAATGTTTATTAATAAGAAAAGTGAAAATGATGAAATTTCTTCTACTACTTCATTTGTGATTGGAAATTCCCTCCAGTGCAGTAGTTTTTTCTTTGCAGTCTGTTTTCCTTTAGTCATTTAGGGCCGCCTCTCTCTCCCAATGAATTCAATAGCAAAACTCCATTTGATTTCAGTGGGAAGAGGAAAGGAATATTAAATTGACCATATTGTTAGTGTGCATGTTAACAACTATACTATTCAGTATTTATTTTATAGTGGTAGGTGGGGATGGGCAGAAGAAGGGTTAAAAGAACAAGCTTTCCAGGAGGTAAAAAGAAATTATAATAGGTTTATCTTCTTTTACAGTGTTTAAAGAGCTGCTTAGCAGGATAGGACAGGAGAAAAATGGAGTCCCCCATATTCCAAAAATTGCAGAAAAGAAAAGTAATCGCTACTCCATCCCAGATATGCCCGGAGATATGGAACAGATGTTTCCAAGCGAGAAAGGAAACAAGAAAATCAAAGCAAACACTGTATCTGGTGGAAGAAATAGAATCAGGAAAATTTTAGACAAGACACGATTCAGCATCTTGCCTCCCAAACTATTTAGGTAGGTTAGACTGTTCTGGTAGAAGAGTAACCGTTGTCTAATAAGCTATTATTTTCTAAGTGGCTTAGAATTTTCAGGTTTTATGTGACTGTTGTTTTTTATATACGTATAAGAAAACTGCAGCAAATATGACTAGCAACTGTAGAATTAGACCAAAATAGGTTTGAAAATGCCTTTTCCTTTAATGTGCCTAATTTCAAACCTGCTTTTCTTTTACATCATTTTGAATGCCTATCCACAATATAATTCAAATATCTGATTGATTGTCATTATTCTCTTTAGCACTAATTGTTATAGCATGAATGTGAGGAACTACCTGTGCAATCTGGGCACAGGGAAGCATTAATTAAGTAGCTTTCAGTTTAAAATGAGTGGATATGTTAAATCTGTTCAGGTGCTTTTGTCTATAGCAACCCATTTGGATTAACACCTTTTGTAGCTGTATTTGGAAAAGTGTTTTATGTATGGAATTTTTTCCCTTATGCACGTGGTTCAGTACCTGAAGTTGAATGTACAGTATTCCTTTAATATTTGTTCTGTGATTTACAGTTCAGAAACCTCAACTCAAATCATACAGTAATGACTACTAGCCTTCCAGCTACCAACACCCTGTTATATTCTGAATATATTTACAACATATTCAAAGACTAATTGTTTTAAGTGCTAAGATTATTCTGGATAAGACAAAGCAAATGTAATAGTCTTAAATTACATGTTCTAGGTATTTCAGTGAGCAAACATAGAAATATAATAACACCTCGTTTATTGAGTTTGGATTTGCATTTTAATACATTTGATGTTAACAAAAGTAGAACAACTTTATTTCACAAAAGTTAAACCTGGAAAAGGCCTAATTAGTCAACTTATTTACCCCTTTTCCACCTTTGTTGTTATTCTTTAGTGCTTTGTGTCCTATGTTGTGTCCTGACTCAAGCACTGGCACAATTTGCCTTGGGACACTATTTCAATAGACTAATAGGTCTTATTGTTATGACACTTGTCTTGATAATTCAGCTACATTTTTCTAGTGCTCACTTTCATCCTATTCCTCCTAATTATAAACAAGTTGGACCATTTCCACCCACCCCCAACCTCCTCAAAATCAGTATACTTTTCTTTTAGTCCTTAAGTACATAGAATATCTATAACAATGGCAGAAGTGTTTTAATATAACATGAGATCGAAGTGTGATGCCATTTTAAAGACTAAGAAACATCCCTATCATAGTTCATTTTTCCCCAATGTTAACTTATATTCAGACTTCAGTTGTCAAAGTGGAATCTTCATATGTTGTTTTTATTAGGTCTTTGCATCTGCTTGATTTTGTGTTTTTTTTGTTGTTTTCGTCATCTGGCTTTCTCTTCTGTATAAACCTTGTTATTTACGTTCCTCAGTAGAATCATAGAATTGTTGAAATGTTTACAGTATTTTTCTTGTGTTTTCAACATTGTCTTCTTTCTGTTACTGCATCACCTTCTCAGGGGATTGTTTTGGTAAGAAATTGCCTAATTATATGTTGTTGGGGGTGTACCAATACAACTTTCTCACAATCATGGATGCTTTTTCACTTCTGTGCAGTTTCTTTGGTACTGTTGAATAGCATATATAATTCCAGTACTTTTCTTGCTATAAACTCAAGTCTTACCATTAAGTTTTCATCATCTCATGGGATTTATAGCACCATACGCTGAAAAGTATTGCATCACCCCACTTCTGCCCCTGTGCAATGTGTGGGATGCTTGTAGAATTTTGTGAGGTTACTGCACAATTACATTGAACCCATTTTGGTGATCCGATAATACGATTATAAGCAAGCCTACCATGCCTTTCAGCTGGTGGCCCTATACAGGAAAGAAAAACTGGCACCAGAATTTTGAGTACTCCACTTGGACTAAAAAATTAGGTATCTTGAAAATGCTCGCAGTTTGTAGTATGTTTTTATACTTATCTTAAATTGGTTAGTCTCTAAGGTGCCACAAGTACTCCTTTTCTTTGTAAAAATGATGCCCAACTTGATATTCCCTTTGGTGTTTCATTTCTTTTCTCACATCTTCTCAGTTCCAGTCTTTGACATAAATTCTTTCAGCTCAATAAATCAACACTGTTATCCTTATTGATAAGAACACCACCATCCAAACTATAGTATCTGCTTCTCCCTCTTCATCTTCATCCTCTAATTCACCCCACACTTTGACTTGATTTTGCCATCTGCATTTCATCAATCTATAATTTGTTTACATTTCCATCAGATGCTATACTCACTACTTCTCTGCAGAAAAGCTTACTCTTATTTTCATTTCCTCTCACCTACACTGTTGTAATTCGTGCTCCCTTTCCCCTTAATTGTGTCCTAAAGTTGCAGCCCTTCAGACCTCAGTTTGTCCAAAAAGTGCCCCAGCTCATTCTCTCTGTCTACCCAAAAGCAGAAACACTACTGCTTGCATTCTCAGAAATCTTCACTGGCTTCTCCATTTCTAAATCAGCACACAATTCTTTCTTTGTTTTTAAAACCCTTTCCCCCAATCTCTAATCCATTTTTTTCTGATCCTTAGCCTGTTTCTGAAGCTTCCGTGGTTCTCCTCTTCCTTTTTTCCCCCACGACAGTCACTGTAACCTCACCATCTGGAGCAGAACCTGATTTACTCGGTCTCTTTGCAAATCGTATCTTCAGATCCATCTTTCTTCCTTGTTCTGAGACTCTTAACCTTCTTTGTATAATATATTATCCCACTCTTTTGCTTAATCATTGTCCCTGAAACTTGGCCATTTTCCCTCCTCACCTCTGTCCTATTACAACTATAGATGTTGCTTCTGGCATATTTTAATTTACTGTTATGATTGACTAGAATAATATGTGCTGTCATTAATGATACTTTTGTCTGAGCAATGCTGCATAAAATTGTAGTTATGTATTTTATACAGTACTATAAATAGAGGTGAGATGTATGTAAATGCCTTAATTACATTAAAAAGACTCCAGTGGAAACATTAAAATGAGAGATGAGATAGTTTTGGTTTCATATGGATAGGAACTTTGAGAAATTAAAGTAACCAAAATGTGTTCTGCTAAATAAACCAAAGGGATTTCTTCTTCTTATATCTTAATGCAGAACTCCTCCCTGACTTCCCCGAAATAATACTTAAGAAAAAGTACTTTGCAAATAAATATACACAAAGCCATCAACGTAGTTGATTGTTTTGGGAGGGGTGCTACTAAAATTCCATTTAATAATGGGTAAGACTTTTAAAATTCATTTTACTCTCTGCCACAAGTGAATTATGTTCTTGCTTCCTATATAGAAGCATGACCTGGTGGCTAGAGATTTTTTTTTTCTTTTCTTTTTTTTTTTTTTTTTAAGATGAGTGGCCAAATGCTTACAGTTTTTGCTTTGGCTGCAATTTTCTCAGGGCTGCAACTCTTTCTAGCTTGATGCACCACTCTGCCTAATGTTAGTCACCCTTTATAGTTTTTGTGCTTGGGCCTCTCATTTGCCTTTTTACTCAGTTGATTTGTGTTGCTGGAACACAAATCAAGAAAAGTAGGGTGTGCAAACATCAGCACAAATCAGGTACAAATATCAGCAATTCCTCTTCTTCTTGGAAATATGAACTTTCCCTTTTTATGATCCTGTGAAAGGCCCCAGGTTCCCCGTGGATCTTCCACTTCCCTATTGAGAGCCCAATTTGCAGGATTAAACAGGTCTAGCAGTTTCTCTGCTGGACCTCAGGTGCTGCTTCATTCAGCTCTTGTGTACTTCGTCATGTAATACTCTGGAGCATTTCTGACTGGGGAAGAACCAGAATAGGAAATGTGAAAGCAGTAGCATCCAGGTCCCTTAGAAAAGCTGCTGGATTCAGAGATGTGTTCCTCAATTGGCAGTGCCCCTGTATGGGAGGAAGACACAGGCAGTTTGCTTCATGTTGCAGAGAGAGCAGAGGTCCTTAGGAGATCACAGCATAATCTTAGTTAGGCAACCATCTTTTTATTAGGGCGGTCAATTCATTGCAGTTAACTCATGCGATTAACTCAAAAAAATTAATTGTGATTAATTGCAGTTTTAATTGCACTGTTAAAAATAGAATACCAATTTAAATTTATTAAATATTTTGGATGTTTTTCTACATTTTCATATATTTTGTAATCTGTGTTGTAGTTGAAACCAAAGTGTATATTTTATTACAAATATTTGCACTGTAAAAATGATAAAACAAGAAATAGTATTTTTTTAATTCACCTCATACAAGTACTGTAGTACAATCTGTTGTGAAAGTGCAACTTACAAATGTAGATTTTTTTGTTTTTGTTTTTTGTTTTGTTACATAACTGCACTCAAAAACAAAACAATGTAAAACTTCAGAGTCTACAAGTCCACTCGGTTTGCGGGCGATACCAATCTGGGAGGGGTCGCAAGTGCTTTGTAGGATAGGATTAAAATTCAAAATGATCTGGACAAACTGGAGAAATGGTCTGAAATAAATAGGATGAAATTCAATAAGGACAAATGCAAAGTACTCCATTTGGGAAGGAACAATCAGTTGCACTCATTCAAAATGGGAAATGACTGCCTAGGAAGGAGTACTGCGGAAAGGGATCTGGTGGTCATAGTGGACCACAAGCTAAATGAGTCAACAGTGTAACACTGTTGCAAAAAAAGTGAACATCATTCTGGGATGTATTAGCAGGAGTGTTGTAAGCAAGATACAAGAAGTAATTCTTCTGCTTTACTCTGTGGTGATTAGGCCTCAGCTCGAGTATTGGGTCCCGTTCTGGTTGCCACATTTCAGGAAGGATGTGGACAAATTGTAGAGAGTCCAGAGAAGAGCAACAAAAATAATTAAAGGTCTAGAAAACATGACCTATAAGGGAAGATTGAAAAAATTGGGTTTGTTTAGTCTGGAAAAGAGAAGACTGAGGAGACATAACAGTTTTCAAGTATTAAGGAGGAGGAAGAAAAATTGTTTTTCTTAACCTTTGAGGATAGGACAAGAAGCAACGGGCTTAAATTGCAGCAGGAGGTTTAGGTTGGATATTAGGAAAAACTTCCTAAATGTCAGGGTGGTTAAGCACTAGAATAAATTGCCTAGGGAGGCTGTGGAATCTCCATCATTGGAGCTTTTTACGAGCAGGTTAAACAAACACCTGTCAGGAATGGTCTAGATAATTAATTCTGCCATGAGTGCAGGGGACTGGAGTAGATGACCTCTCGAGGTCCCCTCTAGTTCTATGATTCTATGATTGTTTTATTTTTAAATGTAGGGGGTTATGTACATAACTCTACATCTGTAAGTTCAACTTTCATGCTAAGAGATTGCACTACATTGCAATTAGGTACTTGCATTAGGTGAATTGAAAAACACTATTTTTTTCGTTTGTTTTTGTACTGTGCAAATACTTGTAATCAAAAATAAATATGAAGTGAGCACTGTACACTTTGTATTCTATGTTGTAATTGAAATCAATGTATTTGAAAATGTAGAAGACATCCAAAAATATTAAAATAAATGGTATTCTATTATTGTTTAACAGTGCGATTAATCAAGATAGCCCTAATTTTTATAATAAAAAAGATTAAAACATTTGGCCATAGCTAGTAAAGGCATAATCAGCTGCATTGTTCATATGAAGTGCGTAGGGCCACCCATATGGAAATTTCTACTTCAGTGTTTTATGCTGTGCTGAGCAACACTTTCACCATCCCACTGGTGATGCTGTAAATGGGCATGAATGCCTTAGCCTACAATCTGTATTCTTTATATATCACCAAGCTAGTACGTCAGATACAAATATGTAAGTACTTATGTATTGGATAATTTTATAAGGTGTTTTACATTGTAGCTTTTTTGGAGCTATAGTGCTTTTACCTCCAAACATTTCTTTGCACTGAAGTCTCACCCTAATGTTTTTACTCTTTTGCAGAATTTTGGTAATGTTCAAAAGTAATCTATTAAGAAATGAAGTTAAATTAAACCAAAAGGACAGATTTATTCTGTGTTGAGATCACAAGGATTTTTCTTTTTTCTGGAATGTACTGTGTTTTAATCCGTTTGATCTTGTGTTGTGCATCACATTGTTGTTAAGGAAGCTCTGACTTAGAGAAGGTTCTTGTTTTGCATCATTGCACCTACAGAGGAGAGATGATTTTTACTTTTGTATGGCCTAAATGTAAATAATTTTTAAAACAATTTTACAGTGATGGCAGCGTAAGCCAGTCACAGGATGACAGTATTGTTGGAACAAGGCAGTGCAGACACAGTCTGGCCATAATGCCTATCCCTGGAACACTCTCATCAAGTAGTCCTGATCTGTTGCAGCCTACAACCAGCATGCTGGATTTTACTAATCCTTCAGGTAAAATAATACATTTCTCTATGTTCTGTATGTGTAATGAACTCTGCAACCCACTGGAGCACTCAGTCTGAGAATATATTAGTTGATGTAGCAAGGTCTATTTACAAATCGATATACAGAGATTCTGAGTGTTTACCTATTTTAGTAAAACCAAATATAAAGCTAATTTACAAAACTACAATTTTATTTACTGGTTCCTACCATTTATATAGTGTTTACAATGACATTGCCACAGCGAATAAAGGCTCCACAGCATTAGCTCATTTTTAAGCTTTATTTGCAACTTTTATTAAATGTACCAATTTGGGGGAAAACAATACCTTCTACTGGCAGTCAGCTGTGCTCACCTGTTCCTGCCATGGCCCTATCAGGTCCCAAACTGGAGAGAAACAACAAAACCCAAAAAAGAACCTCACCTCGTAAGCCTGCATGCCAGGTCTCCTTTGCTGTAACTTGAGAGCTCGCTCCTTCTCTCCAGGCAAAAGCAGAACCTGCCATCTCAAGTGCCCTCCCATTTAGAGAGTTCTACCACTATTTTAGTGAAAGTAGCTTGGCCTTTTCTGCTCCCTCACACTTCTTTACCATCTCCTCCCAGTGCCTGTGCCCCTCGTACCATAGCTTCTGTTCATGTGCAGTCCAGGAAAAAACACTCTGAAAGCATATCGGGTAAAGGTAGGACCTGTAGGTACCGAGCTAGTGTTATTGGTCCCACACCTTGATGAGCATTTCATTCATTCAAATATATTTTTTAAAACGAAAATTAAAACTTTTCAATTTTATTACTTATGCCTCTCTGTTGCTGCTGCTATAGGAATGGAGTGGCTGCAGGAGGCAAATGTTGATCATATGCAGCTGCCTGTAAACATGTCAAGCCAGAATCATGTGTTTCCTTATTCTATATGAAAATTCTAAGGATAATTATACATTCATTAAACTGCCTTTTGGCTAATATTTAATAAGTGTAACATATCTTTATCTTCATAACTTCTCTTGTAAAATAGATATGCATATATATCTTATCTTATACATAAATATCCATGACAAATCACTTCCCTTCTTGCTGCAAATTCATTGTCTTTCTACATGTAACAAACATACTTTTTCTAAAAATCTTGATTTTAACATTGGTATAGGATTTTACATAGTCATTAGCTGTGGCCAGTTAATCTTTCTTAACCAGTATTCAGTTTAATAGTATTCCTGTGCAAAGTCATTTTTGAATGTAAGGAAGTCTAAAATATCTTTTTGGCAGATCAGCATATTACATTAATTTGACTATTATTCTTGTAATCTGTAGATTTTATGTTTACATAAACGGATTTATTTTTGTTTTTGCTGCCTGCAGCTGTTGGTTTTTACTGTAAGTATTCTGAATTCTGCCAGCCTAAACTTCTTTGTATTGCATGTCTTGTCTGTTGAAATGAACATAGTTTTAAATTGCCAATATTTGTTTACAATTTTTTATTTGCATCATAAACTTTATTATTAGGATTGTTGTTGTTGCTTATTGGACATTTGCATGCCCTGTAACCCATTTTTAACTAAACCAACTATTTATTTTGTGGGGGAGGTGGTGTTGCTTAGTGTGTAAAGCACTGAACTGAGCCTTAGGAGACATGGATTCTATTTCACTGGCCTACTGGGTGACTTTGGGCAAGTCACTTCCCCACCCTGTGCCTCAGTTTCCTCATCTGTAAAAAGGGGATAATGCTACTGACCTCCTCCGTAAAGCACTTGAAGATCTACTGATGAAAAGTGCTATATAAAGGCTGTGTGGTGGTGGTATGTTTGATTTTTTGTAATAAAACTTTTTGCTTGCCAACTTGAAGGTTTTTTTTCCCTATTATAATCACGGATTGAATCATGAATGGGAAAATAGAATTTTAAAAATACTATTTACGTTTAAACAAACAGAAAAACCAGCAACAGAACCCAAACCAAAGTGATTGGCATCAGTATGTCTCTCTTTGTGACTGGCAAAATAAAGTAGTAAAATTTTTAAAAATGTGCATTCCTATTTCTAGATTCCAACTCATGTATTTTTTAGATTTTAACAGGTATATCAAGATAAGTTTCTTGGTAAATTTTCAAAATTGCATCAAAATTGTTTGCTTTATTGAATTTGTAGGTATTTTTACATCAGATACTGTTAGTAAGAATCAGACGTTATAATGCTTGTTTATTCAGTACAGGCAGATTGTTTTGTAAGGTTTCATTACTCCTTTGAGGGTTATCGATAGATGGCCCTTTGTTGGTTTCTGATTCTTCTTACCAATGTATGCACTTTTTCATAATATATTTACCCTGTTCGTTCTCAGCTTTTCCAATTCAAATTAATACTTACATAAAAATTATTTATTTTTACTTTTATCTAACAGTTCTTTCTCAGTACCCTCCCCCACCCATATGGGACATCTAACCTTTAGTTGTCCACCATTCATCAATATGACTGAGGCGGCTTTTACTATACAAATAAATACATAGACTCCTAGTGAAAAAGTTGGTAGAATCAGTTTTCATTCACAATGTGATTTAGGCCCCCATTTTCTTAATACCTTGTTTCGTCCCCAGCTGCTGCAGGGCTACTTTTTCTTCCAACTGGGAAAGGCTGCTGGTATCAAATAATAAATTACTATTCTTTTCCCCTGGAAAAAGGGACTTCCTCTTGAATGGGCTCTTAGAATATGTGCTAACTATTCATGCTAAACTATTTGTTCGACCTTGTATTTACCAGTGACATTCTGCGTAACTTTCCCAGATCTGAGGAAAAGCTCTGTCTCACCATCACAAGTTGGTTCAATAAAAGCCATTCTCTCACCCAGCTTGTTTCACTAGTATCCTGGAACTGACACAGCTGCAACAACACTGCATCCTGTGAAAGTAATTTTTGTTAATTGTGGGAAAAAACGGGATGGGTTTTTAGAAAAAAGAGAACAAATATTTTATTGAGAATTTACTTTTTGTCAAGACCTAGGTGTCTTCCACCCTGACAGATGAATTCCACTGACAAATGAATACTTTTTTATCCTTTCAAGGGAAGTAGCAGTTTTACATTTTAAAGGTGTTCTTCTTTAAATTTAGATATTCCAGATCAAGTTATAAGAGTTTTCAAAGCAGATCAACAAAGCTGTTACATTATAATAAGCAAAGACACTACAGCAAAAGAAGTTGTGAGTCATGCAGTGCACGAATTCAACTTGATAGGAGCCCCAGAAACCTACTCTCTCTGTGAGGTGTCTGTTAGTCCTGAGGGAGTCATCAAACAGAGAAGGCTTCCAGATCAGTTCTCCAAATTAGCAGACAGAATCCAGCTCAATGGAAGGTAAAGTTGTATTTGTTTTGTTTGACTCTGTCTTTAAACGTGGAGCATTTTGAAAGAAATATCAGAGAACAGTGTCCCAATTAAAACTGGAGAAGAAAGTCTAGAATTGTCTCTTTTATATTACTGAGAACTGCTAAAGATGTAATCATTTATTTCAGTGTACACAAATATTCTAACAGAATTGCTGCCCTAGGCTATGTGCAAATAAGATGGATTATTTTAAACTGTAATTATAGTGTTTTCTGCTTGCTGTGCTTATTTGACCTGTCTGCTCTTTTCCTGCTTTTATGGCAGAAAAAAATATTTTATGCCTCCACTCAGCACATAATTATAATCTCAGGCTTTCTTGGAGTGGGGAAGAGAGATCATTTCCACCTGAAGTTGATGAGAACTTATTCCTCACATTCTGGTACTTACGATCTCTGATGCTGTCCATTTTGTAAAATGGTATACTTACACTGAATTCCAGTGCCATTAATCAGCACTAGAAGGAAGGCTTCCTACAGCTGCTAAGTATGTTTTGCTGGGAGGAGACGGCTAAGGCTTTTCCTCCAGAAATGCCAATAGCTCTGAGAACTCTCTTGTCTAGTGTCTCAGGAGTTTGCAAGAACACTTTCCTGGCCACTACAACTTTTTCAGAGCTCTCAAACTGAGTTTAAGGGACAGTCATAAACTTGCTACGCTCTCTGTTACAAAAAACACTTTCACCGTGGATGTAGGAATGTGAGTTCCCCTACAAATATTTTTAGTCACTGGGTTTTATCCATCACTCTAAAGAAAGAGAGGTTCATGACAAGTGGTGGTTGGATATCTGACTTTTAAAAAAGTATAGTATCTGAATAATACATGGCAGATGAACTTCAGTGTTTAAAAAAGTTTGAAATAAGTTCAGTCACTAGATAACTTAATTCAGAAGATCAGTGCAAAATATACAATGGTTTACATTAAAAAGGAATAATTTATATACTCTGGTGGTGGTTACCATATTTACCTTCTAATTAAAAGATACGCTAACTTTCTTTTTCTAAAATGTAATATTACAGCTAGTTGATATTAACTTAAGACACATGCATCAGCTTTTATGCAAACCTTTGTGAGTTCTCTCACAAACATTAAGGGCTTTAGCACATTGCCTCATGATCTGATCCAGGCCAGAAGATGTGTTAGAAAGTAGAAAATTCTGTTCAACTCTCGTTACAAGGCAACAGAGAATTTATGAAGGAGAGTCATTTCTATATTTGTAAGTGATCTCCGTTGGACCATGAAAGTGATATTCTTACATGCCTTTTCATTTCCTGAGTACTGTGTGCTTCATGTACATGTTAATATATTATGCTAATTTTTCTATCAAAAATGGGAAAATACATTTACATCAAGATTTCAAATATTTCTCAGGATCCCGAGCCATTCAAAATGTTAATTTACTGCTGCATTTGCAAATAGACAAGCTACTGACCTTCTGCTGCAGGGCAAGCTTATTATCTACACAATTGCAGGCTAGTGTATAGAAACGAGTGATTAATGAAGAGGAAGAAAATATTAAAATGGTCACATAATATATTGAACTTTTTTACTTTAGTAATGACAGCGTTGTGCAGTGGGTAGAGTAAGAAGCTGAGAGTTGGAACTCACCTGAGTTCCATTCCCAAATTGCCTCTCACTATTAGGTGCTAGGCATGTCCATTGTAGATAAGCTCGCTAGTTGGTACCTCAGTCCAGTGGAGATATTGTCGAGGCATGAAGGGGTGATGTTAAACTTAATTGTATGTAAAGTACTTTCAGAATGTCAGAGGAAAGCTGCTCTAAAGTTTATTATTATAATACAATTTACCTTTAGGTATTATCTGAAAAACAATATGGAAACAGAGACGTTATGCTCAGATGAGGATGCCCAGGAGCTGCTTAGAGAGAGTCAGATTTCTCTTCTCCAGCTGAGCACCATTGAGGTGGCTACTCAGCTATCAATGAGGGACTTTGAATTATTTCGCAATATTGAGCCTACTGAATACATCGATGACCTCTATAAGATGGACTCCAAAACAGGAAATGCTCACCTGAAACAGTTTGAGGATGTCATTAACCAAGAGACATTCTGGGTTGCCACAGAAATTTTAACTGAGCCCAACCAGCTCAAAAGAATGAAGATTGTTAAGCATTTCATTAAAATTGCCCTACACTGTCGAGAATGCAAGAACTTCAATTCCATGTTTGCCGTTATAAGGTAAAGTACTATTATTTTGGCAGTTGTTGATCATCTGAATTTTATATTTTTTACTCATATTAAATTAGAACTGAATATGATTGTGGCATCAAATACAATTTTAATAACTTCCATTGTAGGGAAGAAAAGAAAATATTCAGTCTGACAACTTGTGGGGTACAGTGTATTTTAAAACAAATTTTCAGGTTGCACAGCATACCATTCTATACAAAAAGGTATAATTTCACTACATTCCCCCCTACCCCTTACCCTCAATTTTTTTTAAAGTGTTTGTATTGTGGTTTTTGTCATTGCTCCTTAACTGTTACCTGTGTGTTCTTTCCTGTCCATTAGGATAAGGAAGGAGAGAGTATGTTTGGATAAGCCGTGTTCTTATTTATAAACCTTAAAAACCTGCTGATTATTGCTGCTATTTTCATTGGTTGCTCTGCTTCTTTGATTCCTGAGTACTGTGAGCTTTTGAGCATACTTCTTTTTCCCCCTTTTCTCACTTATCATTACTTTCTCCCTGTGTATTTGAAAGAAACCAGAGATAAGGCGGTTACATAATATTTTTCCTCACCCATGTAGACTCTTCCCTCACCCGTTCTCCAATCTATCTCATCTTAGTCTGCTAGTTTTAAATTTTCCTCCCTTCTCTAACCAGTCACTCAGCACCTTTTCTGTTCTCTTTATTTAAGATATTCAGGCTCTTTCTTTGTATTTTGGGTCTAATTCTGATTTATACTATGTGCAACTTCATTGTCTTGAATAGTCTGAGCCAAACAAATGTCTTGTTCTCAATTGCTTCGACACCATCATTTGTCAAAAAGACAGTTCTTCACAATACGTCTATCTGGACTAATTTTTCAACCAATCAACACTAATACTGTTTCTGAGAATTATGATATTTGACCTTTTTTCCACACTTTAATTCCCTTAGCCTGATTTACAGAACATGTGTGATTCTGTTTTATTCAAGGCTATCCATATATGAAGCTAATCCTAAAGAGATCTGTACTGTGTATGTAGATATGCAGAAATAGATACCCTCATTTCCATTTCCTAATGCCTAGTTTCTCATGGGTAGGAGTTACTCTCCCTCACTATATTTTGCTTTCATCAGGCCCTCTAGGATTGAAGTCTTGTTCGAGAAATCAGCCTTTGTTTTTACCCTTATTTCTAAGGAAACTTACCCTTTTTTAAGCTGTGCCACAAGTAACCCATTTGCAGTTTGGCATGCTGTGTCTAGATGATGCCTTCCTTCTCTTAGCATAGTTATTTCTGCATGTGTCTGTTTGGAGGGCACATTGTTGTGACTGATAGCTTTTGTTTATAAGAAGACTATGATTTAACTGATATGCAAATGATTTGGCAATAGTATGAGGGAGAAATTGTGCCTTTTTTGTATTTAGATTAAAATTAACCAGTTTTGATGCTTTTTGAATCTGATATTTATACAACTTTGTACTTGGATTAAACAAAATTTCTAACAACTTTTTTATTCCACTAATCACTACAGTGGTGAATTACATAACTGCATGATATTAAAATCCACTTCCTTTTATCTTTGATTTATAGAGCGGTAATCTTAGATTGAGTTTCCAAATCATTTCATTCTGGAGAATTTCTTTATAAAATCATCCACAATAAGATTTTTTTTAAAGTAGCTACTTTTTTCCAATAAAATGTTAATTCATCCTTTCATACAGAGATGTATGAACTGTTTAAGATTGCTGATACAGTAATTGCAGAAATTGTTTGCGTGGCATCCCATAAGTGTAGTGCTAATGGGCTTTATTGAAACTAAAATTGGCATGCATTTCCTAAGGTCCATATAGTCAAATATATGTCCTGCTACTTCAAACCATCCCAGTAGTGGCTCAGAACATTGCCCTTACTAGTTCTCTATATTAAGTACTCCTATAAAAACTAAATCCTCTCAAAAATTGATTTAGCAGAGGACACCATCCCTGCTCAAGCTTTTCTTCCCTTATCTTATGTACGTTATAAATCCTAAGAGGCAGCATGAAACCATTCTGGTGCCTTCAGGAGTTTGTAGGACTCAGTGGGGGTCCTACCTTATCTGCTTTTTTGGTGTATGTTCAATATATTCATCATTTTAAGCTGCTTTTTTCTAAGGGACATAGACTGAGTTTCTGTAACCTTGTAAACTAAGACCCGTAAATCCCTGTATCATGTAGTAGTCTTGTGTATTTTCTATAATCTCCTTATGGTATGACCAGAATGATACAAATGTTTTAAAGTAATTTCATTTGTGCCTTATTTTCCTGCTTAAATCATTTCCTATATTATATTTTTGCATGTATTGCAAAATGACAAGTGTTTTCTTCTACTCTCTATACTGATCTGCATAGAATACTCTCACTGTGGGAGTTTTAACCTTTTTGGGTCAGGAATGTCTTTCTCTGTATAATATTTGTGGGTACTACGAAAGACTAATAATAATGTCCATGTTATGTTAAATATACCCTTCTGTATAACTGAGTGGCATTAAAACCAGCAGATTAGAATAGTATGAGGGTTGATGCGAGATTAGGCTTCATGATCATGACACTTTAATCTGACTGTAAATCTAAATTGATATACTTTGTTAGATTTGTTTTTACTCTTTCAATCTGTATCTGTAAAGATACTGATTCTGTTTTAAGAAAATTAATAATACAGTAAAATGCCACTAGAAATATATACTTCATCTTAGGGCCAATTATTTTTTAATAAAATAAGAGTTGTCAAGCACCAGTACAACCCTGATTTAAATAAAGTGTATTAAAATATACTGGATATTAATCAATTTATTTGTGCACTGTTGTTATTATATTATTACTGCAAATATCTCGATGTATACCGATTGAAAGGAATTCTGATTTTACCTCTATATAACATCAGATGCTGAAGTATTACTTTGAAGCCTTTTCATTAATAATCGGTGAATCCAAATGCCTTTTACAAGAAGGAGCACGTTAAATTATATTATTTTCCCTTCTTCTTCAGCACTGGAAGCACATGAGTGTCACAAAAATCCTTGAGGGAATGAGCTAATGCAAAACTTCAAGTAGGCTTCAAAAGTAGTAGGCCAGTGATGAAATACTATTACCTGCTAATCACACTCTGTGCTGCCAAATTAGGGTTAGTGGCAAAAGAAACACCTTACTTGTTTTCCTAAATGTACGTTCCTGGGGGAAAATACAGCACTAAGAGGATTAAATTGCTTCATTGATTTTATTTGACTGTTGCATTATAATGGAAGGTTTAAAAAAGTTTTATCATGGAAAACCTTATTGCAGTTGGAACATTATTATCTGTAATGTTTAACCTCTCAAATCAAAAATATTATATTCACATTCAAGGGATTTAATGTGGTAATCATGCTAAGGAATAGACAAACGCATTTTGTGGATCTTTTCTTCTCTATAGGGCTGCAACATTATCTGACAAACAAAATTAAAAATCAGTTCAACTGATTTTGACATGTTGTGGTCATTAGTTTTTTGGTGGGGCTGGAAAATGTCCTGATAACATATTAAAGGCCAGGTTGTAGCTGGGATTGAATGAGCACACACAAGGAAAGGAGTCAGAATGCAAGGAGCCTTTCTCTCAGTTTGTCCCTAGAATAAGGCCAGTTATGATTGCTATCCTTGGTCTCTTTGAGGCACAACTCCCCCTAAAGAGGCAACAGGAGGAAAGGACCATGACCAATCTTGCACACCAACAGCCACTGCATCTGGCTGGTTACACCAGGGAGCTCATGATGCATCCTCCTAAGGGAGCACAGCAGGTGCATTTCCTCTTCGCATTCCCCCTCAAGAATAAATTGTCTCTTTCAGGTCCAAAGCTTCCTTGTGGCTGCCCTGTAAGCAACTCTACCCCCGCACCCTAATCTGCCTCTAAGGATAGTGGATAAGCACAGTGATGATTTTATCGGGGCTGGGGGGGACTCTTTAAAATTTCAGTTGTTATATTTCAAAAGACATAAACTTACTCATCAGCAGAAAATTAATCTTCATTTCTTGCTTTCTGTGGTAGCATAGACAAAATGTAATAAAGCAAAATGATATCTAATCCCTATCATGTCATATTAAAAAGAGGCTTATTTATTTGCTCCCTTTCAGAAAGGACAGTTGTTTTGGTTTCATAGAGCAGTGTCCTGATCAATAACAGCAAATCTTAGTTTAGTGATTTAAGTGCAACATAATCTAATACTGACTGTTCTGTATTGCTAATCTATGCAGTGTAAATGTTAAAATCATAGGTCTTGTTTGGGTTGCAAACATGAGCAAGCCAGTTGTGACTGAGTAGAAAAATAAGGGGTGCAGCTTGATTTAACTGATCTGCCTACCCAGCTAATTGGTGGGTTTGGAACCCAAATCTAATATCTACTGAAAGAAACTTCCCATAGAAAGTAGGTGTGTGAGAGACAATGATGGACAAGCTATCTTTTTTAGTAGCTATAATTTTTTTAAAGTAATTCTACTTAGTATAAATGACCTATTTTTCCTCCCGAGTTTGTTCAGTGTACATATCAAAGCAAGATTTTTCTAACGGCTGGTTGTATTTGCAGTACTGGCAATCTGAATATCAAGCTGTGTGTGTTCTGCTTCGTAACCCATCTATAATAAAGATTGTGGAGAATCAGAATTCACCGAATAATTTTGCTGATGCATGATGCAGTATAGAATGCAGCTTGCTGTTTGGAAACTCCATAAGGATCCATAGTACTGATGAACAAAACTCATTAATCTAATGACTGTATGATTCTTATGCAACTTTAACTTAGTGGATGTAGGTTTTTAATTTGATTTATAAAATGTGCACCTGTCTGTAATGTTTGGTGCATGTGACAATGCTTAAAAAAAGTCAGATGTAACAAGTTTTTTGGTATATCTACCTCTTTCACTAATTTGCAGATCAACACTACCCATTATAAAGGCTCCCAATCTGTTCCTCTTAAAATTCTCCCCACTTGTATTTGTAATGAATGTGCTGCTCACTCCTCTTGCTGTCTTACTGTGACTGTACCTCCTAATCACTTCATTAACTTTTCACTCTTGATATCCTTTCTTTGGTATAGAATCTCACTGTCAGAAAATGGCTGTTAACTTAGCTGAGCGCAGGTAATAGATTTGTCTTGGAACTATATTTTTAATTTGGCGTACTATGACTATGAAAGTGTTGTCATACTTTTCAGGTCCCATTTTCAGTGTTCAGGAGAGTGCCCAGCTGTGGCTTATTGGTAACTTATTTGGCTGCAGTGTGGCAAATACCCAGATTTAAAGCCTTTTAAAAATCCATTTTCCCTTTAAAAAAAGAAAAAGAAGAAGTCGTCTTAACCTCCTTATTAAATGCAATAGTCCCCATTTAACAGCTGATAATAGGAAAAAATTATCTTTTACAGTGGGCTAAATCTGGCACCAGTAGCACGACTCAGAGGTACCTGGGAAAAGCTACCAAGCAAGTATGAAAAGCACCTTAGAGACCTTCAAGATCTTTTTGATCCATCTCGAAACATGGCAAAGTACCGCAACATTCTTAGCAGTCAGAGCATGCAGCCTCCAATTATCCCACTGTTTCCTGTTGTCAAGAAGGATATTACATTTCTACATGAAGGTAACTCCCTATGTAGAGAAGTAATAAACCAAAACATAGAATAATATCTTAATCCTTTCTTCTTTTGTGTCCAGTGTTCCAAATTTTACATCTAAAAAAAATAAGTAATATAATGCATGGTGTAGTCGCCTCTTGATAAAAATGAAATATAATGCAGAATGCATAATAGAGGAGGCAGATCCTAGACAAAAATTAAAAATTCAGTGGAGATATTAAATATTTTAAAAACTGCACTTAATCTTCATTAACTACCTCCAAGGTTATGATAGAAGAGCGTTTGACTGTAGTAAACAATGTTCAGAACACTTCAGATATATTTCTGTCATAAAAACTCATCATTACAGTATTTGCAGATTTGGTTTCATGTAGTGGCTTGCAGAGGGTTACTTTTGCTTTAAAATATTTCTCTTTATTTAAAATACTTCCCTTTTTAACAGTTTTCCATTCATCATTAGTAAAGGTTAAAGGGTTCTAAATATGCCAAGTTTTCAGATCTGTTGTCTCAGAATTGTTTGAACAAATTTAAAAGGGTAAATGTAGTCAGTTTCATATTTGCACCATTTTAACATATGAAAATAAATCTGTGCATAGTCAAATTGTTCCATTTTCCCTCTACTGACAGCTGCCACTTTAGAATTAGATTAACAAGGGCAGAGCGAGCATTCCTATCTACATAGAGTGGGCTTGACTAGCGTCTGTATTCTGCCACTATGCTACTTCCTGGTTTTGACTGATACTTGAATTAAAGGCTTTTGACATCTGCTGAAGGGTGATATTTTGGGAGACAAATAACATGTCAGCCTTAGAAAAGTACTGAATATTGCTTATATTTGTTCTACGTATTTCATTGCACAGGAAATGATTCAAAAGTGGATGGCCTGGTAAATTTTGAGAAACTCAGAATGATTGCCAAAGAAATTCGACAAGTCGTCAGAATGACCTCTGCTAACATGGATCCAGCTGTAATGTTCAGACAAAGGTGTGCAATAAAACAAGAAAATAGGGTTAAAGATATCTCTTGTATAGTGGGTAGAGTGTGGGTTTGTGTGCATGAACACGTGTTTATGTTCCATTATGATTTCATTATCATTAACATTTATCATTAGAGTGAAATCTGTATCAAAGGGGATTTGTAAGATTAAGGAATATATTTTACTATGGTTTTAAAATGGAAATATTCCTGTTTATTTTTCATAATCTGGCTAGCACTTTAGGGTATGTTTGTACAAACATTATTTATTTTATTATGCATCACAGACAAATATCACTACACCTGCGTACACCCTAGTATAATCTGTATGCAGATGGAGTGCACAGTAGAACCACCACCATCTCCAATCTGGGACAAGACATGAGGCTACTTGTAGTCTGTTGACTGGAAAAGAAGCAGCAGCTATTCCATGTCAGGTGTGCAGGATGTTAGAGCCTCAATATCCACAAATATACATTCTGTGGGCCCACGAGGGGAGTAGCTATCAGCGCTGGGAGCCCGGCTACCAGCGCTGGTGCACTGTCTACACTGCCACTTTACAGCACTGAAACTTGCAGCTTTCAGGGGTGTGTTTTTTCACACCCCTGAGTGAGAAAGTTGTAGCGCTGTAAAGTGGCAGTGTAGACGAGGCCTTAGCCAGAAGGAACCTAACTTGGTATTCAGTTCACACGGTGCTTTTCAGGGCTGGTAGTTAGAAAAAGCACCATTTTACTTGTAATGTGAGCAAATTTGGTATACAATTATTGAGCCACAAATGTGGCATATCACAATGTTGTTTTAGCATGGTCACTTTTCAGAGAAGGATCTCGCTTTCATGCCAGTATAGATTATACAAGCAAAAAGTCCACATTTAAAATGAAATCTGTAAAATATTCATTTGATGAATTACAGTGGCTCGTCAGAAACCATTACAGTTATATAGGTAAAACATATTTACAGATCAGTTCTGTCTAAAAATCTGTCTTTACTTTAAATGCTTCACAGGAGACAATGGAGTCTAATTGTTACATTGACTATCAAATAAATAGTTCACCTGTGGTATGCCTTTTAAACTTCCAATATGCATCTTAAAGGGCACATCAAACACAATGCTCTCATAAAATGCTTTGTCTACTATTGTTCTAAGTAGCACCTGTGATTAGAAGGGGAAGAAGTCTTTTTCTTTTTTTTTTCCTTTATAGTCAGTTTCATTGTTTTTACTGTATAGTCAATCAGTTTCCTCTGTTATGAAAACTCCAATAAAACATTTTTGATTAAAAAGACAAATGAACAAAAAAAATTTAGTTCTCACATGAATACTTTGACAAGTTCATTACTAATTAGAACAAAGCTGCTCATTCATTAGAATAAATTTGTCAAATAACATATTTTTCCACAAGCAATCAAAATGAAAAACACATAAATTTATAATGATCCTGTTTCTTAATATGTTTCTTATAATTACAATCCTAATGCATTAAATTCCATTAATTGCATTATACTTCCCGCAATGTGAATTTTTGTAAAAGATATAAAGGTTTCATTCTGTCTCTCAAAAGTAAATAATAACAGGTAAGCTGTTTGAATTTGATGATGCAACATCTAAAACTGATTTTTCATGTTAAATATTTCCCACAAGTTAACTGGAGTTTGGCTTTAAATTTGTAGGTTAAACATAAAAACATGCAATATGTTCTTCTATATTCATTAAAATATTGTAAGGAGTTCTCTTCCCCTCGCATTCCGTTAAAACCGTATGTTATCGTTTGAGAAGAATGTTTGCCTGATAGAAGTTTTTCTTTTCTATACTTTCCTGTCTACATCTTTTTCTTCCTGACTCTCAACTGTGATATTTTTCCTGTGCTTTTCTGTTCAAATACATGCTTCAATGTATATGGCTCTTGCTTACAGGAAGAAGAGGTGGAGGAGTTTGGGGTAAGTGTAGAGATGAATGCAATTAAGATAAACAAAGGTTATGCAACTTTTAACATACTGCATCCTCCTCATTAGTGCATGCATCTGAAATACAGCATGCATTTTATTAACCCTGCAATACATATTTTTGGTAAACAGATTTAGAGAATATCAGGAGCAAACACTATTTCCAGTCAGCTTTTGTACCCCTGAGTTGATTTTATGTTCTAGATAAGCTTTTTCAACTTCAGTTTAATGCAGAAAGAGAAACTGTTATCTAATTACAGCGTAATGCAGAGTATTTTTGAAAACAAATAAATTAACTTTTAACACCTATCTCAAAAGTTCAAACTAGTCCTTATTGTTTTATACTGTAACTATGTATTGGGTTATTATAATTATAATCCTCTAAACTTTGAGTCCAGTTGTAATTCTGAGTTGCACAATATCTCACATTTTTGAACTGTACTTACAAAGGATCAAATCCTGCATTTGGGCACATTCCAAAATCCTCATAGACTTCACTGGGAGTTTTGGTTGTGCAAGGAATGTAGAATAGGGACCAAAATGATGAGGATTGAGAGTGCAATATGATTTGTTAATGAATATTCTAACCAATGCCTGAATGTTACAATGACTTAATATATTGGAGCTGATTATGGGCATTATTTTGCTTCCTAGAGCCAAATAATCCATGATCCTAGAGTTTCCATTAGAGAAAAAAGAACTAAATAGCAAAAATAAATAAAACAAATAAAATAAAAACTAAAAATAAATTTAAATAGGAATTATGATAAACATACCTCATCTGTTATTTCTTTCTCCTGAGTAGTATGAAGGAAAATGACATAGCTGACGCGTTCCAACCTTGGGATTATTGTGAAAGCAATTAAAATGAGAATGAGAAAATGTGTGTGATTTTTAAAGGGAATTGACTTTTTAAAAATTCTGTATGGACATAAGAAATAAAACCCATAGGTTATTAACGATTAAAGTGTAAAGTTGTCTAGTCATCCACCTACACCTCTCCAGGTGGGATTTCCCTATGCAAATCAGCACAGTAAATCTTGCCAATAACATCTCCCACTCCTCTCAGAGATCTCGTTACCTGTTCATTGGCTGTCCCTCTTTCCACCTCTCTGTATGTGATACTATAGAGAGGAGGTATAGCAGGTGGTGCTGTGACACAAAAGTCTAGAATACTTCAGTGAGGACCTATAACTGTGAGTTCAGTTCATGCTGAAGCGAGTTTCTTTTCTTTTTGTTTCTTTTATATTTATTTAAAAACTCTTATATAACCACCCTCAGTCCTATGCTAGAAAAGCCATTAAGGAGGAGATGGATGTAAGCAGAGGACTTTAAAAGTGATCTGCAAATAATTTTTTTAATTGTTTGTGCCCATTTCTACTGCTTTATGATGCAAAAAGGCAAACTGAAAGCTTATGTGTCTCAGCATTTTTTCCTCCTTTTTTAAGTCTAAGGATGCGAAATCGGATTCCCTAGTTTTGCTAGATGGTTGGGGTCTGAGCTGGGGATTGAGAATGCTCATCCCTTAGTTGCAGGGATGTTGAGTTGCGAACACAAACCTCTTTTCTTTCCTATATGTATTAAGGTTTGAATTTAAATAATTTAAATTTCTGTTTTTGTTAACAAGTCTGACTCCTAATAGCTTCCCCCCTTAATTGCTTGGCCTTTGGTCTTCTATGATGACATAAATCCACTAGTTTACTAGTCATCCATTGCATTCCAGAGTGGACTTAAATCTCTAATGTAAAAACAGGAGAGAGCAAATAAATATTTTTGGCTGCCATCGCTCACATTCACGCAAAAAGGGACACTAGCTCCATTTTTTCTTTATTTTTAGCTCATGTTTAAAACCGTACATGAGATTCTGGAAGCTAGTTCCCATCCATGTATGCTTTGCCTGTGGGCAAAGGAATAGATTCTAATAGGAAAATCTGGTCCCTCACCCCCTCTATCCAGGGAGCAGAATGAAGTTTTCAGTGCTTCAAAGTAGCTGCCACCAATATAAAGCTTGCTAGAGAACTCTCATTTGGTACCATATTGCTAAAATATCAGCGAGCATCATGGTTTATAGCATAATATGTGTAGTCTTTCATTGTTCCTGACCATCATGGATAGAGAAGTATCTACTTTAGCACTGAATGTATCCAATCTCTCTTGCCATCTTTTGCCATCCTCCTGGCTATAATAATGATACTTTTTCTATAATTAACCTATATCTTCTTGATGTATTTGAGATTATTATTACTTTGAATTTGACATGTGTGAGTGATCCAAAAATGTATTCAACACCTTTTTTTATATAGTGGACAGCTGTGTCTCACCTTCGTTCTTTTCCTTAAGTTCAACATATCCAGTTCTATTAACTTTTCCTAAAACATTAGGCTTATTTTCCACCTCTTTTACTATTATGGTTACTCTCTTCTGAACACTTCCTGTGGGTTTTGTGAAGCATTGTTACTTGGGAGCCTGGATCATTTGGGCTTTTGGCCTTATGCCTTCTTGTATACCTGTGAAATATGTACATTTCCAAATAATGGTTGCATATCCTGCCACATGTGATTTCTTTAACAAGTCAATTACCTTTATAAATATGTTTACACGGCATTCACTTTTAAAAGAAAAGTTATTCCTGTGAATGCTTTATAAGAATGTTCAGGCATAGTTTATACGAGTTGTATTTGAAGCTTACTTTATAACTTACCATGTAATGCAGCCATCATGATGAACATTTATAAAATACTTTCTTGATTTTAATATTGACCAAGATAGAGTTCTCTACCATACCTTGACAATTGAACAAGAGGTGGTATGGCAGTTTGAATCTATGAGAGATTTAGTAAGGGGTTAATAGAGTCTTTTTAACCTTAAGGTCAATAGTTTAAAGCTAGCAAAGCTGGATAGTGACCAACAGATGTAACAATGGATGCTTAAGTTAAACTATTTGATGATCTAGCTGCAGTTCCTCAAGGAGCAAGTGAATCTAACTAGAAAAGGAGTACTTGTGGTACCTTAAAGTCTAACAAATTTATTTGAACGTAAGCTTTCATGAGCTACAGCTCACTTCATCAGGTGCATTCAGTGGAAAATACAGTAGGGAGATTATATACACAGAGAACATGAAACAATGGGTGTTACCATACACACTGTAAGGAGAGTGATGACTTTAGATGAGCTAATACCAGCAGGAGAGCTGGGTGGGGGAAGAAAACCTTTTGTAGTGATAATCAAGGTGGGCCATTTCCAGCAGTTGACAAGAACGTCTGAGGAACAGTGGGGGGAGGGGGAGCGGAAATAAACATGGGGAAACACTTCCAATCAGAGAACACTTCAATCTCTCTGGTCACTCAATTAGAGACCTAAAAGTGACAATTCTTCAACAAAATCTTCAAAAACAGACTCCAACGAGAGACTGCTGAATTGGAATTAATTTGCAAACTGGATACAATTAACTTAGGCTTGAATAGAGACAGGGAGTGGATGGGTCATTACACAAAGTAAAGCTATTTCCCCATGTTTATTTCCCACCCCCTCCACCCCCCTGTTCCTCAGACGTTCTTGTCAACTGCTGGAAATGGCCCACCTTGATTATCACTACAAAAGGTTTTCTTCCTGCCCTCCCCGCCCCGGCCCACTCTCCTGCTGGTATTAGCTCATCTTAAGTGATCACTCTCCTTACAGTGTGTATGGTAACACCCATTGTTTCATGTTCTCTGTGTATATACATCTCCCCACTGCATTTTCCACTGAATGCATCCGGTGAAGTGAGCTGTATCTTACGAAAGCTTATGCTCAAATAAATTGGGTTAGTCTCTAAGGGTGCCACAAGTACTCCTTTTCTTTTTGTGAATACAGACTAACACAGCTGCTACTCTGAAACCTGAATCTAACTAGGCAGCCCTTTTGGCAATCTCAGAGACATTGAAGGGACATGGAAGGCTTACGTACTCCTCCATAGACCGAGTATCTCCAAGTCAGGGTTTAAGCATATTGATAGGCCAGTAAGAGGAAAGCATGGACTGTCACTGTCCTTCTATGCCTATCATTTTGAGAAACAGAAGATTGTAGTTTCCTGTGCTGTCAGTCCAACAAAAAAAATACATATATGCTTTGTTGTGGGCATCATTTCTAGGTGGCAAAACAGAATGAAGAGTGATCAACATAATGCGCTTTGTATATATGAGACTGCTTTTCTTAATGCGCTTTGTATATATGAGACTGCTTTTCTTTTTATCAGAACTTTACCAGTTCTTCAGACATTTTGGGGAGCTTAGTGATAGAGTAAGATAATTCAGTAATAGTTCACCACTGCAAGAAATTAGGTTTTCAGTCTCAGATAAACGTATGCTAACGACCAAATTACTTAAACCAACTTCAACACTGTTGGTACATTTGTCTGCCAGTGTAACCCAGAATTGAAATGGTAGGGATTTTGCAGAACAGAACTGCAAAATACAGCAAAGCTGTATAGGCAGCTTACACAGCATTTTGCCTGGTTCCTGGCAGTTCCACACTTTCACAAGTAATCATTTCTAGACTCAATACACTGTTGTCATTTTACCAAATTACTCTAAGACAAATGTTGTTTTAATGCTATTCATCTCTTTAACTCATTTGCATCAGCATGCACGAGCCCTAACTGAAGTGTGCTGGTATTAATCTGCTTCAGCATATGCTACTGTAGCACTTTATTCTTGAAGTGAGCTTGAAGTTTACTGATTTGCCATTTCATTTTGTAGGTCTCTGAGCCAGGGCAGCACAAACTCAAACATGCTTGATGTTCAAGGAGGTGCTCACAAAAAACGTGCTCGACGCAGCTCACTCCTTAATGCCAAGAAGCTGTATGAGGATGCCCAGATGGCCAGGAAGGTGAAGCAGTACCTTTCCAATCTGAATGTGGAAACTGATGAGGAAAAATTCCAGATCATGTCACTTCAATGCGAGCCTGCCTACAGCACTTGTAAGTAAAGCAAACTCAGTTAGACAAGGTTGCTGGTGGAGAGGATTACCCTCCTTGCCATATGAACCTGGTTATATATGCTGTTGTGCTAGAAACATAACAATATGTTTGCATAGAAGAAAGGACTGTCACTTCTTGATTATATACAAGATTTTTAAATGATGACCCTACAACCTTCAAATATAAATTTAGGAATGTTTTTGACAAAAAAACGTGTCCCGGTAGTAAGAAATGTATCTGTCAGTGCAGACACTAAAAAAAACCCTGCTGATGCAGTTTCAGCAACCCAGGATTTGTCTTTCTTCTGTCTTTGGTTGCACTTGCACAAGTCTGGAGTGACAGCTCTTATTTTTGACCTTCAGTTGCTAAGTTGTGCGTCATTTAATAAGTCTGCCAGAGAATCCTATAGTACATTTGATCCATTCTTGCTGCACTGTCACTTTACAGAATTAAGGAAGGATAAAAGTAACATTTACCAGATGAGCTGCAAGGAAATGAAAAGACACAAAACCAATATAGAAACTAGCCATGGATAAGGAGTAAATAAGCAATTCTTGCATTATGGCTTACAGTAAGAGATGAAAGCAGGGAGAAAGTTATGCCAGTATTGCCAGCATTGACTGATGAGACTGACATGGCTTGACAGTCAAAAATGAAGGGCAGCAGCGGGAAAAATCTTGTAAACTAAACTCCTTTGAGACTACCTTACTAAATAAGCTTTGGTCTCATCTATATTTTACCCTTATATAGTACACAGTTCAATAAATTCCTGTTTTTTAAAATTAACAATTATAATTGCATGTGGTTTTGATACTTAATTAGTTTTGTAAATAAAGTTATTGACACCTTAACTAAGGTGAGCTAGTGGGGAAGGAATTAAGATTGGTAGAAGGACGAAAAGATACATATTTGCAGAAATGATCACTTTGCACTTAAATACAGTCTTTCATCTGAGGATTTCAAAGCCCTTTCGATTAATTTAGATAAGCCTCTGAAATCCCTCATCACATAAATATCATTATGTCCATTTTATAGCTGTGTTAACAGAGCACAGAGAGTAAGTGAATGACTTGCCTGACTTGGAGACATTTGCAGAATGAAGAATAGGACTTGAGAATTTTGACTCTCAGGCTGAATACTTAGCTCTTCCCTTTAGGATCACAGTAATGAAATGGATGATAGATACACCAAGAATTCACTTGCTTGCTATGTATCCTCCCTGCTCTGTTAACGTGGTGTGTGATCTTGCCATATTGTTACCCAGTATATTGATTTGTATTCAGATATTTTCCATTTCCAAAGCATTATTTTCCCCACTTTCACCTCCACAGGCAAGTGTGGTGTACAGACACGTTCCCTTGGTCATCTTGCAAGGTATATAGGCTCTTGTTTTTGTTCCCCTTTTCTCACCCCATCCCCAATGAAATTGTTTTGTGGCTACATGCTAGAGTGTTCTCAAGAAGTAAGGAGGAGTAGCAGTTATAACAGCAGCAACCCAGGGAAGTCTATGTGGGAGGGATTTGGGTGTTTGAAGGCAGGTTCTGGAATGGAATGCTCATGGATATATAGCCAACAGGGTTGTCTTCTCCGAGTTTAGAGCTGAAGTTTGGCTGGACCTCAGGAAGTCAGTGTTTTGGTACTAGAGCAGTGGTTTTCAACCTGTGGTCCATGGACCTCTGGTGGTCTGCAGGCTTTGTCTAAGGCAGTGGTTTTCAAACTTTTTTTCTGGGGACCCAGTTGAAGAAAATTGTTGATGCCCGTGACCCAACGGAGCTGGGAATGAAGGGTTTGGGGTGTGGAAGGGGCTAAGGGCTGGGGCAGAGGGTTGTAGTGCAGGGGTGAGGGCTGCGGGGTGGGGCCAGGAATGAGGGGTTCAGGGTACGAGAGGGCTCTGGGCTGGGGGGGTGCAGGCTCTGGGGTGGGGCTGGGAATGAGGGGTTTGGGGTGCAGGAAGGGCTCCAGGTTTGTTGGGGGCTCAGGGCTGGGGCAGATGGTTGGGATGCAGGAGGGGGTCAGGGTTCTGGGCTGGGGTGCAGGTTCTGGAGGTGGGGCTGGGGATGAGGGGTTTGGGGAGCACGAGGAGGTTCCGGGTTTGGGAGGGGCTCAGGGCTGGGGCAGGGGGTTGGGGCGCGGACTTACCTCTGGCAGCTCCCGGTCAGCGGTGCAGCCGGGGTGCAGAGGCAGGCTTCCCACCTGTTCTGACACCGCGGACTGCGCTGCGCCCCGGAAGCGGCTAGCAGCAGGTCCGGCTCCTAAGCAGAGGCATGCAAGTAGTTTTGTGCGACCTTCGCCTGCAGGCACCACCCCTCCCCAGCTCCCTTTGGCCAGTGGTTGGGGCAGGGGCAGCATGCAGAGCCCCGTGGCCTCCTGCCTAGAAGCTGGACCCGCTGCTGGCTGCTTCCGGGGCACAGCACAGTGTCTGAAAAAATCGGCACTAGCCTGCCTTAGGTGGGTAGCATCGCCGACGGGACTTTTAACGTCCCGGTCGGTGGTGCTGACCAGAGCAAGGCGACCCAGTGCTTTACATGCCGCGACCCACAGTTTGAAAAACACTGGTGTAAGGGGTCTGCGAAAGATTGTCGTTACCATAGAACTGTGGTTTTCAACCTGTGGTCCACGAACCCCTGGGGGTCCACAGACTGTCTGAGATTTCCAAAGGGGTCCACACCTCTGTTTGTAATTTTTTAGGGGTTTACAAATGAAAAGGAGGTTGAAAAGCAGTGTACTAGAGCAATATTATTTTATAGGAAAGTCTATTAAGTAGTTGAGTGTCTGATCTACCTGTTATTACTGTCTTCGCTCCTTTTTTTTTTTTTTTTTTAAATATCAGAATCTAAGTTTAAGTAAGACCTGATCATCAAGAAATGTGTGCCAGGTTTTACATCTCGCAAAGATGTAAATAATACCAATGTTTATTTATAAGCATTTTAATGTTTTTATCAATTTAACGTTTTTATCAATTTAAATTTTCACAGTTGTGCAAAATTAAGGGGGGAGATTAGACAATAATTAGTTAATGACAGTAGACACTGGGATTGAGAAAGTTTAAAGCTTTATAACCATTAAAACACAAATTGTCAACATCACATATCAAAATTATACCAATTTCTATATCCTTCAGACAAACTCTTTAAGTTCTCATCAGCATTTTTTCTTACTTTGCCTATCTAATTTCTATTATCAATGGAAATATTTTTGTGCATATAGTGAAATTGATGTTTACTGATAAAAATCGAATCTTTCCAAGCCTATGGGTGTGTTTTTAAGGAATATGCAGGGACACCATTATCAGTGAGTGTCCAGTGCTGTTCCATTTTAGTATAGAGAACAATCTCAGAAATACTCATTAATTTTAGAAAGTGAGTTTGTGATTAGTTTCTTATGGAGGCCCTTTTATCCCCCTATAATTTTCTGTTAAATGACACCTGCCTAACAGGTCGTATTTCCAATTTTTTGACAGTATCTTCATCTATGAATTGTAGAGGGCTTTCTATTTAAGATTTCTCATTATGTTGTTGCTTATACAAAACATTTATTAAAAGTTCTTTCTGCAATGGAAGTGATTTGGGGCTCGTGCAAATGGCCAGGCTTGAATCCAATTAGTGATTTTGAACGTCCTGTTGGCACTGTCAGAGAATATGCCAAGAAATTTAAAGGAAAAGAGTGGCTTGTATGAACAAAGAAAGCCCAGCATGAACACAGCTTTTTTTCTACTGCGTGTGCTGTATGTTTGGCAAAGTATGGTCGTAACACAGTTTGCTCACACTTGGAGGCAGAACTATGCATTGCATTTTATATTCAGTTTTCTCCTAACAGAACATATAATGTGGAAGTCTCAGTATATGATTTATGTGCAAACTTAAAAGATGTCCCTATCATGCCCAAGTATCAGAAACATGAGTGTTACGAGGTCATCTTTCAATTCTATTAAATAAATCATGGCATCCAGACTTCAAATACTGTTTATCCTGTTTGTGCAGCACTATAGTTATATATTTGTTTAGATTTAGGGTCTATACTGACTATTTTAATTCCATGTGCCACAGCAATACAAGTCAGATTTTTGTGATGCTTTTACAAGAGGGTATTAAATGGACACATGAATAAATATAGTACAGTGAGAGCTGTACTAATATAGCTGACTAGCTCTAATAACAGGAAAGCAAACCTTATGATTCAAGTTAAAAACTAACAGCTAGTGGGAGTTGCTTAGGAATCTTACTACCCTTTCCCTAAACCTTAAAAACACTTTCACAACTGGAAGACTGCAAAAATGAGGACAACGGTTGCTCTCTTCTCAGCTATCAGGTTTAGGTCACAGCCAAAGTTTGACCACAGGAACTAGTCTTTTGACTTGTTCTGTTATGGCTAATCCTATTTTCTGACTTTAAAACCATGCCAAGGAAGTGGAAAGAATTGTGAATGAAAAGTACACAGTGGCGTAACCTACTATGGCCCTAATTTAGCAAGGTACATAAACGTGTACCTAATTCATTTAGTCCCACTCCAGTCAATGGGATTAGTCCTGTGCTTAAATTTACACTCATGTTAAAGTGTCTTCCTGAGCTGGGGCACATATATATATGTGGATTCACATGTGGATAAGGGTTTCTGAAGAGAGAGATTCAGAAATGCACAAACACACTGCTTCTTAGCAAGGTGGATTGAATTAAATCAAGGTGATTTAAATCACTGATTTTAATCATGATTTAAATCAGTGTATTAAACATTGATTTAAATAATCGATTTAAATCTGTTTTCACCTTTATACTTTGCTGTTATTTTCCTAAAGAGAGGTTGATTATCGGTGATTGGTAACCACTAAAATATGTTAATTTGCAACTCACTATAGCCTTTGCCTGAAACTTGGTACTTTTTTCCTAACCAAGAGAAAACACTATACACATTTCTTTAAGCAATTAGCTATTCAGATACTTAATTTTTACATTTTTAAATTTGTTAGAAAATGGTGAATGATGCATTTTTTATTTACTAGAGGGTTAATTTTTTTACTTATGATTTGTGTCAGGCTCTAGATGAATGGAATGTGGAATTCAATTAAATTAATAAAACAGCATTTTCAAGTTTTTTATTAACACTACTTTAATGTTCAGGCTTCATAAGAAAAGTAAATTTGTAACATGAGTTTTGCATTTAAAACTGATATATTAAACAAAGAAAGTATTATCAGTAGTTAGTGAATTGAACTGATTGTTTCTGGTCAACTGGTCCTTAAAGTTTTTAAAACTAGTAGATGTCATCTTCTCACAATTACAGTAGTTTTAAATTCATGGTCTGGAAGAGGAAAACATGCTTTCCTGATTTTTCAGCTCCCAGTCGGTTTAACTGTGAATGAACTAGTCATTAAACCAGGTCCATCATGTGAACTGGGGACCCAACCCCTCCCATGTCCCTTTATTTATGCAAATGTTGCAGATGTTATGGGGTGGAGCAGTATTATTTTCCCCTTTTCCCTTTGCTTTCAGCATCAACACATTGAACTGAACTAGCTGAATAAATTGAAATGAAGAAAATATTCTCTCTGCACCTGCAAAAGAGTCTGATTCTGTCAAAAGCTGTTTCTGTCAAAACACTTCAACTATCTTGTTCCAGGTGCTTAGCCAGTGACTTCCACCAGTTCAGTGGTTTAACTTTCTTTAAAAGTTTGGCAGCAAACGTGCTGCTTGAGTATTATTATTTTTATTTAATTTAAATTATGTTAACAGATCATAGTTTAGACATTAGCGTAAGTTATTATAACTTAAAATTAATTTATACAGTTCTTTTTTTAAGATCTGTCCCAGCTGTCCTGATTGATTGATTGATAGATTGATTTAACAAAACTGGGCATTTGTCCCGTTTGCTCTTGCCAACTGATCATCAGTTGGCAAGAGCAAACAGGACAAATGCACAGTTTTGTCAAAAAAGTAGGATGCAACCCCTAGTGGGGTGCAGAGGAACATAGGGGGTGGGGTGGGAATTGGCAACGCCAGCCCCACATGAGAGGGAGAGCAGCCCAGGCTGGGCCAGCCCCACACAGGAGAGAGAGCTCAGGAAAGTGGCTTGGGCCCATGCCGGCCCCGCACATGGAGGACAGGGGGACCAGACAGGCCCCATATGGTATCTCATTTTCCCTTTGGGAAAATACGGTCACCTTACTTCTCTGGAACTGCCCAGGATATAAATACTTGGTCACCTGGAAGGGCATCACCTTCTCACATGCACCTCATCCAGCCACTTTGTGTTCCTCCCTGCTCTGTCCAGGTAAACTTTTTAATTCCTTCCCCTCTGCCACCAGTTGTAGAGGGAGCTTCCTATAGGGGAAGCTATCTCTTTTCTTCCAGCAAGCTGGACAAAGGATGCACTGCGTACAGTTGCAGTGAGGACACTTTCTGTATAGTTGCGAAGTTCATGCTTTTCAATGTTGTAATTTTGCACTGAAATCTAAAGTATGTTATTTGTGGAATTCAGTTATAATGGGAATAAATCAAATAATTTCTCATTGCATTGTATGCCTACATAACAATTCGAAAGAGCTTTAGGAATATTTTAAACTTGTTTTTATGTATTTGCCTCTGAAATCTAACAAGACTGGAGTGCCTTGAATAGATACTATCTGTTATAGTATAGACTGCTGTTTAAAAGGCTGTTATTGTCTGGTCAATCATTTTCTTCAATATCGCTATCATAAATCTTGCAAATTAGAGTGCAAAGTTACTAATGTTCCATTTTTCACCATAACAGTGACCAAGAATTTAAATGAGAGAAGAGGCGCAAAATCCTCAGAAATGTCACCAATACCTATGAGGTCAGTTGGTCAAACCACAAAAGCCCATCTGCATCAACAAAACAGAATGAGCCAAGTTCTCCAAGTTCCAGCTGTTAATTTGTACCCTATTAGAAAAAAAGGACCGGCTAAGGACCATGTCACGTTCAGTGAGTATCTGCAATTTGTATTTCCAGTATTCAAAGTAGAGTAAATTTGTGTGGTTAGTAAGTTTGAGAGGGGGAGAGGGATTGGATTCCAAACCAACCAAATATTTGAAATATTTATTATGGAAGCATTGCAATCAGCTCAATAATTCAAGGTTTCATTTACCCTTTTCATTTACATGTTTCACTCATTTCCATGTAATTATGTAAAAGAAAGCATAATGTTTATCCCACAAGAAAGAACAAAACATACCTTAAATTATTTGCACAACTAAGTTTCTAATACCTTTTTAGTTCTTAATGTATCTAATTACAAATCCCATTGTATGTAAAGATACTTTCTTGCTTTAGTGTCATAGGCCTCTTCTATAACATATATGTTAGCAAGAAAATAACCATTGCCTCAGAGAGTGCTATTTGAAAAAGTAGAACTAGTTCAGTTTCTGAACCAGGCTAATTAAAGTGAATACAAACCTACCATCATAACCGGGCAGATAGCAGGTGATTTAGCATTGTGCCTAAAAGTATATATTTATTCTTCTGAATGGAAATCTTACAAACCAAGTAGAATTACATTCCTTTTTTCTTTCATGACATAATGAATATAATACATTTTAGTGAGTGTAATCACAGACGTAAATCACAGGAAATTTAATATTTCAATCTGGAGTACCACTGTAATGGCATTATGGTCAAACAGAACAACATATGTTTTAGTGTTATTAGTAACTCTTAGTAAGCATCAAATAATATTTTATTTGTGTTTTCTGTTATCTAAATTTACCAATGTCTGAGGCTCTCAGGGTTATATATTAAAATGCTGCTAAATAATATCCCTTTGACCTATTTCAGTCTCTGAAATGTCTGGTGTTTGTTTTTTGTTTAAGTCTTCATGACTTTGAATGATACATAATATTTTAAAACTAAAACAATTTTAAATGACATATTAAATTATTCCATAAAACATTGAATAAAGTTAGTGAATAGCGTAAAACAATTCTGCACTGGATTGTGCATCAGTTTCCACTTCAAAACTCAAGGAAAACATCAGGAAAGTTAGTTCAACTTCACAAAAGTTGTTTTCCCCTTATCCTCACTGTTATTTCAAACATGGACATAGGAAGTTAGAAAACAAATCTATCTTTAAATTGGCCAACAGAAATTGATTCCTCTCAAATTGTTTTGTCCATGATTGCTTGAAGATGCAGGTTCTGTCAGGCACACAGATTTTAGCACTGCAATGTCAGTGAAATACAAAACACTAAACTCTTTATCGCACGTCCTGACTCACTGCCTCTCAGCTTCTTAACCAGCACTATGGCACATCAAATGTTTTTGCCACATCTTACATATCTTTCTGTAAAATCTAAATCCAAAGGAATAAAGTAAAGTGTGTTAAAGGATGTCTTTCAGGGAATGTACCTTTTTATAGTAAGCTTATTTTCCATCTTCTTATTATTCCTTCTCCTAGTTGTAGGAAGTAGAGTAGATGGTGGATAGCTTGAGTTGATAGCTGTTAAATTTTATTCATCCACCATATCATTTGAAGTCCTCCAACTGAACAGACTCAACCTGGTATTGGAGCTTGACTGCCAGAACTATGTGGGTCTGTTTTCACTTACTCTTACCTCCTTTATGAAAGGAGTTTAGGACATCTGTTGAACTACTGGATCTCAGGCTATAACAAACCCTCATTAGTCAGATCCTTCTTTAACCAGTTTTTTAAACCTGACACTTCATCTCTGCATATTTGGATGCTTACCACATGATATGATTACTAACAACAGATGAAATAGGTTGGTGAAATAGAAGTACAATACTTGACTTAGTCTGTAATACCCCCTAAGCTTCAGGAAAGATAATCTTTCTGAGGAAGAAGCTGTTTGGGGAATAAATCTCTCCTCTGTGCACTCATGGAATTTAGTAAGAATGATTTCCAGGCCCAGCCAAATTTCTTCTGAATTCTGTGGGGTGTGAAGGCCAAATATTTGTCCTTCCTCAGGCTTATGTGGTACAAAGGGCAGTATTGGTCTTTTACTGAAAACAACTTTTAATTTATCCATTCTTTTATCGGTTTATATTGATGATAAAGAGCAGCCTCGTTTTCTTATGTCATGAGCAATAAAAATACTACAGCAATTGAAACATCAAGTCACTGCACAAATACTGAATTTTAATTTTCAAATAAATATGGGGCTAAAATTTTAATGGTTGGCATGTAATCACCTCTTTTGTGCACACAGATGACTTTTTAGCACTTACATGTCTATTTTCATACATAATAACCTGACTTATATGTGGAATAGTGGTAATTTTCCAGGCACATAGTCATGCAATTGCAGTGCATTTTTCTGTGCAGACCTCAGGCCGCCTCCTTTAAAAATCCAGCCTCAGAGTGTTCTCTATTAAAAATGGCATATGATTCTGCTTTAATCTACTCAAGTGTCTGTGCAATTTGAGGTATTCCTAAAGCTTAATTCGTGGTGTGACTGCGAAGATGTCTTATTTCTCTCCTGGATGTTTGAAAAGTTCAGTGTTTCACTAACATTGTATCAGGAACTTAACTGAATGTTTAACTGTAGTATACTACACAGGACTTACTAGTGGAGAATGGGAAAAGCCATTTTCTATGTTTTGCTTCAACTACGTTCTCTATATGCTTTTATTTTTTTGGTTTTTAGTATGAATGTAGAGCTAAGAACAGGTGCTGGATTGACAGCCCTGGATACAAAGTTCTTTATCTCTTCCCCATGCCATCATAACAGTGTATTGGGAGGAGATTTCAGGCTTCATAGCTTATTCGGTCCTTAATCTTTCTGCTAAGGCTTTCTAACAGGGTGTCAATTGTGATAGTTCCTATTGCCACCTAAAAGCCACTAAACTTATTTGAGATGGACCACTGAGCAATCATCAGATAGCAATATCTTATGACCACTTCTGACCTGAGTTAAATTTGAATTGTCAACTTACTACTGCATTACTAATCTCCTTAAGTAATCCAACGCCTCTTTCTGTTCATGCTTTTACACTAGCCGTTGTGCAGCCTCACCCTTCATTGTAATTAAAACACATATCAAACATATTACCTTGAAAGTAGAACAGTACAAAGTAATTTTCTGTCATCTTCATAGGTACGGGTTCTCCTCAGAAGTCACTCAGTTTGTCTGAGGAAGTAAATAGTAAGAAACAAACAGAAGATAGTATATCTATGGCATCCTCTTTGCATTCCAGTCCTCCTGCTTCTCCTCAGGGCTCTCCACACAAAGGTAGGAGTATATGCTTCTATACTCTACTCAGGCTTCCATCTTAGGAACTCAGTATTTTGTAATACTTTAAAGGTTGTTATGGATTTATCATTTATTTAAGTGATTCTGTGAGTATAGCAACTTTATGTCAAGAGTAACATTAGAAATAAGAGTGTTTTTATAGTAAGAGTGTTTTAATGTATTTCTGTACAAATTAATATACAATACACAATTTTCCCATTACAGTATGTACATTTTTGAGACTTAAGTCTGAAATTAGACGTTACAATTTTGAAAAGCACGTAAGTCCTGTTTTCAAACGTGAGTTAAGCACTTAGGAGCCAAAGTCTCATTGACAATCTATGTGATAAAGGCTCCTGAGTACCTGAATTACGTTCACAAATGGGATTTAGGTGCCTAAGTAATTTAGGATAACATTTTCAAAAATGTCTCTGTCAGAAATTTTGTTATTTACAAAGATTTGTACGTTGTTTCTTTGTAGTTGGTAACATCCAGAGGTCTGATAACTGCGGTCAAATGAATCTCTCTGGTTCCTCCTCATCACTTGCCAGTGAAACCAGCAACAAGAACAGTGGGCAGCGCAGCTACGGAATAGGTGGGATTTATTTACAAAAGAAAATTCAGGAGATCACTGGCAGAACAACACATGGTTCTGGCAGTAGTGAAAAGAAAGAAAGTGAGGATGATAGAGACAAGGCAGAAGTTGAGAATAAGCACAGAAAAAGAATGAGATCCCCATTTGGAAGACATAGGGAAAGAAGTTTCTCCAGGGAGAGAGCAGCTTTGACAAGTAAAAAGGAGGCCGATCACATTCAAGCTACAGAAGGAAATGAAAAACTAAAGGACATAGACAGTGATGCCCTAAGTACAAGTAGCCATGGCAACAGTAATACGCTTGTCTGGTTCTGTCCACAATTGAGGCCCAAGAGGAGGAAGACTATATGATGTACTTTCTCCATTTTATATCAGGCATTTAAATGGTATCAATATTGTACATATGCATTTATTCATGTTAAAGTATGTGTGTATATATATTTTAGTTTCTAACAAATACCCCTCCACCTAATCTTTTTACGGGCAGTTCTTCACCTGAGACTGGCCTTAGAAATCATTTAAAATATTTGAATTAGTGTACTTTAGTGCTAAGGTTAGAAATTCTATGTAAACATACAATCCTTATTTATTTACATTACCCAGTAAATTTTAGTTTCTCGAAATCCACAGAAATATTAAAATCTGTAACATTATTTAGACTTAAAAAATACTCAATATTTCTGCAAACTGCTGCAAATATTGCTTGATAAAAGCAGCCACTGTGTCATGCTGCCTTATGTTTCTGTCAGATATACTTTAGTGTTCCTTATTGGTGACAGTGTAGTAATCTTGATTGCCCAAGAATGTACATTATGATATAAATCAATCCCTTCCTATTCCCAGCTTTGACTTCTATTTTTTTTTTTTTTAAAAGCATAGTATCTCTTACTGGTCTGTGTTTTACCAAGCTAAACTCCCAAGCCAGGCTCAGGTTATTATATTTACAGTTAGTATATATGTGTACACACATTATTATTTATTTTTCAGATAGCGCAGGTCTGTTTCACAACAACTACAATAACTCGTTTGTAAAACTATTTGACATTCTTAGATGAAGAGTGGGTAGTGTTTGTTATAATGGTCTAATTGTTTAATTTCAAGAGTCAGCATCTGGGATAAAAGGTCTCTTAAAAGTTATACATGTGTGTAGGTTGGCTTTTCATTAAGAGGAAAAAGTAATAAAGATGCTTAAATATTTAAATTCATGAAAGACATAAACAGAAGAAATTTAGAAATATATTGTGTTGCATATCAATATACTGAAAAGTAAAGAAATTGAGTTTAATCTAAAATGCCAATCTTAAATACATTTATTTACTCTAAAGTTACAGTTATGCTCATGTTTATCAAACTAGAGTATCTGTTTCAAAGTTTAATTTGTGTGCCCAAGCTTCAAAAACTGTAAAAATAATCGGTAAATATATTTGAGTTATACAGCATGGCCATTGCCTCCAAATGTCAGGTTATTTGATCAATGTTATCTTGGTATACATGGCATCAGTCGTCATGCTGAGTCATACATGTCACTAAAATTGCTTTCGTATAGACGCATCTGTTCAGATTTTTCTCTAATTCTGAAGTAAATGTTTCACTGTCCAGTACAAAAGCACACCATGTAGATTTTTACTTAAAGTTGAAGTGAGAAACTGTTGATTCATGCTAGTACAACTGGGAAAGAATCTTGATCTAAGAACAGTGCATCAGCTGCAAGCTTTGCATAGTCTCCTGTGAAGAAATTAGATAGTGATTTGATTAATTTACCAGGAGGCTAAGTGAAGTGTCTGTTCTCAAATGTCCCACAGTCCTCATCAAATGAAGGGTCAAGTCTTATGTGCATGTATGTGTTTGTACTCACAATATAACATACCAACTCTAATATTTAGTAAGCATTATCTGTCTCAGTGCAGGCAGGGGAAACTGCTCAAGTCTAGCTTGAAATAGAGTGGACTTTGTCTAGTCACCCTGTGGGAACCCTCAAGCAGGATGAAAATATAAATATTAAAAGAAGGTAGAAGCCTTAGTCTAAGGCATGCTTCCCCCAATCAAAGCATGACCCACAAATGGTAGGGGAGACAGTTATCTTAAACAAAATGTTTAAAGAAAGCAGATTTGTAAGACACCTGCTCATTAGTTAATTTTGCTTCTGCTTCTGTTTTACCTCTATTTTAATTCCAAAAAAAGGCGATCATAGTTGGACAGAAAAACAAGAGCTGACCCGACTCACTACAAGAGGCCACTACTTTCTGCAAATCAACTCATAGACCAAATCAACCCAATTATTAATGTAAACAAAAAACTTCAGCGATCCAGCCAAATTTCCACTGACAGCTTATAATTTTTTATGAAAAAGAGCTTAGAAGGATCATAAAACCAATTGCCATAATTTTCTTCTAACAGAGTTTAAGTTCAGAACGAGAGAACAATTTAACTGTGACAGACAGTGCAAATGATATGCTATTGAAAATGCATTCTGTTCTGTACTCAGAGGGAAAGCACAGAAAAGCTGCAGGAGGCCAACCAGTAAAACTGCTATCACTAGTACAAGATATCATCTGCTAGCAAAACCCTAATAATATTGCAACATATGTTACTTCATTTTAAATAGATTTCAGAGTGTGTTGGTTACTACGTAAGGTAACTGAGCTGATGTATTAGAAATAGTTCCACTCAGAACCAAAGTTTGTTTTTGACATCCTGTCCTTTCAGTACCTTTTTTTATTTTTGCTAATACATGTCTCAAAGAACAATATGTCAGTCATTAAATGCCAGGCAAGTATCCATATCTCTTATATAACTAAAGTCGAGGCATGTAGGGTCCTTGTTTGGTAGGTAATGGACTTTTCTGTCACTTGTTTTCAAAAACAACGCACCAGGGAGTGTATTCAGTTTTTTGAATTTTACAGTGCACCTAACAGCAAAATTGGTTGGAGTGGAAAAAGAAACTTCTGTGTATTTCATAGTAGTGTTCAAACTCTTTGTTTGAAATCTGCCTACAGTAAAGGAAGCAAACAGGGGCCTAATGAAAGCTGGTGTGATTGACTTCAGGTCTGAATCTGATTCAGTGAGTCTAGAGCTATAGTACAATCCCAAAACCCACTGATAGACAAATTTACTAGAAATGACAATTTCGTAACACAACAAATGACAACTTTTGGTAGTCCATCTCTTAATTTTGGTAGCCCACATAAACTTCAATGCAAAAATTATGCATGTTACCAAAGCTAGGGAGGAATGATTTGGACCACTCTATTGTCTGTCTTCTTCTTCCTTCTCCTAATTTGTCTCAATCCATTCCTCCCCTGCCCCCAACCTCTTTTGAATCTTTTCCTGTATTTTCCCTTTCTACTCCAGTTCAGGTTGGCAGATAACGATACAGAATTACTAGCAGTCCTTCACTATGCTAGTTCAGCTGTAGTGCTTGCTGTGATTGAAACACTCACCATCCTAGTCATTTTACTCTCAGCACATATTTGTTAAGCACTTCCACGGAGAAGCATTAGGCTACACTCCAGCTTCCAGCATTGATCGTCAAAAACTTTATGGGGCTCCCATGACACACCGATGAGGTTCAGCTTGCACTTGAGGACCACTGACTTAGCCGAAAATTAGCCTTAGAGTAAAAAATTAAGTACTTATATGTCCATTTACCCCTGTTTTCATCAGAGTTGGGAAGCTAAAAAATTAGAGCCCATTTACCTAAAATTGATATATTCCCTGAGCTGTTTTTGAAAGGGTGGTGTGTGTTAAATTTAAAAACAAAAAAGGAGCTCTAATTTGAAGTCTAGCTGTTACAGGTGATTTGTGCAACTCTTACCATATCTTGGACTATGCTATTTAGGGATGAATATTGTTATGTCCCATAAATCAGCCTCAGCATATGTAAACTCTTTTATGAGACTATTTGATTCAATAGGGACCCACAAACACAGGTCTTCAGAAACAAAGTAAATCGTGTTTGTGCTCCAACTTCAGGATAATTTTTTAATCCACATTTCACACATGGCATAACAGTACTCTGGCATTGAACTGGTAGAGCTGACTTTTAGTTACTGTATAAAATCACATGAAAAAACATTTGTAACTCTAGCAACCCTGGTATTAAAATACAAGGCAGCATCTTAGCTGCTTGATGCAGGTTTTTATATTTATATTTTTCACGTAGCATCCAGAGTCAGGATTGCCAATGATAGGAGGTGAAAGATTAGGTTTAAACTTGTTTGAAGTCCAATCACATCCTGACAAGAAAGGAGTGTTCTGTTGCCTCTTGGAAAGAGCAATTTGGTGCATATGGGATTTTTCTAACTTGACAGCCTTCCATGTTGCCACTTGGTTTCTGCAGCAGTGCAGAGTGGGTAGTGAATTAGATTCCTCCACTGAATGCAGCTGTGGCTATTCCTCCTAAATTGTCAAGGCCTGGGGTAGAATTAAAATCTACAATGAACATAAGAAAATTAGCAGGAAAAGAAATATAACAATTTCTGATTACATTTACTTTAGTTACTATTATTACATTTGTTTGTACTAGAGTAGCATCTAGGAACCCAAATCAAGGATTAGGGTACCATTGTTCTAGGCGCTGCACAGACAAATAACTAAGAGGACAGTCCCTGCCCCCAGAGAGCTGGCAGTTTAGGTGTCGAACAGAATATAAGAAGTTGACAGAACAGACATACGGGGTGTGTGTGTGAAAACCTTTAAAAAATCTCCCCTAGAGCTATTAATCTCTTATTTTCCCTCCCAAGCTGTAAAAGAAAAGACTTGGTTGGTTTATAGGGGTTGTATTGTTTATGTATGTGTGTGTGAGAGAGAAAAAAGAACACATTGAGAGTGACCCCAAGCAGAAGAAAAAAAAGTTGTGCATTTTGTTCTGAAAGTGGTGAGCTTACCGTGGGAGTGCGTTACACAGTGCAGGTCCAGCTGCTGTAAAATTTCTACCTCCCATACTTGTGAGCTGCCCACTTGAGTTTCATGATTCATAATGAGGTAAATAAGAAAAGTGAGATGGAGCATATGTCTTATCCTTCAGTGTTTGTAAATTTTGGCAATGATCAGCATACCCTCATTACACCACATGTCTACACTTGCAAGTGAAGGCGTGATTTCTGACACGGGTAGGCATACCTGTGCTAGCTTATGTTTAACGTGTACTCTGGTTGCTAGCCCGTTCTGAAGCCTGCCACCACGTTTGGTGTTTTGCGAACAATGTTCTGACGTCTAAACTATTATTATTGCCTATACTAGCTAGATTAAAGCTGTGCTACAGACGTGCCTTTGCTTGCAGTGGAGACACCCCCTATTTTCTGTTGAATTTCATGCACAATAGGTGGTACAGGAAGATTGGGGGAAATACATTGTCTCACTAGCCAAGGTTGTTTATAATTGTGGCTGAGTGGTTGTTGCACTGAAGTAACCTGACACACCAGCCTGGGGCAATTTGTTGCCATTGCTGATTATATGTAATGTTAAGTTAACCTCTTGGTTTAAGTGGGTCTTGGCTGTAAGTACCAGCTGATTTTGGTATTAGCACGTTGTACTGATAAATCCTGATTCCTCTTATGAAAGGTAGTGGCATAAAACCTACAGAGAAATAGGCATGAGGGAGAGGGATCTTTCTGAATAGCTTTACTGAAATATTTTTAGTGCTTTAATGTGGTGGTGAATAAATAGATTTCCCCTTCTCTTTTTGATGTTTTTTTCCTATTTGCTGCATGTCTTATCTCATTTAGGCTATGCCCTCATACCGTCCACTAAATCTGATAACTTCTCAGACTCCAGCCACAGTGAGATCTCATCGCGGTCCAGCATCGTGAGTAACTGCTCTGCCGACTCAATGTCTGCAGCCCTACAGGATGAGAGATGTTTGCCTCAGTCTCTTATTGGGATGGATTCAGCAGGAGCAGCAGAAAGAAAAGAAGTTCCTCAACCATTGGCTGAGTATAGCCAGCCTAGCATTGGGTGAGAAGTGTTTGTGCTGTGGTACTTGGCTGACTGACGTAAGGAAAAGGAGCAAAATGCTTTAGTCAAGGCACAGTTAAGGGTTATGCTGTAATTATTATTATTAACTTGTTGACAGCAATCAGTGTGCTTGCTGTTTTAAAACGTAGGGGAAGACAGTTTTTTGCGCACAAGGAGTTTGCAGTATAATTTAGATAGACGAGCTTCTCTGCATCAGCAGGTTTTGGATGGATGTCTCTTGCAGGAAAATGCAAATACACTGAGAGCTTGAAGGATATTTAACAAATTCCTTGCTGTACAGTGCTGAGGAAGGCAGCTGAATGAGAACAGCATGCTAGCAGTTGTCGCTGGTTATCAGTAATATCAGTCACTTCAATACTTTAATCTTTAATATGTAACCCAAACATTTTGTAAGTTGTTTTTATGATTGTTGAGGCTGATTAGAAACTAGTTTCCCATCTTTTGCCTCCTAAGGTTCCCATACCAGACAGTTTGTTGCCTTCTTAGTAAGATGGCTGCCACCAGTAGCTCATTCAAAGATGCCACATATATCTAAAAACATTGGGCTTGATCCTGTGATGTGCTGGGCCATGACAACTTCTATGGAAATCAAGGGGCTCAGTATCTCTTGGGATCAAATGCTGTCTTTTCAACCACAGTGTATTTTATTCAGGGAGAGAGATTCTCTTTACATTTGAAATATCAAATACCTGGGCTGAGCTAGTAGTCAGTTTTTAAGGAGAAATATTAATGCTTGATAATGCAACACTGGCAAAAATCTGCCCATGGAGAGAAGGGAATGATTTTTTTTTTATGAAAAAATAACACACACTTTTCATTGTTGAATACTATGAGGAGCTGTGTCTACTTGTGTAGCTGTGAAACCCAACAATAATGTGAGAAAGAATGAGTATTTTGTAGTGCTTTCTCCTTATCAATGAGACTATTGGAGAGAGAGTGCATTGCTAAGATAATATAACTTCTGAATATTTACCAATCCCAGTTTTTCCAATGTGATAAAATTGGAAATAGTAGATCTATTTAAAGGTGCACTTTATAAACTAAAATAATTCTTTTCTAAAAAGCACAGGACCTTCCAATTTCATCAGAGATACGACATTTATTCACCGCAGACATAGAATAGTTAATTAAATACCCCAATGTGCCAGGGTATTGAAGCACATAAAATCACAGTTTTTGAGAACGCATACTGTTGCATTAAGGATCGTATTGCAGCCTGAACTTGGTATTTACATGTGTTTATAGTTTAAAATAAAATCCTCCCAACTCTGTATTATTGCCATGTTTTAGTTTCCATAATTTTCTGTGAAAAAAATATTTTTTGATAGAAAAGTTCAAAAGATAGGCAAGGGAATAAAAAATGCTTCTAACACGATTCCTAGATTCCATAATGTGTCAATATAATGTACATGTTGATGAATTTTATATATTATCCTTGATATTCACTTATAGCGCAATCCAGAGCTGATCAGAGAAGTTTTGAATGGGCGGTTAGCTTTATAGCATATTCCCTCTGTCTCTGTTTGTGTGTCAGCCCCACAGCATGCTGGCCACTTTTAAACCAGTCGGTGTCTTTAGATTTTTTTTTAGAATCTCAGCCTTTAGCAAAGTTAACAGGTTTTTTTTTCCTCAGTGCCTCGAAGTAGCATCTCCCAGTAATGGTCTAATTGATTTCTTAGCTGCTCTGAAGGTGTGCACTTGAAACTGTCTTAGGCTATGTCTACCCTACAGCTTATATCAGCAAGACTTAGTCGCTCTGGGATCTGAATATTCCACACTCCCTGAGCGACATAAGTGTATTATTTTTTTTATTACAAATACTTGCACTGTAAAAATGATGAACAAAAGGAATAGTATTTTTCAATTCACCTCATACAAGTACGGTAGTGCAATCTCTTTGTCATGAAAGTGCAACTTACAAACGTAGATTTTTTTTGGTACATAACTGCACTCAAAAACAAAACCATGTACAACTTTAGAGCCTAAAAGTCCACTCAGTCCTACTTCTTATTCAGCCAATTGCTAAGACAAACAAGTTTGTTTACATTTACAGGAGATAATGCTGCCTGCTTCTTATTTACAATCTCACCAGAAAGTGAGAACAGGCATTTACATGGCACTTTTGTAGCCAGAATTGCAAGGTATTTACGTGCCAGGTATGCTAAACATTCGTATGCCCCCTCATACTTCGGCCGCCATTCCAGAGGACATGCTTCCACACTGATGACGCTCGTTAAAAAAATAATCCATAAATTAAATTTGTGACCGAACTCCTTAGGGGAGAATCGTATATCCCCTGCTCTGTTTTACCTGCAGTCTGCCATATGTTTCATGTTATAGCAGTCTCGGATAATGACGCAGCACATGTTCATTTTAAGAACACTTTCACTGCGGATTTCAGAAAACACAAAGAAGGTACCAATGTGAGATTTGTAAAGATAGCTACAGCACTCAACCCAAGATTGAAGAATCCGAAGTGCCTTCCAAAATCTGAGAGGGACGAGGTGTGGAGCATGCTTTCAGAAGTCTTAAAAGAGGAACACTTAGATGCAGAAACTACAGAACCCGAACCACCAAAAAAAGAAAATCAGCCTTCTGCTGGTGGCATCTGACTCAGATAATGAAAATGAACGAGTCAATCCACACTGCTTTGGATTGTTATTAAGCAGAACCCGTCATCAGCATGGACACATGTCCTTTGGAATTGTGGTTGAAGCATGAAGGGACATATGAATCTTTAGCACATCTGACATGTAAATATCTTGCAACACCAGCTACAACAGTGCTATGCAAATGTCTGTTGTCACTTTCAGGTGACATTGTAAACAGGAAGTGGGCAGCGTTATCTCCTGCAAATGTAAACAAACTTGTTTGTCTGCACGACTGGCTGAACAAGAAGTAGGACTGAGCGGACTTGTAGGCTCTAAAATTTTACATTGTTTTATTTTTGAATGCAGTTTTTTTTAATACATAATTCTACATTTGTAAGTTCAACCTTCATGATAAAGAGATTGCACTACAGTACTTGTATTAGGTGAATTGAAAAATACTGTTTCTTTTGTTTTTTACTGTGCAAATACTTGTAATAAAAAATAAATATAAAGTGAGCACTGTGCACTTTGTATTCTGTGTTGTAATTCAAATCAGTATATTTGAAAATGCAGAAAACATCCAAAAAATATAAATAAATGGTATTTTATTGTTATTTAATACTGTGTTTAATTGCAAAATTAATTTTTTTAAATCACTTGACAGTCCTAGTTACTTTTCTACAAACCTGTGTTTTTTCTTTCTAATTTATTTTGTCTCCAAATTTAGTTGGTCACTAACTAGACCTGCTATAATCAGAGGGATGGCTGTCACATCTTCCATGAGCAATGAGGAGATCTCCCACGAGCATATCACAATAGAAGCTGCGGACAGTGGCCGTGGAAGCTGGACTTCATGTTCAAGTAGTTCTCATGATAACTTTCAGAATATCCCAAACCAGAAAAGTTGGGATCTCTTGAATTCTTATCGTCACACTCATCTAGATGGACCCATTGCTGAAGTAGAACCCTCAAACTGTTGCCCTGAAGAGACTTATTTGTATTCTGAAGCCTTTTCCAAAAATAACTGGCAGTCAAAAGCCAGCACAGAACATGATCAGTCTCGGCAAAGCTGGGCCTCCTCAAGCTCTCTGTCAGACACGTATGAAACAAACTACGGGACAATTAAACGGAGAGGGCTGGAGCACTCTACAGCCGAGCAGACTGAGGTTTTGGACTGTAAGCCAGCCACTGATGCAAATTATAAAACTGTTACTTCAAGTACAGAAAAAGGCCTGATAGGTAAGCCAAGCCAAAAACCTGTGGAAGCTTCCACATCTGTTTTGCATTTTAATATTAAGTTGTTAAGAAATTACATCAGCAGATCTGGGGGCTGGGTTGCATATTAAATCCAGTTTTACATGTGGTTTAAATCAAAGTAGTACCCAGACAATGTGTTTTCAAACCAACTTTTTTTTTTTTTTTAAACTAGGAAAATTAAAAGAATAAAGCAACATGCTTCCTTACAGCCGTATGGAAATGCAGGAGGCCTATGTTCAGGGAAGCATCAGGCATTTCTACATATGCTCTCAGTGTTCCTTTATTTCTTGAGACTCCCTTGGGATCACCTTTTTTTAATCCTCCTCTTTTGCTTCTATCCCACACAACCCTTATTGCTCCACATTTTCCTCTGGCAAGGAGGTCTGGACATGCCTCCTGTGGGAATCCACTGACACTGCTCCTTCCAGCAACTAGTAAGGGAGGAGGTTGACTAGTGATGCAAAGAGACTGAGCACACTGCGTCCATAACATTCCTGTCCCAGGGAGCCGAGAAGCTATGCAGATTCCCTTCATAGCATCACGTTCCACTGCCTGCTGTTAGATTGCTTAGCCAGCTGACGTTTGCATACTGCAGGAGAAAAACACACTTTCTCCTCACATAAAATATGCCTTCCAAAGGCATATTTTATTAATGTGCACATGCTCTTTCAGTGACTTAGTGAGTAGGGATGCCAAACAACCAAGACTAAAGGAGTTGGATTGCAAAAAAGATTAAACATGGAGTAAAACTTTCTAAAAAATTGCTGAAGTTAGGGGTTGAAACTGAAACCCAATTTAATTCCTGAGCAATTTGCTGGAGGGACTTACTTTATCATCATAGGGTAATTGCCTGAGCAGACTTATCCTGATGTCACATATAGGGTGGAGGCCTTCTCTTTTTCTGGCTCCGTGGAAAAGGTGAGCTTGTCTAAGAAAGTTTTCATAACCCCCCTACAATTTACTTTGTATGCATTTCCTTCCAGCACATGCATACACACCCTGCCCTAGCCTAATAATATATCCTAACCACTAGTGCACTCTTCATCAGCTCTGACATTCTGGCATGTGAGCCACTCAATGCATTCTTGTTTATCTCTTACTCCTTTCTCTCTTGTTTCCAATTCTGTTTATGTACCGCATTGCACACTTTTCTTTGCATGCAGCCATGTTGCTGAACTATGTGTATTCATTGTTAAGAAGCATTCAGCAACATAGTTCAACAGAACGTGCATTGCATCCTATTCAGTGAAGGGAAAAAATAGGTGGATATGGATCTTGGGTCACAAGTAGATGTTTAATTTTGCAAACTCCTCATCCACACTTCATCACATACATCACATCAAAGATATTCTAGTTTTAGTTCACCATTTGTTTAGTCTGTTCTGGGGTGGGAAGATGGTTTCAGAGATGAGACTTCTGAAAGAAGAGAAGATCTCAGTGGGAACAGGGCAGACTAAGGGAGTCTCTTAAGGCAAAGGATCTATTCAGTAGAACTCGCACTTAATTTCTCCTGAAAAAGCTATTAAACCAGCAGTGTCTGTAAACACTTTTCCCACAAGGAACTCCTGCACTTTTAAAATGCTCATTAATAGGATTGTTTTATATGCAGAATGGGAGTGGGGGTATTGAAGTTTTTCTTACGTGGTATCTTAGTGTCCTGGTTTCTAAGTGATTTATATTGTGAGAAGTTACGAGAATTATGGAGCTGTAACGGTGTGGATGCCAATATTGGTGCTATGTCCAACTCTACCAGTGGATGGCACTCTCTCGCAGTCAATATTAGTAGATAGAGGCACCTTTGGGAATATAATAAATAAGAAAATTAAAGTAACAATAATATTTTGCATTCAAATGTTTCTTCTTCAGAGTGCTTTACAAATATCTAAGTAAAACGTGCCAGATTATACGATAGTTCGTACTTTTTCCCCTTAAATGAGGGGGATGGTCACACCTTGCAGAGAGCCCAACTCATTAATTGGTTGGTGGCGTTTCTCTTGAGGGGCTTGAAGACAATTTGCTGCAGGAGTTGTTTGCTGCATCTAAGACATCCTCTTGAAATTCATGAATTGGTCCCTGATTCCCACACAGGGCTGTGGGAATAGCACTATCACTGATCTTTTTCAAGTAAAATTTTTAAGGCATGTTGGATACTGATTTTGTGAAAGATAAGAGTCATTTTATTTATAACCCTTGAGTGAGTCGACATACTTCAGAAAAAGTAAGGGTCATCCAATGAAATTAATAGGCAGCAGGTTTAAAACAAACAAAAAGAAGTACTTCTTCACACAACACACAGTCAGCCTGTGGAACTTGTTTCCATGGGATGTTTGTGAAGCCAAAAATATTATGTACAATCTGTCTCTTAGTGAGAGCTTCATACAGAGCTTTTGATTTCTTCCTGCATCATAGATAAGCATAGAACATGTACTAGTGTCATACTGCATATCAGCAAGTGTAGCAGAATCTTGTTATAATAAAGTCAGTTGTTTAAAGAACTTCTCTTCTGGTTCATAAACAGGGCTGGAAGTCAAGAAGTCTGCTCTCTATGCCTGACTCCACCACAAACTAATTGTGACACTGGGCAAGTCAGTTAACCTCTCTTGTATTTCAGTTTTCCAACCTAAAGACTGGAGGTGAAGAATATTTACCTCCCAGGATTACTGTAAAGATAATTGCATTAATATTTGTAAAGCGCTGTGAAATCCTGTGGTGGAAGTTGCTATAGAAGTGCAGAGTATTATAACTACTGTAATTGTAATTGGAGTATTTCAGTGCATTTAAATAACATAAGACCATAGTCCAATTGAACTTCAATTGGCTTTTCAGCATATGAGTTCAGTCATTTTGCTATTACACTGACTTTTCAAAATAAGTATAAAGTATAAGTTAAAAGCATAAAAATCTGCTGCTGTTATAACCAATGTTTCTGCATTTGCCTTTTGTTATCAGTTTCTGTTTTGTCATTGTAACACTTCACAGTTTTTTTTTTAATGTTTTGTTTCCTTGGTTTTCTTCATTAACATTTCCATTGCTTATTTCTTGTACCAGTGTACTGTGTCACCTCACCTAAGAAGGACGATAGGTATAGGGAGCCTCCGCCCACCCCTCCAGGATATATGGGGATTTCTTTAGCGGACATAAAGGAAGGATCACCCCATCACCCACACTTAAAGCCTCCAGACTATAGCGTGGCAGTGCAGAGGTCAAAGATGCTACATAGTGACCTCTCTAGACTTTCATCAGCTTCTCTCAGTAGTGAACCAGTGGCCTGTATTTCATCGAAGATGCCTCAATGGCATAAACGGCAACCGTCCCATCCTAAACTAGCAGATATGACTGACGCAGATAGTGAAGAGGATGGTATGTTAACTAACTTGATAGATGTTAAATGAACTGATATGTAAGTCAAGTCTCATTACTGTGCAAAGTGTTACCTCAAAATGATGTTCTTGAGTTGTTCTCAGTAACTCTTTGAGATTGAAACTGTTTTTAAAGAAAATGTATTTGTTCAAATTAAGTGTGCCTTTGTATTTTAAAAAGCACATGGCGCAATCATGTCACTGAATGGGTTCTTTATCAAAATGTGTGAGATCTGCAAAAGTGTAATTAAGATACTCTAGATCAGTGGTTCTCACACTGTGAGTCATGACTCCAAAGTGGGTCATGACCCTGTTCTAATGGAGTTGCCAGGGCTGGCATTAGACTTGTGGGGCCTGGGGCTGAAGCCAATGCCCGAACCCACAGCCCGGGGCTGAAGCCAAAACCCAAGGACAATGGGGCTCAGGTTACAGGCCCTCCACCTGGGGCTGAAGCCCTTGGGCTTCAGCTTTGGCATCCCTGCTCAGGTGGGTTCAGGCTTTGGTCCCCCTCCTGGGGTCATGTAGTAATTTTTGTTGTCAGAAGGAGGTCATGGAGCAATGAAGTTTGAGAACCCCTGGGCTAGATCCTATACAGTGCTATCTTCTCCTTCAATTCTACATCCTTTGTCTGACCAATTCTGATGCCTTAAAAGGACACTGTCGGGTTAAAAATTATATTTAAAAAATACCATATTGGATTATTAATTCTTGAAGAATATTTGAAATCCTAATTACGATTCACTTCTTTGCATTTCTCTCAATCTGGACAGTGGAAACAAGTTGGTTCCACTTTTGATTTTTCTTCCATTTCTGGTTGGTTTACATTGCAGTTGTCATGTGCAAATGTTGCAGGAGAATGTTTTAAAGCTTTTTGGGAACAAATACATTAATGGAAACTTTTCTGTTGCTCTTAGGTTTTGTAAAAGTTTGTTTTTACAAAATTTGAAATTGGGGCCAAACTTGAGCTGCCACTGCCTTCTTAAACTAAATTCTTCTACACCCTTGTTTGAAGTGACTGTCAATACTGCCATAAGCAATCCATGCTGCTTGCAACAATATATATATATATATATGCTTCAGAAAGCTGTTCTTGTGTTTGTAAAAGATGACTCCACACTAACGTATCGGTGCTATTCTTTCAATCTTCCAATTTGTTATGCATTAGTATTACCAATCCTTTTCCCCACTGTCAATGAACTAAAGCTTTTAAATTAGAATATAGTACTGACTTGCTTGAATTTCCATCTGGCTTAAAAACAACATGCATTTAGAGTCAAAGCCTTTGTGATATAAGGCAACCCTATTTTTGCATTGCATGATAGTAGAACATTCTGTAGTGTATATTACTCTTGTGTACCATGATTCCAACTCATGAGCTATGAGATTAAAAGATAATGATACAAAGAGGCCAACCAATATTTTATTCCAAATTTTTGAAATGAAACTTATTGTACAGTTCTAGATATTTTTCCTTTTTAGTTTTAAAATGTTTGGATAATTTTATCATTTTAGAAAATTGCTTGCTCCTCCCCTGTCCCATTCCGAATGGTTTGGAGTCACTGGAATGCATTTTCCAGTGCATTCAAAGTAATAATTTGAGAATACTCAATTTCATCTGTTTTTCCGTGTATCTTCATCAAATGGCTAAGAAACATGTAGGATGGTAGAGAAACGTTTTGAATAAGAAAAGGAGAACTTGTGGCACCTGTCGCTCACAAAAGCTCATGCTCAAATAAATTGGTTAGTCTCTAAGGTGCCACAAGTCCTCCTTTTCTTTTTGCGAATACAGACTAACACGGCTGCTACTCTGAAACCTGTCTTTTTGAATAAGGATATTTATTTTATTCTGGTCATTTGATTAGATTCTGAAAGCATTACATGGCAGTACAATCTCCACAGAATCACTAGAAGTAAATGGTAGGGGTTAGTCAACGTATTGAATAATGTACTGTATGTTCATGGCAGATGTCTGATGTAACAATTTACAATGTTTTTCTTGTTTTACAGAAGATGAACAAGTATCAGCAGTCTAACCGTTGGGCTATCTATGAAAACCACTTAAAGTCACAGGGGACGTGGGACTATGAACCATATGATTATGTTAGCTAATGCTGACAACTTGCTGCTACTAACCTCAAAAGTTGTATTTGCCTCAGTCATGGACAATATGAACCTGGCTGAATCATAAATCTCTCTAACTTACTTCACTCTACCACAGTCAGCTATCACAGCCTAAGGAAACTATTTATGCCTGTGATATAAATACCATTTCCAAGGAGTACAGACTACCTGAGTACTGAAATCAGCATGATGAGAAGGACCAATCTTAGTACGTTGGGACCACCAATTGTCAAGAACCACTTGAAACTTGGAAGCATTCTTCTGTATAATCCTTTGGTAGATTTCTGTGATATATATTTTCCACATGACTTATAATTCTAAAATTAAGAAAGTTATTTTACATACTTAAGCAAAATTGGGGACACTGCGGCATTATCTGAAAAAGTAATTTATTTATTTGGAGTTTATGGAGGGTTTTCTTTTATTTGTACTGGGAGTGCTCTGGTTGGCTAGTGTAAACACTGACAAAGAAAATGGGTACTAACTTAGATACATGTCAATATTCTTTGTGTTACTGAAACAGACACAGGTAACAAGGGGCCTACTAACTCATTCAGAAATACCCGGATTTGGGGTGTGTACTTAATGTAAATGGAATAAAGGATTTGGAAGTTAATGTGCATACAGCAATGAAACACTGCCATCTCTTGGTCCTGCTCTAGAAAACCCTGCATAATATCTATGGAATTCTTTAACTATCAGCCTGCTGGGAAAATAACTGGAGTTCTTCTCCCACGTTCCCCCAAATTAAAGGTTTGAAACATGGAGGCTGTAGTTCCTGTGAAATTATTTGGTATGTTCAAAACTTTCCAAGTAGGACTGTAAACAAATTTTGCACTGCATAGTGCAGCATGTAAATCACATTGTTCGCAATAGAAAGTAAAATTAGTGCTCTGTGGGTTCTGTGATCATCCTATATTTTTTTTCTACTTGTACCAAAATTCAAATATTTTAGGTACTGGAATTATTTAAAAGGAAAATTGTCACCACTCCCATTAATGGAGTAGAAAGAAAGTGTATTAATATAGCATTTTAACCATAGGCCATTGCACATAATACAATAAATACATACTAATTTTATATCAACACAAGCCATTATGGAATAATATTTGTGAAAGTGAACATTTTGAGATATAGTACAATATAGTGTATAATTGATTCTGAAAACCTACAGCATTCATCCAATTAATTAGATTAGAATGTTTCAAGTTTTAGAGTGAATCCTGGCCAGGTTGTAATCAGTGGTGGTTTTCATTTGGATGGAGCCAGGATTCACCTCTAATGTTCTTTTTGTACAATTAGGGTAAGCTAAGTTGCTTGCTTTAACTTTACTTAGCCAACCAGAGTACATGGGGTAAAACTGGAAATACGTGCATTTTTTTTTCTTGTTCTAGCACAGGATAACCCAATCAAATAATATAATTGGAGACGAATGTGTGGATCTGTGTTTTGACATTTTACTTGTAAATCTTAATGGGGATGTTTACAGACTAAGTTAGACAGATGTTTGTCATTTTACAGGTGCCTCAAAGAACTTCTATATTACGTTATGAAGAGCTTTAAAATTGCTTTTATTTTATTTTTTTCCTCGTGTAAGGCAAATGCAGCATTTTCTGAAAATGACACACGTACCAAAAACAACCCAAAGCCTTTGATGTGCATCACCCGTATCTATTTGGGGCTGATGTTTACAAACATAAGAATGTGTTTGATCAAACTTTTGCTTGTGTTCATGTGCGTGCCAGATTTAATATTATCCTGTGGCTGGAATGTACCCTGTATTGATCCTTGTATCCTGAAGTCCTAAATCAGTCAAGAGCAGTAATGTGGGGAGAGGCTGCCTAATTCATAATTAGTTGATTGACTATGTGTTAGATTTTTGGTATGAGCGTCTGAGGAGTAAATAGCTGAAAAATCATAGTGAAAAGCAGATTAGCTGTTTCTTAAAGGATACTTTCTTCTTCGTCAAGGCCTTAATGTGTACAATGAACTTGTGTAGGCCTTAATGAATCAAGATTAATATAAGTGTCAAAATGGTCTAGGGCAAAATGGTTATTTTCAGCATATATAATGTTCACTTCTTAATACTTAAAATTATGTCTTACAGGATATAAATTGCAAATTCTAGTAATTCCACAGTAAACTGTAAACATTTGTTAGCTTTTAAGTAGCGTACAAAATAGGCTTACCATTTAATCAGAAAATCATGTTTTGTGCCAGATAAATTAAGTCCTAAGGTTTCAGTGACCTCAGATATTGATTTGTAGTTTATTTCAGCTTGTTGAACAAACGTAAAGGATTAAGTCTTTGTTCTTGAGGTGACCTCCTTTCTATCTAAGGGCCTGATACTGCTTCCACTGATGTCAGTGGGAAAACTCCCAATGACTCCCATGGGAGCTGGATTGGGGCCCTCATCTGGTATCCATTAAGACAGCCATGTGATATTGATTACCCATTTAAACTTGGTGTTTGCACATCAACAGCATCATGCTGTTCAGCAGTACTTTTCAGGACACTGTTTTTAAAGTGAGTGAAAGTCTTGCTAATCATATTTTCCGAATAGACAGTACAACTAATGTAAATAAATCATGCATAAACTATTGATAAACGAGCTACTTTTTCTGCTTCTTCTGACTTGGACAGTGTGGCTTGCATCTGCTTGTCCTTGCTGTGACTTCATTTGTTTTTTAATTCAACTGATCACATTGATCGGGGGAAATAGCCAAATGTAGTGTGTCTTGTATGGATTTGAAGAGACGTTATCCCTTTTTTCAGCTTTGAAAATTGTGAATTAAGACTGCATAATTCAGGTTTTACGTTGTTTCATGGAAGTGGTATCTCATGGAACCAAAAAATGTGAGCTGACTTACCTGTGCAGCACTCTGTCCCTTTTGATTTCTTTCTGTTACACAGCCCTAACTTCTGCTGAGCAATTCATGTCCCCACTAATATTCTTCCTCCACTTACTCTTTCACTAATGGTTTGTTTGCTCATAAGTGATGAGTGAAGGATTTCATTAAAACCAATTTGATTTTTTTGCCTGCATTGTGATATTTCATTGTGCAATTAAAATCTCAACCTTCCAAACCGTTCGGAAAGAACCTTCCAACCAATTGTAGTACCTTTGACTTAACTGGCCTCCACATAATGAAATTAAACAACTGAGCTTCTGTTATATTAGTTTGCCTGTTCCATAAATACAACACAGTAAACTAAAGGGGAATTCCTTCAGATATTTGCAATATGCTTCCTTTAAGTGTTGGACAATAAGAGGAGTTGAATGATCGACCGTCATTACCAGAGTGGGAATATGAGGCCTTTTCTTGCTCATGTGCATCATCTAAACTCACTGAGCAGAGTCATTGGGGCCAGTGAGGCTTCTTATGTGGGAGATGATTGCAGGGTGAGATTCATGGCTTCCTTCCAATTCTCACAGGTCGTGATTGTGTGATGTGCCGAGTGTCATCCTTTCCCATTGAAGTCAATGGGAGATGGAGGTTGGCCAGCACTTCCAAGGATTGAGCCTATAGGAAACAACCTTTGCAGAAAGACTCTGCTTTCTATCAGTAATTCTCTTGCAAAAGATAAATCTGAAAAGTTTTTCTTCATTCTTTCTCTCTCGGATCACATGGTTGCAGACAACAATGCAAATATATATCATTTTAAGCTTTTGTATATTAGAATTAGTTTTTTTTAAAAAGATATACTTACGACTGCCTTCAGAAAAACAGATCAGAAAAAAAGGGATACTCTCTCTTTAGAAAAGCTTTATACATTATATTTAAAAATGGGGAGAAAAATCCATCTTGAGTTCCCAATTCAGCTTTAGCTTATGTTGTGCTTTTTTGTTTTATCTTTATTTTTATATACCTGGAATGCAGTTTAGCTTGGTATTAATACAATTCTAAATATATGAGCATATTGGCAACAACTGCACAGATGTAATGATATTCCAATAGCAATTGTACTGCACAAGTCAGTGATTGTAAAGTATTCCGTAACAAGCAACGTGTCTCCTATTTTTTGATACCTCTTACACTTATGTCTTTTAGAAAGACAGTGCCTCTGTATGCTTTTTGTACTTTTACTGAGTGATTGTAAATATTTGTTATATTTTTGGTTAAGAGAATGTTTAAAAGTACTGTTTATTATCCAATCTACTAATATGTTGGAATCAATAAACAATCTACATACATTCATTGTTTTTAAGCTGACCTTCTTTGATTATAAAAGTGCGTAACCGAGCGGAGAATTCCACTCTGACAGAGTTCAGTCCTAGGGATATGCAAAGTGTGCAGTCAGAAGTGGCATTTGTTGCCTGCGGCACCACCTTCAGCCCTGGTGAGGAACAGCAATTAAGTGAGTGTTTCTATTTTAAATAGGAATAAAAATAGGACAGAGCAATGGGAGCCTGGTTTGGGGGGTGGGGAGGGGGATTGTGGAATTTGGCACCTAGGTGTTGGTCAGATTTTCTTGACTAAACGCTTAAGCCTAGGTCTGCAGGCAGAGTGACTGAGACTGAAACACAGAGCTCATTGCTGTTCTGCATGGCTTCTCCCCTCTTCTACAAATGGGCGGGAATCTTCCCTGTGGCATTGGGAGGGGATAAAATGTTGCTGCTGGGGGCTCTAGGACAAGGGCCTGCTGCTCACATCAGGCCACCAGAAGTTTTGCCTCCAGCCATGACACAAGTTAACTTAGATTCAGCTTTTCCCACTAAGGGCTTGTCTATACTTATGGCTAAATGGGCACTGTTGCGGTGGATGCAGCCGTGTCGATTTAGCGGGTCTGCTGAAGACCCGCTAAGTCGATGGGAGAGCGCTCTCCCGTCGACGTCTGTACTCCAGCTCCCCGAGAGGCGGAAGGTACGTTGGCAGGAGAGCGTCTCCCATCGACACAGCCCAGTTGTGTAACTGAGGTAGCGTAATTTAGGTCGCCTTACAGCTTTAGTGTTAAACCAGCCCTAAGTTTGTTTTCCCCTTTGAATTTGCTTTGTTCTTTTCCATAGTAGTGACCTCCTTCCAGTCTCTAGCTCCCATCTCCTTCTCCTCAGCGGAAGCCCAGAGGCACTAACTCTCTGGGTCCTCTGGCCCCGCCCTCACAACCATGGAGCAGCCAAGTTCAGGAGGTGCTATGCTTGTACAGCAACCTTTCAGGAGTGGCTACAGGCAAGCTGTGGCCTGTCTGCTTCCAACCAATCCTCATTCGCCCAGGGCACGTGGTTTTGGGGTCAGACAAGCATGTTGGGGCCTACTCCCTCAGTAAACCTGCTATGGGAAAGCGTAACCAGGAGCACCAGTTTTGCAAATGAGGGACCCCACACAGTCTGCTCAGAGGTGAGGCTTACCTGTTCCTGAGGCACCATGTCCCAAAAGAAGCAAGTGCCCGCTCAAGGAACTACTTTACAACTTTGATGAGTAAGTCACATAAAACGGGGTCTCAGCCTTTCTCCTGTCGGGTGACTTCTAGCTGTGCTCTGCTTCAGACTCCCTTCCCCTCGGCCTGCAGAGAAATGCTCCTGGCTTTGCCCTACCGGTTCTGTGAAGCCCTGTCTGTCAGCATCAGAGCACGGACTGTGTCCCCAGACTCTCACTCTGCCAGGGAAAGGGCTCTGTGTCGCCCAAGCAGGAAAGGATCTCCCCACCTCCCACTCCACAGACTAATCTTCAGGCTAAAGGGAGCGCTCCAGGCAGGCTGTGCCCACAACAGAAGTACATAAGGACTCCATTTCCTATGTACCTGCACTAGCATGGGATTAGAACAGGGCAAGTGAGAAATGCCCTTCCATGTACAAAACACCCTCTGTTTTACTTAGGGCCAAGTGGAAGTACTGAAATGGGCACCTGACAGGTTGGAAAAGCAGACAGGCTTCCTTCCAAACTCCCAGGGCTTCCTACTGTGCACTTCCCAGATATCTTCAGTTGAATAACCCCAGACTAGGACAAACCGTTTTACCTGCCTTCTGTCATAAACCACTGGTGGAAGCACGGCATTTAAAGAATAGTGGTGCAAGTCTCCATGCACCCGCCTGCCACTCCCCACACGTACTTCCTTTGGAACAGGAGGGCGGTGGCTCATAAGAAGCCTGATACCTCGGGAGGGCAAGAGGTTCCTTCACTGCATGCTGTAATAATATAACCAATAAGACCAAACCCTTAACCAGTCAAAATAGAGGCAGGACGGTCTCAGAAGTACAGGAAAATACCTTCCCTCCTAGATCCTAATTCCTACAGCCACAGTCTCCTGTTCAAGATTCTAGTCAGCCTGGCTCTTTGCTCAAGATGGACCCTTTATTTGCTCCTCTTATTCTTCTCATTGAGCTGGAAACACCCAGTGGCCTTTCCTTGTTTTGAGATTGCGCAGAAGGGCAAGTGGATTATGTGGGTGGTTTTGCCCTCTCTGAGGCAAGAGTAAGTTGTGTCAGGCTAGCTTCCAGTGCTGCACAGCCACATCTTTTTACACAAGATGATGCAGTGTTGGATGTTATTTATTATCTGTATTATCATAGCAGATAATACGTAAAAGTCCCACTCATGGACCAGAATTCCATTGAGCAAGGTACAGGACAAAAAGACAGACCCTGCACCAAGGCTAGATGTACCTGTAACCCTTCTGCCTGTCAGAGTTGGCAGCAACAAGGGCCGGGTTCAGTATCTACGGGATCCATTCCAATAACACAATGCAAACCGGCTCGAGCCCCCACCCAGTGACCTGGGACAAATATATACCACCCCCGCTGGGCGCCTCCAAAAGGCAATACTTCCCCTCTCGCAAGCACATAGTCTGAGTGTAACAAAAAGCCTTTTAATAACAGAGAGAAACCATGTGGCATTATGTTGGGGAAACACCACCAACAGGATTCATAACACAACCCATGAGCAAAAAACCCACCCCAAGCAAATTGGGGCATGTCCTTTCCCTTTAGTTCTTGAGTCCAGCAACCCAAAATCACCCAAAGTCCCAAAAGTCCAACGCCTCAAAAGTCTCTGTCCCTGGTCAGGGCAGCCCCAGAGTTCAAAAGTTTATCTGCAGAGTTTTGCCTCCCAACCTGGGTGGAGATGGGGGAGGGGTTAAGGGGCACCTTACGTGGTCCAAAGCTGATGGCCCCACCTCTCCATGGGGTTCTGCTCTGCCAGCCACCCCATGGGCTGCTCTAGGCATCCAACAAACTGCTCTGCTCCACCAGCCGCTCCACTCACCGTCCCGCAAACTGCTCTGCTCCACCAGCCGCTCCGCTCACCGTCCCACGCTCTGCTCCACCATATATCTTCAGGCTCCCCCACTACTTAACACAACACTCAGTGATTTCAGCTCTTAGTAAATTTAGCTCTTTTGTGATTTCAGCTTGTAGTAGGGGAGCCTCAGTGCTGGTGCACCATTAGCCCAAAGTGAATTCAGCACAGCAGCCTGTAACTAGACTCCTAATGGAATCAGAATTAGCTCTGCTATTCCACAGTGGAGAGAGGAGGAAGTGCAATTAGCATGTAAAGCCCTCACCAGAGAGCCCATGACACCAACCATCAATACTTGTTCCTAGCCTCTCTCAATTCACAGAGTTTTGGAACCCATGTCCCTTGCCTAGCGAGTGCTACTTAGTTGATGGCGAGTCCCTCCATCATAACAAAAGGCCAAGTACAGTTCCACTGTCCATGATTCCCATAATCAGGGTAATAACAATTTATTCTTCCTGCCCCAATAACAGAGACACTGGGGATCCCACAGCAGCCAAAGTGACCATTTGGGCAGCTATGGCCTTGTTCTAGGTGGGGTGGGTGTGCCTATGCAAATGAAATCAGCCCCTGAAGTTCATTTCCACAACTTGCCACACCTCACCACCAGATGTCAGGGTGGAGCTCATCCTGACTCTGCTTACATCCCCAATCAGTGCCTGCACCATGACTAAATGTTCCCTGGGCCCTGTCTCTCCGGAGAGGGGAAGCGTTCACACTGACTCAACATCCACCCGTGAGGTCTCTCCTGGGATTGAGAAGGAGCAGACAGATTCTAAACTTTTCTGGGTCGATTCTTACTCTGTGCTCATCACCATAGTATCTGAGCGCCTTCCAGTAGTGCATTAAGCGATTCGACTAGCATCTGTCGCATGTTTTCTCAGTCCTCTCCCAGCGGAAGAAGTGGAGTTCTTTCCCTTTCCTACAGTGAGCATGTCACAACCCCTTTTTGCTTTTTAGCCAGAAAGGAGATCCAGCTCCCCTTCCTCCTGAACTATTCAAGGTAACTCAGGAGAGGGCAGGAAAATCCCCAACAACCCAGGAGGGTCTCCACAAACAGGGTTTTTTGAGAAGTCCCCTTCCCACCTCAGGAATTGTCAAAACAGCTTAAAACACAAAAGGCCCAGAGTCTGTTAGATACAAGTACCCATCCCTTGCCTTGTTCCTGGAGAAGAATAGCTTTAAATATAATAAATTAATGCATCCACCACTTTCCTTGGGAAACTATTGTATAGGTCAATAGGACTCACTATAAAGAAGGCGCCTTTTCTCTTTATATTCAATGTAAATTATCCCTTAATTTCATCCAGTTGTTTCTAATTATACCCCTTTTGTATGCTAAATAAATCCCCCCTGTTTCAGGTTGCTTATCCTGCTACAACCCTTTCTTTTGTCCCTTGATGTGTAAGTTAGACCAATTTACACTCATTTAAGCAACATATAACATATAAAACAGTTAAGTCACCTCTTAATTTTCCCCCTTTCATTTAGTTATTTATGGATCATCTGAAGGGTAAATTCGAACTGAACGTTAAAAATAAGTAAATAATTTTCCAGACTTTAGGTTGTAACCATAGGAACATAGGTATTGCCAGATTGGATCAGACCCAAGGTCTGTCTGGTCCAGTGTCCCATCTCTGACAGTGACCAACATCTGTCAGACAGGATACTTCAGGGGAAGGTGCGATAACCCCAAAATCAGCAGATCTGGGATAATCTCCTCCCTGCAACTCCACAGGTCTCATTCTGGTCTCTGATAGAGAGTGGCTTAAACCCTGACGCATGAGAGTTGAAGCTATGAAGCGTGAGGTTCATGAGTACATACTGAGATGAGACCACCAGCATTCGCTATCATATGCAGAAAACTACTATTTCCATTGGCAGAAGTTTTCACTCGGCCTGTAGAGCACAGGAAAAGACTGAGCCAGCCAGTTAAACACAGGAAAATTATGCAACAAGTGCCTACAGCGCTTCTGAACTCTTTCTGTTAATTACAGAAGACCAAGAATGCTTTAAAATTGGAAAGGAAAATGCATCTGTTTTCTATTTCCCAAGGGTAGCTGTTTTTCCTCTTTGGCAGATTACTTCATAGCATGTGCTTCCCCTTTGATCTCTGGCATCCCAGCATGGCAGACTTCCTGCATCTTGATCATATTGGGTGTATGGCTGATCTCAGACACACCTTACTACCTATTTCAAATGGAGGAATAAAACCTAGTACAGCCACGTGTAGGAAACAAATGCAAACCTCTTAACCCTGAAAGAGAAGAAAAATGCCAGGCTCTGGTCTAGCAGTAAATGGGGATTTGGACCCATCACTCATATCTATTAGTAGGATTTAGAAGCCAGAGCGTGGGGTTCTCAAAAGGGCTCAATGTTGGTTTTAGCTCTATTCCCATTTAAGTCAATGGTGTAAAACTCCCATTGGCCTCACTTGGAGCAGAGTTAAGCCACGGCTGAACTTAATTGTTTTCACCATTGAAAATCCCATGTAAATGGGCTCATAAATCTATTGGGAATATTGTTGCTGTAGAGGATCACTGAGGAGTATTTGCTTGAAATTTCGCATAGGATACATTGCTCAGCAGCTTCTTTAAATATCAATCAGATACAAGCTTTTAATCGGTTTGTCAGGTGCTGGCCTATCTTATTTCAGTGGCAGAGAGACGAAGTATTCAGCAGAGACACACACACACACACCTCCCATACACATATTTAAAGTGTTATATTTATGGCTTATTTTTTAAGCCCTTTGCTTCTTTTGCCTGCTCTTCTTCTGTATTTTGCTGAGCACCTTCAGAGCTCAGATCTGCATTAAGATATACATATCCTTTGTAAATCCAGAAAGAGACCATATCTGCTGGTCTATTTGTAACATGTCAGACAACATCATCCCGCTGTGCAGTAGTTTGATCGTTAGTCATCAAAAAGGAACTGCAATGCAACAGCTGAGGAGTGTGAATTAAATGCAGTGGTGGTGGGTGAAAAAATTGCCACCAGAGGGCAGCATTGCATGTCATTTTAGCTGGTTGCTTTTGAAACTCATCCTTTTGAGAATCCAGGCTTGAGTGCAATTAAGTAGGGCAGCAGCAGTCATGCAGGTTTAGCCGTGCACATATTCAGAGCACCAGTAAGGAAAAGGCTGTGTTAAAGTCCTCTTAAAATGTTTATTCTTGAACAATGAACATCCCTTTGTGCTTGCAGCCTGTGTCACTGGGCTATGTGCAGGGAACTAGCAAAGGTCTGAGGGATGGATTTTTACCCTCTCAATCCATAGGCAGATTGCAAGGCTTCACTGCAGCCCCTCTTCCACACTATAAGCTGAAGCACCAGCTACTGCCTCTCTGCCTCCCCGTTCCAGGGAGTCCCCAGGGTCTCATCCCCAGCAGCTCTCTACACTGGCCTATTCAGAGCCAGTACCAAGATAATCTCTTGGTACCCCACAAGGGTTACAGAGACTTAAATGGGTCAACACTATCCCATGCTTCTCCGCACTCCAACCATCTCATGGCTCTCTACACCAGTGATGAGGCACTTTTGCAACCCCTGTGTCCATCTGTTCAGCCTTTGTTTTACAGTGCATCCGAAAAATGAAAACTAATGGAATTTTTGAAAACTTAAAATAATGAAATCCTAAGAATAAAACGGGGGTGAGGGGAGCTGGTTCTCTCAGCAGTGAGGAGGCATGGGTGAGTTGGGGGGACACGGTTCTCTCAGCGGCAAGGAATATGTGTGTGCAGGGCAGCGTGGGTCTCTCAGCATGGTTCCATGTTCACAGCCCCAAGTTCCTAAATGACTAATCTCCCTGTAGTGTTTCCTTATCTCTGAATAGCCATTTAGAAGTAGGGAAAAAATGGCACATAATAAAAATAAGTGTTACTGCTTTAAAAAAAACACAAGAATCTTTTCTTAGTGCAGGGGTGGTCAAACTACAGCCCACGAGCCACATCTGGCCTGTCAGACCATTTAATCCAGCCTTCAGCTCCCACTGGGGCAAGGGGTTGGGGGTTTGCCCCGCTCCGCGCAGCTCCCAGGAAGCAGCCGGGATGAATCCCCTCCAGCTCCTACGTAGTACACGGAGGCGTGGCTAAGCAGCTCTGCGTGCTGCCCCATCTGCAGGCACTGCCCCCTCAGTTCCCATTGGCCATGGTTCCTGGCCAGTGGGAGCTGCAGAGGTGGAGCCTGCAGACGGGGCAGCACGCAGAGCCACCTGGCAGTGCCTCGGAGCCAGAGGGGGGACATGCTTCCGGGAGTTGCTTGCAGTAAGCGCCACCTGGAGCCTGCACCCCTGAGCCCCCCTGGTGCCCCAATCCCCTGCCACAGTCCTAATCCCCCACCTGCCCTCCAAACCCCTTGATCCTAGCCCCAAGCCCGCACACACCCCCATACCCCAACAGCCTGCCTCATCCCTGATCCTACCCTCTGAACCCATTGGTACCAGCCCAGAGCACCCTCCTCCACCCCAAAGCCTCATTCCTGGCCACAGCCCACACCCCTTCCCCATACCCCAACCCCTGCCCCAGCCCTAATCCTCCTCCCACTCTCTGAACTCTTCAGTCCCAGACTGGAGCCCCCTCCTGGACCCCAAACCCCTCAGCCCCAACCCCGAGCTTCTTCCCGTACCCTGAACTCCTCATTTCTGGCCCCACACCGGAGCCCTCAGCCCCTTCCGCACCCCTACCCCCAATTGTGTGAGCATTCATGGCCCACTGTACAATTTCCATACCCCAATGTGGCCCTCAGGCCAAAAAGTTTGCCCACCCCTGTCTTAGTGTATATGGACTAAAGGGCTGAGATTTTCAAAGCTGCCTAAGGGATTTGGCTGTCTGGTTCCCACTGGAAATACTGGAAAATGGTGGTTCTAATCTTCTCAACACCTTTGGAAATGACAGGTGTAAAACTGTAAAACTTTTTTAAAAGTCATGGAAACATAGAAATTTAGGGCTGGAAGGCACCTTGAGAGGTCATCTAGTCTACTCCTCCTGTGCTGAAGCAGGATCAAATAGACCTAGACCATCCCTGACTGATTTTCCAACCTGTTCTTAAAACCTCCAATGATGGGGATTCCACACCCTCCCTTGGAAGCCTACTCTTAACTAAACTTATAGTTAGAAAAATTTTCCTAACATCTAACCTAAATCACCATTGCTGCAGGTTAAGACCTTTTACTATTTGTCCTACCTTCTGTGGACATGGAAAATAACTGATCACTGTCCTCTTTGTAACAGCCCTTAACATATTTGAAGACTTATCAGGTCCTCCCTCACTCTTCTTTTCTCAAATCTAAACATGTCCTGGTTTTTTAACCTTTCCTCATAGGTCAGGTTTTCTAAGTTATCTCTTTTGTTGCTTTCCTCTGGTATGGCTCCAATTTGTCCACCTCTTCCCTAAAAACTGGTGCCCAGAACTGAACACTGTTCTCCAGCTGTGGCTTCACCAGCACTGAATAGAGCAGGAGATTTACTTTCTAAGTCTTATAGATAACACTCCTGTTAATACACTGCAGAATGATATATTTTTTTTACAACTGCATGGGCTTGTTGACTCATTCATTTTGTGATCCACTGTAACCCCCAGACCCCTTTCAGCAGTATTATTGCCTAGCCAGTTATTCCCCATTTTGTAGCTGTGCATTTGTTTTTCCTTGCTAAGGGTAGTACGTTGCACTTACCTTTATTGAATTTCACCTTGTTGAATTCAGACCAATTCTCCAATATGTCAAGGTCTTTTTGAATTCTAATCCTGTCCTCCAAAGTGCTAGCAACAGTCAGTTCAATACTAATAAACTCAGCAAAGCCATAACAACAACATAAAATAAAATAGATTTAATAACACAGGTGTCAGCCAAAACTATAGCAGAAAATCATGTCCAAGCAGCTATTCAGAATACTGATGATGTAGTTGTTGACTTGTCCAGCAACAATCGTATCAAGTTCGAGAATGACTTCAGCAACTCATACGTAGTCCTTTGTAATGGCTTGATCCAAGATGTCCCATCAGAAAAGCTTCACTTTCCTTACAATATTACATTCCAAAACATGGGAGGTGGTAAACCGGTTCCTGACGCATTTTACGGAGTATGGACATATCTTAGTCCCATCGCTGTTGATTTTCATTCATGCAGTGTGCCCCGCCACCAATCCACAGCATTGGATATTATTTTCTGAGATCTTGTATATCAATCACAGGATCTGCCATCTTTTGACCTTTTATTTCAGCTAATATTTTCCTTGTTAGGGCAGCATATTCTCAACCATTGTCATTCCAACCTGTGTTTCCAATCTTCCAATTTTGGCCAGGTCACCAGGTATCTCACTCCTGTACACACCAATGTGTGATGGAATCCATTGACAAGTCAGTATAATGACTCACTGTTTGATCCTTTGAGCCTCCTTATGAATTATATTCTGTTGATAGCATTCTGGTTTCTTCCAAAGGAACCAAAGATCATTGCCTGGGAGTCAACAAACATCACACCATCCACCTCTTTCTGCTCTGTGTACTTCTTGCAGAGTAGTGAGAATAGCTTTCAGTTTGGCCATACAGATCAAACTGACATAGCCTGAACTAGGGCCCTTTCTTGTTCTTGCTCTATTAAGCCACAGGATGAAGACACCACAATCACCATTCTTGAAGGATTTGTTTGATGAACCATCCGTGGACACAAGAATCTGTAACACATACTGGTGTACTGATCCCACATTAGGTCTGTAATGCTGGTGGACCAGGTGCCAGCTCATGTCAAAGTCCTCAATTCTCAACTGAACACTGGCAAATACATAGCTGGGATCAGTCTTGCTCAGTGGTGGGTTAGTATTGTTAAAATAAGTAGTAGAATGATAAGAATATGTTTAGTGTTTAGACTCTATTGAATGCTTGTGAGTTGCTTCATTCATTAATCTCCCTTGTAATCTCACTGTATCCCATATGATGAGGTAACATTCGAGAGGTTGTATTTTGAGCCTCTGTGACTGTAAGTCAGGAGAGAGACATTAACTAGTGTGACGTGCTCATTGCCAACAAAAGCTGTTACATTTGTTTCTTGCCCTCCCCATGTGAAGATGAGTCATGCAAGTGGATTCTTCCCAACAGCTGAGTTTGCAGCCCAGATTGCAGGGTTAGTGGGGGATAAAACCCTCAAACAAAAGGAACTGATTACCTCTATGCTGCTTGGACTTTGGGCATGGGTAAGGTTTCTAGGCATAAGCAAGAGATCCCGGCTGCTTAGCCTGCATTATCCCTAAGAGACAGATGGAGCTTGTTTATTATAGAAGCTTCTATTTGCTTTTGAAACTTAAGATAGAAACTCATTTGTGTATGTATGTTTACCTGTTTTAACCTTGTAAATAATTCTTATTTCCTTTTCCTATTTAATAAATCTACACATAGTTTATTATAGGATTAGCTACATTGTCTTTGGTGTGAGATCTAAGGTGCAATCTACCTGGCATAAGTGACTGGTCCTTTGGGGCTGGGAGTAACTTGAATATTGCTGTGATTCTTAGTGTAAGAGACCATGTATTACAAAGGTACACTCCTGTGGGTGGCAAGATAGATCGGTATACCCAAGAGGATGGTCTGTGACTCCATGTTAAGGCTGTTATAATGCCTCAGGCATTTACACTTGAAAGCTGGTTGGTGAAATCAAAGCCTAGAACTCACACCTAGAACTCACGAGTTGGGATTTCTGCCATGCTTCTTCAGTCTCCCCATGAGGTTGGTATTTGTGCTCTTGAGCCACTGCAGGCAGCATTACATGGTCTTAACCTTCCAGCCAGCCATGCCAAGAACCAGGTGTCTTGTATTTAACTGAAGAAGGTCTAAATTGATGTTCATCCCAGTATCTATGCAGGGAGCAGATTTAAGCTTCCAATTGCTCAGGATTAGCCTTTGGGTCTTCCTGGCTCATCCCTTTTCCAAATGGCCAGGTATGGGCAATAATAGAGTATTTCTAAAATAAGTGTCATTGAATCCCAAAAGTCATGGTGGTTCTTCTCCATAAAGCTCTTTGGGATGTTCCAGCTTGTTGTTTTTGGTTTATATTATAGCAGTGCCTACAGGCTCCCACTGAGATTGTAGAAAAATGCTTCTCTGAGCACTTCAGAACCTTCCAGCAAAGGTTATTATCATGATTATTTGTATTAGAGTAGTAACCTACAGGATCATTCTCCATCATGCTGTCCAAGAGACTTTACAATCTAAATAGACAAGTCAGACAAAGGGTGGGAGGGAAAACAGGTACAGAGAGGGGATACTGACTTGCCCAGTATCCATCACACAGCAGCTCAGTGGCAGATAAAGGAGTAGAACTTGGTTCTCCTGATGCCTAGGTCAGTGCGCTATCCACTAATCCACCCTGATTTCCCTGACAATAATGCTGCCACACTTACTCATCCTGGGACCCCCATCGAGGGTGACTAGATGTCCTGATATTATCGGCTTTGTCTTAGATAGGCAACTATTACCCCTCTCCCCATCCTGATTTATCACACTTGCTATCTGGTCACTGTGACATTGCACCCCACAATACTTTATAGAAATATGCTTATGAGTGTACATATGACATAACTGGAATATGTTTTATGCTAGATATGCCATGTAACATATCTTTGCAAAGGCTATGTTCTACTGCATGTATTCATCCTATTCATATGCATGTATCACCTTTATATCTGGAGTTATACGCGTTGGCTCTATGCTTGTATTTAAAGCATTTGCTGTAGAAAGCACCTAAGGCAGATTTGGTCAACATAGTGTGAAGGGGTTATTCAAGTAATTGGGAGTACTTGGCTAACAATGGACCTTGATAGATGCCAATCCACATCTGAGCTTTTCTGGGAATGTTTGGGCTAATGTGGGCAATGGCATCTGCCTGTAGAGAACTGAGTCATGCATGGACATGTGACTTGCCCATTTGACTCCAAAACTCCATCTTGTAGCTGTGATTCTACACAGGGGGAGAGAGGGGTTTCCACCCACAAGAGACAGACTATATAAGCCCCTGGAAACCCCTCCATTTTGTCTTCAGCTGGCTCAAGAGTTAGCCTCTCCACCCCAAAGAGATGCCTGAAAGAAACTGGAACAAAGGACAGTAACTACAGGGGTGTGAGTGATTGCCGGACCCAGACTAGGAAGGAGTCTAGTCTGTCAAAGAAGCTTATTGGAACATCTCTGAGGGTGAGAATTACCTGCATTTAGTTTCCTACTGTATTAGGCTTAGACTTGCATGTTTTTGTTTTATTTTGCTTGGTAATTTGCTTTGTTCTGTCTGTTATTACTTAGAACCACTTAAATCCTACTTTTTATACTTAATAAAATCACTCTTTACTTATTAATTAACCCAGAGTAAGTAATTAATTCCTGGGAGAGCAAACAGCGGTGCATATCTCTCTCTATCAGTGTTATAGAGGACGAACAATTTATGAGTTTACCCTGTATAAGCTTTATACAGAGTAAACCGGATTTATTTGGGATTTGGATCCCATTGGGAACTGGGTGTTGGAGACAAGAGCACTTCTTAAGCTGTTTTCAGTTAAGCCTGTGGCTTTTGAGGGACATGGTTCAGACTTGGGTCTGTGTTTGTAGCAGGCTAGTGTGTCAGACACAACCAGGCAGGGTTCTGAAGTCCCAAGCTGCCAGGGAAAACGGGCTCAGAGGTAGTCCCAGCACATCAGGTGGCAGTCCCAAGGGGGTTTCTGTGACACAACCCATCACAGTCACTGTAACCCCATCCCACCTCTCTCAAAGCATTACACTTCTGTCCAGCTGTTTATGATAAGGACGCCCGTGGCCTGTCAGTAACTTTTACTAAAAATATACATAACAAAATGGGGAGCTCAGCTGCAGAGCAACTGTGAGGGCCCGCTCCATGCTCTGGGGGTCCCTACCCCACTGTGAGGGCTTGGAGCTTCAGAGTCCCCCACCACTGGCGGCAGCCAGGAGCTATAGGGCGCCGCCTGGCAGCCAGTAGTGGCTTGGAGCCCGTGGTGGACCAGAGCTTTGGGGGTACCCCCTGCCTGCAGTGGCTTGGAGCTCCGGGAGGTCCCAGGGGGTCCTGCTGCCCACAGCAGCCAGGAGCGCACCACTGCCACCCCCGGCCGCTGGGGCTGAATTCACGGAGGTCGCTGGAAGTCATGGATTCTGTGACTTCTGTGAAAAAATGGTAGCCTTAATGATAAGTTGTCTCTGGTTTTCCTTCATTTTAAGATTTGGAGCCTGATCCAAAGCCCACTGAGGTCAATGGGAGTCTTTCCACGGCACAGGCCCCAAACTAATCTCCATGCATGAACTGGGTCTCATCTCATTGTCAGGATAGATTCTTGACTCTAGGTAAGTGCTGGAATGAGAGGCTGAGATTGTAGAAAAGTTTATGGACCTTTAAATGATTCAATCCAATATTCTTCCAAGGTTTCTTCTCAAGCATCTTTTATAACGAGTCTTTCATTTGTAATACTTATCCTACCTTTTAATAGTTAGGGAGGCAGATTAAAAGTTTTGGGCCTTGTCTTGGCTGCTTTTCCACACTCTTGTCTGACTCTGTATCTGATTTCCATGGTAGAAAGTCGTATTAGCTCATTCCCTAACTGATGAATTCCTGTCCTACAGCTCTGTTTATTAGAGAGACAAGCAAACTATTAAGAAAATTGGTAAGTCCTTTTCCAGTGCAGGTTTTATTAAAAGGTGCAGTGCCATTATTGTCATATTGCAGTGAGGAATTTATTTTGTAAAATCAAATTAACGGGAAGCAGTTTCATTAGTGAGTATTGCCGCTTAATGAATTATTTTGATTTCAGGCTTTTTTTTTTTTTAAGTGTCCTTAAAAGCTATTTGGAACAGCCTGAAGAGTCGTCGTTTATTCAACTAAAATTGCTTTAATTAGATAACTGAGACCAGAATGTCTGATAACACCATAAATATATTTAAAATGCCACAGAGGCATCTTAAGTTGGGGTGATGGTTCTCCATCAGGACGTGGGTTGGATTCCACTTAGCCCAGAGTGAGTGATTTGAACAGTGCAGTGAGGGTGAATATAGGGACAAACACCCTTTCAGCTGCCCCTCGTTACAAGAAAGCCCTCATGTTAGCTGCATTTTCAGCTTCACCCAAACCTGAGGTTATCCCACTCCTATTATTGTAGATTTGCGTCAGAAATACTGATGCATGAAACTGAGGGTGCAGGCAAGATTAGTTATACGAAATAAAATGACTGCCCTAGCATGTGATGCTTCCTGTACTAGTCTTTTTATTTTCCTGTCCCTCTTCTTGGGCCTTTGTCACATACTGGGCCTGATTGTTAAAATTTGCCTTCCCTATTTCTGCAAATACAATTTGGTGTGGAGCAAATGAGGACCCAGAGGCCTTTTGTTACCAGATTCTGGCCACAGCTAGGGCTATATTTCCTTATTTGATCTTGTAGATAACTCTGCCCTTAACATTGTTCCCATTATTGTTTGCAGGCTTAAAAAAGAGCTGGCTGAGTGTTAAAGATCAGCCCTTGGGGATCACATTGAGAAGGCTACGTTTACTCTAGATGGTAAGAATGGTTTTGTGGTGAAAGCAAAGGCCTACATGCAGGAGACATGACATCTATTCTCACTTCTGCTACTCGCCTCCTTTGTGACCTTGGGGACATTAACATCTCTGTTGAATTTTTAATCTGTAAAATGGGAATATTTCACCATCATCCTAGGGGTGATGTCAGGCTGGTCATTAATGTTTCCAAAATGTCTGTGGATAGAAAGTTGATTAGAAGTATTAAGGCATGATTCACAAATGCAAGCTGTATTATCCTTGCAAGCCAAATTGTCCTTGTTGCATGATCACAGTCTTTATTATGTTGAAATACCCAAACTGCATGTGTGTGCTTTAGAGGCTGAGTGTAGATTAGATGCTGTGTCAGGGAAAGCTGCAGGAACCAGGAGTCCAATAGTCCCCAGTCAGTACGATATCTTTCTTCATGCATTTAAAGCCAGAGTTTTGTTTTGTGAAAGGAAAATTGAATCTCCTGAAAAGCCAGTGCTAGCAAAGAATGATCAGGAAGTTAAAAATCTAAGCGGGCATTGAACCCTCTGACTGAGTCAGATTCCTGGGGAGAACACAAGTGATCTTTGTAAATATCCTTCCCTATCTGTTGGGGATGCTATAAAAGGAAAAAGGAATGATAGTTCTATTGTGGATGTTTCATACATTAGTGTCACATTAATTATAATGTTGCCCCTTTGGTCTAAGTGGTTAGCAAAAATACGGGTCTTAGCTGGGTTGTTTCTGTTTGGATGAGAAATTAGTGATACACATTGGGTATATGCCTGGTATAATCTTGTTTGCTTACCCAAAAAAGTACACAAATTTCTGTTTCCCAGAGCACACTAGAAACAGAGAACAGGATGAGGTTTTCTTGGTCAGAAATCCCCAGATGTACCACTGCAGCAAGCTCTGTGCCTGAGAAGTTGTGTCTCTTTACTTCTTTTCAGGGTCATGCTGAGAACTCCTTCTGCTTTGACATGCTCCCTCCAACACACATAGCCTGCAACCAGTATCCTGTGTTTGGAGCTTGGAAAAACCCCTATTAATGCACAAGGTTTAGCTCTGGCTTGGCCATGTGACTTAGTCCTTGGGTGGTAGCTCCTATCATCTGCAGCTGGTTTACTTCATAAAAGGGCTAGGCTGCACATTCTGTTGAGCCAGAAAGTGTTTAGTATATCTGTTGGGTCTAATGAGGTCTGTGATTGTCTTTGGATCCTAGACACACACTCCTCATGGCAGCAATTATAGCATATTATTATTATTAGCTAGCTATTAATAGCTATTATTCAGCATAACAATATTTTGGATCTATATAGCAGTTGTTCATCTGTAGATCTCTACACGTTTTACGAAGGTGGGAAAGCATCATTATCTCCCTGGTATAGAGGTAGCTGAGGCTAAGACTTGCCAAGAATTGGGACTAGAACACCAGGTTTCCTGATTCCAAGCCTCATGCTTAGTCTACTAGATGTCACTTGCCCTTGCCCAGTTTGGAAAATGTGTGCAATAACCCCACTATCTCTTGCTTGCTAAGAAAGCTCTCTAACTACTCCGCACAGCAGTGGGATGCAGAGTCCTGATTGATAAAGGCCTCAGTCCAGAAAAGCATTAAAGCACATAGTTAACTTGAAGCTCATGAGTCGTCCCAGATCCAGGGGCTATAGACAGGAGATGCACTGTACAAGGAAAATAGTTGAGACTTGAGCCTGGAGCACCAGCCCAACAGATTGAATGCTTCACGATGAAAGAAGCATTTGGGGGAGGGTAGTGTTTTTAACAGGTACAGGCATTCTGTGGCCTGCCACGAGCTTACCTGTATAATGCTTGGTCTCCTCTGAAATGGAAATCAACAGGCTTTGAGGTGTATAAGGCCAATAAGACCATGGAAGATGCTTAGAGTGAGGAGGCTGATGGCTGAACCATGGTTTGTTGGTAAAGCCTGTACCTGTGACATGCTTCTACGTCACTGACATTATTTCCATATGGATATTGCCACTTTCCCTTTTCATTGGGATTTCTGGTTTATTTTTCTCTCATCTCATATACAGGAGAACCCAGGGGAAGGAAGGTCTTGTGCACACACGTGCTCAATCACGCATTCAGACAGAATAGGAAGTCTATGTGGTCCATTAGGCAACTCGTATAAGGCATTTTTCTTAAATTATCTTGTCTATTTTTCTTAGATCCTTGGGGAACTGATTCAATTTTCTGCCAGCCAATAATTTATTTGTTGTGATGTCCATGCTCTAGGTAAGCCCCCAACAGCTGAGAGGAGAGGGAGAAACAGAGGCAGCTTGCTGTTGCAGTGAGGTTGTGGCTTTTAATGTCAACTATTCATCCAAGTCTTTTCCCCTTCCTTTCCTTAGGGAGTTAGAGTTTTATTAATGACTGTGGTCTCCTGCAGCTGTTAAAAGGAAACGAGATGTTCTGTGTTGGGATAATGTTTGAAATCTATTCACTCTCACCTCTGAACTCTTTTCCTAGCAGATGTTAGACAATAGGTTTGCTTGATACGTTTCCTGTTTTACATACAACTTCCTAGTGAGTAATTGCTTTTCTTATTGCTCAGCTGCAGCAAAGTACCCAATGTGCCCTCCTGGTGTTTAATGTGGAGTATATGCTACATCAAGGCAAAGCATTATTGGCTGCACTGATTTTTTTTTTAATTAGATATACTGCACATACATGATAGGGAAGGAGTAGGAATAAGGCTAGCTAACCTAGGGATATGTTCTAAATGCTTATACAGGAGCATGAGAATAGATGCCAACTACCCAAAAGTGTGAGCTGAGGGTGAGGGAAAGAAAGGTTTGTTAATGAATGGAAAAAGAAGGGAATGCATTTTTGCGTTAATAAATCATACTCTGCACATACGATACGTCAGTGCATCTGTCAAGGGATCTCAGAGCATTTAACATCCATGCATACTTCTCAATGCTCCTGTGAGGTAGATGAACATTCTTGAACCCCTTTTGCACATTGGTACACTAACACAGTTGCCCCAGGTCACAGAGTGAGTCAGCAACAAAGCAGAGAGAATACTGACCATGAGTTTTCATTCATTCATTTGACCACTAGACAGACTCCGTGCCATTTAGTAGCATTAGTAACATGAAAATTAGGATCATGTATAATATTTAAAACCAAATCAGAATCAGTCGTGTAATTTACAAAATCAGCTCCTACCCCTGGCGCTATCTTGTTTTCCATTTCCCAGGTTGTCTGTTATTGACTATTTTGGAAGTGGTGCATTGCATTTGGGAGTGGTGCATTGGTGCTTCTTTATTCAATATGCTTATTTCCTCCAGATCTGCTGAGAAACTGTCACTGTACAAAAGAACTATCGGTCTAAGTTTGAGTTTCATTCACCGAGAGCATTCAACCAAAATATTTTCTAATTTTCTGCTGGAAAGCAAGTCTCAATCAGATTTTACTGGGAAGAATTAGTAATTGCTTATTACACTGGAAGAATATCACAGTTTTATGTGCTTGAGGAAAAGTCAAGAATTGCCTCTCCAAAGTAAATCTGAAAAGGAAGATTAATCCTCCTTAAAGCACAAAGGGGGAATAGTGCTAATTTAACAGATGGTGTTGGCTAGAAAAGTCTGTTTCCTGCTTGCTATTAAAAATAAACTTCGAGATGTGAACAAAACTATTCCTGACAGTTGACAATACATCTAACACTTGCTTTTCTGCTTTCCCTTTCTTCCTCCTCCCCCAAATTACTGCTCTGCTCAGTGGGGCTCCTGTAAAGGTTTGCAAGAAATATTGGTAAGGGGTCATTCAGTAATTTATCAGGAGTATAAAGTACTCCAGGAAGGGAGGCGGAGGAAACAGCATTAGAGCTCAGTGTACCCTGCTAGGATACACAGTGCTGAAAATCCCTCCTTGCCTTTGATGGTTGTGTTTGATTCATGGACTATTGGAGGGGAAAAAGAATACTTCCTCCTCTTCTAAACCCTATGGCAGAGATGGGTGGGTGCCCCTCTAAGGGGAAGAAGGACTCATCCAGCCTGCTGTGACTGTTTGTTCAACACAGGCATCAATTGCGGGGAGAGGCCTCATAAGGGAGTTGGACCTAGAAAGGGGTTAATGGGGGTAGCTGTTACACCTGGTGGGCGGGGGATGGGGGTGGGTCAGGCAGGGTGGAAGTGAGACGAGGGGGAAGGGAGCACATACAGGTTTCTCCTCCTTGTTGGAGCAAGAGGGAGTGCTGAGGAAGGCTGTGGGAAGCAGGACAGCCAGCTGCAGTAGCGGTCTTTAGGGAGGGGAAAGGAACTGACAAGGACTGCCGGAGAGGAGGTTCTCTTGGCAGTGCGCCCTGGAGAGGGGCAGAGGACAAAATAAGAATCCAGAGCAGACTAAGGCTTTCAGCCTGCTAGCACAGAACATGCTGGAGTCAATTTACTTAATTACTTACATTTTGAGGGGCCTCAGGGGTCCCTGGCCTAGGAAAGAGGGGCTGAATATCCATTTGTGGTATGTTGTGTTTTCAAATCTGGATGCTGGGACACTGTTACCCTGGAAGGGGTGAGGCTATACGTGACCTAGCTGGAGGGCAGAGTCACTATAAGAACTGGACCACCAGAGCCTGAACGGCTATCTGAAGGAGGTGACCTAGGGGAAGGTCCTGAAATTCCACACCTTGGCCACAAGGGGGTGTGCCAATGGGTCACACTTCTACACCCTGATTCAGGAAAGCACATAGGGCACCTGCTTTACTTTGGGAAAGCACATGCCTTATGACTGTTTTGCTAGCTCTTGTGATTTTATCTCCGCTGTCATATCTTGAGTGTTTCTTAAAGCCTCAGCTCCAGGAAGCAGGTGATGATGTGAGACTCTCCGCTTTCGTTTAAAAAACGAAGTACGTTTCTCAGCCTCACAATTGCGGAGAAAAGACTGGCAATCAAAAGAACCCAACACTTACTCTTTTTTTAAATAATTCATTATTTTGCAGGGAGCAGGCTCCTGATTTTTGAGTGCTTGGGGTCGGCAGTCCTGTTAAGTGCTTTCCCGAATAATGGCCATAAAACTACAGAATGGCTCCACACCTCTTCCCCAGCTCAGTTTGAATCAGCCTTGTGAACAAACAATGGAGAATGATCCTTTGTGTTTGTTGGAATCTTCCACTAGAGGTGGGTTAGCAACAGCCCTTTATCCTTGTCCTGCGTTAGGTGACCTAACAGCTCTTTCCCAACTTTAAGTTCGGTGATTCTTTGAAACATTTATGCCATATTTGATTTTCTTTGTTGTCCTCTAGTTATTTTCTCTTTTCTTTCTTGTCTGTCAAGCAAATGGCCTTGTGACTTATTTTGTTACATTTACTTTTGATAGAAACAGGGAATGCAGCTCTGGTCATCCAGGAAGTTGGTTTCTGTCTATTGAGTACAATGGTGACATGAGTTAACTTTTTTCAGTTACCCCAGGATGTACCACAAGACATAGCATAGTATAATGCAGGGGTGGGCAAACTACGGCTCGCGGCCTGGATCCGGCCCCTCAGGGGTTTGGATCTGGCCCGTGGGATTGCCCCCCATGGTGCCGCAGGCCCCGTGCCACTCTCAGAAGTGACTGGCACCACGTCCCTGGGGCCCCAGGGGAGGGGGGGCAGAGGGCTCTGTGTGTTGCCCTTGCCTCCAGGCACCGCCCCCCCAGCTCCCATTGGCTGGGAACGGGGCCAATGGGAGCTTTGGGGAAGGTACCTGGAGGCGAGGCAAGGACAGTGCGCGTAGCCCTGTGCCGCCGCCCCCGTCCCCCACGGGCCACGCAGGGATGTGGTGCCGGTTGCTTCCCGGAGCAGCGCCTTGTGGGGCCAGGGCAGGCATGAAGGGAGCCTGCCCTGGCCACGGTGTGTGCCGCTGCCACCCCGGAGCTGCTATAGGCAAGCGGCGCTGGGCCGGAACTCGAACCCCTCCTGCACCCCGCCCCCCAACTCCCTGCCCTAAGCCCCCTGCCGGACCCCGCACCCCACACCCCTCCTGCACCCCAACCCCCTGCCCTCAGCCCCTGCCACACCCCTGTGCACCCCAACCCCCTGCCCTCAGCCCCCACCACACCCCTCCTGCACCACAACCCCCTGCCCTGAGCCCCCTCCTGCACTCCGCACCCCTCCTGCACCCTGAGCCCCCTCATACACCCCGCACCCCTCCTCTGACCCAAGCCCTTGCCCTGAGCACGTTCCTGCACACTGCACCCCCTCCCACACGCCGCACCCTAACCCCCTGCCCCGTCCCTGCATACAATTTCCCCACCCAGATGTGGCACTCAGCCCCAAAAGTTTGCCCACCCCGGTATAATGTAACAACTAGTGTGTTACTGCTGCCCTCTGCTGGATGGAATATCACTCTGCTCTGGTCCTGTGTGTTTGAGAGACTTCGGCTGAGATTTTTAAAGGAATTGAGGTATTGCTAAGCTCAGTGTTGATTCACCTAACTGATTTAGGAGTCGAACTCATTTTTGAAAGGGATTTAGGCACTTGAGACCCTAAATCCTATTGACAGCAATCCCTATCTGGCTTTAAAAATCTGGGCCTTTGTCGCAAATATTTTTACAACCTTGGATGAAAAGTGCTGTATAAGTGCTAAATATTATTATTATTAATTATTTCTGTGTCCAAGGAGGATTCTGGTTTAATCCAAGTTCAGGATCCCTGAGCTTTTTGAAGTGGAAGGTCCTGAGTTCTGTTCACACTGGGAGTTTGACAGCCAGGGTATCACCATTAAAGGAGAGCATGAACTGTATTTTTGGAAAATGACCGGATGTTTTCCGTAAAGGGGCAATGTCTTTCCTCCTCAGTTCTTGCCCCAGCTCATCCTTCGATGGTCCACACAGAGCTTGGTGGATGGTGTCAGGGAATAAGAAACCACCTTTCTCTACCTGCTATTGAATGCTTCTCCTGGGGGTAAATAGAAGACCTTTTTTTTTACTGCCCTGCCAGTTCCTTTGCTTCTGGAAGCCTAGAAAGAATTTTTTTATTTGTTTGAGATGCATGCTAATCAGGTTCCACAAACATTTCAGTTCAATTCTGTACATTCATTAGACGAGTAGAGTAATTACCAGTATGACAAGTCTGTAGGTCAATCTTGGCTTTGGAGATAAGAGGAAAAATGATAACTCAATTTCAAATGTAGATCTAGTTGCATTTAACATTTATGAGTGGCAATAAAAGTGAAGGTTGCAATTGTATCTGCAGCATCAAGCCACACAACCTAATTTTACACACTCAAACATCTGTTTCAGGATCATAGCTGAGAGTGTCAGATAATTGGCTTTTTTTTAGACCTATCAGTTAGGCACCATCGAGTTTATTATAAATTCAAACTAATTTATTAGTAAACAACACTTGTGTTGAACAATGTTACAGTATAATAGTCATGGGAATTGTAAGTATGCAAGACATTTGGAGCAAGAAATTTACATGCTGCCAGTTCAGGATGATGTTGATACATGATGGAATTAACTATTCTGCGAAGAGGGGTCAGTTGGCAATGCTAATGCTGTGTAAGGATGCTCCAAGGAAGATGCCAATGATTTACCAGCTTTCCATTAATTCCTGCCAATTAGCATCTGGGAAGCATGGCAATGAATAACAGTGAAAAGATGTTTCAGCTTCCTTGAAAATAAAAGCTAGATTGAGCCCTCTTGCCTTTGTATCCTTTGTAGGGATACTGTGTGCACCATATCTGTATGTCAGTGTTATATTTTTGAGATTGTACAGTAATACTCACAATATTCCTGTGCTAGGTAAATAGCTGATCCCCCTATGAAGGACTAGCAACCTAAGATCACAGGCTGGGATGGCACAAAACAGTAAAATATGATACCAAAACAGGTACAGAAAGAGAGTGGCAGGTAAGGTGTGCCATAGAACAGGGGAGTTTTAATGATGCATTTCACCTTGTGCACAAATATTGCTACTAACCTATCAGAGTCCAAAGAACAGTTAAATGAAAGATGAGAACTCTTTGCATACCCTTCCCCGCTGATTACCAGTTCACCTTTCTCAGTAAGAAAAAGTGTTGCATGAGTCTGGAATTTCTAGCATCATTTCCATCACAGTGAGTTGTTAACACATCAAGAAACTAGAGGCAACCCACTTCTGTAAAATAAACATCAAATATGGCACCCACCACATTCAAGCACTACTTTGCTTCTTCCTCCACTTAACTTCCTTTTAACTTCATCTATGCCATTACCTCTTTCCTTCCCACCTGTTCTCCACATTGGGAGAATACGGTTGGGTCATGAAATAGAGACCAAGGAGGGTTTAGGATGGGAGTTGTAGATGAAGACCTCGGTTTTCCTCTCAGTAACCTCTGTGACATTCTGGGTTGCAATCCATACCAATCAGGGGTTGTCACAACCTGCCCTGCAATCTTGGGTGCCTCACAATACTTTACTGGTGTAGCTCCCACCCCGGCCTCTCACAAACAGCCTGCCACCATGCAGATCACATGCTGAGTGTCTGTGTACAGCTGCAGCCTGCCAGCCACACATCAGTCACACTGGTTTCCACCAGCCTGGGTTACTATTTTCAGGGCAACCACAATGCACTCCCAGTCATATTTCCCCCCAAAATGTGTTTTCTTCACTGTCCAGCCCTCTCTTGGATAGCCCAGATATTGTAGGTCTGTTGCCACTGATAGGGGTCAATGTACAACAATTTGCTACTTTAAATTGAGTTACCCACACAGTTCAGTTTAAAGACAATGCTGGATTAGTTTTGATTAAAGAATAAAATGAGTTAATTTAACTACAAAGAGAGAGATGTTAAGTGAGTACAAGTATAAAACATTAAAGTCAGCAATGGTCACAAGAGAAATAAAGATAAAACACTTTCTAGTAACTAAAATTTAACAAACTTGATTTGATTCAAGGTGAAATTCTTACCACAGGTCCCCAGCAACATTGCTGACCAGATTCTTAAATCAGGATCTGTCCCAAAGTCCAAAGGGCTGGTTTCTGTTGTCTTCTTCAATGAAATAGAGATGGATAGGGAGAGATACCATGGGTAGAGTTGCCAACTGTCTAATCACATGAACACCCTTACACCGCCCCCTTCCCTGAGGCCCCGTGCCTTCTCTGCCCCTTCTCTGAGGCCCCGCATGACTCACTCCATCCCCTCTCCCTCTTTTGCTCACTGTTCTCCACCCTCACTCACTTTCACTGGGCTGGGGTAGGGGGTGGGGGTGTGGGCTCTAGGCTGGGACTGAGGGATTTGGAGTGTGGGAGGGGGCTCAGGGATGAGCCTGGGGCTAGGGGTTGGGATGCAGGGGGCATGTGGGGTGAAAGCTCTGGGAGGGAGCTTGGGTGATGGAGAGAGCTAGGGCCTGGGGGAGGGGCGTCAGGGTGCAGGGGGAGATGTGGGGTGCAGGCTCTGGGAGGGGGCTCAGGGTTTGGCACAGGAATTGGGGTGTGAGAGGGGGTGAGGGGTTCAGGCTCTGGGAGGGAGTTTGGGAGCAGGAGGGGGCTCTGGGCTGTGGCAGGGGGTTGCGGTGGAGGAGGGGACTCAGAGCTGGGGCATAGGATTGGGGTGTGGGAGGGGGTGAGAGGTGCAGGCTCCAGCCAGGCGATGCTTATCTCTGATGGCTCCTGGTCGGCGGTGCAGTGGGGCTAAGACAGGCTCCCTGCCTGCCCTGGCCCTGTGCCGCTCCTGGAAGCGGCCAGCACATCCCTATGGCTGCTGGTGGGGTCAGGGGTCTCCACACACTGCCTGAGCACTGACTCTGCAGCTCCCATTGGCTGGGAATTGTGGCCAATGGGAGCTGTGGGGGCAGAGCCTGCCTTAGCCCCACTGCGCTGCTGACCAGGCAGCTCCATGTGCTGCTCCCAGAAGCGGTCAGCACATCCCTATGGCCCCGGGACTGTGGAGTCGGCACTCGGGGCAGGTGCAAAGACCCCCTGCACCTTCTCCTGCACCTTCCCGGGGGCGCAAGTCATGCTGGGCGCTTCCAGGAGTGGGGCCAGGGAACATAGGAAGCCTGCCTTAGCCCTGCTGCGCCACCAGATTTTTAGCTCCCTAAAATCTCCTAGTTTGGCTTCAGTAGCCTCCAGGAGATCGAGCCCGATTTTGGGAGACTCCTGACGAAACCGGGAGGGTTGGCAACCCTAACCATGGGGTGTTTTTGCCCCTCACTTTTATGGGCTAATCACCCTTTTTCCTGAGGGTTATCCCTAGATAAAGTTCATTCTCGCTATGAGGACAGAGGCAAGGAGGCTTATGGTGAAAGTGGTTCCATGCAGTTGGTTGCTAAAATGCAGACTGGTCTGTTCCTGCCCCCTTGCTGTCTCAAGGACGTTGTTTACTACTTACATGTAAACTAGGTAAACACACACTCCTTTGCTTAAAATAGACCTACTTGACCCTTCCAGCCTAAGGCTACAGGGTTTGGACATGTGCCACCAACATCATTCGGGGGAAATCATAACATTCCATATAATATTGCTATACATTTTGCCATAATATATGTGTGTATACAGGGATGCATTTGGTTACAATCTCACCATCTCTTTGTCCACCAGGACTGATTGAACTGCAGTACAGTAGAACCTCAGAATTTATGAACACCCTAGGGAATGGAGGTTGTTTGTAACTCTGAAATGTTCGTAACTCTGAACAAAACATTACGGTTCTTTCAAAACTTTATAACTGAACACTGACTTAATACAGCTTTGAAACTTTACTATGCAAGAGAAAAATGCTACTTTCCTTTTATTAGTAGTAGTTTGGTTAACACAGCACTGTACTGTATCTGCTGGGTTTTTTTTTTTTTTTTTTGGTCTCTGCTGCTGCCTGATTGTGTACTTCTGGTTTCAAATGAGGTGTGTGGTTGATTGATCAGTTCGTAACTCTGGTGTTCATAACTCTGAGGTTTGAATGTACATTTTTTTCTGTTTCTTCTCTGTATATTGCTGTTGCAGAAATTGTTTACAACTTGTCTGTGCAGTCTTTGCCATTCTGCTGATACATAGGTGATTTTGTGTGTGATATTTCTGAGTTAATCCGCAGTGGAGTTTTGGAATCCGGAATCTGTTCTTAACTCTTTTATTGGATTTAGATCAGGCAGTTTTCAACAAAGCTGTGCAGCTGGCTAATTATTGAGCCTCTGTATGTTACTGGCCTAGTGGATGCAAGCAGTAGATGTGATATAACTTGATTTTAGTAAGGCTTTTGACACAGCTCCACATGACATTCTCATATGCAAACTAGGAAATGTGGTCTACGTGAATTTACTATCAGGTGGGTGCAGAACTGGTCGAAAGACTTTACTCGAAGAATAGGTCTCAATGGTTTGCTGTCAAGCTGGGAAGGTGTATCTAGAGTCCCACGGGGGGTCAGTACTGGGCCTGGTACTATTCAATATATTCATTAATGACTTGGATAATGGAGTGGAGAGTATGCTTATAAAATTTGCAGATGACACTAATTGGGGAGGGCTTGAAAGCACTTGGGAAGACAGGATTAGATTCAAAAGGACCTTGACAAATTGGAGAATTGGTCTGAATTCAACAAGATGAAATTCAATAGAGCAGGGGTCAGCAACCTGTGGCATGCATGCCAAAGATGGCACGCAAGCCGATTTTTACTGGCACGCTGCTGCCAGCCGGGGTCCCAGCTGCTGGCTCAGCTCAGTCCACTGCCTGCCTGGGTGAACGGAACCCCAGGCTGGCAGCAGGCTGAGTGGAGCCAGCGGCCGGGATCCCGGGAGGCAGGAGCTGGCGGACAGAACCTCAGACCAGCAGCGGGCTGAGTTGCTCAGCCCGCCGCCGGTCTGGGGTTCTGTCCGCTGGACCCGCTCAGCTCGCTGACCAGTCTGGAGTTCTGGCCACCGGCCCCTTGCCAGCCTGGGTCCCAGCCATCTGCCCCGCTCAGCCTGCTGCCAGCCTGGGATACCAGCCGTCAGCCCCGCTCGCCTCGCAGCTGGTCTGGGGTTCCAGCCACCCAGCCCCCTGCCAGCCGGGGTCTGGGCATCCGACCCTGCTCAGTCCTCCTGCCGGCTTGGGGTACTGGCAGCCAGCCCAGGGCTTTGCTCCTGGCCTGGGCCCAGTGCTCTGCAGCCCTTATCAAAAATTACACTACAATTAGCTTGAAAACTTGAAAACTTAAAAACTTAGTATATTACAGTAATCATTAAAAAATGTATAATGTTAATAAATACATAGGTTTGATTAAACAAAGTAGCTGTACTTATGTGCCTGTGCTTAATTTGTGGTTTTGATGATTTACCTTCTAAAAAAATCTCATGTCTCACCCCCCCAGAAAGGGCATCTCACACCCCCAGGGGGTGCGTGCACCCCAGGTTAAGAACCACTGCACTAAACTGATAAGATCTGCATTTTACTTTAATTTTAAATGACGCTTCTTAAACATTTTAAAAACCTTGTTTACTTTTGTAGGGAGCCAGGATGGCTCCCCTCCGAACCAGAGGGTAAATAGCCACCCTCTGAGCCTGAGTGGGCGGGGCCAGGCCAAGCTTCCGCCAATCCCCGGAAGGGGAAGGGTGGGACAGGAAGTACAAAGGGCGGGGCCCTCTGCCCAGTGAGGAGAGCACCAGGGAGGGAGACAGAAACAGGCTGCTGGCTGCTCCCTCGAGATCCTGCTGCTGACCCAGGCGAAGCCCTGGGCAAGGAGGAGCCTGACTGGGGGGAAGGCCTGTGGCAACCAGGGCTGCCGGCCGCTGAATACCCAGAGGACCTGGAGGGGCCTGACTGCAGCCCGGGCCAGCGTGAGTCCGATACCGAGGGGGTGCGGGGGTGGCCCGCAGCAGAATACCTGGAGGAACCGGAGCTGCCCGCAGCGGAATACCCGGAGGAGATGGAGGATCCGGAGCTGCCCGCAGTGGAACACCCGGAGGAGATGGAGGATCCGGAGCTGCCCGCAGCGGAACACCCGGAGGAGATGGAGGATCCGGAGCTGCCCGCAGTGGAACACCCGGAGGAGATGGAGGATCCGGAGCTGCCCGCAGTGGAACACCCGGAGGAGATGGAGGATCCGGAGCTGCCCGCAGCGGATTACCCGGAGGAGATGGAGGGACCGGAGTGACCCGCCTGAGAGAGACCAGGTAGGAAGTAGTCCAGGGGCCCAACTACACTGTGGGCTGGGTGTGTTTGGTCAGCGGGTGCGGATTGCCCCACTGACCCAGCAGTGGGACCTTCACCTCCCGCCACTGTCAGGGCCCTGGGCTGGAACGCAGTGGAGTTCGGTGGGCCTGCTTTCCCCTACCCCGGCGCACCCCTGCCGAGGGGCGCGCTACTGACTCTGGCCGGCGCTCCCCTGCCGGAGGGGCGCGCTATTGACTCCGGCCGGCACACCTTCCCGCTAATTCCCCAATGCTCAGGAGGTGGGGCCGAGGCCTGCCACTGAGACCATTGCTCTCCATCGCCCCTAGGGGCTCGGAGGACCGACCGACACCTGTCACAACTTTACATACAATAGTTTAGTTATATAATATATAGACTTATAGTGAGAGGCCTTCTAAAAACGTTAAAATGTATTACTGGCGCGCAAAACCTTAAATTAGAGTGAATAATTGAAGACTCGTAACACCAATTCTGAAAGGTTGCCGACCCCTGCAATAGAGATAAGTGGAAAATACTTCACTTCAGAAGGAAAAATCAGATGCACAACTACAAAATGGGGAATAACTTTCTAGGTGCTAGTACTGTTGAAAAGGATCTGGAGGTTATAGTGGATCACAAATTGAATATGGGTCAACAGTGTGATGCAGTTGCAAAAAAGGCTAATATTATGGAGTGTATTAACAGGAGTGTCATATGTAAGACATGGAGGTAATTGTCCCACTCTACTTGGCACTAGTGAGGCCTCAGCAGGAGTCCTGTGTCCAGCTTTGGGCTCCACATTTTAAGAATGTGGACAAATTGGAGAGAGTCCAGAGGAGAGCAACAAAATTGATAAAAGGTTTAGAAAACCTGACCTATCAGGAAAGGTTAAAAAAACAACAACTGGGCAGGTTTAGGCTTGAGAAAAGAAGACTGAGGTGGGGGGACCTGGTAAGAGTCTTCAAATAATGGAAGGGCTGTTATAAGAAGGACTGTGATCAATTGTCCTGCATGCCCACTGAAGGAAGGATTAGAGGTAATGGGCTTAATTTACAGCAAGGGAGATTTTCCCCTCATATCTAACCTAACTTTCTAACTATAAGGAAAGTTAAGCACTGGAAGAGGCTTCCAAGGGAGGTTGTGGAATCCCCATAATTAGAGGTTTTTCAGAGCAGGTTGGACAAACACCTTCCCAGGTATAGTCAGGACCGTCTTTAGGCATACGCAGAATACAAGGCTCCGTAGGGAACCTGAAAATTTGGGGCACCACTGGGTCTTAGTGTCCACCCTTCTGACTTTCCTATCCCTCTTCTGACCCTTCCTGCAGGCTCCCACAGTTAGCTGCTGCAGCCTGGTGACTCTTACTCCCGTGAGGATCTAGTAACTTAAAAGTGAAAAAGCCTGCCAGACCTATTAGCACAACATTGAAACTGGTAAAGAGCCATTCAAGTGGTAAAGAAGCCATTTAGCAGGCATTTGCCAAACCGCAAGTATACACTGTCAGTTTCTGAATTTACTGACAAAAACGGTTGTGCATTACTGTAATATTTACTCAGAACATGTTAGTCTACAGGACCTTAGTTTAAAATTTGCTTTAAAAATATTTCATTAGTGAGTTGGTGAAGTTTATAAAATCACATCCAAAAAATCCTTGCATAGATTTTTAGGTGCAGAATCATCTTTAGCCTTAAATGCTTGGATCTTCAGACATATAGTTTTTTAAATAAATCCTTCAAAAGATCACCCTTAAATAAAATACACATTTTAATTTTAATTACTATAGTAAAAAAAACTTGCTTCCAAAGTCTTCCTGTCCTTTCTGTCCATCCCTTTCTCCTTTCATCCCCCACCCACCCCTTGAAGAGAGCCCTTAAAGGGAAAACACCCCTTTCCTTCCAGATAGCTGGACAAAGAGTTTCCCTTTCTTTACTTCTGACTATCTGATGAATTACTTTTAAGAGAACCCTCCAGCAAAATCAGTACCTTAGTAAGATACAAAATCCTTTGTTATGCCTAAAATCTTTGGAAACATATTTTTTAAAGTTGGTGGGTTTCAGAGTAACAGCCGTGTTAGTCTGTATTCGCAAAAAGAAAAGGAGTACTTGTGGCACCTTAGAGACTAACCAATTTATTTGAGCATAAGCTTTCGTGAGCTACAGCTCACTTCATCGGATGGATTTAAAGTTGGTGAAGTTTCATAAATATGTCTATTGTTATGGAGATCACAAAAAGTAAATTAGTGTTCCCTTTTTCTATAAGCAATGAACATTGTTATGAACACACTAAACCTCTGTGACTGATTAATTTAAAATAATGTCTTATTTCAGTGAGTTAAATATGTAGTAATCTGGAATGATTACTTTATGAAGGCTTAAGAGTAATTTAAAATATAAAATCAGCTTAGAGATACTGATTAAGAAAATGTAAAACAGAGAAGAGCTGCATCATGTGTTCCATAATATTTAATGTTGTATTCAGCAAGACAGCTGACTCGCCCTTACTACAAAGTTTTTGCAAATAAATTTCTGACAAACTTCAGGGAATATCAAAAAACCTGTGATTGACATTTTTTATTCCCAAGTTGAGTGCTTTTATTTAGGTACGTTCTGCATATTCATTCTGTGTGAGGAGTGGGTACGCAGGTTTCTGTGGGGAACTGGGACTCTCCGCCACTGTGAGGTGGGCCGGGCGTCTCGCTATCCTTTGATGCCCCATCCCCCACCCCACCTTCCGGGGCTGCTGTCAGGCATAGGGGCACCAGTTTAATAATACAGCATAGGGCCCCATAAATCCTAAGGACGGCCCTGGGTATGGTCTAGGTTTACTTGGTCTTGCCATAGTGCAGGGAGCTGGACTTGATGACTTCTTGAGGTCCCTTCCAAACCTTACATTTCTATGATTCTATGTTCTCTCAAATTGATTTTCACCATATGTCATTATTACATTGTATTTATTACGTACAGTATTTCCTCGCTTAACGTTGTAGTTCTGTTCCTGAAAAATGCGACTTTAAGCGAAATGATGTTAAGTGAATCCAATTTCCCCATAAGAATTAATGTAAATTGGGGGGGGTTAGGTTCCAGAGGAATTTTTTTCACCAGACAAAAAACTATATTTTACACACACACACACACACACACAGTATAAGTTTTAAACAATTAAATATAGTACACAGCAATGATGATTGTGGAGCTCGGTTGAGGTAGTGAAGATAGAGGGTGGGATATTTCCCAGGGAATGCCTTACTGCTGAATGATGAACTAGCATTTGGCTGAGCCCTCAAAAGTTAACACATTGTTAATGTAGCCTCACACTCTACAAGGCAGCAGGAATGGAGAGAGGGGAGACAGCATGGCAGACAGCGACACACACCCTGTGTGTGGGAGGGAGAGAGAGAGATGCGCATTTCCCCTTTAAGTATGCTGACCCCACTCTAAGTACACTGCCTTTAAAAAGATCAGGAAGTTGAGGCAGCAGCTGCGGCCAGCAAGCTCCCTCTGTCCTGATCCCTGTCCTGTCCCCACCCTGCTCTCTATGGAGAAGGGGTAAGCGGGGGGGTGGAGAGGAGTCAGGAGTGGGGAGGGACACCCTGACATTAGCCCCCCTCTTCCCCCCCTCCCCCCCTCAGCAAGCAGGAGGCTCCGGGACCAGCTCCAAGGCAGAGGGCAGGAGCAGCACATGGCAGTGGGGGGAGGGACAGCTGAACTGCCAGCGACTGGTAGCCTGCTGGGCGGCTGCTGCACAGGGAACTTAGAGGAACGGGGAGCTGATCGGGGGGCTGCCAGTCCACCCTGGTTCCAAGCCCCCACCAGCTCGCTGCAACGGGCTGCTCTTCCTGCAAGCAGTGAACAAAGCAGGTGGCTGCCAAACAAACTTATAAGGGAGCATTGCACAACTTTAAACGACCATGTTCCCTAATGGATCAGCAACGTAACAATGAAACTATTTTACATTTGGGGACAATGTATACCTTCAAATCAACGGCACTGCTATGGGTACCCACATGGCCCCACAGTATGCCAACTTTTTTATGGCTGACTTAGAACAACACTTCCTCAGCTCTCGTCCCCAACGCCCCTACTCTACTTGCGCTATATTGATGACATCTTCATCATCTGGACCCATGGAAAAGAAGCACTTGAGGAATTCCACCACGATTTCAACAATTTCCATCCCACCATCAATCTCAGCCTGGTCCAGTCCACACAAGAGATCGACTTCCTGGACACTACAGTACTAATAAATGATGGTCACCTAAACACCACCCTATACCAGAAACCTACTGACTGCTATTCCTACCTACATGCCTCCATCTTTCACCCTGACCACACCACACGATCCATTGTCTACAGCCAAGCTCTGCGATACAACCGCATTTGCTCCAACCCCTCAGACAGAGACAAACACCTACAAGATCTCTATCAAGCATTCTTACAACTACAATACCCACCTGTGGAAGTGAAGAAACAGATTGATAGAGCCAGAAGAGTTCCCAGAAGTCACCTACTACAGGACAGGCCTAACAAAGAAAATAACAGAATGCCACTAGCCGTCACCTTCAGCCCCCAACTAAAACCCCTCCAACGCATTATTAAGGATCTACAACCTATCCTGAAGGACGACCCATCACTCTCACAGATCTTGGGAGACAGGCCAGTCCTTGCCTACAGACAGCCCCCCAACCTGAAGTGAATACTCACCAGCAACCACATACCACACAACAGAACCACTAACCCAGGAACCTATCCTTGCAACAAAGCCCGTTGCCAACTGTGCCCACATATCTATTCAGGGGACACCATCACAGGGCCTAATAACATCAGCCACACTATCAGAGGCTCGTTCACCTGCACATCCACCAGTGTGATATATGCCATCATGTGCCAGCAATGGCCCTCTGCCATGTACATTGGTCAAACTGGACAGTCTCTACGTAAAAGAATAAATGGACACAAATCAGATGTCAAGAATTATAACATTCATAAACCAGTTGGAGAACACTTCAATCTCTCTGGTCACGCGATTACAGATATGAAAGTTGCGATATTACAACAGAAAAACTTCAAAACCAGACTCCAGCGAGAGACTGTTGAATTGGAATTCATTTGCAAATTGGATACAATTAACTTAGGCTTGAATAGAGACTGGGAGTGGCTAAGTCATTATGGAAGGTAACCTATTTCCCCTTGTTTTTTCCTAACCCCCCCCAGACGTTCTTGTTAAACCCTGGATTTGTGATGGAAATGGCCCACCTTGATTATCATACACATTGTAAGGAGAGTGGTCACTTTAGATAAGCTATTACCAGCAGGAGAGTGGGGTGGGGGGAGAGAACCTTTTGTAGTGGTAAACACCCATTTTTTCATGGTTTGTGTGTATAAAAAGATCTTCTGTACTTTCCACAGTATGCATCTGATGAAGTGAGCTGTAGCTCACGAAAGCTTATGCTCAAATAAATTGGTTAGTCTCTAAGGTGCCACAAGTACTCCTTTTCTTTTTGCGAATACAGACTAACACGGCTGTTACTCTGAAACATTAACCAGGATGACTTTAAGTGAGGAGTTCCTGTGTGCATATCCCCATCAAGTGCCAGTGTCTCTGAACTATGCTCAACTACAAGAGGTATTCGTTTTATGCTGTTTCTTCAGTGTATCTCTGCTTGGAAGTCCCCTCATTTAGTAACTCTGTGTTTAGTAGTCACACCTTTGACATCTGCAGAAGAAATTAATTAAATTTAATAGAAGTCGCCCTCAGTTTTACACTGGTGGGGGAAGTAATTAAATGTAATTGAAGATGTGACTTCTAAACAAGGACATATGGCTTCCAACCATAGAGTTGACATCAGAAGGAACAAACAATTAATCGAGGACACACAAAAACAATGTTGTGGGCTAAAGGCATTATTTCTTGCTTGCGCTTTTCATTGCACTGGTAGGGCAATAGCCTCTTTGCTTAATCGAAAGCTACTACAAGCCAAAAGGGGGGAAATCCATTGGTATTAGAATAGTCTGTATGGTTGTAGGTAAGTGTTGTGCACGCTGGCCAGTACCCATGTAATGACTTTATTTATTTATTTCATAGTAGCACTACAAGCTTGGGAGATTCTTGAATTTCGGCTATCCTTGTTTCCTGAAATAGAATGTTTAACTGCAGTTCTCTATGCAAAAAAGATTTGAGGAGGAAGGTGATTAGTCTGTTGCTACAGACAGATGTTTTGCCGACAGATGTAGCAGCATTGCTAGTTTGAAAAGCCCTTAATGACCGAATCATATATTTAAAAAAAAAAATCATTGTCATCCAATTATAAAGTGTAAAACTTAAAAGCTGATCTTTGTGAAGCCATAGGCTTACAGAACTCAAGAGCCTGGTCAATGAAAAATTAGCCAATTATATTATTAAATGCAGCATTGACTGTTGTTTTGTTAAAACACTCCTCTTCAAATCCAGTAAAAATACTCAGTAACTGCCACTTGGCTTAATAATATGCTCTCCCACAGTGTAGAAATGACATCTTACGTTGAAGAGAAGTTGACATCTCCCATCAAGAATACCAAAGTGTGCTAGGGAAAGAAAAAAGAAAACTCCTGCCAAGTCCACTATGACATTAAATAGTTGTCAGGCAACGTGCTTTATTATTTACAACAATTATTATTACTACAATAGAATCCAGAGACTCCTAACTAGGATCTGGGCCTTGTTGTGCTAGGCATTGTAAAAAACAAACACACACATTAAGAAACTGTCCTGCCCTGAACAGTTAAAGACAAAGTATGGGAAAAAGGAAGTATGGGGACTTCCATGCTACAGATGGTGACCAGAGACCCTGAAGAGTCTGTGACTTGCGTAAGCTCACCTAGTGGTAGAAACAAGAATTGAACGCACATTTCATGAATCCCAGGCCTTAACCACAAAACCGTCTTGCCTCTGCAGCAGTTGAGCCGTAAGTAGTCCAAAGACAGTAGCTTTACCAAGTGGGCTAAAGTGGTAGGATTTTGTGAAGCTTGTCTTCCTTCCATTTTAATGAGATACATGAGAGAGCCCATCTCATATTTGTCACCAGTTCTTATCTAGTGGCTGGAAATAAGAGGTCTGATTTTCTGTGCCCTACTTCGTAGAACAAGCAAATCCCTCAGTTTGCCCGTGCCTCTCTGTGTATGTGCACAATTTACACAATTTACACATGTGCTTGTTTGTGCAGAGGAGGCACATGTTTGTGTGCGCTAAAGTACAAACACACACCTATTGGGGCAGTGAGAAGTATTCTGGCTGCATTATCTTTTGAAGAGAGAAATACTTCACGGTTAAGAGTAATTCAGCTGTGTGACCTATGTTCATATACTTGATTCCCTCCTTTTACGTGCAGTGTGTAGATTAGATAAGTGGTGCAAAGAACTAGCTGCAAAAATATTCCAAACACTAAATATATTTGTCCAAATACCTGTTTATTGGATCTTGTCGAGCAATGGTACTGGCCGAAACACAGCTTTCGGGAGTTTGTGTTGAGAGGTCATGTTGTTCAGTGGATACTGCACTGGAGTCATCTTCAGGAGACCTGGGTTCTATTCCTAGTGCCGTCACTGCCACCTTAGGTATCCCACGTCTTCACCTTGTGCTTAATGTGGGGATAGTGATTCCTTCGTAAAGCACCTTTGCGCTGGATGGATGACAAGGGCTGTATATCAGAGAAAGGGAGTTGAAGTGAGGAGGCATGGGTTCTATTCCTGATTCTGCCTCTTATGTAATCTGGAACAGGTCATTTAACCTCGCTGTGCTTCCTTTTCTCTGTGGATTACAGGGTGGGGACTCCTTTTGTAAAACTCTTTGATATCTTCACTTGGAAAGTGTCATGTGTGTGTGATTATTATTATGATATTCTCATAATTAGCGTTTAAGTGGGAAACATAAATCGTAACAATCCAAAAACAGAGTGGGGAAACTCTCTAGAGTCAGTTGCATTGCGTTTCTCTTTAATTTATTATATATTTCTCTTTTTCTTTCTCAACCTTCCTTAGGCTATAGGAAAAACTATTTTAAACGTACTTTGCTTAAATAATTTGAGTCCACTGCTCATTTAAGTTTCTGATGAGTATGCAAGCTGTTTCCATGAGATGGTTGAACCAGATTCCTTCCTCTCATCATACAGCAGTAAGCATATTTACTTGATCTTGTTGAAGAATATACTTTGTCCTGGATAGTATAGATGGTTCTCTGCTGTCTTCCATCCTTGGACCTTGTCTCATAGTTTGGGATGCAAACATGATCTCTTTTAGCAGCAGAGGACTTCAGTTCATAGCACAGAATAGAAGAATATCACAGTCCCAGAAACTGTATTTATCCTCTGTTTGTTAACCAAAACCACACTACAAAGCCAGGAATTCTAGCTGATCATCCTTGGATTTCCTTCTTCCTTCTACTACATGTTTTGAAATACCTAACAAAACCATGAACACATCTTGTTCTGTTCTGTGCTCTAAACAGCAGTGTCTCAGTTATCTTGCAGATGTTTGTTCTGTGCCTCCCGATGGCTGTGACAGCAAGAAGTACTGCATTCTGTGAGTGTCAATAGTGTGCCAGGTTTTTTCAATGGGCAAATGATGTGTGGCCAACTAGAATTCTTCAGATCAATAATTCAGTGACAGACAGCTAGAATGGAAAATAACAGTAGTTCTGTGTAGTATAGTTCTGTATAGCGCAAAGAATGAAGAGACACATAGCTGGATTCTATCCACATGTCAGTTCTGCCAGCGAATATTAAGTAGTATGAATAAATGTTGTATATTTCTCTTTATAGATTAACATGAGTTGGCTTGCATAGCTGTGTAGGCCAGTAATATACAAGAGTTCTGAGACATGTCTGCTGGAGAGGGAAAATTGCACAAGTTAACCAGCTCCCAGAATGAATTAATTTTCATTACCAGGCAATGACGGAGCTAGTTTGCCCTCAATAGAACTTTAGAGCTGTCAATCATTTCTCGAACAGCCCATTTCACCAGGGCTGAGCTTTTTTTAATGTACAAATAACAGCTCTAAAAACATACAGTGTCACTTGCAAATGCACCTTTAAAGATATGTTAGGCCCAAATCCTGCAATTCGATGCCCCTAGGAAGCTGTGTTCAAGCTAGTGGATCTCCACAGGGATTTGCCTGCAAGGATCCAGTGGAAGGATACACGTACAGTGGAAAGTACATTCCTGGCCCTTTAAAATTCCTCCTGTCCTTCATTGGGTTTTCTATCCCACGGCACAGGGTGTTTCTGTTGAGTTCCTGTTAATAAGACACTCCTTTCCTGTTGTACGTGAGGAGCTATAAAGTTCTAGGACTGTGGTTTTTACATCCGTTCCAATATTCTTCATGCTCTAGCAAACCTCCCCATTGTGTCCACCAGATATCACTAGAGTATCTTACTTGGGCAGTATGCATTTTAGCAGCATTTAGCTGCCTGATGGCATGGCTTCTTCTTCCCTTCTTCCCTTCCAGAGACTGGGGTCACCACCTCCACAACACAATTAACCTCTACCGGCCTAACAAAGTGTCCCGCCTCTTTTCCTTCACTTGGTCTTTGGCCAAGGGAATTGTTCTGCATGGAATTTGCTAAGAGCTTTTACTGTGTTCACTACTTTAATGTTAGCCTGACCTTGCCTTTGTGCCCTGAATTACCTTCCTATTACTATCCTAACTCTTTCTTTGTATTTCAAGCCTAGGATTGCTTTATGGTGAATTTTGAGAATGATTAAAATATCTTTAATTGTGAGGTTTTTGGTGATTCAAAGCCATCGAGAAATTCAGACCCCACTCCACCACTCCTTCCATTCTATGTCCCTGACCATTGTGAGAGCCTTTTAACCTTTTAAAAACATCCCAATGGTCTGAATCATTCAGCTGCTATTTTCTTGTAACTTCATCCTTCTGACTGCATTGTATGGTTTCATGCTCCACCAACTTTGATCACAATGCTGTCAATGCCTCGTGAATCCATCACCAGAAGAGAGCACAGATACGATGAATATAGAGTATCACTTTGAAAGCATTCCCAGTATTTGTCAATACACTCGACTTTTTAAGGTGGAAGTCCACAGAGAAAAATTGTGACGTGGCCTTTTGGCCCATCACTTATTCTGCCTATGTGTTGACTAAACTGTCTTGCATCCCTGAGCCTCACTTTATTATGTGGGTGATCTTTCTGCCTCAGTAAAAGGCTGCTGTTGCAATATCAATTGAGCTGCCATTTTTGGCTCTTGCAGAGAGTCCTATGATGGATTTATACCATTTCTAACAAAATTAGGAGAACTCTAATGCTTGGCTTTTTTTTTTCCTTTTCCTCATCAATTTGCATCTTTTTGAAGAACTGTGACTTCCCCCAGTGGACTGGCTTGTTGAGTGAATTTACTCCAGCTGCACTGCAAGTTAAGCTGATGTTCAACAGCAAACCACACAACATGGGGTATGATTGTGAGAGGATTTTCCTCATTTAGTTATGCTACGAAGCATGTGTGTGTGTGGGGAGGTGGGGTTGGGCGGGCAGGGAGTGACCTGAGTTGTACACTCCAGTCTCTGGTGAAGATTATAATATGCTTCACTAAACTGTCAAGGAGAATTAGTTGGAAGTTGAACATCTACTGAGGAGTATCCTTAAATCCTGTTTTCGGTTCTCACAAAAATCTAGTGTTTCCATGGCAAAGTAAAATCCATTTTGACATGCTTCATGTTTTTTTTTTCCTCCTCATTTGGTTTTGTCATCTCTATTTCAGACATAAGTAAGGCAAGCTGACAAGACAATAAACCATGTAGCTTAATAGCTGCTTCTTGTTCGTCACATTTTACGTCTTCATGGGATTTTTGCAATTGGTAGAGCTAATCCTGAACTGACTTCGCTTTAGTGTAAAGATGGGCCAAGGCCATTTATTTGAACCTGCTTAGGCTCTGGTTAGAAAAAAAATGGGACCTAAATATGGAAAACCTCCTATAGTTTTCCCAAACTTTTGCATTTTCTCTGTGTCCTTAGTTAGTGGTCTGTCCAAGATGGTGTTCCACAACTATTCTCATGTTGCCCCAATGAACTCCAGCCTAGAAGCAATGATTGCTCGTCAGTAAGCTCGTCAGTACCCAGTACTTGTATTGCTTTATTGCTGTGGGATTAAATGTTACCATTTTCACTACAAAAAGCCATCTCACTGGTGAAAATGGACAATATTCAAAATTTGTTGTGAACGCTGACATTTTTTTGTAAAAAATAGATACCACTGGTCCAAGAAACAGCTCCATGCAGCTCATCAGTTTGGAGTGGCGCAGATACCAGGCAAAATGTTTAAAACCAGTCTGTGCTATTGGCTTTCAGTGTGATGTAGGCTTCAAAGAGCCAAATTTTCATAGTATTTTTCATAGTTACTTAGGTGCCTAAAGATTGCAGATAGGCACCTACTGGGATTTCAAAAACAGGCATCTAATGTCCGCTGATTTCAGTGGGACTTAGGTGCCTGACTTAGGAACTTTTGAAAATCCTACTTGGTGCCTATCTGCATCTTTAGGTGCTCCAATGCCATTGAACAATGAGCCATATGTTCAAGGCCATCAACTAACTGGTAACAGACTTCTTGGGCATGGTGCTGCAGGAGCAGAGGCTTACAAAAAACTAGGCAGCCACTTTCCAAGGAGCCGACTCCCTTTGGGCAGGTAGGTAAGTGCTGAAACTGAGATCTGAAAGTAGTAGAAATCTCTGAAGCTATTAACAGTCGCTTTTCTATTTCTAGGACAGTAAGCCTTGGATAGAGAAGGCAGTCCTTTTAGGATGCAATATCAGTTGTGCACTTCGGGCAGTTTGCCTTGTGGACAAGATCCTCAGTAAGCTCCTTTCCTACTTAGAGGATAATATTTGTCATTCCTCAGAGCAGTTTTTTGACACTCATCTGTGGCTTTTCAAGGGTTCCCACCAACACCAATCACACCACTTAAGTTTACATAAGTGAAATTCAAATGAGCTATGAGCCAAGCACAACAAATATTGTGCTATGAAGTTTGGGTGTGAGTTACAGGGGAATAATCTACTCTTTTAGTTCCAGTTCTTTAAAAAAAGAAAAAACTCTTCCAGATGCAGCATTTAATCCAGTGTAGCTGGTACTTAAATGCCGCTGTTCTGAAAGACCAACTGAAAAGAGTTTTTAGATTTTTGACAGTTTGTAGCTTAAAAAAGCATGTAATGATTAATATGGTATTCTGCCGGCAGCTTGGTTTCTGCTCCTTTTTTGATATTTTAGATTAACTGATTTCTGATATTTTGTTACCAAGTAGCTTTTAAGAACCCCGAAACAGTTAACTTTTATTTCTTGTGCATTTGATTTTCACTGTCGTGGATTTTTTTTAGTTGTCAGTGAAGTGGAGTTGAGACCACGATGTAACAGATGTAACTGGCAACAGATCAGTCATTATGAAAGTGTAAATGTGATACCAGTGGAGATGGTTTCCCATGCACTTTATCATTGTTGCAACAGATGTGAAAACTGGAGTACTCTCCTATGAAGAACAATCTACGTTTCTGTTCCAAAGCCCATTGAAGCCAATGGAAAGGCTCCCGTTGATTTCTAGGTCTCGGAGAAGGCCCTAGATGATTGCTAATCCCATTCATAATATCTTCAAGCTCAAAGGAAATTTCCCATACAGGTTCCGCTTCTGCAAGTAAAGCCAACCAAAACACCATGCACACAAAAATAATATATACAAATCCATATGAAAAACCCCAGTAAGAATCTGATGTTGAAACTGAGAAGAACAAAGAGAAGTGGAAGGAGAGGTTGACTTTCCATCTTTAACTCATCCCTTTGGGCCTGGACACTGCAGAACTTGGTCCATTGGACCAGTGAAACTTATTTTCAGAGTCAATCTGCTTTTGTAATTCTAAAATTCCAGCCCTGGAGAGGCCATAGAGTGGTAAAGTAAACCTGAATTAGAGCAACATCAAACTCACACACAGTGCTTTTTGGGAAAGGCCATGTGAGGCTAACATTGGGTTAGGGAACTGGCCCTATGTATTCATGAGTTCTACAAAAGAACAGTGTAGTGGTTAGAGAAAGAACAAGAGAGTAAGGACTTCTGAGTTGAAATCCTGCCCCACTGAAGTCAAAAAGTTCCGGTGCTGCATACCCTCTTTTTCCTGGATGACCTTGTGTATGACTGAAGAAGTGGCAGGATTATAAGATGCAAGGGAAAATTAAATGGGTGAATGATTTTTTTATTCAAACTGGTTAAGAAACTTTTGTTGTTGTAAAAAACCTCATTGATGAAAACCTCTGCATAACTCTTGAGAGAGAAGTACTTTTGTTAAAGTTTCAATTAACTTCAATTAAGTACTGGGATCTCACGCGATCCATATCACTGGGACTTTCATGTCCTCTAGTAAACACCAGGAAAGATATTTCTGACACTGCTAATCAGGCATGAGAAGAAGAGTTAGGGACGGAGTCCAGACACTATAGCCTAAATATCCTTTCATTTGCAGAATTAAATTAGACCCAGAAATTATTTGTGGGCTTTGGTAAAATTAAGGCTCTTCAGGCCTACATCTGGCTAGCGCTGCATCCGTATTTGTATGTATAAGGCGACAAACTATTTACTGTGTATAGTCAACCAGTTACTGTTCTGAAATAGGTCTTTAGTCCAAAAGATGGCAGTGTTTTTCTATTTCCTTGTGAAGCAAATTCCCTTTCACAAATGAGCTTTGTTCACTATTGAACTTCTCCCCAGTGCATTATTTTCCAGGGCTTTACGTACAGTAAAGCCCATTATTGTGAAGGCCAAATTAGTGCCTAAAAAAAAGTCTGTCTGTCTATCTATCTATCAAATAATATCACAACATTCTGATGAAAAATAACACAGGGAAGGAGCTTTCCTCAGTTATTAATGGCCAGTATTTGTAATATTATTGTGTTTCATTCTGGAAGCCTTGGTGGAGAGATGCAGCTTCACAGAGTGAATGTCACTTCAGCTGGTATTTTATACATTTTACAAAGAAAACCCAAGCATATTTTTAAAATTTAATATTAAAAAAGGGAAGACATGTTTCCTTCAGTCCCGTTGGCCTTGTAACAAAGAGGCTAGGTCCCTGGCAGCGTAAAGCGGCCTTCAAGCCATCTGAACTAGCTTTCTGAGGATTTCCCCAGGCTAGGGAGAATCCCTCGGTGGCCCAGAGCTGGTATAATTCTTTCTGCAACCATGGTAAGGTGATGAAGTGAAGCCTGGGTTCTGGCATGCCCCCCTGGAGCCATAGACAGCTAGGAGTAACTGGGAGTAGCACTGAGGCTGCTCTAAGTCGTGCTAGGGAGAAAGCCAGCCCATGCTTGGTCCCAGGATCAGGAAGCTACAAAAGGGGCATTAAGTAACCTTTCCTCCTCCCCTATCCAGCCCCCTGAGCCTGCACTGAATGCAGCTTGGGTGGGCCTGAAGATATGGTTACATGATCAGGTATTCAATGGTCACCCACATACCTGTTATCTCAAGGCTAGATTACTATGGTACACTCCACCTGAGGCGAGCCTCAAAAGCCTGCAGCTAGGGCAGAATGTGGCTGCCAGCTGGCATCTATGTAGGGAAGGGGGATGGGTGCAACCTTGTAGGAGTGGGCCCTTCCTTCTCTCTCAGTGGATCCTCGTGCTCAATCTGACCACTTTTAAAATGAGATGTAAAAGAGCACTTTGTGCAGGGTTTCCCCTGCCTGTAGATCTTGGATTTGTTGGACACTTAGGTCCAGATCCTGAGCCCCACTACAATCGCTTTGTGCTGCCAGAGTGGCGTAAAGCTGTCTGAAAGGGATAGCTGAGGGATCCCAAAGCATGGAGGAAACCTGGGTCAGAGTAAAGCTGGGATTGCTGCCATTGCACTAGCCCTTCCTACCCCTGCCTCTCCACTCCTTAACATGAAAGGACAAGACTGGAGCCAGAGGACTGGGGAAATGACATACTGGAGAGGGAAAGGGCTACGTGACATAGTAGCAAGAAATGAAAATAGTTCCGACCCCTTCTTTAGCCAGGTGAATATCAGCTGGTAATGACCGCAGAGCAGTCATGGCAGAAATAAGCAGAATATTACTGCAAGCAGCTTGCCACTGCATCATGCTTCCTTTACAAGCTAATAATATTGCTCCCCGACAATATGCTTCTCCCATCTTCTGTATGGGACTGACTGGCTGTGACCAGCTTAGTTGCACCTAGGGTGACCAGATATCCCGATTTTATAGGGACAGTTCTGATGTTTGGGTCTTTTTCTTATATAGGCTCTTATTATTCCCCCACTCTCTGTCCTGATTTTTCACATTTGCTGTCTGGTCACCACCACTTTCTCTATTCCTGAGACCTATTGTCACTAGTCCATTAGGTACACATCCCATATCTTAAACAAGGGGAGGCTGTGATTTACTAATGCAATGCAAGCTCAGTGCTGCTAATACAAAACTCTGCAGTTTTAAAAGGCATAAAAATACGATGGAGTGGTAGAAGGTGGGATGAAAGTAGCTGCTTGTGTAGTATAGTTGTTTTCCAGCAAGAAGCTACGACATACTGTAGGCTACCTCCATAATAGCCAGTCTGGTCTTGCTGTGCTGTTACATTTTTCCCCCTCCCTCCTGGGAACTCTATAGGATAACTGATGGCAGTATTTCAGTCCCCGCATAATGTCCATATAACTGCCTGTGGCAACCCAAGAAATGAAAATCTAAAACTACAGGGAGTTTAAAAACAGGTTGAGTGATCTAAATGCACCTCCATCCCCTGGTGAATTCACTTAGTCGGATTGCTTAATTGGAGGTGATAATGCAGGATTATTTGATCTGGCAACATCTATACTGCAGTTTATGAGACAGGAATAGTCAAGCAAAGATCCCAGCAAGGGAGAGAGAGTGAGAACAAATTGTTTTACTTCAGTAAGAAAATGCAAATAGAAAAAGATGAGAACTTTTAAGGCCATCTTCAAATAGAAACCTCCACAAATCCGTGAAGTTGTGTTTTATTAAGTATAATACTCCTAAGAACAAGAAATAACCTCCTATAATAGACACACAGAAACAGAACTAAATAAAGAATGAGTGAAGCCGTTTTCTAAGTTCAAAGATACTCCTTGAACACAAGTCAATGGGATCTCTGGATACGTACCCCTTTAAAAATTAGGCCATTTATTTAGTGGCTTAAATCTGTGTTCAGATGGCTAACTTTAGGCACCCTTGTTTGAAAATTTTGGCCAAAACACTTGGGCAATTTTAATAACCTCAGAATAATGTGGACAGTAAGAAATATTTTCTATTAATACATTGCTGCTGAGAGATTCACACATGGGTGTTTTTAAAAACTAATTTGCAATGGTGCTTCCTGAAACATATACAAGTGCATACATATTGATTCCATTAATGAAAATTAAGCATGTACAAATCTGCTTCAATGGAGACTGCGGGATATGGAAATGGAAAGTTAATCATACTTAGCATTTATATAGTGTCCATCGTCAACATTCCTTACACATATCCAGTCAGTGTCAGACCCTTGATTGGAATGCTGGAGTTACCAGCTGCCAGGCCTTTACTTATATATGCAGACCATGATACTCAGTATGAGGGAGAGAAAATGGAAATATTAAGTGTCAGAAATAAAGATCTAAAATCCAGCTGATCTTGACATTAGATCAAAGTGGTTTGGGCCCAAAAGTCAGATACAGAAATATTGTGAAGCTTTTCTATTTTTAAAAGTGAAAATAGTTTTTAGCTTGGATTTAAACATTCCGCTGTGGGGTTAGCAATCCAGACAATGCAGCGTTGTGCTAATGCACAAAGACCAGGAAACAAAACTGACCAGAAAATAAATGTGATGTTGGTTAGTCTATTTTCAATGCTTAAACTTGGCTAAATTGGTGACATGTAAATCAGTTTTTTTTTAAATAAATCACTGTTTTAATAATCTAAAGCTTTATTGGTAATGCAGGTCAAGGAATTTTATTTTTAATATGCTTTTTAAGTGAGTGTCCCATTAAATGCTTGAATACAATGGCAATGAATAACTTACAGATTGATGAATGGAGCTATGTCCTGCACCAGGGCTTACCGCCGTAGTAGTGTTTGCAGGATTAGCACAAGTACACTTCCTGCAGACACTTAGTGCCAGGTTTTCAAAGGTATTTAAATGCATAAAGATACAGATAGGCACCCAGTAGGATTTTCAAAAGTATCTATGCAAGTTCAGGGCCTAACTCCCATTGGTTGCTAATCCTACTAGGTGCCTAGCTGCATCTTTAGCCACCGAAATACCTTTAAACATCGGGCCCTTAGTGCTTGTCTGAAATGAGCCGGCAACGCATTCGATGTTTTAGTCTTCAGATAAAACAGAGGGATGCTATAGGTTCCGATGGTTGATAATTAAACAGTTTCTGAGAAGTAACTGAATGATAGGACTTTTCAGACCTATGATGAGTTCAAAATTGCTCAAGCCAATGAGAAAATAATTGCTGCAGATGTGCTGGTTCTTTTATGCAGGAGGCATGCTTCAAAGGCCTTTAGCTGTTGTTGTTTTTCATTTATGCTGGAGTCAGAGCAGGAGAGATTGCTATTGGCAGCAGTACATGAAGCATATTGGGAATTGCCTGGGTCAAATAATTCCACACTCTCTTATCAAATGGTACTTTTAGGAATATTATTCCATATATTGGTTATATTAGTGATCTGGTTCATCCAGTAACTGAAAGGCAAGTGTAGCCTGTCTGTATTGCAAGAAGACAACCTCCCTTGACAGAGACAGAGTGGAGTGGGTTTATTCAATTCTGCATATAAATTACTTACTTATTTTGATAAGACTGTATTGAAATCCAGAAGAGAGATTTGAGCTATAACTGTAAAATGTCTATCACCATAAAATAATGCCTGCATTTTATGCTTTTTGTGCTGAATAGCTTATATGTTACATTAAATAGATAGATGCCATAGATGGGTAATATATATTATCCTTTGTGTCTACATATATACTGATAACCTTAAAGGATCAAGGCCTTTTCTTCCTAGTCAGACCGGACATAAACAGAGAAAGTTGCCTGGTGGATCAGCCAGCTAAAAGCGTGCACACATTGCAAGTCATTGTTTTTCCTTTTGACGTTGATACTATTAGTTCATGTGATATTAGGGGTGCTGGAACAATTTTTATAGTGGGGGTGCTGATGAGGGAAAATGTGTATTTGGTGTTTGTTATTATTACTTCAAGCCGGGGCTGCAGCAGGACCTCTAGTTCCAGCACCATTGTGTGATATTCTTTATTTGTAAGAAAAGGCAACTCTCTTTTTTTTTTTTGGTATGTATTTTGTATTTTTTATGGGTCTGTATATATAAGAGAAAATGAGTCACAGTCATTAGGGTTCCCCACAGCAGAACTGGCTTTTCTCCTGTGGAGGGTTTATGGCTCATTGGTGTCTGTACTAGCTAATAGCAAAAATTAAGGATTGGAACAGACATAAGTTGTTTACAGAATGACATTCATATCTAGAGGAATCAGATTTCAGAGTAACAGCCGTGTTAGTCTGTATTCGCAAAAAGAAAAGGAGTACTTGTGGCACCTTAGAGACTAACCAATTTATTTGAGCATGAGCTTTCGTGAGCTACAGCTCACTTCATCAGATGCATACCGTGGAAACTGCAGCAGACTTTATATATACACAGAGAATATGAAACAATACCTCCTCCCACCCCAGAGGAAGTAGCTGCAAAAACAGGGTTAAACTCGGAGTTATGCCTTTTCAAAACACTTTTGAAGTGTGCTGCTATGAAATGGTCTGTACTTTTAAAAATGGAAAAGAAAACAACCCTGTGTCTTTCAAACAACTAATTAGCAGGCTTCCGAAAAATATATTACTCAAATGTTTGGTACTTCAAGCCTGAGAGAATGTTGCGTGAGGTTGCCCAGTATTAGCTCTGCTCACTTAATGACTAGCTGGGAATCAGTCTCACTAAAGACAAGCAGACAAAAGCTTGAGTTTAAAGAAGGGATGCATGGGGTCTTCCAGTTGGATTTGATTTGCACATGGGGCAATTTAGAATTTGACATAATTGGAAAAAAATTCCTATCCTCTCCCATCTGTTTACTATCCTAATGATATCCCCTTAGTGATTCATGCTTCCTCAGGTCATATCCTCCTTGGCCTTCTTTTTAAAAAATGTGGTTCCATTTGAGTAAATCAAATAGTTATATGATCCTCATCTATTTCCCGGCCAGGTCACCTGCCCTGATTGCTGAGTGTTCTAATTATTCAGTCCAGGTTTAAAATCAGCCAAAGTGAGCTCATCTGGTATGAGCTTTCCAGTTTGAATCTTTGTAGGCAGGAAGAATCAGAAAAAGGGAAGATCTGCCTCAAAGTTTTCCCAAGTCAGTCAGGTAACTTGTTAAAGTTGACTAAAGTCAGTAAAGTCAACATTTTAGAGGCATTGGGCTTATACTCAAATAAATTGGTTAGTCTCTAAGGTGCCACAAGTACTCCTTTTCTTATTGTTATCACTGACTACTCTACATCTGTTGTAAGAAAGCAGATTGAAACCAAGTACCTAGAAACTTATGCAAGCGTTAATTAGAGCTTTCCACAAAACCCACCTGTGAAGGACATCTGTTTGTTTGTTATTGTGTTTTTTGTTATTGTGCAGAGAACCAACTCCTTTCAAGTCTATCCTCAACCCCAGTGGTGGTTCAAGAGATACAGGGAGACAAAGAGCTTGGGACTGATAAATGGACACCCATGAAATTCAGGTTAGAGAGACGGAGGCTGTGGAGGTGCCAGCCACACTCACTTACACAGTCCTGGAACTGGAGTTGTCTGGATAAACTAGACCTGCCTAATCTTTAGATAAGTCAATCATACATATACACTATTGGGTTATCCCCTCCCTCCCTTTGCTCCTATGCTTTGTTCCCTATGCTTTGTTCCTAGTCCTGAGATTAGACAATACTTTGTTTTCGAAAGACTGTTTTTATATTGTGTTCACAGCTCCCGGGTGGCAGATTCACAAGGCTTGAGCCTACTCAGGCCTGCTGAGGAATCACGGTTGGTACACAGGGTGCGGTATGTTGGGGCTCTGTCTGAGAGTGGGAGAATCACAGGATTCCATCCTGAGAGGTGAAGTTGCAAGGTCAGTCACCTAAAGAGGATGCTCCCGGATGAGGAGCCAAAGGTGAAAATATCCCCAAACGGTCCCACCACAGGCAGCAGGGAGCCTCACGGAGAGCTACAGAGCAGTGCACAGCCCAGGAGAGGCCATGGAAAGCAGTTTTTCTGCAGACATGTACCATAATAAAGCAACATTTTCATACAATTTGCAACACTGCAAACTGCTTCTCTCAGCACAGATCCAGAATACTTGAGTTCTGATCCAGTGAAGTATAGGAGGAGCTATCTTGGTGTCCAAGGTCTGCACCAATGAGCTGCCTCTCTGGGCCCAGATGGGCATGGTTAAACCAAAAGTCAGATTCTAGGCTGGTGGATTGACTGTGTATGAGAATACCCTACACAGGGAGCAGTTGGCCCCTTAGTCTCACAGAAAGCTAGGACAGCACTTGGCCTGCATGTCTTTCTGATACACTGTAGAGATTTTAAAAAAACATTCCATTTTAATAGAATGAAAAGGATGATTTCTTCACAAATTGATGCTTTGCCATGTTTTATTAAATTAATCCATTCTGCATTGGGTATTATCTGAGTTTGTATTCAGTAGCCACCCTTTTTTGGAGTCAAATAAGTGACTAACAACTAAAAACCAAAATAGATCCATCCCAGCTCTTGTATAACACCCACAAAACGTGCTTTCCTCTAGTATCCCAAGCCATGTTCTTTGACTTAGTTTGCGAGGGTGCAGTGCATGGTGTGCATTTACTTAGTAGTGGTTGGCATTCGCCCTAAAGCCAGTTAAAGAGAACTGACATGAGAGTACAGCAGGAAATCCAAATTATGTGCAATGTCATTACATTTGTGGGGCTTTTTACTGCTTAATGTCATGTGGTGCCAGACCACCTGTTTGCTTCCAATTGCACATTTGGACTTTTTTTTTAAATGATTACACTGGCGTAGTCAGTGCTGGGGACTTTTTGCCTTTCAGAAGGGTAGCTATATAGAGCACCAACAGAAATATACTCAGATGTTGGGCTCGTTTTTATGTGTCTGTGTTGCTCCCAGAAGTACCACCTTGAAAGGACAGTACTTTGGGGACAGCATATGCCAGTTAATTGTTGGGTGCTTTTGGTAACATCATGTGTTGTGGTAACTGCTTCAAAGCAGATGAATTAGGAAAACTGACCTTCTCGCAGAACTCGACATGCTCTTTTTATCTCTTCAAGTGGTAGCCCTGGTGCTGAAGACATTTTAAAATGTTGATTGAACACAGCACTCAAGAATAAACTATGGGGAAAGAATCCTGCGCTGGCAGAGGGTGGAATAACATTGTTTTTCACATCTAATTTTTGTGGTTTACTTCTGCCCTCAGGAGTAGTTTAAAATAGTCTCTCCCCTCTTTGTATTTCCAGGGTGGGACCATTCAGTGGTGAACATTTTCCATGCTCTAATGATGTATGAAGAAACACTTATTTACAGGTGTCCTGATCTTGCAGAGGCATCATTCCCATCAGTAATGCCTGGGCCCTTTGGTTTGCTTAACATGAAAGCTTTGCTGGTGTTCTGGTATGATTCCTCACACTGTGTACGTCTGGGGCTGTAAAGATGCTCAGGTGTGTCTTTGTCTTGAAGTTATTCTATGGACCTTTCTGGCCATTGCTGGTGTGTGTGAATGGTTTAGTAAATGAAGGCACATTTTGAGTAGTTCTTGGTCCAAATTCTATTCCATGAGTATAGGTCCCTAGAATATCTAATGATTTCAATGGAGTTACTTTAGATTTATATTCATAACTGAAAGCAGAATTTGACAGCAGCGTATATAATTTTTGGCTGCATTATTCAGCAGCATGAATAGCTTCAGTCACATCAGTATTCGCAAAAAGAAAAGGAGGACTTGTGGCACCTTAGAGACTAACAAATTTATTTGAGCATAATAAGCTCACTGCATTGGATGCATTCAGTGGAAAATACAGTGGGGAGATTTATATACATAGAGAACATGAAACAACGGGTGTTACCATACACACTGTGACGAGAGTGATCACTTAAGGTGAGCTATTACCAGCAGGAGAGCGGGGGCGGGGAGAAACCTTTTGTAGTGATAATCAAGGTGGGCCATTTCCAGCAGTTGACAAGAACATCTGAGGAACAGTGGGAGGTGGAAGGGGGGAATAAACATGGGGAAATAGTTTTACTTTGTGTAATGACCCATCCACTCCCCGTCTCTATTCAAGCCTAAGTTAATTGTATCCAGTTTGCAAATTAATTCCAATTCAGCAGTCTCTCATTGGAGTCTGTTTTTGAAGTTTTTTTGTTGAAGAATTGCAACTTTTAGGTCTGTAATCGAGTGACCAGAGAGATTGAAGTGTTCTCCAACTGGTTTTTGAATGTTATAATTCTTGACATCTGATTTGTGTCCATTTATTGTGTTCTATTTATTCTTACCCAAGATCCATAAACCTGGAAATCCTGATGCCCCATCATCTCAGGCATTGGCACCCTGACAGCAGGATTGTCTGGCTATGTAGACTCCCTCCTCAGGCCCTACGCTACCAGCACTTCTAGCTATCTTCGAGACACCACTGACTTCCTGAGGAAACTACAATCCATCGGTGATCTTCCTGAAAACACTATCCTGGCCACTATGGATGTAGAAGCCCTCTACACCAACGTTCCACACAAAGATGGACTACAGGCCGTCAGGAACAGTATCTCCAATAATGTCATGGCAAACCTGGTGGCTGAACTTTGTGACTTTGTCCTCACCCACAACTATTTCACATCTGGGGACAATGTATACCTTCAAATCAGCGGCACTGCTATGTGTACCCGCATGGCCCCAAAGTATGCCAACATTTTTATGGCTGACTTGGAACAACGCTTCCTCAGCTCTCGTTCCCTAATGCCCCTACTCTACTTGTGCTACACTGATGACATCTTCATCATCTGGACCCATGGAAAAGAAGCCCTTTAGGAATTCCACCATGATTTCAACAATTTCCATCCCACCATCAACCTCAGCCTGGACCAGTCCACACAAGAGATCCACTTCCTGGACATTACGGTGCTAATAAGCGATGGTCACATAAACAACAACCTACACCAGAAACCTACTGACCGCTATTCCTACCTACATGCCTCCAGCTTTCATCCAGACCGTACCACACGATCCATTGTCGACAGCCAAGTTCTACGATACAACCGCATTTGCTCCAACCCCTCAGACAGAGACAAACACTTACAAGATCTCTATCAAGCATTCTTACAACTACAATACCCACCTGCTGAAGTGCAGAAACAGATTGACAGAGCCAGAAGAGTACCCAGAAGTCACCTACTACAGGACAGGCCCAACAAAGAAAATAACAGAACGCCACTAGCCTTCACCTTCAGCCCCCAACTAAAACCTCTCCAACGCATCATCAAGGATCTACAACCTATCCTGAAGGACGACCCATCACTCTCACAGATCTTGGGAGACAGGCCAGTCCTTGCTTACAGACAGCCCCCCAACCTGAAGTGAATACTCACCAGCAACCACACACCACACAACAGAACCACTAACCCAGGAACCTATCCTTGCAACAAAGCCCGTTGCCAACTATGTCCACATATCTATTCAGGGGACACGGTCATAGGGCCTAATCACATCAGCCACACTATCAGAGGCTCGTTCACCTGCACATCTACCAATGTGATATATGCCATCATGTGCCAGCAATGCCCCTCTGCCATGTACATTGGCCAAACCAGACAGTCTCCATGTAAAAGAATAAATGGACACAAATCAGACGTCAAGAATTATAACATTCAAAAAACCAGTTGGAGAACATTTCAATCTCTTTGGTCACTCGATTACAGACCTAAAAGTTGCAATTCTTCAACAAAAAAACTTCAAAAACAGACTCCAATGAGAGACTGCTGAATTGGAATTAATTTGCAAACTGGATACAATTAACTTAGGCTTGAATAAAGACTAGGAGTGGATGGGTCATTACACAAAGTAAAACTATTTCCCCATGTTTATTCCCCCCCTCCACCTCCCACTGTTCCTCAGATGTTCTTGTCAACTGCTGGAAATGGCCCAACTTGATTATCACTACAAAAGTTTCCTCTACCACCCTCCACTCTCCTGCTGGTAATAGCTCACCTTAACTGATCACTCTTGTTACAGTGTTTATGGTAACACCCATTGTTTCATGTTCTCTATGTATATAAATCTCCCCACTGTATTTTCCACTGAATGCATCCAATGAAGTGAGCTGTAGCTCATGAAAGCTTATGCTCAAATAAATTTGTTAAGTCTCTAAGGTGCCACAAGTACTCCTTTTCTTTTTGCGAATACAGACTAACACGGGTGCTACTCTGAAATCTGTCACATCAGTATTGTGAGGGGATTCATTGGTACCTCTGTCTGTCTGACTTGGGCTTGTGAGGCTATAAAATTGCAGAGGAGATGTCCAGGCTGGGGCTGGCACCTGAGCTCTGGTGGTAGCATGACTTAGAAGTATTCCCCACTCTTGGTAGGATGCTCTAAGCTCTCAAGTCAGTCATTGGAAGATGCTACAAATATTTTTTAAAGATCTGCATTTACTTTAACTGTTGCAGAATACTCTGCATGTTCCTGGAAGCAATGGTTAACAATATCTTAGTTTTGACTTCGGAAAAAATTCTTCCAGAGAATGAAAAATTGCTTAAAATATACTTTCAAAATAGCAGTGCCATAATGCCACGTCTGCAATAACACCCGTCGTGCATGAATGATGAGACTTCTGGATATGAGAGAGTTGCCCTTAGTTTAAAGTACAATTTTTTCTCACTTTACAATGATCAAGATCAGCTATAATGTATCATAAAAAGATCACAATTCTTAACTATAATATAGGTTGAACATTGATACATAAGCAGCAGCATGAGTAATACTTCAGAATATTCAGAATTGACGGGTATTCTATTAGTCAGATGGTTTAACAGAGACAGTAATTTAGGGAGCAGGCTTAGAATAAATGCCAAGGATCCCACTATGTTTTGATGATCATCTTTGAGGAGCTGAGCAGTTGAAAGATAAGTCGGAGTAGTACAGGGCAGGGGTTTAAATGCATGCTTTTCAAGCACTCTCTGTTTTTTAATAAACTAGGAAGATGCTGTACTATAGTATATGGAATTTCTGTGAGGCAAACTTGCAGCCAAGCCAGGGCTGCTCGCTCAGCGAGCAGAGTTTCTCCAGGCTGTATCCACTGCTTTCCTGGATGCTTTCAAGGAGCAGTGGGCGCTGTCCAGGGTTCTCTGCTCAGTGTCCCCCTCTGCATCTCTGGGTCCATCACTCCCGTCCCAGTTTTTCATTTGTTGTCCCCTGAAATTATTTGATGTCTGGGTTCAGTGGCTCCTCCCCTTAAGATGGGTTGGGCTTTAGATATGAGCAGGCTTATGCCCACGTGACCCCAGTGCTTCAACAGGTGCCCCTCCACCGAAGCTGCAGTGAGTCAGGACCCAGGCAGCAACACTGACTTACCACTCCAGCAGAGCTTGCAGTGACTCAGCCCTCCAGCATGCAACAGCAACCTATCGCTAAGCAGAGTCTGGGTCAGCTGATCCCCAGAGTCAGGTACTTCCACAACCCCACCAGAACTGCAGATCAGTCTGAGCAACAGCGCTACCCAGCCAGGAACCTTCCTGTTGCCTTGCTGCACACCAGACTCTTGTTTGCTCCTGTTTCTGGTCCTTCCCAAGGCTTGCCTGAGACCTGTCCCAGTATTGTCTTTGCCCTACGCCAGCCTCACTCCAGACCCGTTCCAGCCTTGCCTCCACCTTCTGCAGACCCTCGGACTCTGACTACCTGGCTTTGACCTTTAGCCTGTATCTGAACACTGGCTTTGATATCAACTTGGCTTATCTTTGGACCCTGACTACCCAGCTTCGATTTCTGGCCTGCACCTGGACTCTGCCTATGGCTCTGATTCTGGTTTATCTATGGACTCTGATCTCGGTTTTGACCTCAGCCAACACTTGGCCAAGGCCCAACCTTATGCCTAGCTGCAACCTGTGCTCCAACCAATAGGCCTGACTATCGGAGGCAGCGCCTGACAGTTTCTGCCAACTGGCCAGCTGATCATGGAAGAAACTACATAAACATGTAGAAATCTAGTTATACTACAGTATGTAATACATAAAAGGTATATGCTATTTTAAGCAGAAGTCTAGGAGCTTGAGTTGGCTTTAACCAAGCTACTTGATCTCAGTTTGTGCCTCACTTTACTCCTCTGTAAAATGGGTATAAAAATAACTCGTGGTTTTTGAGACTTCCTGTTTGTAGAGAACTTTGAGAGCCTCCTATGAAAGGCACTGTGTGAAGTACACAGTATCATTATAAAACTCCTTTTAAATACTGCTGTGTATGAGCCTTTTTGCATTAGCTTTTGTCTGGAGTGTATTTACAGCTCATGTCCCTCAGACTGCAATGTGAAATCTTAAAGATCAATGTCTATAATAAAAACAATTAAATTCAGAAAATAATTGTTCAGGATAAGCACTGATTTCTTCTACTGTGCCCACTGGCATGTGGATCTGACAGTCTTTCGCTTTTTGTTATTCTAAGGAGCGCCACTTAGCGATCTCAGATATTCTACATTCAGTGTTTGTGCACTTTAAGTGGATTAATGTAGTCAATTCTGTACTGTGCAATCAAGAAGCCATTACACAGCATTCAGAATTGCAGTGCTGCAGTCATCATAAATCTCTGTTTTTGTTTTTGTGTACAGCAGCTTGGTTGTTCAGAATGTTTGCAGTAGGCACAACTCATTCAGCCTCTCACTGAAAGATACTGATTTGTTTTTATTCCCCCTTTCCACAAACTGCTAAACAAAAATGTTCAGGTTAATTGAAGAGCCATACACAGAGGAGGAACACAGCATGGACTTTTTAATTATTAACAGAGAAGCCAGTATTTTGAGTAATATATATACTGGAAATTTTGTACGGTCATAGGACAAAATTCAGCTGTTGTCACATGCTAAAGCAATATAGATATCTGTGTCTGTCTATTTTATCTAGTCTAATCTATACATCCATGGAAATAATAATTACATGATGATGGCAGAGCCATGATAAATTCCTTTATCATGCACTCTTGACCTATCTCACATGCATTGTGGCCGTTGTAGGTTGATGGAGTTCATTGAGGCTTCCCACTCAGTTATTAAACCCTGCAGTCTTCTCCTGGCAGACTCCTCAGCCCACCTGGAGCTAGGGGCTATCTGGGTGTATCTGCACTGCAGAGTTTCCTGGGTCTGGGCACCTGGGTAAATCAAACCTGCCTGCAAACATCCGCACTTAGGCCTAGGTGGTGGTGTCCACACTGGTGCTGCCGTAGCCCAGGTTCAGCACTTGGATTTCTGGAGACAGACCCCAATGTTCTTAGCACCTGACTAAGACTGAGATGTTTTAGGAATTGTTTTGTGGTATATTGTGGGACAACTTCTTTGTCCTCACCAAGCCCTTGCATGGCAGTGTCCTTAGCTCACCTACGCAGTAGCATAAACTGTCTCTGGCTCAGCATGTTCCTCACCTCTGTCTATTCCAGCTTTTGTTAAGGCATGAATCCAGGACAGGTGAATGAACTGTTCCTTGCTTTTGGCTGTGGAGTTGTTGCAACAGGATGCAGACCGAGAGAATGGGACATGGTGGAAGGCATTTTAGCAGTGACTTGTGACCCTCCGAAGGTGGTGGCGGGTCTTGGCCAGGAGATCATGCAGCCTGGATGCTGCCATGGTGGAGCGGGAAGCAGCTTATGCATGCTACCATTGCTGCAGATTCCCCTTATGCAGACTGGCACTTCTGATACAGGAAAACTAGCACAGAATGGTGGGATCACCTCTTCATGCAGACCTGGGTGGGCTACAGAACTTCCTCATGAGGAAGGCCACCTTCATGGAGCTCTGTGAGGAACTTGGCCTGACTCTTCAGCACCAGGCCATGCAAATACAGGATGCCATATCAGTGCAGAAATGGGTAGCTATTGCCATCTGGAAGTTGACTACCCCAGACTGTTACAGGTCAGTGGACGACCAGTTTGGTAGAGGGCAAACAGGCCAGAGTGTGGTTACCAATATTGGTTTTAATCCTCTTTCAGGTTGGAGAAGTCTTCAAGGATGTTAATGTAGTGGATATCCCTGATTAAAAGAGGGATCAATTTTTCCATGCCTGTGGTAGAAGACCATTTATATGCAAAGAAAATATTTTATCTCTTGTTGCCTGATCAAAGAATGGAAAAGACTAGTAAGCTTGGCCATTGGAAGTTTGCCCAGGCCAGGAACCTCACTCATCGTGTTGTGTTTCTCTTGCATGAAAAATTCTCAAGCATCCCCTGAAAAATTCAGGGAAAAATTCAGAAGAATATTAACAGGAAGCTAAACTAGGATGAAGACGCTTGATAAGAACAGAACTGCCTTTTCCCCTGACCCTCACCCACCTGGAGAGAGTGCCAAGAGGTCAAGTACCACTGTCACCAAGGGACTTTTTCACTTAGTACAGCCACTGGGACGTATAAAGCAGGCTGTCTGGAACAATGCTGTAATGCTACTATTGTATGACACAATAGCGGTACACAGGTATGATGGACTGACTGCTCTTTTTATAACTCTGTATGGAAATATGCACTCGTGATTGCAATCCCAGCTTTGATTCTTTTTGTTTCCAGTAATCAGTTCAAATGTAGCTAGAATAAATCAATGGCTGCATGTTTAAATCCCTCCCTCACCCCACCCCACCCCCACTTGGAATCATGTTGGGAGAAAGGAGGGGGCAGGGAAATGGCCAACTGAAGGTTACCCCAAACCACACAATATCCTCTACAATATTTGCATTGCGGGGAAACCCTCCCATTTATGCTGCAATTTCCCCAATAATAACAACAAAGATGGCAATTTCCCCCATAATAACAACTTTTGTGGCTGCGATTCTGGCTCTGATTCAACTTCCTCTGCAACCCATTCCTTATCTGTCCATTTCAATACTTTCAAATGTTTATGGAGTCGTTCTTTTAAGATTAACATAACTCTGAATTTCCTGTGTTTATAAAGGTGATTTGTTTGACAACTACAATCATCTTGTTAGATAATACTTTACCCTTGAGTTAGGGATATATCATGATGAACACAAACACACACACACCACACACATTTTAGAGATATGGTAACAGGAGAATTTGAAGTGTCTATGAAGAGTTTTGGTACCTACACTGGTGGTACATCATATTATTTATGCCTTGCCAGTTTTATAGTCCCATTCTGATGGCATCAGAGCAGGCTTGGCCATCTGTATATAATTGAAGGCATGATTTGTCCCCTGTAGGAAATTTGGGTCAGATGCTTGATCTTGTATAAAACTAGCAGGCCTGTGACAGAAACAGCAAAAATCTATACTCCCCTGCTACATAGACTCTAAACTGAGAGTTTATGCTCACTCAGGCCATTGCTTGGTATATAGCTGCACCACCATAAGAGCAGACCAACGGATGAATTGTGACACACAGTCACAGTTTGTTCGCTGGTTCACCCCTTACTCCAAGGTCTATGTAAACTGCTGCTGGTCTACACCAGAAAGAGATTGTTTCACTCTCTCTATCAGCTGAGCTCTGCCAGCCAGTGCATTAAGACGGGATGGAGCTTTTGGGTCCCCCTTTCCCTGCCCCTGCACACCCACTCCTTTATGTTTGCACTAGAGTGTACTGCTTTCCCTGCTGCATTACATAAGGGAATAAGGGCACCCTATACAACTTTACTTCTCTGCATACTCCTCTGGGATAGCTCAGTGGTTTGAGCATTGGCCTGCTAAACCCAGGGTTGTGAGTTCAATCCTTGAGGGGGCCATTTAGGGATCTGGGACAAAAATCGGGGTTTGGTCCTGATTTGAGCAGGGGGTTGGACTAGATGACTGAGGTCCCTTCCAACCCTGATATTCTATGATAAACCAAATCTTGTAAAACATCATACCATGGCTGTTATGGAATAAGCATTTCTCAGTAATTTACAAATAGTATAGCATAGTACAAGTGCCTCTTAACTTTATTTTCCTAGGTACATGTATGAGTGTCTGTCTAAGTGAAAATTAGGTGCTTCTTTTGTCTACATCATCAGTGGTTGCAGTTCTGTACCACAGAATAAAGGCAGATTGCACTTGGAAAAATCACACCTAATCATAGCACACAATGCCTTGAAAGGGAAAGGAAGGAGAAATGCTCTAATCTAGTAGTTGATCATATTTTTTTCTGCTGTACTGTCAGAGGTGGGGATGGTAGTTAAGGTTTCTGGATTCTATTCCCAGCTCTACCCCTGCCAAGTGATCTTAATCTTTTGTCAGGCCTCTGGCGAATCACTTCACCATTTTGTGCCTCCAGTTTTCATTTGTAAAATAGGTATAGTGAAACCTACCTGCATTACATAGGTGTTGTGAGGTTTAGTTAATTAAGGGCACTTTGGAATCTGCAACTGAATGATACAACGTCAGCGTTAACTAGTATTGGTTATGGGTTTAAATCAAGTACTTTCATTAATATGATGAACCTATACTGAAAATATTAGCTGATCACATGAAGCTATAAACTAGTAACGGATAACAAAAAGTGAGCGAGTTAACTATACTACAAATATTTTGGGGTGAAAACAATGGCTTAACACAAAGTAAAATATATTTTCAAAGTGCTAACCAATGACTTGCCAGAATTCTGTGGGAAATGACATACTCACAGAGTTCGTTTATTGTTTTGAAAGATAGGTTTTGAGTGCTAATAACAATCCACCCATGCTTTATTTTTTACTCTCCATCCACAGCCATCCACAAATTCCTGTTTGGGATTCTGGCTGGTGTAATTCAAGAGGTGTTTCCTTACTAAGAAATACTAAAATTACGACTACCACTAGACAGCATTTTAAACTATGCACCAATTAGTACATTGTGGAACTGATTCTTCCCTCAGACTAGTTTTCCCCCATTCTATCTCCATTGACTTCAACAGAGTGATCCTTTATTTATGTGAGCGCAGCTAAAAGAATCAGGGCTACAGGTTCAGTCACTGTGTGCACAGAATACTTACACCCACTTAGTGACTATTGTCTAACACTGGTACCTTGAAACCTCCCTCTCTAAAAAGAAGGAATTGAAAAGCCAGTGCACTGTTCTGAATAAATAACCCAATCTAACTTTTGTTCATTAACATTGACTCCCGCCTTCCCCCCCAAAAAAGAAAAGTACTGTTTTAATGTGGTAATCAAACAGAATATTTGTTAACACTGGGTCTCACTACCCATCTGGGCTTTCCCATGATCATCCAAGGAGATTTGGGCAGGGGACAGCACTTACCTCAGGTGGCGTGGCTCCCAAAGCGACCGGCACACCCCCCCCCTCCAGCAGCGGCTCCTAGGCAGGGGGGAGGGGGTCTCCGCACGTCATTGCCTGCAGGCTCTGCCACCCTCCTGGCCAATGGGAGCTGCGGAGTTGGTGCTCAGGGTGGGGGTCAGCGTGCAGAGACACCCCTGCCCCTTCAGGGACATGCCAGCTGCTTCTGGGAGCGAAGAGGCACGGAGGGAGGGAGGCAGAATGGGCAGGGAGCTGACTTAGCCCTGCTGCGTGGCTGCTGGCATGTCTCTGTGCGCCCCTTGGTCGGGGGGGCAGCGGGTCTCCGTGCGCTTCCCGGAGTGGGGGCAGCGTGTAGAGCCACCTCCCCCTGCCAGGGGCACACAGAGACGTGCCAGCAGCCGTCCGCTACTGGGAGCGGCGTGGGGCCACTGGCCACGGCATGCAGGCAGCCTGCCTGCCTGAACCCTGCTGCGCCACCGGCTGGGACTCGGGGCAGGTTGTCAGATATTTCTCCTGCATTTTGGGGGGCCCCCTGTTGTTGGAGGCTCCTTGCTACCACACGGTTTGTTTTATGGTAAATCCGATCCTGTGTTACAGTAATTTCATAATGCCTTTCTTTTTAGGCAGGGAGATCCTAGATCAGAGGTGGTCAAACTGTGGCCTGCAGGCCATTTCCAACCCAGTCCCTGAGCTCCTGGCCTGGGAGGCTAGCTCCCGACCCCTTCCCTGCTGTTCTCCCCTGCAGCCTCAGCTCACTGCATGGCTGGCACAATGCTCTGGGCGGTGGGGCTGCGAGTTCTTGCCGGGCAGCGCAGCTGCAGAGCTGTGGCCTGAGCCAGTGCTTGGTGGTGTGGCTGGCTCCAGCCGGGCAGCACGGCCGCCTGTCCTGGTGCTCTGGGTGGCACGGCTGTAACGCCACCAGCCACCGGTGCTCCAGGCAGCGCGGTAAGGGGGCAGGGAGCGGGGGGGGGGGTTTAGATAGAGGGCAGGGGAGTTTGGGGTGGTGGTCAGGGGGCGGGGGTGTGGATGGGGTCAGGGCGGTCAGAGGGTGGGGAACAGGGGGTTTGAATGGGGGCAGGGGTCCCAGGGGAGCAGTCAGGAAGGAGGGGGGGTTGGATGGGGCAGCGGAGAGCAGTCACGGGCAGGAGTTCTGGAGGCAGTCAGGGGACAGGGAGGGGTGGATGGGGAAGGGGTCCTGGGGGGGCCGTCAGGGGACAGGGATCGGGGGGGTTGGATGGGGCAGGAGTCAGGGGTCGAGAAGCAGGCAGGGTCAGATGGGGAGGGCAGGGCTATGCCTGGCTGTTTGGGGAGGCACAGCCTCCCCTAACTGGCCCTCCATACAATTTCAGAAGCCCGATGTTGCCCTCAGTCCAAAAAGTTTTCCCGCCCCTGTCCTAGATGCAGCGACAGAAGAGCAGGAATGCACAGTAAAAACACTTTTTGTTCATCTTCGAAGAAAACAATATTTAAACTCACAGCTTGATATTACGGCAGAAACAGAAACAAGTGTCTGATTTATTCGCTTTAAGCTTATACATTTGTATTAGTGAATGATTCTTAGGATTAGATTTGAGTAGTTCTCACTTCTCTTTGTGCATTTTGTCTTATTTGCACCCTTAAACATTAATATTTGGATGGAAATTGCTGAGGAACAGCCTGGCCTCTATACATATGTCTATACTGCAACTGGGGGAAGTGTGATTCCCAGCATGGGTAGACAGATTGGAGCTCGTGCTAAAAATAACACTGGGGTCCATGCAACACTGGTGGCAGCTCAGGCTAGAGGCCTGAGCTCTGACCCAGGGGATCGGGGGGGTGTGCCTTGGACTTGGGCAGCTGGCCTAACTGCTGCTAATGCAGCAAAATCCACATTGTTATTTTTAGCACACTAGCTTGAGTCTGTCTACACCTCCCAGCTTCAGTGCAGACATACCGGAAAGTGTTTGTCACTTTAAGCTTGCTAAGACTCTGGCCCACTGTGTTTTTGTATGTGTGATAGGGCATGAGAATCTAAAAAGATGTCTCTTGGGTAAGAATCATGAATTAATAGATAATGTATCCTATTGAAAATTAGGGTAATGGCTCCCACACGTATGTTAATAAGCATTACTTTATTATGGGGCTCATACTGGTTGGAACCTATGGAAACAAAAATGCAGTTCTCCTCAATTCTTAATTGATAACAGAACCTCCTTTAACTGCTTTAAGTCTTAATACCCATCTTTAATTATATTTCTGCCTAATACTTTGAATACCAAAATGCAGAGAGTACCTGAAGCTACAATACATCTTACAGTATAGCACAAGACTGGGTAAAGCACCTGTACTGGCCAGAGTGGTATGATCTCACCACTATTGCAATCCCTGAAAGAAGCTGTGAGCAAACACCAGAGTAGCTCTGTACAAGATAATGGCAAGAAAGACTCATTTTCTAACTATAGGTTTCAGAGTAGCAGCCATGTTAGTCTGTATTCGCAAAAAGAAAAGGAGGACTTGTGGAAACTTAGAGACTAACAAATTTATTTGAGCATAAGCTTTCGTGAGCCACAGCTCACTTCATCGGATGCATCCGAAAGCTTATGCTCAAATAAATTTGTTAGTCTCTAAGGTGCTACAAGTACTCCTTTTCTTTTTTCTAACTATACTATCCCTACAAACAAACACAAATGGGAAGTACCTTTGGAAAGCAGTTGCCTTAAGCAGTGATGACTAGTGACCTGCTGAAAAAACCCATCACAGCTGACCTCCACCTCGTTAGAACTTTCTGAACAGACACTCCAAATGCATAGCCATGTGTGTGTGTGTGTGTGTGTGGGTGGGTGGGTGGGTGTTGACCTTGAAAGGTAAACTAGGGCCAGGATTTGTGTAAAATGATTAATGATTTTGGATGACTAAATTTTTGAAAGTCAAACCGGGGTTTTCATAGGATTGGTGCTCAGAATTTGGCCCCTGAACCACCCAGAATCACAAATCACTTTTGGAAATAATTTGTCTTGCCGGACAGGAATAAGCGTTCAATAGGAAACAATCCTGAACTGGCAGTAGGATGGATTTGATAGATTTAGCTGGTCTTCTCTCTATGATTTTGGGTCTAAAACTAATCCTTCACAAAAGTCCCTGTGAGCTGGAAAAATACTAAGCCAAAAAAGCACTTTGAGACTGCATGAAGATTTGTAACAAATAAGCCAAGAGCCACTCTGAAAAGTAATGATTTAGGCAAGACGTGTATCACATTTTCTATGATCATTAGCTCATCAGTTGTGTTGAACTGACCAGGAAGTGCTAGAATGGAGGGAAAAAGTTGATCCTCCGTCTAAGAGACAGATTTGATTTCTCAAGTAAAAATCATATTATTAAAGATTTGGCACCTTCAGTTGATCATGTTGGATATACATTTGGTAGCACAGGCAAATACACTGGACTGCTATTTATCCCATTGACACAGTGCTAGTAATTTGCTTCAGGAGCTATGCAAAATAATTACATTATAAAAAGAGAAATGAAAGGGCAAAAATGAGTTGGGGTTTTAGGTGACTCAAACTCTCTGGGCTTTTGATGTACTTCAACATTTTATAACATCCTGCGTTACTATATCTATATTGATTCACATCATTATGCAAATACCATAAATTGCAATAAAATCAATTAATGTGCCATTAACTCTCATAAAAATGTGTAATCACCAGTTTGCTGAGACGGTATTTCTGGTTTGATTGCTGGCAGTCTAATGGCCCTGCTAGAGGAGGCCTGTGAACAGCACAGTTGCTGAATGATCAGTGAGAACGCTAGTTTCTTTGTTTCTATGCTGCAAAAACGTGGGCCAAAAATTTCAACTTCAATGTCTCAAGCCAGGCACCTAAGTTCGTATTTAAGCGCCACTAAAGAAAGGCTGGGATGAGACTGTGCCACTAAGAGCTCCGGGGGAGGAAGGACGATGCTGGCTTTTAGCTATCTTTGTAACCCCATGATTCTTGGCTGCTCCAAGAGTAATTTAGATCGGCTCTGTGGGCCTGCCTCAGTTAAGACAGCCTCCCCAGGTTACCATGGTGGGCCACAGCACAGCCCCAAATTTCTGCAGCATTGCCACCCCAATGGGCTCCTCCAGATCTGCCTCAGTATGCCCCCTATGCTAAAGGCTTGTGGGCAGGCCCTCAGAAGTCAGTGGCATGGCTGTCTCCATCAGTTCCGACACTGGAAGAAATCCTCCTCTGGCTAGATAATGGGATTTTCCAGGTCCCTTTACTGCTTTGTTAACCAGTATATTGTGACTGGAGCAGGTGTGAGGCTCTCACCCCACTTTTCAGAAGTGCTGAGTGGCAGGTAGCCTGGCTTTTTAAAATTATACCATTTTTGTTTAGGCATCTAACTTTAGATGCCAAATTGGAATATTTTGGCTTGGGTTTTTAAACGTCTGAAGTTTCTGTGTGCTTGCCTGGTTTGTTCTCTTTAGGTGTAGCTATTCACAGGGACAGCTCTTTAATTTGTCTTGCATAAGAACCTGAAACAAGCCTGCCAGCAAATTGACATGTGAAACAAGTGTGACCAGGTCTTCTGAGATCATTAGTGCTGATGTGGAACTTTACATCTTCAAAGTGCCTTTTAAATAATAATGACATAGTACTTGGTCTAGGCTCAATCATTGAGAGGTAACAACTATTAGCAAATCCTGCTATGTCCAGATTTGGGTATCAGCAGGCTCTGACTGCTGTGAAACCATTGTAGTCCCACTGTGCATGGCAGAATGGGGCAGGATTTAGGCAGCTTGTGCAACATGGGATTTGCACCCTTTGTGAGCTGCAGAAGAGAACACCATGACTTGCCTCTCAGAAGGAGATTTTTGTTTGGGGGGAGGGAAGGTGAGGATTAGTACTTCTTTGACTGATTATGCAGCTCCACGGGAGCTCCATGGGAGCTCCTACATGCTCCCATGCACCAAAGCCATAGGCATCTTCTGCTGCTCAGCCTTGCCCTGCTAGCAGCAGGAGTCAGAAACCTGCTTGAAGAGGCTGTGTAAAATCTGCTGACTCATCATGGAGTTAATTTAACAACAATCTAGTTGTTAATTCCATCCGGCTTTTAGAAGGGTGGGTGCGACTCTGGCCAGAAACAATGAAGTTCTGTGGCAGATAGGTTTCAAAGGGTGATTGGCCCATTTAAGGAGAAATGCACCCCCCACCCCCACCATGTGATAGTCTGAAGAGCCCCTGATCCTCATAAAGACCAGGAAGAGCTTAAAGGAGCTCTAGGACTTCAGGGAGCAGAAAGTCTCCTGCAGTAGCCACTGCCTTGGGAGAGGGGAGGAACGCCTGTTAAGTGACTTCTGGGAAGATAGCTCAGGAAGCGAGAACTGCAAAGGGTATGAAGGCTCCTGCAGGAGTCCCCGGGTCAGGACATTACCTGGGAGAGATGAGGGAAAAGCCTTTGGGAACTGTAGCCCATACAGGGCCGACAAAGTTCTTAATTTTAGTATTTTGCCTAACCAGTAATTTGTTCTCTGGCTCTGAAGTAAGGTTGCCAACTTTCTAATTGCACAAAACCGAACACCCTAGCCCTGCCCCTTCCCTGAGGCCCCACCCCTGCCCTGCCCCTTCCCCAAGGCCCCGCCCCCACTCACTACATTCTCCCCCCCTCGTTGGCTTGCTCTCCCCCACTCCCACTTACTTTCACTGGGCTGGGGCAAGGGGTTGGGATGCAGGAAGGGGTGAGGGCTCTAAATGGGGGTGTGGGCTCCTGGGTGTGGCCAGAAATGAGGGTTTCAGGGTGCAGGAAAGGGCTCCAGGCTCGGGCAGGGAGTTGGGGTGTGGGAGGGGTGAGGGGTCTGGCTGGGGGTGTAGGCTCTGGAGTGGGGTTGGGGATGAGGATTTGGAGTGTAGGAGGGGGATCCAGGCTGGGGGATGGGGCCAAGGGATTCGGAATGTGGGAGGGGGCTGCGGGTTGAGGCAGGGGGTTCGGGTGTGAGGGGGTGAGGACTCTGGGCTAGGGGTGTGGGCTGTGGGGTGCAGGAGGGGGCTCTGGGTTTGGGGGCACTTGGGGGTTGGGGTACAGGAGGAGGTACAGGCTTTGGGCTGGGGGATCAGGCTCTGGAGTGGGGATGGGGATGCAGGGTTTGGGGTGGAGGGGGGGCTCTGGGTTTGGGGGGCTCTGGGCTGGGGCAGCTGGTTGGGGCTCGGGGTTGGGGCATGGGCTTACCTCAGGCAGCTCCTGGTCAGCAGTGCAGCGGGGCTAAGCTAGGCTCCCTGCTTGTCCTGGCTCTGTGCTGTGCCCCAGAAGTGGCCAGCAGGTCTGTCTCCTAGGTGTGGGGGCAGGAGACTCCGTGGCACGCGTTGCTCTTGCCCGCAGGCATCGCCTCCCCCCCCCCACAGCTCCTATTGGCCAGGTGCGGAGCTGGTGCTTGAGCAGCGCACAGAGCCCTGTGGCCCCCCACCTAGAAGTCGGACCTGGTGGCTGCTTCAGGGGCGCAGCACAGTGCCCCAGGAGAGGTAGGGACTTATTCCTGCAGCATGGCTGACCGAGCTTTTAACGGCTCGGTTGGTGGTGCTGACCAGAGCCACCAGGGTCCCTTTTCGACCACGTGTTTCGGTCGAAAACCAGACACCTGGTCACCCTACTCTGAAGCATACTTTGGCAAAGCCTCGATCCTTGCCAGGCAAGTGAGCTAGCTGAGTGGCTTGCAGAAGTCCTGCAGGAAATCCTAGCACAAGTCCTGGTTCAGTAGAAATTGTAGGCTGAATATTCCTTTTTTACCATTAAAGCTGAACCCTAAGATTTGACTTTGCCTATCAGTTTGTTCTGATGAATTCTCTGTAGTGATGTAGCATATGATTCTCGGTAGTATCTGAGTGGTTTCCGGTAAACTTAATCTTCATGGTAAGATTCCTAATGGACTCCATAGAGTTTTCCGCTCTTCATCCTTGACTGATTAAAGGAGGCTCTTCTTGGGGAATGATTTCTCAGAGAGGAGGCCCTAAAGGTAGTCAGTTTCTGCACTGGCTAAGGGAATCCCCTGTTAAGAGAACTTTATCTCCTACTCTCACAGGCTTTGTTCTGGGCTTTGAGAGCTGCTTTATCCCAGAAAAGCACAGGATTTACTCTACAATAAATACAAAAAAAAAAAAAAAAATCCAGAACGTCATTGTAGCTTTCAGCACTGCTCTGCTGGTTCCACGTTCCCTGGGAATGCGGCCTACGGACAAGTTATGCCTGGCAGGTGCTATTGCTAAGAGAATGGTTCTTGATTCACTGTGATTCTTGTTTGTGGTACTGCTGGTGACCAAATTGGGAGCTGTGTCCTTCTCTGACCCATCTTCAAAACTACTGACCCTTCCCTTAGACCTTTGCACTTAAAGGGAGGAAATTCAGCAACCTGCCCTAAAAGGGGGAAGAAAAGGAACTTACATAGTTTTTATGGGAACTTATTTTATGTCCCTAAACTGGGGAACCTAGTCACATCAGTTTGAAAACATTACTGTGAAGGATTTTTACCTGAGTGCAATACTTTTTTTTTCCCCCTGAGTGCAATATAGTATTTTATGTAACACTGAAATATCTTCATTAACTTATCGAGCCTCAACTCTCTGTTTGGCCTTAACAAGATCTTAAAGTGTGTGTCAAGGCCTGACCTATCTGAAGGGTAGTTTAGGAGAAAGTGCAATTGGCCTATAAATAATTCACTTCAGTGCCTTGGCTACCATTCACCGTAGTCCCTTTTAATACCCTATAAACTCAAATGTACCATGCTATTTCTCTGTTTCCAACAGCTCTCTGGGGGACAGAGATAGGAATAGCACCATCAGACCATATGCTGTGGCGAGCAAAGCATATGAAATTCCAGTGGCACTGACTCACACATAAGTGCTTGATTTTCTAGGTCATAAAGTTAATGCGGTAAAACATAGCTTATTTCTCTGTCCCTGTATTATATATATTATATAGATACGTTGAGAAAGTTTTAATGTCACAGGTCTTATTCAGAGTGCGATACCTTTTTAAGCATCAGACTGCGGCAGGGCGCTAAGTATGTTGTGAGGTCAATTTCAGATTGCTGAGTGTTTTGGTGAGCAGGGAGCCCACCGGAGTCTGTCTGTCTCAGGGAGTTTTCTGATACAGAGGTAATGTCACACAAAAAGGGGTGAAAGAGGAGCAAGCCTTGTTCCAAAGCAAGTAGTTTAATTTGAAACGTTAATGCAAGGTGTCTCTGTAAGGCCCCCTGCCTCTCCTGTTGAGAGTACTCTTCGGAACACTTTTCTGTGCAGCCTGGATCTAGGCTAAGTAGCTGTTCAGAGTGTTTCCCCGGTTCCTCTCATAGATCCATTCCTGGGTTGTTTGTTTATTTTAAACACAAGTTGTGGATATGTCAATTAAATCATGTTGCCTTCTCTATCCTTCGGCTGTCTTGGTCTCATCTCTCCTTTTAAAGTGTCACTGACCAGTGAAGGTTGCAGCGTTACGAGATGGACAGTTTTTCCAAAACAGCTTTCTGCGCAGCGTGTGCAGCTTTGCATGTACACGTGAATAGGCAGTTAGATGAGCAACTGCCTTTTCTGCTGTGAAGTGGTTATTTGCATGCACAAATGCAATTTAGGTGACCACTTTTGAGAACTGGGCCCAGAATGTATTTATCAAACATGTGAGACTATGGGCAGGTCTACACTACCACTTAAGTCGATGTAACTTACATCACTCAGGGGTGTGAAAAAGACACCCCCCCCCCCGAGCGACGCAAGTTACAGCAACCTAAGCGCTGTCCACACTGGTGCTATGTCGGCAGGAGGCATAGCTTCCACGCTCTTCTGTTGGCATAGGCCGTCTTCACCAGACTTGCTACAGCAGTGCAGCTGCATTGATGTAGCGCTTCTAGTGTAGACCTGCCCTATGTCAGTGTCCTATGGGAGTGGAAAGTAAAATCAGGAATTGTCTCTGCTCAAGCTCGCCAAAGAATGTCTGAGCAATCTTCTGAGATCAAAATATGGGACTCCATGGAGGGACAGAGACCCAAAATGAAGCACACATCCAAAAGTAATAGTGCATTTCTCTTTCTAAATGACCTGAGCTATATCATTTCCCACAAGCACTATACTGCTTGCTTCCTACCAGGACTGTCACTCAGGTAATGGTCTAACACACAAGATGTTTAATATAGTACCCCTATGTAACACACATGGAGCTAATATTGAGCCAAGCAGCAAACTCTGCAATGTCCACATCCAGGGATTTTAGATAGGGCCCACCTCTGTAGCTACACTCATGGAAATAGACATGGAGAATCCAAAGCCAGCACTTATCTAAGTGTGAATCTTTGTTTTGACGCACCATATTTGTTTTCTTGTAATTGATAATCACAAAATGGTGGTTACACTGGGCTTGAGAGATCACACAGGGCATCAAGTTGCAAAGGAAGTGCTTGTCAGATTTTATCATTGGAGCCTGACTCTCCACTCACTTATACCGATATTACATCTGTGTAACTCCAAAGACTTTGGTGGAGATACTCCCGATGTACACCACTGTAAGTGTGAAGAGAATCTGGCCCTTGGGCAGATTGATTTTGTAGATAAGCCATCCCAAACTAGTCTATCTCTTTCCTCGGTTATAAAACATACATTACCTTTAAGGCAGTTGTCCCAGCTGGCATGAGACCTGGAATCTCCAGGTCTGTCTTGCACAAGGTCTTCCACTAAGCAGTACAAAATTGGTCCATTTATAATTCATTTTAAGGTCTAAATCTCAGGATGATGTTGAAATGACTACAGCTCCCTGGAAGGCAGCTAGGATTTGTTCTACCCTTCTCTTGTTCTTCAGAAAGAAATTTATTTTCAGCACAAAAACTCAATTAGAACAACAAAAGTGAGAGAGACAGCGCAGGGAACAAAAGCTTTCTCCTTGCTGTGACCTCCTTTCAAGAGCTTTTCAGACAAGGGGTGGGCTTGGGCGCTGGCATATTGGAGCTTGCTTGTAAATGTATACTGCAAAAGCTCTCCAAAGTCCTGCAAGGCGGGCATGGCACTACCTGGGCCAATTGTACAGTCTACTTCCCTTACTTTAGGCTCCATCTACCGTACAAGCTAGGTGTTTGATTCTTCTGCTCTCATGCACACACTCATGTTAGTGCTCATTGAGTTAGTAAGTGTAAATAGCAGTGCAGCAGCAGTAGCACCAGACGCATGGCTTAGCTGGGTGGAGTATGTGCCCATGGGGTTCAGCTGGGATTGTGCTTGGCATAGCTAAACCATGCCGCTGCTGCCAACCCTCTTCTACCATGGCTACAGTGCTATTTATACTCTCACTGGGGAATCATACCCCTTGTCCGTAGGGTAGACATAGCACATGTTGAATTAGTTCTCCCTTCCCCACCTTGACGAGTTGTTTATTATGAGTAAAGCGGGGGTAAAGCTTTCATGTATTGATTTACCAATTCCCAGGCTGAGCCAAAGAGCCATTTCCATGCCACAAATTTCCAATGTCCAATAAGTCAGTGAATTGATAATATGACTGTGAGTAACTTGAGAGGTTTGAATCCTCCCATACCAGAATATTTTCCTTAGCTAGCCTTTCTAACTAGCCTAAGATCTGCAGGTTCTGTTTTCTGGGTCTTAATAATTTTCACCCCGCCTCTACATTATGTCCCACCACCACCAATGTGGTAACATTTCCTGAGTTCTCTCTGTAAGTATCCATTTGCATCGCTGATGACCAAATAGAAATATTTCCTCTATAATCACCTCCTTCTCCTGTTGCCTGATTCTTTCAATAGTGTTGCAACCCAGGGATTGTGATGTGAAATATGCTGGACTGTGGCATTACTAGATGAATCTGACAGGAAGAATAGGTCAATTAGCAAGGGGAAAGCTTATGTTTACATGCAACTAACCAGGTCATTAGAACAATGGTAATGGAAACAACGTGCACAGGACATTTAATAGGGCTTGGGGAGAAATTTAGAAAAATCATTCTCTGTTCTGCCTTAAAGATCTCTGCTGAATATTCAGCACTGGTTCCATATGTGGAATTTCAGTTGGTATCAGTAGGATTTCCATGTGTGGATTAATGTGGACTATAGACACTTACACTGGAGAAGGGAATTTTATCCTTAGGTTTTATTGATTTAGTTGGGGATTGGTCCTGCTTCGAGCAGGGGGTTGGACTAGATGACCTCCTGAGGTCCCTTCCAATCCTGATAGTCTATGATTCTATTTCCTTTTTGTCACTAAATGACTAGTGAGAGAATACAGCTCCATTTCTACCAATAGAAAATGAGCTAATCCTTGCTCCTCTGAATCTCTGCAAAGAAAAGTGCTATGGTGTCTCCATCAACATCCTCCAGTCTGTCTGTGACACCAAAACAATCTGAACTATACCATTTCAGAAACCCATGTACCAGCAAAGTGAATACCTGCATACTCAACTTGAAGCAGGTGTCATCACAGTCATGATTCCAGTGCTGATTGCCCTGGATTGGGAATCTAGAGGAAACAGACATTTGAGAAAAACTGACCTTTTTAAAAGCAAACCATGTCCTGGGGTGGCCAACTTTATCACAATCAACCTAGTTCAGTTGGGTGTATAGACAGAAGGCTTTGGTTGCAATATACAAACAAGGGTGGTTTTTAATTTTGTAAAACTGACAAAATAGTCTTGTCAAGCTTCTCAATAACTGTTTTTCCTTTACTTTTTTCTAGTTGTCCTTTGAACATAGGGTTTGAATGAACCCAATATCTCAAGAGTAAATCTCAATTGATCCAGCCAAGGTTCGCCTACATTTGCAATTGAAAAAACCAGGAATGTTGCATTATTTCAATGGAAAACAATAAATCATCTCCAGATTCTGGCTACTGGGATGTTAGGAAGACGAGATTAACTTCTTGTCATTGTTTTCACAGGTTATTTTTTTGTAATTTGAAGGAAGGCAGTGTTTTGATGTTTCGGCCCCAATTCAGCAGTGAGCCTCCCAGGACATGGTCTGATTTTAAAAAGGTCAGTCCTCCCCAATTAATGAAAATTAAGCAGAGAACACATTCCTTTCTTTGAGACTGACCTGTTTGCCAACCTCAGTTTAGAACATGTTAATAACATCACACAATGGAATCTTATAACTTTACATACAGTGTTGAGACACATTGGATCAGGATGCTAAAAACCAGCAAATTATATGTTTTCAGATAATATATTACAAGGCATACTTTGTATAAAGATGATTACAATAGTGTGTTAGGGTGTGGACACAGGTATATACTGTCACAGCAACCCCTACATGCCTTTAAAATCCAGACCTAACTCAGGTTTCCTGGATTCTGTTCTACTATTGCTTCATTCTGTGACTTCAGGGAAGTGTAATTGCTTCTGTGTGCTAGTTTATCCAACTATAAAATTGGGTATAATGACAAGACATATAGTCACAGTTTGGTGGAGGGTCCTTTAGTTTGTAAAAAGTATCTTGCCCCAAATGGAACAGAGAAGTCCAGTATCACTAAGCAGAGCAAGATAACTACCTTGCTTGTAGAATGACATTCCAGCCAGTGAGTGAAGGGATTAGCAGGAGAGGCCATGTAACAAAAGGACAACTATCTTCAAATACCTGGAATAAACATTGTGATGTCTCTTTATATGGCAGTTACTCATAGTGGCCAGTCCATTGTGTGGAAACCAGGTGGTCTGTTGTTAGCCATGTGCATCTATTCAAGCAAACTTGGCAGGGACATCTTGCTCAGCAAAGCGGAACACAGAATTTATCTGAGTGATGAAATTTCGCTCTTCCACCCTAAAAAGTACAGTTCCTCTTGAGACACTTGTTTTAGTTGAGCTGCCCCAGGGCTATTTTGTTTGGTTGAACTGTTTACTTGAGTAAAAGCTGTGGGAGGGTTGGGGAGGGGGGAGGGTTTTTTTTTTTTTAAGAGTACCAACATTAATCACCTTCACAGGATGATTTATAATATGAAGCAGTTTTAAAGAGCATGGGGTATGGTTTATCTTACCATAATATTTTCTATTTTGTGTTTCATTTGCTGCATATAAATGCAGGTGGCTGTGCACAGCTGTGACGGGGGGCCGGGAGGGGGGGCTGGTCAAAGGTTTTTCAGTTATTATTACTTATTAAATACTTATGTTCCATTTGTGCCAAGAGGCTAATCAGGGTAGGCCCTGTTGTGCTAGGTGCTATATCAACAAATACCAAAGAGCTTAGAATCTAAAAGACACAACATGGAGAATGAGATGAAAAAGCAGGTTGGAGGAGGCAGGGTAACAACACCCCCGCACCCCACCAAAACCAGCGAAAAAGAATAACTCTCAGCCAGTGAGTACCTGTGATCACAACTTGCCACCTGCTTACCTGGATGGCGAGAAGAGAATAAGAAGGAAAAATTCCTTTCTTTTGAAGTCAATCTCTGAAAAATGTTAAGGCTAGTGACTTCTCTTAAAAAGACCAGTCGGAGAACCAACTATTAGCTGCAAAAATGCTGGAAAGAGCCCCAGTTTGCTATTAAATTTATTCACAATCTACATGTGACTTAAAAGTTTGCATAGCAAGCCTAAACACTGCCTGAAATCAGCAGCCTTAGATGAGAATTCATTGCCTAATTTAAGATGATCGTCCTTATTTGGCATTGCACAATAAGAGGTGGCATTATGATTCTACAAACTGCAACTAATTTCACCATTGAAACTAATAATTTTGCATGATTCAATGTGGTACTTAAGACCATACCAAGCATTTTAGTTCTCACAGGAAAAAAAGTTACAGATTTACATAGTAAATTCTTCTGCACTGCAAAAGAGCTACAATTTTCTGTTTGTTCATTGTGATGAATTGCAGTTCTAGTCACTTTAATACTGAACATTGCTATAAAAATAGCAAATACAAAAATTCTTTAGGTGTGTGTTTAGTTTTAGCAAATTACAAAGTCGTGATTTTAAGTTTCTGCATTCAGGTTTACTTCTGCCTCACAGTGGGATAATGCAATTTACAAGATGTACTCTAGCTTTTGTTTTCAAGGGATGATGGATAAACTCCCCAATATGTCTTGCAGCAAGTTAAACTAAAGGTGAATTTTCTTATTTTTTGCTTCAATAACAAACTGATACTATTTAGGATCAAGACCATAGACTAACATTCCCAAAATTGGGCATAATTTAAGGTTTAAAACTATTTTAAATTAATGGACAGCCCTCAAATTGAAGGTGGATTCCTAATTTCCCATTTTGCACATGAAGTGCCTCTGAACTGTTTAGGCTGCTAAAAAGGACATCTAAATTATTAAGTTTATGGCATGTAGCTGACCTAGGGATCAGAGAATTTGCTTGACCACATTTTAAATACATTTGATGGCCAGATGTTTGAAATCTGCTCATTAAACCAGGCAGCTGTAACTGATGCCTCTTTCTCATATCTCTGGCTGTGCTGAAATTTTCCAAGAAAGCATGGTGACAGAGCCGTGGTGTTGCCCCATATCTTCCAGATTGTGCCAAATGTACTGGAACCTCTTACTCCTGGGAGGGCCTCACTAACATGTAAGTGTATTGTGGGTGAGTGTTGGAAGGATGCAGAAGCTTGGCAAGTGGCACTGAGAAGAGAAAGGAAGATAATTTAAGACTGTAGGAGGAAATGTCCTGGTATGTTAAGAGAGGCGAGACACCTGCTTTTATTCCTAACCTTGTCACTGTATCACAGTATACTTTGAGCAAGCCACTTGATCTTTGAGCCTCAATTCACTCTTAAATATGATTATACCAAGGACCTTACAAGAATGACATATCTTAACCTGGACATTGAAAGAGGAGTAGGAGGGAGTCTTAGAAGTAGAAGAAAGATTTTCATTTGGAAAAGGGGCTAATTTAACATTGCAGACATGCAAGAAAAGGGAGGTATCCTCTACTGAGCAGGGAGGAGCCTCTGCACCCCGCACTAGTGCTTCCACACACTCATGGGAAATGGTACATTTCTGCTACACCAGGTCCTAACTATGGCCCCAGTTCAGCAATCACACATCTCACTGTCAGCCTGTGAGCAATCCCATTGACTTCAGTGGGATTACTAAATTGCTTATAGCTAGGAATGTGCGTAAGTACCTTGCTGAATCAGAGCTTTAAATGTAACCATATTGGTTTGTTTGTTGTATGAAAGTTTCCTGGGTATGCTCTTCTAAATACAGCTCTGAGAGAAGTAATCAGACAGAATAGGAATTCTCTATCCTCAGTTACTGAAATCGCTGCAAACTCAGGTATTGTTTGGTGTAAATGAAGCCTACTTCAGGCTCCCTAGGATAGCAAAATAAAAAAAAAATTGCACTGCTCTGAATGACTGTTCAAATGCTGTTACCATATATGCAGGCTCAAGGCATTTTTGCATAGATACCAAAGCCCTTGTCAAATTTCCTCTGTGTCAGCTGCCACACAGAAAGTGGTCTCTGATTTATTTTTGTGCTGAAAATTTAATTAAGGGAAAGAGAGTCCAATTATTACAGTGCTGTCTCCCAGAGTGACCTGATTATTTTGGTTGCACCTTTCGTGACAAGCCATATTTTCTGAAGAAAAACTTTATCGATTCTAATATTTCTTGGGGCCTTCCTACAGGTAGAGTCCTCCAGCTTTATGCTGACTTCCGAACACAGCCCCACACACTGCTCCCAGGCCTCGGGAAGGCCCTGCTCTTTTTGAAGGAGCGACTCCCATTCCTCTCATCAGATAGCTTGTATAGCTATGAACATAAACACCAAATACAAACCATACAAACATAACAATAAAAGACTCAAACAAAATTACTATTAAATATGTGTAACCTGATCCCATGTCTAAAACAACCTATCCCAAGCTCCTCATACTCACAGACGTTTTCAGAGGAAAGAAAGAATATTATTAAGGGCTTAGTATATGTCAGTAAACAGTCCGGGCCTTAGCTGTCGAGGGGAGTGCCTGGCTTTCCAGGTGTTGTGGTCGTAGGTGAGATCAGCTGAGGCACTCAAGCTCGTACCCTCTTTTTTCAAACAAACAAACCAGCACCAGTTTGGCTGGATGTTCTCAGTGAGGGTCACCCTCAGCTTTGTAACTCGCTCCTCCGCTCTTGCTGACAGACACCGAGTTTGGTAACCTCTTTGGCATGCTGTAGAGCAGGGTTGTCAAACTGCATTGCTCCTTGGCCCCCTTCTGACAACCAAAATTACTACAGGACCCCAGGAGTGGGGACCGAAGCCTGAGCCTGCCCAAGCCCTGCCACCCTAAGAGCTTCAGTCCCAGGCAGTGGGCCTGTAACCTTAGCCCAGCAGCCCAGGGCTGAAGCGCTTGGGCTTGGGCTTTGGCCCTGAGCCCCAGCAAGTCTAAACCAACAGTGGCTATGCCATTAAAATGGGGTTGTGACCCACTTTGGGGTCCTGACCCACAGTTTGAGAACCGCTGCTGTAAGCTTTTTTTTTTCTTCTGCGCTTTTTATTTGGAAACATAAAAGCATGAATGGATCTAGGTAGGTGAGTCTGAATCGTCCAGTGGTCTAGATGAGTGAACTCATTGTGGAGGCAGAGTAATTTGTTTTGGTCTCTTCATTTGTGGTGCTTGTTTACTTTACTGTAAATCTGTTGAGAGTTTGTTGTATTTTCAAAAAAATCAAAAGCCTAGATTTACAAAAGCATCTTGGGTGCTCAACTTGACACATCTTAAAGAGGCTGGATTTTCAGAAAATTCTGTACATCAAAACCCCTTTTGGGAATGTCAGATTGGGCACCAAAGTACAGACACCTCCAAATCACTAGTCACTTTCACAAATCTTGGCCTAAAGAGATACATAACAGGTGAATGAGTTCAAAAACACTTCACAGTAGCTCAAGGGGCTGATCCTGTGAGGTGCTGTATGCCTTTGACTCCCAATTAGATCAACAGGAATGAAAGACACTTAGCTTCTTAAAGGAGATGCCAAGTCATTCATGGGACCAGCCCTAAAGACTGCTGTGCCCAAGAGGTATCTGAAACAAATCTCTGTAGTGTTCAGGAAATATTTGACCCTGAAACCAAATAATTATAATAAAACTTTGATCCAAGACAAACTGCTGATTTATTTTAGCTTTCATTGAATTGCCAAAGGAATCACTGAAAGTATTGATCATTGATGAAACATTCTATAGTGAATAGAGGATGCACAATGCTTGCGTATTTCTTCAGATGTGACAATGGCTTGTACCAACTCTGGAACTCCCTGATCACATGTTGCTCCATCTAATTCCCACAGATTCATTTTCTTAGCAAAGAGACGCTACAGCAATCCTGGAGTCAGCCAGCCTCACATAAATCACAGCTCGGTTTAAAAGAAATGAAATGGAGTGCACGTCTCTTGTCTCCTCTTCAGTTTCCAGGTTAGCTGAAGAGAGCAAATCCCACACACCCCTCTTTTTTTCTCCTCATGGAGGATTTGAAATTGTTTTTTCTCTATTCACTTTTCTCAAATTCTTTCTTTTTCCAAGAACTCATCCTGGACATACATTAAAATTGGTTTTCAAGCCATGAAATTGAAAATTGATATGTTCGCACTCAAAACGATAAAGCAATGTTTTGTTACTTTCATCTTGTAACCTCCGTTCTTTGGTTCTTTAGATCGTCTGTGAATCTCAAAGTGTTTAATATTTTATCTGCAAAGAAACTAATCTGATTTTAAGAAATAGAAATTTAAAAATAACTTTAGAATTTAAATCTATACAACTTAAAAAATGGCTTAAAATGACTAAGAACATCAGAATGACTATACTGGGTCAGATCAAAGGTCCATCTAGCCCAGTATCCTGTCTTCCAACAGGAACCAATGCCAGGTGCTTCAGAGGGCATGAACAGAACTAGTTGCATGTCCTAAAATTAATAGCAAATGCCACATAGGGCACTTCTAGTTTCCATTTTCATAATAATCTAACCACTAAATACTCTTGGGGGAAAAGTAAAAACCAGGGTCCTGATTCTGTATAGCTGCTAAAGTCCTGCCACTTAATCCATAAGGACAGATCTGGGCCCAGATATGTGAATTGATCACTTGAATCTCATGTATAATTTGCATGTGGTCTTTTCTCTCTCTCTCTCACTCTCTCTCTCTCATATACCAGTAACCTTGGCGCAAAAGTAAAAGTAAGCTTCTCTTTTACTATAGTTTAGAAGTACAGTACTCAAAATCGTTTCTATTTGCTTGCAGGGCTTTTTTTGTAAATTGTCTCATGCTGCCAGCAACATGTCTGAAGATATCAGGGTAGACCTGTATTGCGATTAAGTAGGGCTGTCGATTTAATCACAGTTAACTCATGCAATTAACTCAAAAAAATTAATCACGATTAATCACAATTTTAATTGCACTGTTAAAGAGTAGAATACCAGTTGAAATTTATTACATATTTTGGATGTTTTTCTACATTTTCATATGTATTGTATTCTGTATTGTAATTGAAATCAAAGTGTCTATTTTTTATTACAAATATTTGCACTGTAAAAATGATAAAAGAAATAGTATTTTTCAAGTACTGTAGTGCAATCTGACGTGAAAGTGCAACTTACAAAAAAAGATTTTTTTTTATTACATAACTGCACTCAAGAACAAACCAATGTAAAACTTTAGAGTCTACAAGTCCACTCAGTCCTACTTCTCGTTCAGCCAGACATTCAGGGTATGTCTACACTACGAAATTAGGTCAAATTTATAGAAGATGATTTTTAGGAAGTGATTTTTTACAGTCAATTGTGTGTATCCCCACTAACCACATTAAGTCAGCGGAGTGCATCCACAGTACCATGGCTAGTGTCGACTTTCGGAGCTGTGGGTAGCTATCCCACAGTTCCCACAGTCTCTGCTGCCCATTGGAATTTGGGGTTGAGCTCCCAATGACTGATGGGGCAAAAACATTGTCACTCGTGGTTTTGGGTGCATGTTGTCAGTCGCCCCTCCCTCCGTGAAAGCAATGGCAGACAATTGTTTTGTGCCTTTTTTCCATGCAGACGCCATACTACTGTCAGCAGACAATGCAGTAGGACTGCTAACCATTGTCATCATCCACTGCTTCCACTGCAACTCTGCTCTCCTGGCGCCATGAATCCACCTCGCAGGTGCTCTCATCATTCTGTATAAATACCTCATGGCATCAGTCGTCATCCACCGCTTCCGCTGCAACTCTGCTCTCCTGCAGACGACATACCACAGCAAGTATGGAGCCCACTCAGCTCATCGCTGCTGTTGTGAACATTGTAAACACTTTGTGCATTATCCTACAGTATGTGCAGAACTTGCAAAAGCAGGCGAGGAGGCGACAACAGCATGATCATGATAGTGATGAGGACATGGACACAGACTTCTCTCAAAGCACGGCCCTTGGCAATTTGGACATCATGGTGGTAATGGGGCAGGTTCCTGCTGTGGAATGCCAATTCTAGGCCCGGGAAACAAGCACAGACTGGTGGGACCACATAGTGTTGCAGGTCTGGGATGATTCCCAGTGGCTGTGAAACTTTTGCATGTGTAAGGGAACTTTCATGGAACTTTGTGACTTGCTTACCCCTGCCCTGAAGTGCAAGAATACCAAAATGAGAGCAGCCCTCACAGTTGAGAAGTGAGTGGCGATAGCCCTGTGGAAACTTGCAACGCCAGACAGCTACCGGTCAGTCGGGAATCAATTTGGAGTGGGCAAATCTGCTGTGGGGGTTGCTGTGATCCAAGTAGCCAACGCAATCATTGAGCTGCTGCTATCAAGGGTAGTGACCCTCGGAAATGTGCAGGTCATAGTGGATGGCTTTGCTGCAATGGGATTCCCTAACTGTGGTGGGGTGATAGACGGAACGCATATCCCTATCTTGGGACCGGAGCACCTTGGCAGCCAGTACATAAACTGCAAGGGGTACTTTTCAATGGTGCTGCAAGCACTGGTGGATCACAAGGGACGTTTCACCGACATCAGTGTGGGATGGCTGGGAAAGGTGCATGACGCTCGCATCTTCAGGAACTCTGGTCTGTTTGAACAGCTGCAAGAAGGAACTCACTTCCCAGACTAGAAAATTACCATTGGGGATGTTGAAATGCCTGTAGTTATCCTTGGGGATCCAGCCTACCCCTTAATGCCATGGCTTATGAAGCCATACACAAACACCCTGGACAGAAGTAAGGAGGAGTTCAACTATAGGCTGAGCAAGTGCAGAATGGTGGTAGAATGTGCATTTGGGCATTCAAAAGTACGCTGGCACAGTTTACTGACTGGGTTAGACCTCAGCAAAACCAATATTCCCATTGTTATTGCTGCTTGCTGTGGACTCCACAATATCTGTGAGAGTAAGAGGGAGACGTTTATGGCAGGGTGGGAGGTTGAGGCAAATCGCCTGGTGGCCGATTACGCACAGCCAGACACCAGGGCGATTAGAAGAGCACAGCTGGGCACCCTGTGCATCAGAGAAGCTTTGAAAACCAGTTTCATGACTGGCCAGGCTATGGTGTGACAGTTCTGTTTGTTTCTCCTTGATGAAAACCTGCCCCCTTGGTTGACTCTACTTCCCTGTAAGCCAACCGACCTCCCCCCTTTGCTCACTGCTTTCAGGGGCAATAAAGTAATTATTGTTTCAAAATCATGCATTCTTTATTAATTCATCACACAAATAGAGAGAAAATTCGCAAGGTAGCCCGGGAGGGGTGGGTGAAGAGGGAAGCACCGGGTGGGGTGGTGGATGAGGGGAGGAGGGAAAGACAAAGCCATACTACAGTTCAAAACTTATTGAATTCCAGCTTTCTGTTGCTTGGGCAATCCTCTGGGGTGGAGTGGCTGGGTGCCCATAGCCTCCCCCCCGCATTCCTTATGAACCTTGGGGAGGAGGGCACGCAATTACACAGGGGCTGCAGCGGTGGTCTGTGCTCCTTCTGCCTTTCCTGCAGCTCCACCAGAAGTCGGAGCATGTCAGTTTGCTCCCCCATTAGTGTCAGCATTGCATCCTGCCTCCTCTCAGCATGCTCCTCCCTCCTCTCATCGCGTTCATTTAACGCTTTCCTGGACTCTGCCATTATTTCCCTCCACGCATTAGAAACATTTGCAGCTGCGGGAGAAAAAAAAGGGAGACTAGTATTTAAAAAGATACATTTTAGAGAACAAAGGGAAGACTATTTCACACTGAATCAAGCGATTCACATTACATAGCACATGTGCTTTACCCCCGCCCCCCCGCACCGCGTGGCTAGTATCAGGGAAGATCCCTCTCAGCCAAACGCAAACAGCTCAGCATGAACGGGTCTCCCCTCACCATGTCGCAAAGGCTTTTAGAGTACCTCCAGGAGAGCTTCATGGAGACATTCCTGGAGGATTCCCGCTCCATCCCCAGACACGTTAACAGACTTTTCCAGTAGCTATACTGGCTGCAAATGCATCCCAAGTCTTCAGGGCAAATTAATCATTAAACACCCTTGCTTTTAAATCCTGTATTATATTTACAAAGGTACACTCACCAGAGGTGCCTTCTCCGGCTTCATTGTCCGGGAGCCCACCTTGGGAGGGTATTGGCTCTAGGGTGATGAAAAGGTCCTGGCTGCTGGGGAGCAGGGATTCTCCGCTTGCCTGCTGCGCGCTATCCTCAACTTCCTCATCCCTGTTGCGTGAGACTCCCCTCTTGCAGGTGTCCATGGACAGTGGTGGGATAGCAGTAGGCCCCCCCTTCCCCCTCCGCAGAATTGCATGCAGCTCATCATAGAAGCGGCATGTATGGGGTTCTGATCCGGAGTGACCGTTTGCATCCTTTGGTTTTTGGTAGGCGCCTCAGCTCCTTAACTTTCATGCGGCACTGCTGTATGTCCCTGTTGTAGCCTCTGTCCATCATGCCCTATGCGATTTTGGCAAATATATTGGCATTTCGTCTTTTGGAACGGAGTTCTGCCTGCATGGATTCTTCTCCCCATACAGAAAAGGAGTACTTGTGGCACCTTAGAGACTAACCAATTTATTTGAGCATAAGCTTTCGTGAGCTACAGCTCACTTCAACGGATGCATACTGTGGAAAGTGTAGAAGATCTTTTTATATACACACAAAGCATGAAAAAATACCTCCTCCCACCCCACTCTCCTGCTGGTAATAGCTTATCTAAAGTGATCACTCTCCTTACAATGTGTATGATAATTAAGTTGGGCCATTTCCAGCACAAATCCAGCTTTTCTCACCCTTCCCCCCCCCCCCCCACACCACACACACAAACCCACTCTCCTGCTGGTAATAGCTTATCTAAAGTGACCACTCTCCTTACAATGTGTATGATAATCAAGGTGGGCCAGTCATGATGCTTGTATGTAAACTAAAAACTCCCCCAAAGCGAGAGGCAGTTTGGAGCTGGTGTTCCAGTTCAGGCCCTGCCATATTGCAAGGAGCAGAAATAATAGCAGTAAGATTCTTCAGCTGGCAGCACAACACATCAGAATCTCATCTTTTCTGGCAAAACAGCAAAGGAAGTAAGCTCTCCAGTCCTCACAAAACTGTTCCTCCTTTCTGTATATTGCTAGGGGTTGAAGTGTCAAAGCTCTTTCTGCTCCCTGTCTGGGAGGAAGCAGCACTGCTCTATAACTTCTGCTTACTCTTGGCTGGTGTGGTGAGAGAGCTGCTTTGTTGATTCAACCTACTTTAACCATTACGAGTGTTAAATGGAGTCTTAAACTCCACTTATCGTTCCAGCATCAATCTTATTTATTCAACCCAAGCCTATATCTCATTTGCAATAAAAGGAGATGCAGTCGTCCTTGCTGCTGCCATAAATAGCATGCTGCACCTCCAATTATATGATCAGGGCCCCTTTTGTAGAAACTCTGGAGTCATTCTTTGTGTGAACTGCTTCATGTTGCCCTGCAGGGTCAAGCAACGTTGCAGATGAATATGTAATGATTTCACTCTGGCTATATAACATGCAGTTTCTCATCCTGCTTGAAATTGATTCTCTGCTGTGATTATGATGGCTGCCTTCTTGGCAGACACACTGGGGATAGAACTGGGGACCTCCAGAACTAAAAGCATGAGCTGCTAAAGCAAAAGAGCCCAAACTCTGTGGCTGGGGGGTTGTAACAGACTCATAATTTCTGTGCACTGGTAGGGAGACCTATAACACCTGCTCACAATATTCTGCACGTGCATAGAAGGGTCTAGGTCAAATCTGGCCTTTTCCCAGTTTCATATAGCCCTGGATTGCATGCAGTTCCCATGAAAGTAATTCAAGGGAATTACTTGTATGAGGGTGACTTGCTGAAGATGCCCTTCCACAGTCACCTCAAAATGAAACTAGCATCCAGTCTGAATGGCTTCATGCATTTGATTTGATTTGATTTATTTTTTACCTAGCAACCTTTGCTGCTAGGAATTAATTGACCTCTGTAAGAATATCATTGAGTAGCTGGTGTATAGGGAGAACTCCTCTTCCTCTAGCTACTGAAAAGGAGCCTCTTTCTCTAAGTTCACCACTGAAAGTGAGAACACTCCTACTTGAGCAGTGTCCAAAGGCCCATATGAACACAGAGCTCCTCCATCAATCATATACTGGCATAAACAAGAGAATGACTGCAGCTTTCTATCATTAGTGAAACACAGTGGCGTCTGCAGGGCTGGCCTCCTTTCCCATGTTTTGCTCAAAATTTATTTTCATGCTCATCGCATGAATTTTAATGTGTGTTTCTGTGTTCTGTCTATTCCCTGCTCTGATGCTGATTCATTGTTGGGGTCTTGAATAAATTGTTTACCTTTTCTGACTCAGTTTACCAAGCTGTAAAATTTATTTAGTACCATATAGCTCTGGTGAGGGTTTCAGAGGTTTAACTTCCAGCACTGGTAGTAATTTTTGTGAAGCACTTTGATTGGCACCCTGCCAAGTTTTTTATAAGTTTTTAATAATAAAATGTGTTTCACACCAAGGAGAAAATTCATGAATACCTCCTTGTAATTGAGAGGATGCTCGTTTTGGTATTGCGATCATTCATTCAGTGAACTTACTGGAGAAATGTTTAAATTAATACAATACCTTCCAGAGAGATCAGTGTGCTTTCTGAGGGGTGTTGCTCAGAAACACGAGGTTTCTATTCCCATAGCATCTTTGACAATTTACAGTTATCTCTAATTCTATCATAATCTCTCATTAGTTTTTAACAAACAGTTCTCATTGCTATAGCAACTCTACTGAAATCTCTCTGCCTAAATAGCCATGCCAATTTCATCCGATCAAAATCTGACCTCTACATCTAATTGTCTACATTTGACTGTGGTTTTTCTTTTCTCCAAGTAGAGAATTTGCTGTAAGAGAGAGCCCAGAATTATTAATAAAGTATTTTTTCTTCCTCTTCAGCTTAAACTGTATTTTATCTTCAGTATATTAAACTATGCATATAAAGGAAAAATAAAAACCCTCTTGAGATGTAATCATCTTGTTCCCAGGCATATTACTGGTGGCAGAGCTGTATATTACAAAATGAAATAAGTGAAAATTCATCAGCGTCATAAAAAAGATGCATAGTAGAGATTTAAAAAATAGAGTATAAAGCTATGCAGAGAACATGGAGCGTCATTGACTATAAATTATACAGCTATGAATCACTGTGTTTAAGATATGGAAGCAGTGAACTCTCTGATTGAAATGATGCATTCAATATTGAAAATCATGAACTGAATATGAAAGCAAATATTTAGGGGTAATTTTTTCTTTGTATCCCCAGAACATGTACTGCAGCAGTAGTGTTAGCAGGCTTCCCAGCACTACCCTCAAAGATGTGTCTTAGCTTGATCCTGAAGAGGTGGTAGTTTATCCTCTACGTGAATTTTTTTGTTGTTTTGCCAGAACCTGGGAATGGGCGACAGGGGGTGGATCACTTGATGATTATCTGTTCCGTTCATTCCCTTGGGGCACCTGGCACTGGCCACTGTCGGAAGACAGGATACTGGGCTAGATGGACCTTTGGTCTGACCCAGTATGGCCGTTGTATGAATTCACTCCTTCTTCTAAAACTAGCCAACACAGGCTGCCAGCTGTAATGGTGGGTGATTTTTTTTGGTTTAAATTATTAGTATTTAGAACTGCACTGAGACCACCATTTCATTTCACAAAGCTGATGATGGTGTCAGAAACCATCATCCTTTTCAGATCTGGGCTGGGTGTGAGCCACCGACCTATACAAATGAATCCATGTCATGTTACCGGTGCCCTGAGGCATTCAATCTCCCCTTCACTTTTACTCTGGAAATCTAACCGTGCGTATGACAGATGCTTATGTCTGTGTGCATAGCTGGATGGTGGATGGCCTCTGTTTTGCCACTTAGCTTCTGGAATAATATCTTTTGTGTAAACAGCAAATTTTCTCCCAGCTGCAGCTTATGAAAGAATTTTATAGGCAGGGTATTTTTAAAACGTGTTTAATTTTCGGGGACATGAGGCATATGATAAAAATAAGAGATCAGCAGCGCAGTATAACCCTGAATTTTGATTGGCTGGCTGAATAAAAGTGTTATACATTCCAGAACTGTGTAAAGTTGAACAACTCTGGAGGCTAAATTATCCTCTTCTGCCTGACAAAGGTTTTCTTGCCAAATGAATGGCCTAAGTTGGGCCTGTGAATGATGGTGCTTTAATCATAAAAACCATCATATTTCACAGATTATAACCAATAGAGAAAGGAAGTTTGAATTAATTCAGAAGCAGAAATGGTCTAGCTAATGTGTATTAAGATGCTTTGCAAAAGGTATTGTGAAACTTCCATTATATCCTTCTGAACTCAGGTCTTCGAGATGGAGAGCTTGTGTTCTGTTCATCCTGTGGAGAAACATACAATATTTCCCCTTAAGATAAAGAGTCAAGATGGGTAAAAAAACTGCAATAGCTTATAGTTCCCTAAATCAGAGAAGTGCTTAATGAGCACAATACTGTGGCATTTGGGTTAATTTAATGTTTCTACCCTTGTTTTCACTTGTGACTGCTGAACCTCAAAAGTTCTGGAGTCTGATTTTCATTAGGGTTGGGATTTTCAAAGGAGTATAAGTAAACTAAATGCTCGAATTTCATTGAAACCAAGTGGTTGTTGGGTGTGTCTGTTTTATTCTATACAGGTTCATGAACCATGTTCATCTCCATAGTATCTTAATGCCATCTAATAATGCATTAAGCGATGTGACTAACATCCATCATGTGTTTAGTTCTCCTTGGAGAGACATGTATGTAGTGGGGTGTTTTGTGCTTGGATGTTTTTCATTACCATGCACACACTTTGCTGTTTGTAAGTTAGAAGACAAGGTTAAAGAAATGTGCTCTCCACTTAGCCTGGAAGGTGGTGAGGTTCTTAGTTTCTGGGAGAGTTCATTCCACAGTCTTGGGCTAGGTCCTGAGAAAGCTCCATTTCCTGCATAAATGAGCTTTACCTGTACAGGGAGATTTTGGCAAACCAGTAAAGTGCCTGAAACCACGATGGCTTATTGCTAAAAGCAGTCAAGTCAGCAGGCTGTAAATTGGCCATGTCACAGCCTCAGTTTGACCAAGGCAGGAGGGGAGGGGGTTTTGGGTGCCACAGAAAGGGCAGCTTGACCCGCATCCTTCTTGATAAGAATTGTGTTGAAATTGCTGATACATGCACCTTAGAAGAGCAGGATGTGCCCTCAGGAATGTGTCAAACAGGGTCTCAAGGCTGCAAACTCTGGAAAAACCCACACCAAGTTAATCAATAATCAGAAGGAACCTCTTGCTTGATCATTGAAACTGCTTGATTGACAAGTTTTCTTTAAGGGACATGTCATTCTATTACTAATGTATAAATAAGGGGAAAAGTTTGAGGTAGTGGGACTCTTCAGGACTGGACTCTCCCTCTGGATACATCTTGTGTTCCCCACCGGCAGCCACGGTGCCATTCGAGAGCCACACTCAGCTTTGGTAATTATTGAGGGTTGGGGGTGTTTTATTAACCTGTTGCAGACATGTGTAAGTGCTTGAGACTAAGTAAAGTTTAGCTTTAAGTGAAAGCATTCTTGTGTTGTCCTGTTTGCGCCAGCCATCAATTGGTCGGACAGCCGTGTCTCCCTTGATTTATTTCCTGACACCACCTCGCACAGAGTAAAAGTTACCAAGAGCTTTGAGTTGAAAAAAGGTAATATACCCTTGTTGTAGAAAGTTCCCATGCACCAGAGGAGTATAGCTGTCAACCATGGTTTTCATCCTGGAGCTATAGATCTTTTAGTTGCCTTGGGTCCAGGCCATGGAGCTCCTTGAAGATAAGGACTTGGATATTCTATGGGAGATGAGGACTGGTTTAATGTGTTTTGAAGATCCCAACCTGATGAGTGTGTAAAATGGAACTTGAAAAGTCTTCAAAATCCTCTCTCATAGAATTTTTCAAGATGGTTGTTTCTGGTTGCAGCCAGAAAAGCCTCTCACACAAGACTGCTAGCTCAGGTCTAGCAGGGGGTGGGAATAGTACTTCTCTGAACATTTCATAATCCTCCAAAAAAAAGTACATTACAGTAGCCCCTGCAGGAATCATGGCCTCGTTGTGCTAGACTCTTTACAGGCACCTGAGAGGCAATCACTGCCCCAAAGACCATGCAATCAAAATAGAAAAGGCAAAGGCAAAGGCTTGGAGAGGAAATGGCGTCACAGACAGAAGAAGTGATTTGCCCAAGTTACACTGTCAGTCGGTAGCAGAACATGGAAGAGGACAATGCAGTTGGACAATGTGTGATTTAACTTCTGAAAATGAACGAAGATTTCAGGGATTCCAAGCTGTTTTCCAGCCCTTAGTTTGCCCTGTTACATATGCAATTATTTCTTTAGATGTTTAGGAATATAATAAGCTATCTAAATGTAGACAACATCTTTTCTATTTAAAGATTAAATGCCTGGTCTTGCATTCTATGCACCACCACATCAAAGGGCAGTTTGGGTACACAAGGAATGTATTATTGGGCCACTAAAGGCTACCAGCCTTCATAAGTAATTGCAAACCAGAAGAAAAGCTTCTGTACGGACCTGAACAGCATGAGTACATTCACATTTGATGAGAAAGATTCTGTAAAGTAAGTCGGCAGAACTGTGGGGGTGTCTAGAATGGATACAAGAAAAACGAAACTGATAAAATGATAAAGCTGTTCTTTACAACATTAGCAGCTGTTTCCCATCATTTAGACTTTCAGATTAGATTTAAATAGCCAGACCGTATGTCTTCCATTTATATGGTACACTGAAAATATTGTCATTGTCAGTCGTGCTCAAATGTACCACACTCACACTGGGTGAATCTTTCTTTGTTTGCAAACATGTTTAAAAAAGTAAATGAAAACTGAGTTTCTAGAATGATCTCTGCTTTTTCTTTTTTTCCTATCTTTGCACATTTCTCCCTCCCTTACACCAGGAGAGCCCACTAGTTTTACAGTACTGTCACAGGTACTTGGCTAACTGCACCTCTTACTTCTCCTTTGTTTCTTTGAGTGCACCCCCTTGCAGGCAGGAGAGAGAGAGCTATGGATAAAGCCGTCTTGGTTGCAGGGCTTCTGCTATGGAACAAACTTAGAGGAGATCAGACAAATTGCAGTGTTGTTTTAAAAATTCATGACTGGTTGTATAACTCCTAACACTGTGAGACCCTGATCCTTAATCAGAGCCTCTAAAAACTACTACAATACAAATAATTACTATCTCATTTCAAGCAAACATCCCTGGAACTTTTTCTAGTGAAACACACTCTCCAATTCTTTTTTTGTTACTCTTAGTTACAAATTTTTAGAGAATGATAATTTTTATTCTGTTACATGTCCACTTGCTAAATTCATTATAACAACCTTATATCTACTCCATTTTATGGGCATATCCTGGTCCTCTGTACACTTTTGTCTCCTTTTAAAGTTGCCTGAGCTTATTGTATATTTAGTAGATGTTGCTGTGACTAGCCAGACTCTTTTAATTCTTTCCATCTATCAAATATTCTTACGATGTAGCTTTTCTTCATCATGACAACCAAACCTTCTCAGATTACCTAGTTCAGTAATCTCATGAAATAACTCAGTAATACTTTCCAAAGCAGATAAAGAAAAAGTAATTGCTCATTTATAATTGCCATTTATAATTATAATGTTTTCTAATCAGAAACATTATTGTTCAAAAGTTTGAATCCCTGAAATAGAGAATAACAACTTCCCCTTCCATATTTTTTCAATGAAAGATAATACATGGGGAATTCAAGCATCCGTATCACTCAGGATTACATTAAAAGAAATGAATCTCCAGCTAAGAAATTCCCCGAATAGCTTCCATTTGTCTAATGGGACTCTCATTTCAATCTCCAACTGCTTATTTTTCTTGAAGTTTCTCTCTCAGCTTTTGGGAAGTTGGAAATGAGGGGGAAGTGTCCTTCTAAAAATAGTCATTCCAGGAGACATGCCCCACTCTCCCCAAAAGAAATGTATCAACTCGTTTGATAAGTTTGCCTGTCTGGCTCTCTCTTTCTGAATGGCTGATTTGGAACATAGGAGCTTGGATTGAGTAACCTCAGGACAAGTTCTTCATCGTCATCATTTCAGGAAACCAGTGTTTATCTTTTTCTTTTTTTAAGGTGCTGAGCACAGATGTCTGGATTGGCAGCAATTAGCCCAGTTAATGAATGCATGGCCCTCTATGAAGTGATGGATTATTTTGTGCAAATTCTGTACAGCCACTCAACCCTATCAAATATCCTGATGGCACAGATCAGATGAGTGCTAGTAAACACCAAACGATTAGCTAATTAATTAACTGTAAGAAGACTGCATAAAAAGAGAGCTAATCTGTCTAATCTACTCTGTCCATCATCCCATGTTTGTGACTGTGTCATCTGAGCACCTGGGATAATCTCACCCCAGTACATTGACAATGATTTTGCCTGTGAATGAAAAATAAAGCATTTTCGTGGGTTAGAAACTGGAAAACAGGGTAGGATATGGGTAATGTTCAGTATGGCAAAAGCTTAACAGTGGGGTGCCCCAAAGTTCCATACTGGGATGTGGGTAAGTTTGTGTATCTGGAGAAACGGGGTTCTTGCAAAGCCGAGCCAGTTAGGCAACAGCTCAGTCTCCAGTTGGCTCTTCAGCTCCTCCCCTATTTGCTTATTTCAGTGCCTGTTTCTATTCCAGCCAGAAGCGGGTGGAACAGGGCAACTGGAGCTACAGCTGAGAAACACTCAGCCTGCAGGCTGCTCAGCATGCAACTTCTAAACTAACTCCATTCTCATTACCTTTCTGCAGAAAGGGAGCTTAACCCAAAACCGCTTCTAATCACTGGAGGGGTTGTAACATTCTCTGGCAAGTTAGTGGATACATGGGGTGAGGAAGCATGGATGAATTTGTTGCAGGCACTGAGAGAAAGGGTGGGCAGGCATGCATGTGTGTGTTGCCAATTCACTCTTGATGGTTGATTGCTAAAGCTCCAGCTTCTGGAATCAGGTGATTACCTGAGAATCTCAGCTTTCATTTTAAAAGTAAAACAAGCTTCTTGCTCTCATATTTGTAGAGAAAAGCTTGAAAATGGGAACCCTAAATGCTCCTAGGGAGTTGGTAGAATCTCCTTCCTCAGAAGTTTTTAAGGTCAGGCTTGACAAAGCCCTGGCTGGGATGATTTAATTGGGGATTGGTCCTGCTTTGACCAGGGGGTTGGACTAGATGACCTCCTAAGGTCCCTTCCAACCCTGATATTCTATGATTCTATAATTCTCCAGACCTAGAAGTTACTGAGCCCCAACCAGCTGCACCTGGACCCCCATCCTACCAAGTCCTATTCACCCAGACCCCCAGGAAGAGCCACCTGCACCCAGATTCCCCTGTCGAGCACCATCCCCGCCCACACCCAGATCATCCCACTGAGCCCCAGTCACCTTCAGCTGGACTGCCCCCCCACAGACTCCAACTCCCCCTGCACCTGGAACCCCCCAAACAAGCTCCTGTGCATCCAGATCCCCCTACACTGGACCCCCCCCCCAGTGAGCCTCCTACATCCATATTGCCCCACACAGAACCCTCTCACTCCACACCTGGATCCTGCTTGGCTGAGCCTGCATGCCCCACACCTGGATTGGGGATCAGGGCTGGGCATGTGTGTGAGACTGTCCCTCTCACTCACTATTGTGGTGTGCCCAGCATGGAAGGCCAGGGCCTTGGGGTGTTTCTGGGGCAGGCCCAGCCCTCGCGCAGTGTCAGGGTTGGGGGCAGCCTCACCGCAGTGTCCGTGTCCTGGAGGGGAGGGGCTGCAGGGTGACCCCTTTCTTTCTTTCTTTCTTTCTTTCTTTCTTTCTTTCTTTCTTTCTTTCTTTCTTTCTTTCTTTCTTTCTTTCAAGTGTCTCAACCTTGTGGTTATGGAAAGAAGCTTGAAAATGTGACAGTTAAAGGCTCAAAAACAGAAGGCAGAAAAAAATATTAGTTTTAGACTCTCATGATTTTTGCAACCAAGGCTCTGACTTTTGTGGGGAGGCAGGACTGATCTTTGTTGGGGTTGGCAGTGTGGCTTTGTCGTAACTAAAGATGAAATCCTGGCCCTATTGAAGTGTATGGCAAAACTCTTATTCTCTTCAGAGTCCAGGAATTCACTATAAAAATCTGTTACTGGTGAGTCCAGCTTTAGGAAGCAGGAGGTGGTTTGGTGCAGGAGGATTGAGCCTCCTGTAATGCATCCATAGTGAGCTGTGTCTTTGAATATTCAGGGGTTATAATCTTTTTGTTAAGATCTCATAGTTATGCTAATTTGTGGGGTTTGTTAATTATTAAGCTTTAATGTTAATCACAGAAGCAGAACTTGCAACCTATGAATGCTTTCTAGACTCAGGAAAAATGCTGCAGCATGTAATTATAAAGTAAAGCACACAAATGTAAACATTTTGATTGTTTCTGTTATGTTGCTTAGGTAACCCCTTTCCCATGGCTGCATTATCTGCTTCACAAAGTTAGTTAGTTTTTATATTAGCCCTTTTCATCAGTAGATCACAAAGTGATCTGCATTACAAAGGAGGTAGGCATCATTATCCTCATTATACAGAAGGGGAAACTGAGGGACAGAGTGGCCATGCCACAACTAGAACCTAGGTCTCCTAAGTCCCAGTGCAGTGTGCTAGCCATTAGGCTACCTTGTCTTCCATGAGTTCATCCATTTATCTGTGAATCAGGGAAGTGTCATTGTCCTGATTTTACAGATGGCTATTCTGAACATTCGTGGTTCCCTGGTAAATAGTACACAACTCACCGTACTGAAAGTTTAGAGATAGTTGTACAGAAAGAAATTGTGAATCTGTGTTTCACTGAAATCTTTAAGGATAGCAGGGTATAAAGCAATAGATAATATACTGTACTGTTACCCACTCAGAGTAAATTGAATTTAATCTTTTCCTCTGTGGCTGCACCACATAATAAATTTAAAATAAGAGATTTATTTCCCCTTGATATTCTCTTTTGCCCACTTGCTCTCCCTGCTGCTTTTAGGTTTCTGATTTTATCACAGAAAGGAAGTATTCTAGCTCAAAACTTTTAAATTCTTTTGTCGGCTCTGATGACTTGCCAGAGTAATGTTTTCTCATTTCAAGGCTCTCTCTCTTCCCCGCTGGTATTCAGATTCAAGACTTCAGGGATTCATTTTGAAGACATGCCTTAAAGGTTACTCCCTTCAGTTTCTTAATACCTATTATTTTAAGGTTAATCTGCAGTTTTTTTCCTTAGAAGCCTTCAATTTTTGTTTTAAAGGACAAATGTCTTTTCCTGCTATTTTGATGGGAGCTCCTCATTTTGTACCAAGCCTCCAGCTTTTTGCCTTTGTGTTTCTCATTTTGATTTCAAGCAACTGTAATAATTCTGAAAAACGTCAGACCTCTCTCCTAGCATACCTAGCAAATGGGTAGATACCTATTAACACTGAGACAATGGAAGCAAATATTCCCCCACGCATAGTCCTTTGAATTCGCAAACAAGTGTTGATTTGACCCTGTTCATGAAATTTTTTTTTAAGTTGGCTTTCTATGATCAACTGAGAAATTGAGTTTTACAGAGATAAATTCACATGAAATGTGAATTTTAAGCCAGAATGTTTAAAAAACAATCAGATTGAGTTGATGTATCACAGTGATTCTCAACCTTTTCGTATTGGGGATCCCCCCTGCTGTACCAGGACCCATCTCCCATATAGCCGAGACCCCCACATCATTTATCATTATAGGAATGGTGGGATGGATGAGGAAACCCCAGGCAGAGGACCCTTTGCATATCAAATTATAATATTCAAATTTCACGCTCTGCTGTTTAGTTACGTAAGTCATCAAGGAACAGAAATAATATGACATCATTTATATTGCTGGCCCACATCGTGCAGATTTCAAGGTTTGAATAATGAATATTCACAACCAACTGTTCGCGAGCTATTTATATAAAAGGAGAAAATGTCGAGAATAATTTCGAGATCTCCTCTTGAACACTTTATAAGACATAGAGATGAAGCTTGATGAATAAATTATTACTTATCAATTATTCACTCAGTTTGAGAACCGAGCTAGTTTTTAAAATTATTTCTAGAATCAGCATAGTTGAGACCAACGTAACTCTTTGCTTGTTGTGTAATTTATTTATTAGCATACCGAGGACCAATTCTGTATTCCTCTTGAAGCATATACATGCATGTATGCACAGAAAAGAATTTCCAGTGTAGAGAAGGAATTAGTTATTAAAGGATAATATCTTCAAGTTCTTATTGAGGCATAGAAATGCAACTCCACTCTCCTATTCCTCTAAACAAAAAATCCTTAAGGGAATGGCAAAAACAAACCTTTCTTTGCCCTGCTAGTTTTGACAGCTCATCTTCCCTTTAGAGACTTCAAATACCTATGATTAGAGATAGCTTAGTAATAATAAATACATAACAGCTTCTTATAAAGGTAGACCATCGTGACACAGGGAGCTTTGCCAAGTAAAGACTGCAGGCCTTTCTAGTTTTCATCATTAACTTGCCCCTGATGAGAAGCTACAGAGATTTAGTTTCCAATTCAACTATGCTTTACTAAAGATTTCTTTCTCTGAAACATGTGTCTCACTATAATAAGCAAAATTCTCAGCTCATCTCTTAAATAGTTGGCATGCAATTTTTACATATACTTCATAATGTAAGTATTCTTGCACCAAACTAAGAGCTTAAACCAAAACCTGTTGAAGTTGGTGGGAATCTTTCTATGGACTTTGTATCAGGTCCTTAAAGTCAAATATAATGATAGTGTGTATACCTTCCCAATCCTTTATTAATTTTAAGTTCATTCTATGGTAAATATTAGGAATGAAAGTTACAGTAATTGGACAAGTATTGATGGATCTGGTTTAAATTGCCAGCTGGTGATGTCGTTTCTGGAAGGAAGACAAGTCATATCACCCCTTGCGTATGTGAAGTTCGATCCTGGAAATTAAACAAAAGCCTAACTCTTCTATTGTTTTCTCCAAGCATACAAAGAAATCCATCATATTGTGTATCTGCATGGTAATAAGGGACAAGAAAATAAAAGGAGGGGAGATGGATTTCAATCTAAGTGTCTCTTAGAGAAGCTGGTAAAGTCAAGACACATGTTCTTACTGAGTTTTGTCTTTCTCGGCATCAACTGGAAGACATATTTCCTGAGAAACTTCATAAAAAATAAAAGAAGTAAGCACTTTCAGGGACAAGAAGGTCAGTGTGTGGGAAGATAAGCAGAGAATGATATGCAGAGAATGTTACAGAGCCATGAACAAACACAACCTTCTACCCCTGTGGGAAGGGATTCCACACACACATTTGAAGTTCACGTGAAAGCGTTTAATGAAATAGCAGCATAGCCACGGCCTCTTTTAGGGATCTCTCTAAAAAGCCATTTGACTGAAGTGATTGAATCTCACAGTGACCTTATGATGAAAAAAGCCATGTAATGTGGCTGTAATCAAGTTGGTAGTTGATTCGGATGCATGCACTGTTCTACAGCAGTAGCAAAGGAGAGTTTAAAACTTAACTTCTAGAAACATAACTCAACACATTTTATGAGCTAAAAGTTCAAGATAACTTCAACACAGTAGCTGGCAAAATTGTTCCCTAATTTTGCCTTTACTATATTTGCTCATGCCTTTTGACATACATGTTTTAACAAAGAGACTCTGTCCCAGAATCTGAACTCCTTTCTCTCTGCTATTGCTCTAACACATAATTTAACATCTAGTACCTATTGCATTATGTCCCACATACCATCCTGTCTTTTGTTTTGTTTTTTAGTTTAACAGATTTCAATTGGGTAAGGCATCTTTAATATTAGTCACTTCTATTTTCCACCATATTCATCTTTGCTTTGGTTAATATGATCTGAAAAATGTAAGGAAGTGCTAGAGACATTTTGGATTCTATTACTGAGCTGAATATGCTGTGATAAGAAAGGCTATGACAGAGATTTTCCATTCATAGTTCAGAACTGCTCTGTATAGTATGATTTAAAGATAGGCTAAGCTGCAAAGTTCTTTTTTGGAGCTAGATACTGATTTGTTGATGTTTAGGGGTTATTGGGATATAGGGGCTTGGCTTAGGACCATCTCTCTTCTGAGTGCTGCCTATAAATACTGCTGAGGGATTTCATTCCTCTGGAATCCTGGAGTTAGTAGGCAGGAAGAAATGTCTTCCACGACAATACAACTTTTCCACTTATTCTGACATTGGACATCTTGCTCAGTAATTAGCCCGCTTTCATTGTTTCCCTGTGTTATTTGATCAATCCCTCGCAGTGTTTACTGTGGGAAACAAAGTCAATACATAAGGAATATAAGAACTGTGCTTGTCACTCCCCTCCGTTGGCTTATCTGTATCCACCTGTTGTCTCTTGTTTTGTACTTGGATAGTAGACTCCTTGGAGCAAGGACTGTCTATTGGTTATATTTTTGTATCCTTTGGGGCCCTGATTTCTGATTGGGACCCCTAAGTGCTACCACAATACAAATAATAATAATAATTAATAATATAATAATGTGAAAGAATGTATAGGGGTCAGGGGAAATGTACAGTATCCCTTTAATGTACAGGCTGGGTCCTGCACCCTGGGGATAATCAAGGAGGACTTTTTCTGCCTAGAGGCTGAGCCATATAAACAGAAAATGGAGCAAGAGAGAGGGGAGTAGAAGCCAGGCACCAGTAGACACCCTAACCCGATTCAGAGACTTGGGTGTGGACTGTAAGTGTGGGAGCCCTGAACCAGTATCTTAATGAACTGTTTTTTTTTTTCAATTATTCCTGTCCTGAAACCTGATTAAAAAGGGGATATGGCATTTTGCTAATGTGTCAGTCTTTCCTTGGCCTGGCCGATTAAAGTAAATCTGCTGCTCCAGTGGGGAAATGAAGGGGAGGGACACATTTGCGCCACCACATAGTGCCACAAGGATGTGCTCGTGGGCTGCCTCCACCTTTACACGCAGCATCTGAATAGAGACTGAAAATCCCTCTCCCATCAAGAAGGGCCGAGAAGGCAGAGAGGTGCCTATGCTATCTGGGGCTGTGAGATGTCTGACCTCCCAGATAGGTGGAGAAACTGCAATGACCCCATAAGTTCTCATCCCAGGGCTTGGCAGGGAGCCTAGTGGCTGCATTAGGGATGGGACAGGCCACCTCTGCATGAACATCAAAAAGGAGGGGGACTGGGGACATATGGTCCTGCCAATCAGGTGTGCGGACTGTTGGCAAGAGGGGCACACTGGTTGGGTCTGCCCCTGGGCAACCAGAGATTATCTGAATTGCTGGCTGACATGGGGCTGTGAGATTCATGGGGAGGTCTGGACTATTAAGGACATTGGGACCCAGGCAGCTGCAGAAGCTGAACAAAGGAGGCGACCTGGGGACAGGGGACTAAAGGAACACAGTTTTGGGCCATGAAGAGTGGTATTCTGTGGGTAATTTGCTTTAAATATGGGGAAGAAAGGCATGTTATAAAATGCTGACCTACAAGAACTTTGGACTGAGGGACTGTCATTATGGAAATATATGAGATTGCACTCCTGGGCTAGCCCCAGATGCTTGGGCCAGGGGGCAAGCTTCAGGGGTAGGGTCGGCCATGGGTTTTAGACTTTTCCCTGCTTGCCTGGGATGCCCTGACTCAGTCCCCGGCCACAGAGGAAGAGTGTGTGAGGAGCTCAAGTAGCTTAATATAGGAGCCTGAAGAGCTCTGATAGGCAGCAGGGTACCCAGGTTGGGGGAACTGGGACAAAGACTTAGAGGAAGTCAAAGGTTCATGGGGGTGACAATGGCTCTGATAGTCTTACTGAACGGGTAAGTAATTTGCAGACCCAAATGCAGGTTTTTCTACCGAAACCGGCTGAGCAACAGGAACAAATCCAGTGCCTAGAGGGCAGGCAGAAAGTACTCGTCATGAAGAAGAGCAGCCAATTGATTGTGGCTAAGATGAGTGAACGAGTCCACACACTGGCAAACAAGCATGGCGTTCATCGGAGAAAACTCCAGGTTAGCTTCCAAGAAGCCCAGCGGTTGAAGAGGGGCATCCAGTATCTGCATGAGTGCATGAAGGCTCAGCTGGAGGGGGAACTGAGCAACAATGATATTGTGAACAATCAGCTTAAGAAAACAAATCTCCATGTCAGCCAAGTAGAGACAGATTTGAAAGCCAAGTTACGGGACTTGGAAAGAATGATGACGTCCAAATACCAGTCTTCCCTTGAAGCCTTGATAACAAGGATAGGATGACTCAGTGTTTTCCCGAGGAATTGAAATGGGGGAGGGGTGTTCAAATTTACGGGTCGGGGGGGGGGGGGTCAGGGCCGATGTGGGGTGAGACCGTGAGGGTGAAGGTGGGTTGTATGGCACCAAAGTAAAAACTGAAAAATGTTTCATGACCATTTTATTAGATTTTAAAATCATCACACAAATTAAAGTTGGCTACTCAAGCCTTCTATGAAGCACTACATCTATATCCTTCTTGGTTTCTTGTTATAATTTTGCACAACTCTGTTAATGAACTTCTTGAATGCAATGCATCCATCTTTGTTGGCTTCTTGTGTTTCTGGTACTTCCATTCCTTCAATTGATATGCGTATTAGTTCATTCACACGATCAGGCAGAAGGCGACTTCTTTCAAAACACAAAATTCTATTCAATGATGAAAAAGAATGTTCAACTGTAGCTGTTGTGACTGGGAGTAGCAAGAGATTAACTCCTACTTCTTTCAGCCCAGGAAAGATAGCTTAAAGATCGGATCGAGCCACTAGTGATAATAAAAAAGAAGTTGAAGTCAAATCTTCATTCATTCATCATATGATATTCCACTCTGTGTTCAAATTCTCTATTCTGTCCTGAGCACATGGCAGCCCCATTGCTGGTAGTGCCTCACTCCACTCAACTGTTGGTGTTTTATAAGACAGGGATCTGTAAAAGCTACGTAGAGATTGAGTAGAATCTAGAAGTCACTGTTGTAGATTTTTAAGAATCAAGTCTGTGTACTTTTTCAGTTGTCTTAACAAACACTTCTTGTCCTCTTCACTTAAGGATTCAGTATAAATGCCTTCTGGACTGAAATCTTTGCTTCTTCCAGTGCTTTTTCAATGGATAGCTCTCTGATTGATCCAAATGTAGCTTCTATTGCTGGACAAAGATCTACTACTGTTGTAGCAGATGCCTGGATGGCATTGTTTAATGACCCAAGTGGTTTCAACAGTAGACTTACAAGAGAGAGAATGGCAGTAGTTTTCTCTGAACGTAGTAGCAAAAGTAATCCACCAGCCTCACTACTTCGATCCATCCCATCTTGGTAGATACTTTCTAAAGCCAGTAATAATGGCTGGAGTAATTTTAAGACAACAGCCAAAGATCGCTCATGAGAAAGCCAGAGGGTTTTCCCAGACTAGACTAATTTGAACTTCAGTCCCAGTGTATCTTCTATATTTTCCAAGATATTCAGTTTTTTTGGACTTTTGCTGAAAAAAGAATGTAATGAAGACATTACATCTATAGGTTTTTTTAATGTCTTTTGAAGAGTCTGCAGTTCATACTCGCGCTAGTTGGAGTAGATGGCCTCTGCAGTGTGTATAGGAGAGACTAGGGTTACACTTTTCTAGTGCTAGTGCTCCACCATGTCTTCCAGAGAAGTTTGCAGCTCCATCAAATGCACAAGCAGCCATCTGTTTGGTGTCCAACTGACAAGCATTTAACTCTTCTAAGATGTGGGTTGTCACAGATGCAGCCAATCTGTCTTCTATAACTTGAACATCTAGAAATGCATGTACTGGCCTACTACTGACATCAAGATAATGTACACATTGACTTAATACTTGATGACCATTTGCATTGGTGCATTCATCAGCCATGTATGCAAATTTTTTGAATGTATTGAGAGAGTTCTTCACTTTTTCAACTGTTGAATCTTTCACTGTTGCACCACACGTGTCTAGCCAGTCTGTTGAGTTTCTTGCAGAAAGATAGTGAGCATTTGCTGGTCTTGTTCAGAACCAGTGTTCAACTTCAGGATGAACAAGTGACAATGCACTTAACATTGGCCTCCAGTTTGTAGTGTGTGGTATCTCTTGCCTAAATGGAAAATATGATGCCACAGCCATGTTTGTTTGCATGAACTGTGTTGTATAACAGCCTCATTAACACTCACCAGCGTTGTCCTTGGTCAGTGGAGACTTAGAGTTCAGAGGTGCTTTCACATGAGTTCACCTCCCAGGTGTGGGTGCAAGAAGACACCTTTCTCATTCATCCAGCTGCTCACTGTTCGCTCTGGCCACTGTTGTTTGTTGTGCCACCATTCACTCCATTGTTCTGTTGCCAATGGCCCTGTGCCGTCACCTTCTTCTGCCACCTGCCACTATGACCTCTGTGAGTTGGTCTCTTGAGGTTTCACCCAGCTCTCCGTGATTTCAGCTGAGCTCTCAGTGGGGGAACCTCACTGTTAGTGCAGACTGGCCCATCTCTTCCACAGAAGTACTGTCCCACAGCGGGCCTAAAGCACTTAAACCTGATTATCAGTGATTTCAGCTGTAGTGGTCACATAACAGAACAAAAGACTATCTATGGAGCCTAATCAGCTCTGTCTTTAAACAGTGGAGAGGGGCAGGTCTAATAGTACTTGTGACTCAGGCAGACCATCAAGCAAAACACCTGTCCCCACCCTCTCTCTCAATGCCCTAAATCAGCACAGGCTAAGTACAGTTCTACTGCCCTTTACTCATACAATAAGAATAACAACATTTCATTACACCTCTGTCCGCCCCCCGCCCCCCGCATTCAAGTGATTTGTAACCCAAACCCAGCCAAAATCTATCACTTGGGCAACACAGTTCTGTTTGCTGGATACCTAGGTAGATTAGGTGTGAATGTAAATACAATCTGGTCCTGAAGCCTTTCCCCCCAGCCCCCAGCTCATCACTAGCTGTCAGGGAGAGCTCATTTAGACTTTGCTTATAAATCATAATTTGAAATTATTAGGTTGGCCAACATCACCAAAATGAATGCACTGACATGGTCATAAAAACAACAGCTGTACAAGGAAGCTAGTCTATGTTAATACTTTTCAAATCTATTGTACCTTTTCAGATACATGTATTTTATCATACACTGTATATGCTTTTAAAGTGTGTATTAATGTTTCAATTTCAATTCAAATTTCCAAACAATCACTAAATTGGCAACACTGCATGTAACTAGTTCACAAAACTGGGGGCGGGAGGTGTTGGGGAAATTCAGTGTGGGTGTAGGGAAATCCCTGGCATGACTGGAGAATAGCCAATAGACTCTGAATCCAAGGAACGCCAGGTTGCCTGTCACTAGGAAACTCAAGTGGAAAAGGAGTTATGCAAAGGGAAACCTTCCCAGGAATTGGAATGGGAGAGGCTTGAGGAAACCCTACAGCTTGAGGAGGCACTCCTTAAAGGGCAGCTAGATATGATTATTGTGGTCAATGAACACCATCAACCAGCTGAAACAGGAGGTGAGGGACGCTGTGGACAGGCAGCACATCCTAGAGGAGAAAGACAGTACCATGTTGAAGGGTGTAAAGCTGCTGCCACACCAAGAACTGAAGCGAGCAGACAAGGAGCAACTACAGGAGATCCTGACCAACAGCAAGACCCAGACATCAGCACCTCCCAGGCCCAGCAGCTGCTGTCAGAAGTGGAACTAAAATGGGAGGTGGAGGAAGAGGAGACGAGTCTGCTAAAGGAACAATTGTGAAGAGGTCAAGACCTCTTGTCTCCAGGAAGAGCTGAACAATAGCTGAGAAACTGAGAAGGCAGCAAGAGTTTCCTGGGGCTACAGATGGAGAAAGAAGCTCTTTACAATGACAGCAGGACCAGAATCGAGGAGATTCAGCACAGGATGGATAAGGAGCTGAAATCTCTGCAGATCTGCAACCAGAACTGCAACAAGATATGCTATCAGCTATGCAAAGTTTCTTCAGGATGCAGAACCAGCTGCAGAGATGGCAGAAGGAGCATATGATGGCTCTGCAAGCCCTCTAGGATCGGAACATAGTGCTCAGTCTGGAGCTGCAGCAATGGCAGAGCAAGAAGGAGATGCTTGTGGGGCAACAGGATGACCAAAATGTTCAGCTGCAAGAGTCCTACTGAGACAAGAGCCACCTCCAGGAAAAAACTTATGTCTCAAGCCCTCTCAAGGTGGCTTGATTTCTCCGTAATGATGCCTCAAGAAAATAACTTCTGTATTATTGAATATTAATTTTTAAAACTACAGGTTTAAAGAGGTTGAGTTGTTTGATGGATGAGCACAGGACTGTGAGCTGGGATCTCCGAATGGTAAATGGGTTACTGTAGCTTGTGTAATGCTTTTAATTAGCGCATGTCATTTCTCTTATGCACGCTTGCACTTCATCCATAGGCTTTTAGTTTTAGAAAGGAAGCATAGAGTTGCTCTGTGGCCTTGCTGGATGGCTTCTATTGGCTTAGACGTTTTGTTTTATTATTGCCTTGCACTGAAATTGCGGTGACCCAGTCAAGGACTGGAGCCCCATTGTGCTAGGCACTGTGCATATACATAACAAAAGGTGGTCACACACAGTTTACAAATGAAGTCAGAAATGGTTTGCATGTGTGATTTGACATTTCTTTGGCCTGTCCAGGATGGGGATGATCATTCCTTTTTCCCATCGTTCTCCTCTTCTGTTTCCAGCATGAGGGCTGCCCTCCTGCATCCTGATTGCCTGGTTACTAGGTGACTAATCTATCTTCTTGAATAATGATGAAATGGTGCAATGGCATAAGAGAAAATATATCCTTTGAAATATTCCCCTGACTACATGCATTTTGGGGGTTCTGTTTAACATATGCAATATTAAAAAACCTTTATTTTTCAATTCTCCTTTTTCACCGGAGATGCAAAAGTTTGAGAAACTCTGCTTTTGAGCACAAAATGCCTTGTAACTGAATGACCAGCTAGAAAGCTACCATTTAATTAGTCATGAACCTGCTATATGTATTCATTTAACAATTGCTGCTTAGGGATTTGAGAATACAAATCACCGTAATAAATCCAGGGAACACTTCATTTATGTTTCACCTTTGGCTGGTGGTCTCGTAAATTATATCGTCAAATTATACCCCAGGATGTCTCCAAATTATTACTGACTTTTACTTGCTAAAAGAGTGTGGTTCTAGTCAAAACATCTCTTCACTTCGATTGTTGGGGGGGAATGAGAGAGCCAATAATGCTGACAATAGAAGCAGCCACATGAAGGTTAGAGGGACAGTGAGAGGCTGTCAGATATAATGTATGATGTTATTAATATGAAGTCTTTGGGATCAAAATAGAGCTCACCCTTCTTGATCATTGGGTTAGAAGGAGGAAGTGAGGGAGCAGTGATTCTTACTTCCAGAAGAACATCATTTGCTAAGACATCGGCAAGTAATTAATCTTCCAGAGAGCGGAGGGGGAGGGATAGCTCAGTGGTTTGAGCATTGGCCTGCTAAACCCAGGGTTGTGAGTTCAATCCTTGAGGGGGCCATTTAGGGATCTGGGGCAAAAACTGGGGATTGGTCCTGCTTCTAGCAGGGGGTTGGACTAGATGACCTCCTGAGGTCCCTTCCAACCCTGATATTCTATGATCCTATGAGGGGAGAAGAGAATGGAAGACAGCAATACCAATATCCCAATAAAACTTAGCATTTATATAGTGTATTGTATGCATAGCTCTCCAACAGCTTTACAAAGGTCTGTGGTGGTATATCCCCATTTTACTGACTGGAAAATTGAGCCACAGAACTGGTAAATGGCCACCAAAGACTCTGTGGTAAGACAATGACAAAACTGGGAATAGAATCTCGATTTTGACTCCCAGTCAGGTGTCCTATTCACTGGGCCATTCTGCCTCTGAATGCGCCAAAGAACTCAGGCAGCCACACAATCTGGATTTAATTAATTATTTACTCATAATGTTTTCTCTTTCACAGTATTCTACTTACATATTTATTTAAATATTTGACTTGTCTGTTTTAGCTGTATGATCCCAACCAAGTAGCGGAACCACACAGGAGCTGTGAAGTATAATTTCCAGCTCAAATGTGTAAATCTGTTTGGAAAACAGGAAGCTCATAGAAATTTTCATAGAACAAACATTCAATGCCTTTAGAATGTGTTGCTTGTAAATCAAGGGAAAGCTGTTTGACAGTTGTAGCTACTCTTATAGTTTGTGAATTATCCACACAGGAAAGCTGTAGTTTCTATGTCTTTGGTCTAAATAATTCACCAGGTCGGTATATGGGTTGCTCAAAAAGTTTCACAGATAGATAGTCCTTTAAGTATCAAATGGACATATTGGCTACATGTCATGCTTCTGTTCCCTAATTGGATGTGCATAGCTCTTAGAAACAGATTTCTGCTGCAAATATTGTCCATTATAAATGTCTCTTCATTAATATTCTTCAATTATTGCTTAAACTTGGCTGTTTCCATGCCTATTTCTGCCAGAAAACTTGTTTGCTAGAATATTCACAGAAAATAAAGACGAAAGGGGTGTGAATACAGTGAAAGTGAAATTGTTTAAAACTTGTGGTGGATTTTCAGTCTCTTCTTTGATTGTTCCAAAGTCCTGGTCAGAAATCTGGAAGATTTATTCCCAGGGCATTACAGTTGGTATTATTCCCATTCAAAAGAAAGTGAGTCAGTGGCAATTTCTGGCATGCAGACCTGAGCTCACTTCACTAAAGTGAACACGACAGCCATCTGAGTTTTTAAAAGCCTGAACCGTTGCGTTACTGAGGGTCTCCTGAAACGTATCCATCGTCATCCTCAGATCACTGATTTCACTGGGAGTTGAGGATACTCAGCACTTTGCAGGATTAGGCCTCTAGTCTGGTATTGGGTACTGTGTGGGGAACTTCTGCTTTGAAAAGCAACATTTGTTCTCTTGTGTAACACTGTATCGCCCAGGCTGGCCTTGTATAGTTGAGAGCTGGGTCCCAACGCTACCGCAGTCAGCCTATTTCCCTGATTTCAAGAACTATTTCCGGATAGCATCATTAGGGCCACTTGCCACCTTATTGAGGGTGGGAAAGGGCTAAGGAGATGGAGCTGTGATCCTGCCCATCCTGTGTACTGGCCAGGAGAGGGGAGAACATGCTGCAGCCCATGGAGGCGTATAGGTAGAGCTAAGCTGTCTCACATGCCTGGGAGGTCTAGAAGGCATGTTGCACAGTGCCTGCTGGCTGCCTGCTCTGGTGGTACACTTCCGTCCTCTCCCAAATTGTGGACTAAATGCCATCTCGTCCTAGGACTTCAGAGTGAATAAAGGGGGTGAATCACAAGCCATTGTGCTAATCCTGTAATTTTTAGGCTGTTCCATTTTGGATCTGTAATGATTAATCAGTTTCAAGGAAAGTTAAGAAAGGTTCCTGGGTTTTTGTATGTTACTGTGGGAGTGAATAAAAACCACTTATATAAAAGTTTATTTGGAGCAATGTATGTACTGGCTTGTTCAGACTTTTTGAAGGCAAGGTATAACTGCACCACTGTAAAAGAAAAGAAGGCAGTGCAAACGTAAATCTTTCTCCTTGATTTTTGTCTTAAGTGTAATCATAGGTTCCTTTGACTGGCCAGATTTTATTCCTGTAGTCTTACTCTCACTGCCATGGCAACATTTGTGGTGAGCACTGAGTTTATTCACTTCCATTACTGATAGGTGGGAAGGTTTTTGACAACGCTTCTGACAGGAAAAACACTTAATACTACAATACAGACTCATCATATGGTCATTGTAGCTCTTCCGTATTCTCTGCTCCGCTTATCTGTTTGAACAGTTCCCTCCCCTCTCTGTAGGATTCCCATTCCCTTTCTTTTCAGCTACATCTAAATTATTAGCTACATGCCATTTGTTTTTATCATGGGGCTACAAAATGTGCTAGGAATTATGCTTCCAGAAATGATATGGAGCTTCTTATCCTGAGGAGTCTAGGGAATAATTATTTTAATATTTGGTGTTTTATGCAGATAATATATCAACATCAAATGTGTATATGAATGTACCACTTCCTTCCCCACCCTCTTCATTATCCGGGATCAATCATAATATAAACTGGAGAATTCACTTTCTCTCTTGGGTATTTTCCAAGCTTAGTAATTGATTAACTTTCTTTCTCGGCACCATGCAATAGTTCTTCGTCAGCTCAATTCATGTTGAGCTCAATTCATGTCGAGCAATTCATTCACAAAACGAGCTGAAGGATTTTCTGTGATTTGTGCCTAGGATGTCCTTTTAATCAAAGGAAATCTATTAGTATTTAGTTCCAAGAATACTATCCCCTTCCCATCTCTGTGAACCTTTTTGGACAAGGAGGAAAAATAACCGTCCATAGGTTCATATGGTGTACGCTGCACGAGTAAACATTGTTCATTATTTTGATGGTCTTGTTCAAAATGTCATTGCTTCTTTTCTTTAAAGACATCCAAACCTCTTAACATATGAATTGAGCTTCCAAGTACCTCTGCTTTGAGCACTTTGTGCAATAAAGTATGTTTGACAGTCATGTACTTAAAAAGGTAAAAATGAAATGTCCATGGGATAAGAGGGAAGGTTCTCTCATGGATGGGTAAATGGTTAAATAATAGGAAACAAAGGGTCGGAATAAATGGTCAAATTTCAGAATGGAGAGAGGTAAATCGTGGTGTCCCCCAGGGGTCTGTACTGGGACCAGCCCTATTCAACATATTCATAAATGATCTGGAAAAAGGGGTAAATAGTGAGGTGGCAAAATCTGCAGATGATACAAAACTATTCAAGATAGTTAAGTCCCAAGCAGGCTGCAAAGAACTACAAAGATGCAAAACTGGGTGACTGGGCAACAAAATGGTAGATGAAATTCAGTGTTGATAAATGCAAAGTAATGCACATTGGAAAACATAATACGAACTGTACATATAAAATGATGGGGTCTAAATTAGCTGTTACCACTCAAGAAAGAGATCTTGAAGTCATTGTGGATAGTTCTCTGAAAACATCCACTCAATGTGCAGCGGCAGTCAAAAAATTGAATGTTGGCAATCATTAAGAAAGGGATTGATAATAAGACAGAAAATATCATATTGCCTCTATATAAATCCACGATATGCCCACATCTTGAATAACTGTGTGCAGATGTGGTTGCCCTATCTCAAAAAAGATATATTGGAATTGGAAAAGGTTCAGAAAAGGGCAAAAAAAAATGATTAGGGGTATGGAATGGCTGCCGTATGAGGAGAGATTAATAAGGCTGGGACTTTTCAGCTTGAAAAAGAGGTGATATGATTGAGGTCTATAAAATCATGACTGGTATGGAGAAAGTAAATAAGGAAGTGTTATTTACTCCTTCTCATAACATAAGGTTTAGGGATCACCAAATTAAATTAATAGGCAGTATGTTTAAAACAAACAAAAGGAAGTATTTTTTTTCACACAACGCACAGTTAACCTGTGGAACTCCTTGACAGAGGATGTTGTGAAGGCCAAGACTATAAAAGGGTTCAAAAAAGAACTAGATAAATTCCTGGAGGATAGGTCCATCAATGGCTATTAGCCAGGATGGGCAGAGATGGTGTCCCTAGTCTCTGTTTGCCAGAAGCTGGGAATGTGTGACGGGATGGATCACTTGATGATTGCCTGTTCTGTTCATTCATAGAATCATAGAATATCAGGGTTGGAAGGGACCTCAGGAGGTCATTAGTCCAACCCCCTGCTCTAGTCCAACCCCCTGCCTTCTGGGGCACCCAGCATTGGCCACTGTTGGAAGACAGGATCCTGGGCTAGATGGACTTTTGGTCTGACACAGTAGGGCCTTCTTATGTTCTTATGTCCCTGTCCATGGCTTATACAGAGTACAAGAGAGAATTCTGCCATGTAACCAAAATACCTAGCATCCTCTACAATGTGAGAATATAATGACTAAAATGTGAGGCGAAACGGAAGATTACATTAAATTTTCTTAAGGGAAATCTACTTGGTGCATTTTTGAAGTGTTGTTTGTTTACTGTGACATTATAACATCAAAATGCTACCACCTACTGATACGCTAATGGAAAATAGACAAGCTGCCTTGTGTGGTGCAAATATTCATTGTGTGGTAATTTTAAAAACAACAACAACAGAAACTCTTCTAATGGCAGAAACGCCAATCCAGTGTACTTTCAGCTTGCCTTATAACTTAAGATTAAAGGAAGACTCCTAAGGAAATTCATTTATTAATGTTTGCATCCTTGAGGACTACAGTTTGAAGTGACTTGAAATTGAGAACTAACCTAGTTTGGTGATTCGTTTCATACTGAAATCAACTATTGTTTTTGTATTGTGGTAGCTTTTAGGGGTGGAGCCCCAGTCAGAGATCAAACTCTACAGGGCTAGGCTTTGTACACAAACAAGAAAAAGGTGTGACCTGCCCCCAAAAGCTTATCATCTAAGTAACTATATCCTTTCATTTTGCCTCATTTCACTCCCATACTGCATATATGTGTCTTAGTGTTTTGTACCTTACACTCAGTTCTTTAGTCAATCTGCCTTTACTGAAATGAGACACAATAAGCTATAAAAGTCTCTGTTCCTTTGGTATATTCCAACAATACTTTCATCTGGTGCTTCTATTCTACAGTGTTTTGATGGACTCTGGTGTATCTTTATTAACCGAGTGTTTAGCACTTTGGTTAATCTTTATTATTGTATTGCTAACTGTCTCTGGATTGATGATAATTATATTGTAGTTCATTTAGGCTCCTAACCACAAAAGTACTTAGGTGCCTAATGCCCTGGTTTAGGCTCCCCTGTGAGCCACAAAACACCTGTGAATGCTGTAGGTGCCTAAACTTACTTGACGCCTATGTTTTCAGGGTAAAAGTTCCCTTGGCCCCTAAGTTTCTGCCCCTGGGCATGTGCACTGCTGCTTCATGCTCGGTGTTTGGATGCCTATATCCTGCTTAAGCCCTAGAGCGACCCACAAACTTAAGTGCTTTGTGGATCTGCGCTTAAAGCCAGGAAGTTATCATGGGCAAGATGATAACTTCACTGATTTGGGTGAAGTCCAGAATAACTCCACTGCCGTCAATGTAGTTACTACAGATTTACACCAGATGTTATATTTCAGTTCAACTGGGGCCTCATCCAACCACAGCTTTGTTGAATAGGTTGCCAGCCATCAACCTTAAGCTAACTAAGGCTCTGATCCTGCAAAGATTTATGCAGCTGACTTCAGTGGGCCTATTCACAGTGCATAAATTTAGGCACAGACTTAAATCTTTGCAGGTCAATGATTTTCCAAGTGTGTTCTGCTGCATTACTTGTGTTATTTCAGGGGCACACACAGCAAATGTGGGCCTATATTTCAGATATTCTGTTTGCTAATAAGTGAATTAAAATTTTTCAGAGCTTAATTATTGGTAAAATGATAAAAAGGGACCCAACTCTTCACATTGCACAAGTACTTTTTTTTTTAGTTTTTGCTGAAGGCCTGGTTAATTTCACTGCAGTCAGAAATCATTTTTTAGGCTCAATCCTTCCTGTAAGGTGTGTGTTTCTGTGAACTCTGGCCATTCATAACTGTGCTTCTTCGTACTGTGCTACTTCCATAAGATTCTGTATTCAGCTATGTTCTCTCACTGAACAGCCGTGCGCGGGAATCTGGCTCATTGTAAAATTCGTTGGAAGAATGTATTATCAGGTTGGATCGAGTCACTGCTGTTAGCACATTACCGCCTTTAGCAAAGGGATAAGGCTGCATTTAAAAAGAGCAGAGAAGAGATGGGAGTCCAATTTTATAATAGTACAAAGTGAGCAAACAATGGTGCAATCATTCTGACTAAATCAATGAAGCAGGATGTTGTACGAGAAGGGGGGAGCACCGTACAGAGAACTGGAGGATCTGCTGCTAAGGAGAACTTTCCCCGCATGTAAGGGGTGTATTAAATCCATGGGGTCTAGTACAGCCTCAGGGTTGCAGTGGTGACTTCGAAGTGACTCTGCAACAGCTCCACAGTTGGTGACTGGGTGCAGGGGAGAGAATTCCTTGCCCTAGTGCTCAACCAAGCTATTCAGCATGGGCCCTGGGGAGTCAACTTTGCCTGAGGGCACAACAGTTTAATTAGAATTAGTTTAAGAAATGCAACTAATGCATGTACCGTCACGTCCCTGAGAAAATTCTCATTTTGCATGTATACTTTTGCACATCTCAGTCCCTATAGAATGCTTTAGGGCTTGGAATGCCATTGCAGATATGCTATGTGCACCAGACCTGAAGAAGAGCTCTGTGTAAGCTTGAAAGCTTGTCTCTCTCACCAACAGAAGTTGGTTCAATGAAAGATATTGCCTCATCCACCTTGTAACTTGGTTTACAGTTAGTTTCACAATAAGTAGTCTTGTTTCTTATGGCAAGAGAGATGATTAGCAACATTCAAATAACCAAGTCTAGATAGTGAATAGTGTCAGATGTGTCATAGCAGAAAGCTGAGATGCCACTGGCAAATGATCAAAGCAGGCACTGATTTACAAAGTGGTCCATAGTTTGTGACTGGTGCTCATGTTCACATTGTGCATTCTCTGCCGTCTTCCAGAGATATAAAAGATGCCAACATCTGCCATGCAATGTTCTCAAATGGTTAAATGTGGACTATTGTTTCCTAAATAATTTGAAGCCTGGAAGTTCTTCTGTGGGGTTGGCAATCAAGTATTTGTGAGGGACATTAGCATTATCCCAGTATTCTTTCCATTGTGCCTCAGGATTGAATGAGGATGCTTTGAGAGCTTTAGCCTGATTCCAGAAAGGCTTATGAGATTTAGGCATGTCTTTGGAAAGTTCTGGAGGTGCTCATGAATTGGTAAAGTTTAAGTTGGCCATGGTTCAATTATGCTGATAAGCTGTATGAATGTATCTCTGGATTTGGGGTAGGTGTACATGAGCCATAGAGGGAAACGATTGAATGCTTGTTGATATTAATGTTCCAGTTATGATTCTCCTTGCAGCAGCAAATTGCATAGCTAAAGATTCACTGAGGCAAGGTGGCAATTTTCATGTGGTGCTCCTGTTACATGTTATTGATTAACACAATAAATAATCAAAAAGCTACTGGACATTGATTTGTCAATGTGAAATTTGTTAAGAGTCCTTGTCTGAGACAGCACAGACAAACCATAGGACCAACTCTATGTGTATATCAACTTAATGTGGAAGGTTTGTCACATGCTAAGTGTGACTGTCTTTCCAGAGTTCTCAAGGTGAACAGCCTTGACGTTGCTGCTCTGCAAAGTACAAAATGTATGGCTATGAATTTGTTGTTATTGTGCATGACACAATGCACACCAGGCACAGTCTTACAGATGTCTCAGTCCTGGAGGAATCCAGGACCATGGGAATCTCTTCACAATAAATGAGACCAGGCACAACTGGTGCCTAATGGAGCAACCCTCTATAGATGAACTGCACTGACTACGCAGGTGCTCATATAATTTGACATGCCTTCAAGGTGTCCATAAATTGCAGTGTGCAACTGTAGTAGGTACACAATGACTTAGTAAGAGCTCTGAAACTACATTGGGTTATGCTATGTTTGTACTTATGGCCAAATCTTGGTCCTATTCAGTCAATGACAAAAACTCCCATATGAAGTATAATTGGGCCAGGATTTAGTGCTCTCTCTCTCTCTCTCTCTCTCTCTGTGTGTGTGAGAGAGAGAGAGAGAGAGAGAGCTGTGTGCAAGGAGATCATGAACCTAAGGATCTGCCCACATAGATCTCTTTGCAGGATCAGCTCATAGTTTTGATACGTCTAAAAGAAGCTTAAGGATCATCTGCTCATCATTGCTTACTTTATTTTGTCTAAACTGAATTCTATTACCAATTGGCCAAATGTAAAAATGTCATAGCTTTGCAGAGGAGGTAAACATTATTTCTGACATACATACAAATTCAGACTAAGCTCTAGGAAGTGAGGGGTGGGGGGAAAGGAAAAAGCAAAACCCTAGCAGGAATGGCACAGCTTACCAATGAAGTAATCAATTTATCAGGAGCAAATGCACACCCATTGTGACTCATGTTTATAGTGGTGAGAAGAACAAAGTCCCAAAGCTGTTCTTTCCAAAACCATGTCTGCTTAATTCAGTTACTTTATAACTTCAAATTATATAGATTCTCTCCCCCCATCCCCGTCCTTTGTGTTTGTTTAGGAGAGTGCAGAGAAACTGAGCAGTGCCGTGTGTGAAGAGACTGACGCTCCTAACTGATGGAATAAATTTAGAAAGGAGGAAGACAAATAGACAAAAACAGTCTAGGCTAAAGAGAGGGCAGGAAATAGAGAAAAATCAGAGTGATTAGAATAAGTAATAAAGAGGTGCCTCTGAGAACAACATATCAAGATGATGTGTAAGCACAGGCACAAAGAAATAGTAAAGTCTGAGGAGAATAGAATACAATATCTCTGGAAGAGCCTTACTTACAGCTGCTTTCCAAACACCTTGCCTAGCATAGTCTGTGCACTGGGCCCAATACCTCCATGTCCTCCTTCTGGGGCAGTGCAGCTCTGCACTATCCCTTTATCAGGGGAGAAGGTTATATTAGATATCTGGCGTATAAGTCCCATATCACAGAATCATAGAGAAAAGATCAGTTAGCTATTTTGTCCATTGCTTTGCCAGCCACTGTGTTGTGGATCAGGATTTAGGTGGTCAGACCTAGAGATAAGGGCAGTGATGGTCAGGCCTAGCAGTTGGAGCTGGAGGGTCAGAGTTGGAGACAGAGTCAGGTGTCAAGCCAAGGGTCAGAGTCAGTCAGTCAGCCAGCCATGGGTAGGGAGCAGGAACTGGGAACAAGGCAGGGCTCAGGAGCCAAGTGAGAAGGCAGGGTTTGATGTAGCATTCAGACAAGGATTCACCTAGCTGCTCAGATAACTTTCTGTGCCTCTTTCTGGTTTAAATAGAGCGTCTGAGCCAATCAGAGAGGCTGGACATCTCTTCCAATCAGCAACGTTGTGGGCTGTGCCTGTGGTGATCTTGGGTCCACCAGCCCACCCTCCCTGCTGGTACCAGTGAGCTGTCAAGTGGTGATTGTGGTTTGAGGACTGCCGAGGGACCAGGGTTTGAGACCGATGATCCCTCACATGCTGTGGGATCATTGGTCTCAAACCACTGGTACCTCACATGCTGTGGGATTCTCTCTTAGTGGTTAAGAGTGGTTTTTCCACAGTCTAACAGGGAAAACTTCCTGACAGTGGAATCTGGCATTCAGCCTGAATTTTTGCTTTTAAAAATTCCATCCCTTTACAGCTAATGCCATCTCATACCACCTTAAATTATTTTCCACTGTGTGTTTAAACCCTTCAGAAGCTAGAATGGGTTATCGTGTCTCCTACTCCCCTGTGTCCTATAATTGTCATCAGCCAAGCTCTACGTATTTAAACCTATTAAAATTTTTCTCCCTGTGTTCTAATTTTGGAACTATAATGGTTGAAGGAGTCAGACACATAAAGACAAAGTTTTTAAAAGACAGGTTGATCTTCAGGGTCTTTCCAAGACTGGAGAATATAAACAAAGCATCTAAGTTTTCAGTTAGCAAACTGTGTGTTAGGACAGCCATCTGCACTTTACCTTTGGAGCACCACTAACGGCTTTCTTTTCTTTTCTTTTCTTTTCTTTTCTTTTCTTTTCTTTTCTTTTCTTTCCTTTCCTTTTCTTTTCTTTCCTTTCCTTTCCTTTCCTTTCCTTTCCTTTCCTTTCCTTTCCTTTTCTTTTCTTTTCTTTTCTTTTCTTTTCTTTTCTTTTCTTTTCTTTTCTTTTCAATACAAGAACTTTATATGATATTGCAACACATCTAGTCTCCAAGGGTACACCTACACTGCGATAAAAGACCACGGCTGGCCCAGGTCAGCTGACTCGAGCTCATGGCGTTTGGGCTGCAGGGCTATAGAACTGCAGAGTACACACTGGTCTCAGGCACAGAGGTTTTCAGAGCCTGGCTACAGGCCCTTAGCCCCGCAGCCTGAGCCCTGTGAGCCTAAGTCAACTGATATGGGCTCTGAGATGTGGGGCTGCTGCTTTTTTAATGGCAGTGTAGACATACCCCAAGTGACCAGAACAACAACTCTGTGCTTCATACTTCTGCTGACAATGAGATAATAGCTGAGTGGCTTTCAGCTTCCATTATTCTGCATAGCTTTTAGGGCCACAGAAAACAACACAGGTGTCTCCTACAGAAATACCCAGCCTTCTTAGCTATTCACAATAATAGACAAATAAATCTGGAACAAAATTTGGATACAATGCCCTGCAATCTTTTTGGTTTATGTGGCTTAATGTATGTGATGTGTGTTGTACCAGTTCTGCATTAGGTCACCATATATTTTTTCTTGGAGAAACATATGCCAATGTGCTGCACTCTTTCCACAAATAAATGTAATTCAGCAACATCCACCTGAGGCTTTGCAACTTAAGCCTTACAGCTTGCTTTATAACAGACAAGCAAACATGGTGCAATGTGTTTTTAATTCTCTTTGGTGTTAAGGTTGAATTTTTCTGTAGCAAGTGGATCAGGTTGAAATACATGTAATGTTATGTCTAAACATAAACTCTGAAGGTACAATATGGTCATCTGCTCTCCCCATCCTTCTTCAGCTACTGCTGTCACAGTCTATTAAAAAGTCTTCTGTTCCCCCACTTTAAAAAATATGTAAAATATCACTTTATTTAAGACTCAAGTCCAATATGAATATGGACTCCATTCATCCTTAGGTCACTGTTAAATTAATCTTAAATTAGAAGCAGTGTTGCCTGGTGGATCGATAACAGGAATGGGAGTCAGAAGAGCAGAGTTGTGTTCTTGGCTTTGCCACTGACTGTCTTTGTGACCTTGAGCAAGTCACTTCACCTCTCTGTGCCTCTGTTTTCCCTCCCGCCCTTTGTCTGTCTTGTCTATTTAGATTAGAAGCTCCTTAGGGCAGGGATTCTCTGTCTGTCAAACACATGTTAGTATAGCATCTATATGGGGTCATGATCATGATTGGCGATGATTGGTGCTCCTATAATAACAAACTTCACAGCACCTGATGGTGATTTGGTGATGGGAAATGATTTGGTGGCTCAGTCCGAGAGTGCTAAAGGAGTTGGCGGATGTGATTGCAGAGCCATTGGCCATTATCTTTGAAAACTCATGGTGATCCGGGGAAGTCCCGGACGACTGGAAAAAGGCTAATGTAGTGCCCATCTTTAAAAAAGGGAAGAAGGAGGATCCTGGGAACTACAGGCAGTCAGCCCCACCTCAATCCCTGGAAAAATCATGGAGCAGGTCCTCAAGGAATCAATTCTGAAGCACTTAGAAGAGAGGAAAGTGATCAGGAACAGTCAGCATGGATTCACCAAGGGCAAGTCATGCCTGACTAATCTAATTGCCTTCTATGACGAGATCACTGGCTCTGTGGATGAGGGGAAAGCGGTGGACGTGTTGTTCTTTGACTTTAGCAAAGCTTTTGACACGGTCTCCCACAGTATTCTTGCTAGCAAGTTAAAGAAGTATGGGCTGGATGAATGGACGATAAGGTGAATAGAAAGTTGGCTAGATTGTCGGGCTCAACGGGTAGTGATCAATGGCTCCATGTCTCGTTGGCAGCCGGTATCAAGTGGAGTGCCCCAAGGGTCGGTCCTAGGGCCGGTTTTGTTTAATATCTTCATAAATGATCTGGAGGATGGTGTGGATTGCACTCTCAGCAAGTTTGCAGATGACATTAAACTGGGAGGAGAGGTAGATACGCTGGAGAGTAGGGATAGGATACAGAGGGCCCTAGACAAATTGGAGGATTGGGCCAAAAGGAATCTGATGAGGTTCAACAAGGACAAGTGCAGAGTCCTGCACTTAGGACGGAAGAATCCCATGCACCGCTACAGACTAGGGACCGAATGGCTCGGCAGCAGTTCTGCAGAAAAGGACCTAGGGGTTACAGTGGACGAGAAGCTGGATATGAGTCAACAGTGTGCCCTGGTTGCCAAGAAGGCCAATGGCATTTTGGGATGTATATGTAGGGACATTGCCAGCAGACTGAGGGACGTTATCGTTCCCCTCTATTCGACACTGGTGAGGCCTCATCTGGAGTACTATGTCCAGTTTTGGGCCCCACACTACAAGAAGGATGTGGAAAAATTGGAAAGAGTCCAGCGGAGGGCAACAAAAATGATTAGGGGACTGGAACACATGACTTATGAGGAGAGGCTGAGGGAACTGGGATTGTTTAGTCTGTGGAAGAGAAGAATGAGGGGGGATTTGATAGCTGCTTTCAACTACCTGAAAGGGGGTTCCAAAGAGGCTGGATCTAGACTGTTCTCAGTGGTAGCTGATGACAGAACAAGGAGTAATGGTCTCAAGTTGCAGTGGGGGAGGTTTTGGTTGGATATTAGGAAAAACTTTTTCACTAGAAGGGTGGTGAAACACTGGAATGCGTTACCTAGGGAGGTGGTGGAATCTCCTTCCTTAGATATTTTTAAGGTCAGGCTTGACAAAGCCCTGGCTGGGATGATTTATATGGGGATTGGTCCTGCTTTGAGCAGGGGGTTGGACTAGATGACCTCCTAAGGTCCCTTCCAACCCTTATATTCTATGATTCTATGAGTCTATGATTCCAACTGTTAGTGAAGAAGAGTCCAGATCCTAAAAACACCCACCACATACACACTTGCCAGTAATTTTGTTGACGGTAAAGATGCCAAAGTCTGAATGGTCACAAAGACTGACCTATCCTCTAGTCCTTGGGGGTGGGTGTGGGAGGGGTGTCCCTCAGGGTCAGGGTTATGGCACGTTGATGGAGAGGTGTGGGGAAGCTTTGCATGCTTCATTGAATAAATAGCAGGCCTGTACATCCAGCAGTTTTCCTAGGCATTAAAAAAAATCACTTTAGAAATGAATGGCCCAAGTCTCCCCTGACCAAGAAGGCTTGCGCCTCCTTCTGAGAAGGTTCCAACAAAGGGGTAAAATATGCGATCTGTGTCTTTCTTTAATACCTTGCAATTAAAAACTACATATTGCCCTCCTCTCCCTGTCCACGGGGTTAACAGGCTGACTAAAGGCGTTCTGCCACCCAAAATTCCTTTTTTAGGTTTGTTTGTTTTTTAATGAAGCATTAAGTACTCTTTGGAATCAATCAGCGGGTTGTAAAATTTAGCAGATGTTGCACCCAAGCCACTTGAGGGAGATTCAAATCAGTACGCTTTCAGGAGTAATGCCACGTTGTGAGTTCATACACTTGATATCTTGTGCTGGGGCTTGTGAGACAGCACCCTTATTTATTTATTTATTTATTTATTTATTATTTTAATCACTTTTTCTGGGTGCTGCATCTGCAGTGTTCTCTTCCCAAATGTAATGTATCTTCTTGGAGGAACAGAAGCAAATATTTATCTTTTGCAAAAATGTATATGAGTCTATGAAGCTTTCTGTCTAAAATAAAACCCCCAAACCCTGATCTTTTAAAAGCCCTCTGTTCTATATATAAATGTTGAGAATATGGTCTGATGTCTGAATTCTCTTTGATGCAAAGCTTTTGTGTTAGCAAATGAATCAGTTTGATAGACGTTTTAATACTGTATTTCAAACATAAACTATGAAAGTCAGGAAATTGTTATGTTTTCTCAAATGTTCATCTTGCCAACAGACACCCCTCCGACTCGGCAGCTAGGTGGTAGTTTTGTGTATGACAGAGAATATATACTGAAAGCAAATAAAATAATGGATTCTGTGCTCTAAACCTAACATATAGGGGCAAATTGATCCCTTGAGCAACTTCATTGATTCAGATGGAGGAATAGCAAGGGTGCATTTGGGCCATAATTCCACACATGGTTAACATATGGAGTCTGGAGCTGAGATTATGTTTTTCTAGGTAATTGTGATCAGACTTGATTGGAGCGTTCAGTCTGAGAACAGTGTCGCAAGCATTTAGAAGAGTGTGTGAAAACATAACTATGTGTTGTTCTTACACACATACAAATAATGGTTGTGGTGTATTGAAAACTGTGTTAAAATTACAAATGATCACTTTAAGGGGCCTCCTGGTCCTGTTTGCAGGTTAGGGGCCCCTGCAGGAAAGCATGCAATATGAGCCTTAAACAGTCAGCTTGTAAAGAGACATCCTATAGCAAGATGGGATGAGTTGTGCCTCTCGGTCTTCAGGGAGCAGCCTGCTTTGTCTCTCTTTCTTTTTAGTTCTTGTGTATCAAGGATTTGGATTTTAAGAAATAAAGTAGTGTCATGTTGCAACCTTCCAAAAAGATTAAAACCATAAAATACTCTAACTTCTCTGTGTGGTATGCTGAGCTTAACTTAAGGAACGAGTAATGGTTTTCTGCTTTTTTTTAAATTATTCTTCAAAGCATCCTGGAAGTGGGGAACAAGCAGACAAATATAAGTCAATTACTGCCTTTGTAGTTGACTGTGTTCTATGGTAATGGATGGGAGAGAGAGGTGTTTTCAATCTAGAGTCAAAGGATCCCATCAGGGAAAACATAACCTTTGAGCATGGCGCGCGGACCTTTAAAAGTTTTTATCCACTGCATAATAGTCAAAGCATGTACTGTAAAGAGAGAGTTCACTGATGGCAATTCTGCCAGGTCAGGAACATCCTTTGTTTGGGAATAAAAAAGACAAATTACTGGGATTTGTTTCTGATCCTTCCAATAGGTTTGTAAGAATGAACGACCTTACCTTTGTCGCTTTTGGTGTTTATGGTGTTAACGTCCTTTGTATTTCTTGAACTTGTGCATTAGTTGTGAAAGCTATTATATAAAGGAACTGAATTGTGTGTATCCAAGCAGAGGAGTTCTTCTGGTACTCCAGTGTGGACAAAGGTACTGGTCTGCAGCAAGGATTGGGGTAAATTCTCTCTTACACTTTGGGCCTATGTCATTACACAGAGGGGCAGCTGCACCCCCATAGTGGGTAAAGAAGCCATCTGAATAGGGATCTGTGCTAGGTTCTAAATCAATATCCAGTGTTGAGGATGTAGAACATCTTATGATATGAATAGAGAGGAGGAGGAGTAACCAGAACCACCTATCCTTTAAATTCTGGGGAGGGGAAAGGAATTGGATTAAAAAATCCGCAGGTAAATCCAATTTGGTTTTGGTTCCAGATCAGAGCTATTTTTTGGTTTCCATTAGGTTGTGGAAAGTGAAAATCTCCTGAGTTCAGAACAGCTTGTGAGAATCTGGTATTTTCAATCCTGACCCTTCCCCTGGTTCTGCCTCAAATCTTTATTCCAAACAGAAATCTGACCTAGATCCAGACCCAAACTTCACTGGCTCAGCCCATCTGTAAATATAGCAGTATCCTCTTGTGAGAAGTGTGCAGTGAGGCTAGGATGGGAGAGAACTTGAGGAAAACCTGCTTGGCAAGCAAACCTACTTACCTAAATAAAATAAAATGACTACAAATTGATGAAGCATATGCATCTGGGTGATTAATGGAGCCAGGGGGGAAAGAGTGCTGTTTTCCGTGTTTTTTGTACTCCCTTCTCCTCTCCTCTTCATCTCTAGTTATATAGCTAATATATCATATCTGGCTTTCATTGCCCCCTGCCTAAAAACGATATTCAGCACAAAATCAAGACTCACTAATTCATTTTCACTGAGTTGAGAAATTTCAGCCAGAAGTCGCAGAGAAACTCTGTCCCCATCCCTCTGAACTAATAATTTAATAAACTGTTAAATCTGGCTTGCGCAAGCCAAGAAGTGGCAGTGTGCTTGGTGGGGTCAGGGTAAGAAAGGTCATGAGGAGGCAGCTGCCAATACATGGGATACCATCCAAAGAGCTTGTTGGAAGCCCTACTGAGGCGGCTGTAAAGGCAGGGTGGCTGCAGAACTTATAACATTCACAGGGGAGAAGGAAGACCGATGATCCCTGTCAGGGATGCTGTGCTAAGAATAATGGAAGGAACGCTCTCCAAGGGACAGGTAGAAAATTAGATGGAGTTGTCTTCCTGGAAGACAAGACACAAGATATGACTGAGATTGGATCTGAGGTCAGTGGGCAAGGCTCCATTGATAATGGTGCATTATTGACACTAGTGACATTGCTTCACATGATATCTCACAGATTATAGACAACTTCAGGGAACCTGGAAGAGTGCTGAAGGAGAGAAATATTAAGTAACCTTCTTGGAGATTCGTCCTGTTCTGTGAGTGAAGAGATACAGAAGGTGGAAGATTCTGGAAGTGAACCACTGGCTAGGTAAGTGGTGTAAGGTAAAGGGTTTTTGTTCTGTGCAACATTTAGTCTACCTTCTATGGGGAGTGGAGCTGTACAGTTTGGATGGGATCCATCTAAGTAGAACAGGAACTGATCTTCTAGGGCTATACTAGTAAGGAGGTTGTTAAACTAACAACAAAAAGAGAGGTGAAAGGGAGGAACAAATGAGTACTCATTTAGCACAAAATCAAGATGTTGAGAACAAAATTTAATCAAGGCACCAAGGGAGATGAAGAGAATAAATTCTTTAATTGCCTATATACCAATGCTAAGAGATTGAATTTATGTTAATAAATTAGACATTTCAGTTCCTCTTGTTTAATTATTCAAACTGGTTGATATAACTGAAAGGAAGATTAGCACAATTGGAATGTTAAAATCATTGGTTATAACCTAGTTAGAAAGGCGAGGTGGCACTCTCAAAAATGTCATTACCTATTTTTGAGTTAGTGGCTGTTCAGAAGTAAATGTTCTTGAGTGCTTGTGGATCAACTGTTCTAACAGATAAAGCACAATATGGGATCCTAGCCGGTGTCTGCTATAAAATGCCAAATCACACTAGAGAACAGGTTGGTTGACTCCTTAACTACCTATAATGTATAGGGGGATAAAAGCTCCCTTTTCACGGTGGATATCAATCTGTGTGACATACTGGAAGTTTCATGCTGTCAGTACTAAAACATCATAGGAATTTCTAAAAAAAAAAAAAAAAAAGTCTAGATGACAATTTCCTAACTCAAGAAGTGTTGCATACAGCATAGGACAATTCTGCATTAGATTTTGTCTTAACAGAATTGATCACAGGACTAAAAATTGGTGATAGCTTGGTTATATTTGTTATGTGCAAACATCATAAAGTCCAAACCAGTTAAATAAATATAATATAATATAAACTAAAACATATAAAATATATACTTGGTGCTTTAAAAGGGCCAGTTTCACAAAGATGAAAACAATTGTCAGACAAATCAGCTGGGCAAAAGCATTTAAACAAAAAACTGTGAATGATAATTGGGAATTCTCTAAGAACATTTTACTAGAGGACCAAATAGTCACAACTGAGAGAAAAGACTACACTACTAAAAAACCAGCCTGGCTTAAAGGGGAAGAGAAAGCAGCTATAATGTATTATCAAACATTATGGGGAGTCACGGCAGGGCCCAGGGCCAGCCCCCATTGCAGGGAGAGGGAGGGGGAGGAGAACCACCTAGTGCCACTCTGCCCTCAGCCCCAGCTACAGCTCCGTCCATGGCCTCGGCCCCTGTCTCCCAGCCCTGACCATGGTGCAGCTCTGCTCTCAACTCCGGCTGAGGCTTTGCTACCAGCTGCAGCCCCAGCCACAGCTCTGGCCCCCAGCCACGGCCCCCGGCTCTGGCCATGGCCCAGGGCCACCAGCGGTTCTGCTCCCAGCTCTGGCTCCTGCCCCACTTCTGGCCCCAGCTCCCCACCATGGCTCCCGGGAGGCACAGACAGATTCCATTACAGGTAAAGGGTGTGGGGCATGTTTGGGGACTACTGATATAATGTATAGAAATGGGATGGGGGAGGGAAGTTGATAGGAATAAATATAAATAAGAAGTTAGGAATGATAAGGGAAGCAGGACACAAGGAGAAATCTATGGCCAGTAGAGTTTATGGCCATAAGGAGTTTAAGTATATGGGAACAAAAGGAACCTAAACAATGGTATTGGTTCACTACTAGATGGAAATTATAGAATTATCAATAATAATGCAGAAAAAGGAGAAGTGAGCAATAAATGCTTCTGTTCTGTATTTGGGGGAAAAAGCTAGATGTATTAATCTCATATGATAATGATAAAATATTTTCTATTTCAACAGTAAATTGAGGAATTTAAAAGGTAGCTACTAAAGTAAGACCAAGAGGTCAGATAACTGAAATCTAAGACATTTAAAAGAGCTGGCTGAGGAGCTCTCTGAACCATTAATGTTGATTTTCAATAAGTCTGGGGAAAGTCCAAAGGACTAAAAAAAACAACAACTAATGTTGTGCCAATATTTACAAAGGGTAGAAGAGGATGATCTGGCATCCATCAGCCTGGATGCCAGATCACATTAAATGATCACATTAAATGCTTTAAAAACTGGATAACAGATACGTCTCAATATAATTGTAAATGTTAAATCATCCTTGAGCGGGTCCTGTGAAGATCAGTTATTGGCCCTATTCTCTTTAACATTTTTAATGGTGACCTGGAAGAAAATGAAATTATGGATAAAATTTGCAGATGATGTAGATTAGGGGAGTGGTAAATAATGGAGAAAACATGTCACTTGTCCAGAGCAATCTGGATTACTTGATAAACTGGGTACTAGTAAACAAAACGTGTTTCATAAGTCTAGGAACAAAGAATGTAGACCATAGTTACAGGCTGGAGGATTCTATCCAGGGAAGCAGTGACTTGAAAATAAGTTTGGTGTCACAGTGAATAATCAGCTGAAGATAAGCTCCCAGGATAGTGCTGTGGCCAAAAGGGCTAGTGTGATCTTTGTATGTATAAACAGAAATATCGTGTAGGGAGGTTATATTTAGAGGCAGTTGAAAGTTTTCTACTAGAACAGTTTTCCTTTGGAAAATGGTTTCAGAGTAGCAGCCGTGTTAGTCTGTATTCGCAAAAAAGAAAAGGAGGACTTGTGGCACCTTAGAGACTAACCAATTTATTTGAGCATAAGCTTTCTTGAGCTACCGCTTTATGCATCCGATGAAGTGAGCGGTAGCTCATGAAAGCTTATGCTCAAATAAATTTGATGTGCCTTGAATGTGCCTGCCTGGCTTCCATGCTGTCTGGACTGCCCAACTCTCCATTGGCCCTCCAGGTGGGCTTCCTGGGTGGCCAGCTCCCTGCGTTGTTCACTTCCCTAATAGCCTGGCCAGATTTCCTGGGCGCAGCGTGGCTGCTTGCCAGGCAGACTGTCCAGGTCGCTGGGGAGCGGGCCCAGAAATGTTCAAATATTTCTTTCAGTTCTTCAAAATTTGAAGGTGGATTTTTTTGAAAATTATTTTCTGTGGACAATTTCACATTTCCAGTTGTATTGTTCCAGTTTGGAATGAAGATGTTTTCTGCAGGACTGAAATTCTGTTTCCCACACAGCTTTAGTAATATTACCTACATCCTGGGTGCTCGTGCGACTGTTAGTGGACTACTGTGTCCTGTTCTGGTGTCCAGAGTTCAAGAAAGATGTTGAAAAACTGGAGAGCATTCAGAGAAGAGCCACAAGAATGACTGGATTAATACTAAACATGCCTTGTAGCAAGAGACTGAAAGTGCAATTCATTTTGCTTATCAAAGAAATGGTTAAGGGATGACTTGATGACATTTCACATGGTGAGCAGAAATTTGATAGCAGAGAGCCCTTCAGTCTCACACACAATGGACAACAAGATCCAATGGCTGGAAGTTGAAGCTGGGCAAATGTAGACTAGAAATAAGGTGGACGCTTTTTATATGGAGGGTAATTGACAATTTGTACAATTTACTTCTCCATTTCTGGAAATTTTAAAATGACGATTAGCTCTTTTTCTAATCTGTTTCTACTGGACGTGACCCAGTAATAAATTCAGAGAAGTCCTATGACCTCTGTTATGCAGGAGGTCAGACCAGACGATCATAATTGGCCTTAAAATCTATGAATCAGACATATTCCAATAATAGAAGGCATGATTTGTGGGTAAGATCTGATTTGTATATTGATCTGGGTCTGGGGCTTGGTCCTTTGGGATCAAGAGAACCTTTTTTCTTTTACTGGGGTATTGGTTTTCATAACCATTTGTCCCCATAATGAGTGGCATTGGTGGTGATACTGGGAAACTGGAGTATCTAAGGGAATTGCTTGTGTGACTTGTGGTTAGCCAGTGGGGTGAGACCAAAGTCTGCTCTGTTTGGCTGGTTTGGTTTGCCTTAGAGGTGGAAAAACCCCAGCCTTGGACTGTAAACTGCCCTGCTTGAAGCAATTTGTCCTGAATTGGCACTCTTAGTTGGGTCCCGCCAGAACCTGCATTGTTACAGATGGACACCCAGCCAGTTAGCTGTAAAATTCCTCTTGGTAGCTGTTCTTTACTTGCTTTACCTGTAAAGGGTTAAAAAGTCCCCCAGGTAAAGGGGGGAAAAAAGTGGGCACCTGACCAAAATGGCCAATGGGAAGGTAGAACTTTTTAAAATGGGGAAAAAAATCTTTTCTCTTTGTCTGTTGGGCTCTGGGCTGGAGGGACATGGAGCAGCATAAATACAAATTATTTGTATAGAAAATGTTTAGTTAGACACAATCAGGTTTATTTCTTATTTTGGCTTGTGGCTCTCCTCTGTGCTAACCTGGATGCTTTTGTTTGCTTGTAACCTTCAAGCTGAACCCCCAAGAAAGCTAGTTTGGGTGTTTAATTTTTGGAATTGCTCTTTTAAAATCTAGCAAAAGCCTAAGTTCCACATGTATTTTCTTTCTTTTTGTTTTAATAACATTTACCTTTTTAAGAACAGGATTGGATTTTTGGTGTCCTAAGAGATTTGTGTATGTTGTTTGATTAGCTCATAGCACAGCTAATTTCCTTTGTTTTCTTTCTCAGCTCTTCCCTGGAGTGTGTGTGTGTGTGTGTGTGAGAGAGAGAGAGAGAGAGAGAGAGAGTGTGAAAGGGCTTGAGGGTACCCACTCCCCCGAGGGAGGAATTTCCAAGTGTTTCTTCCTTGGGCTAAAGGTTTTGGGTTTTTTTGCATTTGGGTGGTGGCAGCGGTTACCAAGCCAAGATCAGAGAAAAGCTGTAACCTTGGGAGTTTAATACAAGCCAGAAGTGGCAAGTATTAGTTTTTAGAATCCTTGGGGGCTCCTATCTTCTGCACTAGAAGTGCCAGAGTGGGGATTCAGCCCTAACAAAGCTCTTCCCAAAAGAATCACAAAAGCTAAGTTGGTGAATGAGCAAATTCCTGTTGGGGCAATATTCCTATTCCAGATTCCTGTTGGGCCATTGATTACACACACACAGCATAATTTATTGTCTCATAAGCTCTACTTCTGACTTTTATTTCTGGCAACAGGTGGCTGTTTGTCATAGTCAAGAAGTTAATTGTTATAGTGCAGATAATTAGTAACACTATCTGAAAAACAATAGATTTATGACCCACGCTTTCATTATCTCACTGTGGGAAATACAAGGTACCTCCTTTAAATGGTTACAGTTGCAGGAAAAATACTGCATAGAAGCTGCTTGGTTCTTCAAGTTGTAAATGGATGGATATTTATCTTTACAGTATGATATTAATGTAAAAAGCAGGACAGGTTAATGGCAAGAGGCAAGGGTCACAGACAGGTCAAGATCCAGACAAATGGAAAGTTACTTGACTTCCATGTTCCTCAGTCACCTGTGCTGTAAAACCGGGTCAATAATAGGAACTTTACTGAAAATGAAGATGTATGTATTCTGGATAAAGAAATCAAAAATGTCAGAGGCCCTATCAGAGGTTCCTAGGAAAAGAGAGCATGTATTTTCATGTGTGGTACATTTCATAATGATTAATGAAAACTAATAACTTCCAGAAAAAATAGGTGGATATCCTGGGTGCTGTGCAGTACGCAGGAGGAATTGCCTTTAAAGTTAAGAATGTGATTCAGTTTCCGTGGCCATTCCCTTCTTGGCATCTCTCCACTGAGACTGCCAACAAGCATGCCAGGTGGGGAGCTGGTCTTTGTGATGTGGATTCCTGTTCAACAGGAATTTCTGCAGGTCCATTTCAGAGCTGTATGATAACTGCGTTCCGTCACTGTTAGCCTGGTTGGATTAGAACCGGCAACCAATTGATGACAGGCTCTGTACTGCATTATTGATCTCCTGAACCATCCATCCCCCTTCTCCTGTTATTGTAATGTATAGGAAATGATATTAGGCTAAATTTTTGTGTCTAGCTTTGTCACAATGTGACTACCTGAAACGACAGCCAGATTTTTAAGAAGGTCTTTTAAAAACGTTGCTTCTAAAACAGAATGAGCCTAATTTATCCCTGGTTTAACTCCATTGACTTCCATTGAGTTATACCACAGATGAATTTGGCTCATTCTCCTAGAAGCAACAATTGTAACAGGCTTCCTTTAAGGTACTCATACTGTGCTACCAGTTTAACTTTGCACTGCTAATCTATCAATGTGTTTACTGGGTCATTAGTAATGTATAGCATCAGCCACTTTTATTTAATATTTATAGATTGTTTTCTACCTCTCTTTGGCTCAAGCTAGGAGTTCACTTAAACACTGTTTTCACTAATGCTTTGTTGCTGGGGGATTTGTGATGAACGTAGTTTACCAATCTGCATTTGTATACAAGCCTTCCTAATGAATTGGACCCTTGAAATGCAGTACTACTTCTGCTCGTAAGAAGCAATAGTAGAGAATCTTGAACCACACTTATTTAGTCTGCAATAAGTATCTAATTATTTCCCTTAAGAATAGCTGTGAAGTGTCTGAGTGAGTCAAGAATCCCTTTTTGGAGGTGGGGGTGAAGTGTGCACATTTTATGAACAGTATACAGTTGTTCAGGTTTTCTGCCCTGCATAATTTGAACATAGTGAGCCAAATTTTTCCATGAAGTAACTTTATACATGCCAGTAGGATTGGAAGATGGTGAATGTTGGAAATGGCAAATTTCTCATTCTTTTCCAAAACATAGGGGATACAACGGGATCTTATACAGACTGGAGATTGACTAACAACCACCATTCCCTAAGTAACAAATTCATTATAGAAACAAGTATGAGAAACAGTCAAGGAGCTGGTTACAGATCTAGTCAAATGGCCCTTCTTGGGCACACAGACTACAGAAATGGTACAACCACCTCTACATTGGTACCTTCTTAATACAACTACCAACCCCGAAAACTCTTATGTTGAGACTTCTAAAGGCACCTACAGGATTTAAACATCCAACTCCCATTACCACTAATGACTTTGAACATCTCAGCCTTAGTATGTTTCTATTCAGTGTGTGTAGCCATACCATGCATATGTAAAGCATGGACATGTGTGTTAAGGGCTGTTATAAAGAGGACTGTGATAAACGTCTGCTGAAAGTAGGATAAGAAGTAATGGGCTTAATCTGCAGCAAGGGAGATTTGGGTTAGTTATTGGGAAAAACTTTCTAACTGTAAGGATAGGTAAGCACTGGAATAGGCTTCCAAGGGAGGTTGTGGAATCCCCTTCATTAGAGACTTATAAGAACAGGTTGTACAAACTCCTGTCAGAATAGTCTAGATATGATTAATCCTGCCTCAGCACAGGAAGCTGGACTAGATAACTTCTTAAGTCCCTTGAAGTTCTGCATTTCTACGATTCTGTGACATGCAGTCTTGATAATTACTTATTCCATGAAAAACCAGGATATTTGGAAGCAAAAAAAACCTCATGCCCCAAAGCCTGATGTTTTGGTAAAATGTCTTTCAACAGCAATTCATCTGTTCTTTCGTGAGTGATTTTTCTGGTAGTAATTCCTCCTAGAATGGCATTTTATTTTGTGTTAAGGGAGTGCATGAAATCATCCGACATAATAAAGACCCTCCAGGAGCAGAAATCACCAGTAAAATTTTCAAATACAGGAGTTTCTTCTTACCAGATATTTCATGTTATTTACAGTGCCTATCATAGACTATCTTTATAAGGGAGCCTTTATGGGCATTTTTCTGCTAACCCAGTGAAGGTGGAATATAATTGTAGTCTTGGAAATACTGATTATATTAAAGGCCCTGGTAGATCTTTTTCAAACCCAGCTGAAATATTGAACCTAACAAGATTCAAAAAAGGTATTGAATATATACATGGATATTAAGAATAGCCAGAATTATCATCATTTCTGATGACAAATTTTGGAAGAGATATTAAAAGTTGTGCTTCAGGATTTAAGGTAATCTCGAACTATTATAGATGAGGATTAGACATATGTGGGAGTTCTTACTCTGCCCTGTGAAGTGCCTGGTTCTTGCCACTGTCAAAAACAGGACATTGGACCAGATGGACCTTGGGTCTGATCCAGTCTGACAATTCATACATCATATATCCAGTATATAAAATATACTGAACCCCAACTGGCAATAAAGCTGAGTTAGATGCTGAAGAATGGAATAGTGTCATGTTTAGCCAAGGAAATATAATAATGGTCCTTGTGATGGTGGGAGAGATTCCCCACCCAGTCCAAAGTTACACATCTTCACAATGTGGGGGAAACAAGATTAGTCCAAAACACTGCGGGGTCACAGGTGACAAAATGTTCATTGTGGCAGTTGCACCATACGATGTAGCACCCAGTGGTGTCTAGAAAGAGGGGGTTTGTATAGAGTAAATGGAGAAGGAAAGGAAGCTGATGACTTTGATTTCAGCTGTCATTAGGTCCAGGGTATTTCCAGGAGGGCTGTGACAGATCCTGATGGGATGATGTCAAAGCGAGGTGCTGGGCCACATGGATCACAGAGATTTTTTCATCTTTATTATAAAAGTGTCCTGATGCCACATCCCTTGAAACATATTTCCATTTCACTGATTCCAGCAATAGACAATAAACGCACTGTAGCAGTTATCCCTCTGACAGGGGTTTTTTAGGTCACTGTTTTGGCCTGGATGTATTTCTGTTGATTCTCTTCAGACGGCCGGTCAGTGTAATTGAATTTCTTATGTCTATTTCTTTTGCCAATACCATGGTGGAAGAACACAGTTTTATGACTCCCTCCCATGAGCTTTTTGAGGCAAGTCTTGCACAGACAGTGATTCGTGGACCTCTGATGGTGAAAATTGATCTTTGCTCCTGTCTTTTCTGAAGTGGTCTGTCTCATAGCACTGTAAAAAGTGTATAAAGAATTAAACATCTCCAGCATGATGCTTTCCTGAATTTTAGGAATGCAAAATTGGCTGTGGTGGGGCACAGTACAGTCACTATGTACATGGGAACCTATTTCCCAACCTGCAAAGAACAAAGCCGAATATTATCTTTGAGAAACTAAATTGTGCAGCAGCCCAGAAGCTAGATACTAAATGATTACACAGGGGACAGAAAAAATTACCTGGACAACGAATAGAGCAAAGCTGAACATACCTTCCTTACTGTGGTGATTGACGGCCCCAGAGTTCGAAGTTTTCTATTTATCTGCAGAGCATGGGGAATGGTAGTACAAATTTCCACCATACCATCTACCCAAAGTGCCTCACCACTGACCTGTGTAGACCACCTTGAAGGGTCAGAGGGTAGTTCACATCTAATCACTGCTTTAGCTCTCTTATGACACTGCCACCCAGGGTGCCTATTAGTGCCACTAGAGATTTGGATACCTGTTCACTAGGTAAATAGATTGTTCTTATTTTATGTTCATTTGAGCTATGAAAGAGAGAGGTATTATTACACAGACCCTTGAACTCTCACTATCATTCTGGGCCAGATTTGAAAGGGTAACCTGTAGAGGTAAAAGGCTGTCATCTTTCATCAGTTCCCCAAGCCATCCAGTCCTCTTGCTATCTGCACCTTTGAACATTTGCATTAAGATCCAGATAGCAAATAACTGGTCTCAGAACAGCTTACGAAACAGGAGTTTTAAATGTATCTGGAATGGAAAATGTGGCATTCTGGAATCTAGCTTATCTGAATGTGCAGTAAACAGATCGCATGCTGTAAGCAGCTCCTAGCGCTCAAAAGGCCATGTTGGAAAACAAGCCAGGTGAATTTGTCCTAAACTGAAATGCAGGCAGCCTTTCTGCAATCTTTCCTTCATAATGTGTTTTAATCAAGTCACACTGTGGAGAGTTTGTGTTCTTCACCGTTGATCCCAGCCAGAAATCTATAATCTGATTCCGAATTTTTATATATATATATATAAATAGAAACAATTTAATACTTTATAGAAAAGTTGTGCTCACCATATAACTTGGATTTCATGTGAAATGTGTTTTCTATGCACGTCAACAGGAAGTGCTTAAATGAAAACTGCAGGAATGATTAAATTTGTATTATCATGATCACGCTGCATGTGTGTTAGTCATGATAATTTCTCAACACAAGCAAGCCAATTAATGAAGCATTTTCTCTTACGTTCTCCATAGCATAATCCCATTAGTTAAACATGGCACACAAATAGAAGCAAGTCATATGCACTGAGAAAAACAATTAGTGCAGCAGCCATTTTGATTGAACTAAGAATTACCATGAAATAGGAGTCAAGTCCACAGTGTTTTCTGACCTTCTGTTCTGACTGCCCTGATGTTTATGCCCACAGTTTATTGTGGATGCAATAAATGTGCGTGCAGAAGTGGAAGTCACATTAAGGCCCAGTTACCCCTGAAAACTGGGCACTGACACAGGTGAAATCCAATGCAAACTGGCTAGGAAGTAAAAAAACAGTTTGATTCATGGGGAAATAAATACATCAAAATATCAATGTAAAGATATGGCTGAAAATCTATTGGTAACAAACGGTTTATAGAGGTCATAACTCACAAAGGCCTGATCATTTAGTCATTGAGAGAGAATACATAAGCTGTTCAGGGAGGCAGAAGGTTTGATCCACCAGGGGAGCATCCTAGCCTGAGTCTTCCAACAAAGGGATATCATTTTTAAAATTAATTTCTTCTCTGTTTCCTCTTTGCACATATTACAGTGAGAAATAACATTTTCAACATTACCTAGGCCCTATGTTCTTAGTGTATTTCCAAACAAGCATACAGGGAGTGGTTGGTTTCAATCCCACTGTCATGGAGTTAGTCTCCCACCGTGTGTCCTTTTGGTATGACTGGGTCCTGGACTCACTAGCCTTGGGTCCTCAGAGTGGAGGCAGTTGACAGCATGGGTCCAGCTGTGGGACACTGAGCTCTCTGACTGAATCCCATTGGAGTGCACCCCATCTGGGGCTGTCAAAGATCCAAAGGGAAAAGAAACACACGTGAACTAACACAAGCCTTGTGTGTTACAGCCAGCCTTGCTTCCTTCAGACAGCCTCTGTCAGGCTGTGGTCCTGGTCAGCATCCACAGGTGAGTCACTGGTAATAGCCCTGAGGTAACTGATCTGCATGAGGTCCACCTTCCCCTTGGGAGGGAGGAGAGAGGGTCTGACAGGCAGCTGTCCTTCAAGTGGTTTCTGCTCTGAGTCTCTGCTAACCCCTCACCAGGAACTACGGACTGAAGGTCTGCTCTCCTCTCAAGTCTGCCTACAGCTTTGAGCTGGGCTTCTCCCCTTTGGATCCTCCCTTCAGGTCTGATGCTCCTTGCAGAAGTGGCAGGGATCATCAAACACAAAGCAGTTCATGAACCTGCGCCTGACCAATGTGGGGTTTGTACATCCCATCACACGTACATATAAGCATTTTCTTTGACTTGGACAGCTAAAACCAGACTTAATTTAATGTCTCTGCTTTGGAGTTGGAATGCAACTGCAGAAAATGAGGTAACCCGTTGTGACATTGTGACTTGTACATCCAGTCTTTCAGTTTAACAGGCATTTATCAGGCCTATGGAAACCATAAAGCTAACTGATACATTGCTGCTGAGCTAAAGGTCAGAAATTAAGGCTGAGGGATTAGGCATAGAAAAATTATGGTAAATAAAAGCAGCACTGACAGCAAGGGGAAATGAATCATTTCACAAAGCCGAGATTGCTTAAAACTCTTGCATAGGACCCAGGGAGCAGAGACATAGAATTACAATGGGACTCATTTTATGCTAATTCAAAATTACAGTTTGAAGCCCTGGCAATTGCTGATAAGAATAAGATTAGCAAGAATCACTTCTACATGAATGCATTCAAAACAGGCGTAGAATAGCGAAAGGAGGAGGACACCAGCTCAGCATGTAGGACAACAGACTTTTTTCATGTCAGTTACTCTGCTACATGATCTTTGGGCTTAGCGATTTAGTTCCAAACAGGGAACCAGTTTGTCTGGTATTTCACAGGCCTATCAGAACCCTATTCACTAGATAATACACAACCTTTAAGATAAGCCAGTGGACAGTTTGGAAATTCGTTTTTCAGAAAAAATTACTTACTCCTAACATACCATCAATATTCCTGGATTTCTTAAGCAAAGGTGTATATGCGAAATATTTTCCTTTAATTCAACTGATAATTCCTGAAGTGACTAGCTCATTTCATAAACCTTTGAGACTAAATAGTAAATTTAGCCGAGTTAAGCTTATGCTTGGGCAGCAGATTTAAAAAAAAAATTAATTTCCAATACAATGCCTCCAAAATCGCTTGACTGTAAATGCAACAATTTTGCCTTTTCTGCAAGTTTCATGTTTTTATGACTCCCAGTTGTTAGTCTGAAGCTTTTGTATTAGTTTTGGAAATCTGATTCCCTGGGGAAAATTGTTAGTTTATCTCTATGTGTGACTTCTAATCCAAAATCCTAACAGAGAAGATAGCATCCCAAGATTTTATGTAATAGCCCCGCTTATTATATTTTGGGAGGCATTGTGCTAAAAAGGTTGTGGTAAAGATATAATACTTTTATAAATAATCGCTGTTGACAGAGGCGCTGAAGGACAGCTATCTCACAGTGCAGCTCTCTCGATAGGTCTTATGGGAAGGGAGGGGTGAGCGGAAGGCATTCTGGGTCTCTGCTCAGTGCCCCCGATGCACTGCTTCATGTCCCAGCAGCCCTATTACTTCCTTATTTCTTTCATGGCATTTTTTTAACACTCCTTGCTGTCTGGCTACTTTCCTCGCCACATCTACAAGCAGGAATGGATCCTGCACTGCAGTCTGCTACGCTGACAGCTGTCACGTGCACATCTCTTAAACTTGCAAAGAGAACTGCAGTCAGAGATGCCTGATGAGCTGCCTGAAATGGAAATAAGTAACATTCGTTTGCTTTTGGCACTAACTGAGGAGCTGTGCACTGTGCAACGGCTTTTTCGGGCTAGGGAAACTAGCTCTGAGCGGTGGGATCGTATCGTTATGCATATCTGGGATGACGATCAGTTGCTGCAAAAGTTTCGGATGCGGAAAGCCACCTTCATGTCACAAGGACACCAAACTGAGAGCTGCACTCACTGTAGAGAAGCATGTGGCAATCGCATTGTGGAAGCTGGCAACTCCAGACAGCTACCGGTTGGTAGCGAACCAGTTTGGAGTGGGGAGATCAACCGTCGGTGCCATGGAAACTTGTGTTCAAGGCCATTAATCGCATCCTACTGCGCAAGACCGTGCCTCTTGATAGTGTGCGTGACATGTTGGATGGCTTTGCAGAAATGGGCTTCCCTAACTGTGGTGGGGCGATAGATGGTACGCATATCCCTGTTGTTGCCCCAGCCCACCTTGGCACCGAGTATATAAATCATAAGGGGTACTTCTCCATGGTTTTGCAGGCGCTAGTGGATCACCATGGGCGTTTCACTGATATTAACGCTGGATGGGCCGGAAAGGTGCATGACGTATGTATCTTTAAAAACACTGGCCTCTACAGAAAGCTGGACTTTCTTTCCAGACCAGCAGATCGCTGTCAGGGAAGTGGAAATGTCCATTGTGATCCTGGGAGACCCATTAATGCAATGGCTGAGTAGGTGCTGAGTAGTTGCTGTGCTTTTGGCCGTTTGAAAGCTCGCTGGAGATGTTTGTACAGTAGTGGAAATGAGTGAGGAAACTATTCCCATGGTTATTGCGGCGTGCTGTACTTTACATAACATTTGTGAGGGGAAGAGTGAAAGGTTTACTCATATGTGGAGCATGGAGGCTGAATGCCTAGCTGCTGAGTTTCAGCAGCCAGACACCAGGGCTATTAGAGGGGCATAATGTCTGGCAGTTAGGATTCGGGATGCCTTGAGGGAAAAGTTTGCAAACGAAAATCCTTAAACTTTGCTGCTGTGATTGGGAAAGGAAGTGATAACAGCATGTGCTGGGCTTCATGGCGGTTCTGTCTGTAATTTCAGTGAAGATGAAGTGTGCCTCTCATGAACTGTGTACCTCTCGTGAACTGTGTGCCTCTCGTGAAGGTCATTTTCTTTTTGCGGTGAAAAGTCTGAGTTTCACCGCAAAAAGTCATTAACAAGTGTAGACGCTCCCATGGTTTTTACTCAAAAAAGGGATGTTTTGCACTTCAAATGGCAAGTGTAGACATGTCCTTATTCTCCCAGATTCATGACAATTTACGCAGAGGACAAGAAGGCAGGCATGATCCCTGAGCTGAATAGGAATAGGCGGGATTCTGGGGGATGAGAGATGGGGTTTCTCCCCGAATAAGAATTAAAATTCAGGGAAAAGTATCTGGGTAAAGTTGTATTTGTTAATATGAATCCTATACAAAGCTGTATGCAAAGTGAAAAGGTAACTTACTTTCCCTGCAAAGCTGCCTTTCTGCTCATTCAAAACATAGAAGGGCTGCATCTTGTTGATCATTCAGGCTTAGGTTGCTTCTCTTCAAAGTTCCCCAGTGACCTGTAAATTGGGGCAGGAATGTGGAGAAGAGCTTTCAGTTCCTCCTCCTTAGCTCTCTTCATCCCGGTAAGCATTTTATCAGCCTATTTTCTGTTTAGTTTTCCTTGGGGCTTTTTTTGTGGCCAGTCCAAGAGGGAGCATGGACCAAAGCTCCCAAAAGCCACTTCTTTAAAAAAGTCCACAATTCAGTAATTATTGTTGTGGTTAAACACGCTCTGGTAGATAAGATTAAGCAGGATTTAATTTGATACCAGGTGGTGTCAATTCCAGGAAATACAAGGCTACCTATTGAATTATTTAATTATTTTAATTTATGGCCTTGGCCTGGGAGACCTGTTACTAAGGAACCTTAATGTGGAGAAGTTTGGGGATAATAAACCCTATAGGATTTGAATGGTGTCACCTTCCTTTTGGTTCCAGGCCCTTTATTGAAGCTCTTGTTCTTAATAATATGATTTTTGTTTCATAGATTTATAGATTCACAGGCCATAATAAACCTATGTGCTCTTCTAGTCTGACCTCCTGTACCACACAGACCATAGAACATCCTCAAAATAGTTCCTCTGATCTCGATTTAAAAACTGGCATTGAAGGAGAATCCACCATGCTCCTTGGTAAATTGTACAAATGGTTACTTACCCTCACTGTTAAAAATGTATGCCTTATTTCCACTCTGGGTGCTCCCCCGGGGTACAGAACGTCACAACCATATCAAAAGCTTTGCTAAAGTCAAGGTATATCACATCCATCGCTTTCCCTGTATCCACAGAGCCAGTTATCTCATCATAGAAGGCAATCAGGTTGGTCAGACATGACTTGCCCTTTGTAAATCCATGTTGACTGTTCCTGATCACCTTCCTCTCTTCCAAGTGCTTCAAAATGGATTCCTTGAGGACCTGCTCCATGATTTTTCCAGGGACTGAGGTGAGGCTGACTGGTCTGTAGTTCCCTGGATTCTCCTTCCCTTTTTTAAAGATGGGCACTATATTTGCCCTTTTCCAGTCATCTGGGACCTCCCCCAATCACAACAAGTTTTCAAAGATAATGGCCAATGGCTCTGCCATCACATCAGCCAACTCCCTCAGCACCCTCGGATGCATTGCATCTGGCCACATGGACTTGTGCATGTCCATCTTTTCTAAATTCAATGAGTGAATTTGCCAATTTAGAAAATTAGTACTGCAGACTTGATAATCTTTGTTAATTTTTAATCCCTTCTGTTCATTAAGTTTTTTACCCTTAGACTAGCTTCATTTACCTTTTTGACATAAGGTTAAAATGTGTATATATTTTTAATGGGCATAATAATGTTCTCATCACAAAACAATGTGGCAATAAGGCATAACTATTCAGAATGATCATTGCATTTACAGCTATTAATTAGTGACTGGTTTTGAAAAAAATTTTAGTAAATGTGGGAAGCATGTAAATAAGCCATTATGGTATGTGTTTGGATCAAATAATGATGTTATGTCAAACAGTGGATTTATTGCTCCATTTTAATCATTTCAAAATAATTAAGAAGTGTGTGCATTTGACTGCGCAGACATGAACTAGAAACCATATATCTAAATTATGAACTGAATGAAGCATTTCCAGCAAAAATGAGAAGCAAAATACTTTTTTTCATAGTCATTTGACAGGACCAAGTGAATATATGGTTTCTAACACAAATGACTTTTCACTGTTCATTTGTTTTTCCTCTGTTTGAAAGTTGCTGGGGGGCAGGGCAGAGGGAGCAAAACATAAATCTAAACCATGTGGACAAAACTTCAGTGGTCATTTCAAGGTATGCACAGGCTATAGGTTGCTGAGCACCTCTGTCTCTCATTTAAAATTAATGGACGTTGAAGGTGCTCTGTATCATGTTGGAGTGGGACTTAACGGAGGGTAGTATCCTCTGTGATACGTGATGTTGATATGAAACCAAACCTATTGAAGTACCTTGCTGCCGGTTTTCGGTTTTATACATGTATGATAGCAAAGGATTACTTGGTAATTACGTTACAAGCTCTCTGAGCCACCCAGTCACTTAAAAATGAAATAATTTATTCTTCTGTTCTTATAATTCTGAAAAGGCCAAACCAAATATTATCAACGAGAGATGGAAAAATTCACAGCCGTAAATTCTGCTTAAAACACCTGGTGAAATAATGCAATGGAAATATTAGGAATGTGGGGGTGAAAATCTTATTTTTAGAATAAAAAATGTTGGCAGCAATGGGATTATGTGAAAGTTGATAATTTCGTGCAGGCTTTTGATCATTTCTCTGAAGAGCTGAAATAATTAAAATCCACTCGTAACTTGAATGAGCTGACAAGTATAATCAGTTGCACTTCAATGCATTTCCCATCATCTTGCTCCAGTCAGAATATACACACATTTAAAAATAACAATGTTTACATAAACCCAGGGAGAAGAAGCTCTGGTAGAAGCAGGGGCTCAGAGAGCTCCTTTGTGGTCATGAGCTGCGATGCTTCACTCCTTTTACTAAAATGGGGGGCCTTTGCACTTCTATCTGGTGCCTTTCATCTGAGAAACAAATGATGCTTTAAGTGAATATTCCCCCCCATTTTACAAAGGGGGAAACTGAGGCACTGGGTGGAAGTGACAGCTTCAATGTAACATAGCAAGTCAGGACACATGTATTGTATAATTATTTCTTATTTGTATTGCAGTACCACAGAGGCCCCGGCCCCATTGTGGTAGGCACTGTGCAGACATATAACAGAGAAAGTCCCTGCCCCAAACAACTTCCAATGTAAGTGTAAGCCAACAGGTGGGATATAACAAGAAGAAAGGGGAGCACAAGGTAACCCTGAGATGTTGTTGTTCCCTGTTTTAACCATTATATGAAACTGCCTCAATAATAACTCTGTTCTTGCTCAGAGAGGTTTGTGTGAGAATCCATTTGAAAACAAACCTTTTGAGATTCACCCACTGCTACTTATATCTGTTACAGATAATAATTGCAGAAAGTTTCACATTCACTTCAATTCGCAAGTTCAGTATTTTCCAGCTGTGTAGCTGAGAGATCTTTAGTTTTGTGCTTGTTAACGGATCAAAAGTCTGATACTCTTCTCTCACTGTTACTTAGTTTAACCTATTGGGGCTCTCCGGCTCTACATTTGAGGTTGAAAACCAGCATGGAGAATTCTTTGCAATCTGTGTTGTTGCAGCACTCGGGGAGCTCATGCTATGAATGCTACTTGGGGAAGAGAAAATAGACAGTATGTTCTATTGAGCTGAAGGAAGGGGTAGACTTTGTGAAGGCTATCTCCTTCAGTGGCAACACTAAACCCCTTTCAGGAAGGTTTGAATGGCAATGCATATCTCTCTTTTGAATGATATCTTACTTTTCTAAGCTTTCTTTTTTTCCTGGTTAAATTCAACTATATTTGGATGGTTGACTTCCATTTATTTTTGCACTGTTTACCCTGATCAGATGCACGTAAAAAGATCCATGTACTGCTGGGATATAGCATCCTCCATGATGTTGTCAAGAATGTCACACACCAGAAATCTAAGGTGCTGTCCTCTGAATAAAGCTTCGTAAATGCTTTGACTATCTGAATCCCAGTCAGTGCTCACTAAGCTCATTAAGCTTTTCTGGGAGAGCAGTAAGTGCGCTTCAGGGGGGTCTCCTGCTCTTCCCCACAGGCTTCGCTGCCACTTGTTTGGCTTTGCCTGGTAGTGCAATATTTGCTATTGCACTGGCAACAGGAAGTCCATCATGGTCAAGTGCCAGCCACTAATATCCATAATGAGAGCTCAGCACAGATCCTCTTGTTGTACTCCTCCAAAATTTGCTGTTCCAGGATGACTGTAACCTGATTGTACAGCACACAGGAATCTGTAACTGACTCCTCTTTGCTTTAATAGGGAGCTGACGCTTCTGTCTTGAGCAGTACCAAGCAGAAGAGTAATAAGGAAAACTATGTGAAATGTAGCTACACAGTGAGATCCTCTTGGTGTTCTTTCCAGGTTCAACAGTGAATATTTGGATTGGCATAATAAACCTTTTTTCTTGATCCTGTATTTTACAAACCTCTTAGAAATGGTACAGAGAGAAGGAAAAACACATTGAATTTGAATTCCTAGGGACTAATATGGTTACATTATTAAGCGAAAGTCTAAAGTTCTATCATTGGGGAAATGAATTCAAAAGCATTTCAGTGGTTAGCCAGTCTGAAGCCAATTTGTGCCAAAAATATTGCAAACACCAAATAGTCAAATGCTCAGTCTATAGCACTGAAAAGTGGGCTTTTTTCTTCTGTGGCAGGTAAACTTATGTGTAAGGTGACTAGCTCTGTAGGAACCATTCTATTATAGGCTGTCAGGAATCAGAAGTGAAACATTATAGGAAGGAAATTGTAACATGGCAGGCATAATGGCTTTTGAAAGCACTTTTATCCTTCTGAAGACATGAAGAATCATTTCTAATAGCTAAAGAACTGTTTTACTTTAAAAAAAAAACCCTCCCAAATAATCCTTCAAACTGTTTCCATTTTAGGCAGGTTCAATGATGACTATAATCCCCATCAAGTGCTGACATTAAATATAAATAAGAAAAATGAGAAATGAAATGTAAGTTTTGTTAAAAGAGTTCTGGGAAGCAGAGGATGACTGCATTGTTCTAATGTCCGGAACTAGGGTGTGACACAGACAACTTGAAATGCAGCTAGTCCTGATGGAATAAGCGGCTTGTTAAAACAATACTTCTGCTGAGATGAGTGTGTGCCAGTCTCCCTGTGTTATGTATAATGCATTCTTAAATCCTCTTCAATAAGGCTTTTGGGAGACAATAAACACATGAAATGGATCAAGCCTCATGTGTCAAATAGAGGCGTGCAGTGACTGCTAGACCAAATATATAACTAAACCTTTTCAAGGGATAAATCCGCTGCATCAGTCCATGCTGATGCTACCTACAATGATAATCTTCTTTATAATGACTGAGCCAGGAGTGAAACTCTGGCAGAAATGTACGTTTCTATACATGGGAACTAGAGTATGTGTTCACAAAGCCATACAGACTGGCTATATGTTTGCTCTCTGTCTGTGTGCTGTCAGAGAACTCGGTGGGCCTCCCTGTCCGTGTACTCCCTCCAGAAGTGTTTGAAATACAAATATGTCCAGTCTAGTAAAATCTTATGAGATAAGGCTCTGGATACCTCAAAAGGGCAAGGGATATTTTATTTGCCAGGATTTTTACTTGCAATGAATAAATAGTGTCATTTGACGATCCACATTTGAAATTTAGAAAGACGTAGTTCATATTAAAAGGATTAAAATTTGACATCACTTTTCCTTCCGTATTCTATATGATTGTAAAGCCCATGTAACTTGGGCTATCAATTTCACACAGCCAGTTCTTAATCCCCTGGAAATACCCTGTTGACTTATTGTTGCTTATATAAATACAGTTGGAAAGCTCACTAGCTGTTGGTGGAATTGAGGTCAGGAAAATATCTTCCACATGGGGCTGCTGAACGGCTCCACAGCAGCTGAAGTAAATCCACTGTTCCTCCTCTCCAACTGGGGGATATGCATAGCAGTGGGTTCGTTATTCTTTCCTGCCCTCCTCCCATGTGATCATGTGCAGGCAGATCACTGGAAAGTCAGCTGCTGCGTGCTTGAAGTTAGTGTTGGATTGTGAAGGCTTCCAAAAATTCTGCTATGGTGTTATTCAGACACGAATAGGTGGTGTGACAAAGTTCCTCCTCTGCCTTGGTGGGTCCTATGCATATTGGCGGATTTTCTCACCTCAGAGGTTCACGGCAGCCCTCAGTTTGGCCACTTTCGTGGCCCAAATCTGCCGTTCACTCAGTTAGCCTCATCACTGGCCAGCATGGGGAAAGGAAGAAGAACAATACCCGCCGTCTCTGCTGATCCACCTAGTAGATCGGGGAACAGGCCAGAGACCTTCCCCTCTGGTGGAACCCACAGTCCAGTTCAACTCCTCTGGTATCAAGTAGGGAGTTGGGGGGATGGAGGGATGGGGGGAACCCGGACCCACCCTCTACTCCGGGTTCCAGCCCAGGGCCCTGTGGATTGCAGCTGTCTACAGTGGCTCCTGTAATACCTGTGTGACAGCTACAACTCCCTGAGCTACTTCCCCAGGGCCTCCTCCCAACACCTTCTTTATTCTCACCACAGGACCTTCCTCCTGATGTCTGATAATGCTTGTACTTCTCAGTCTTCCAGTAGTGTGCCTTTTCACTCTCAGCTTCTTGCGCCTCTTGCTCCCAGCTCCTTGCACGCACACCACAAACTGAAGTGAGCTCCTTTTTAAACCCAGGTGCCCTGATTAGCCTGCCTGTCGTAATTGATTCCAGAAACTTCCTGATTGTTCTGGAATCTTCCCTGTTACTTTACCCAGGGAAAAGGGACCTACTTAACCTGGGGCTAATATATCTGCCTTCTATCACTCTCCTGTAGCCATCTGGCCTGACCCTGTCACAGTGGACTTACTTACTTACTGCTTCAAATATTCCTTTAGATCACAAGTGAAATAGACTCACTGCTCTTCCAGTGGACATACTAAAGATAGTTGATACAAAAGTAGTAAAGATAGTTAAGACCCAGGCAGACTGTGAGGAGCTACAAAAGGATCTCTCAAAACTGGGTGACTGGGAAATAAAATGGCAGATGAAATTTAATGTTGATAAATGCAAAGTAATGCACATTGGAAAGCATAATCCCAACTAAATATAAAAATGATGGAGTCTAAATTAGCTGTTACCACTCAAGAAAGAGATCTTGGAGTCATTGTGGATAGTTCTCTGAAAACATCCACTCAATGTGCAGTGGCAGTCAAAAAAGCGAACAGAATGCTGGGAATAATTAAGAAAGGAATAGATAATAGGACAGAAAATATCATGTTGCCTCTTTATAAATCCCTGGTACATCCACATCTTGAATACTGTTTGTGGATGTGGTCGCCCCATCTCAAAAAAGTTATATTGAAATTGGAAAAGGTTCAGAAAAGGGCAACAAAAATTATTAGGGGTATGGAACGGCTTCCGTATGAGGAGAGATTAATAAGACTGGGACTTTTCAGCTTGGAAAAGAGACGGCTAAGGGGAGATATGATTGAGGTCTATAAAATCATGACTGGTGTGGAGAAAGTAAATAAGGAAGTGTTATTTACTCCTTCTCATAACACAAGAACTAGGGGTCACCAAATGAAATTAATAGGCAGTAGGTTTAAAACAAATAAAAGGAAGCATTTCTTCACACAACGTCCAATCAACCTGTGGAACTCCTTGCCAGAGGATGTTGTGAAGGCCAAGACCATAACAGGGTTCAAAAAAGAACTAGATAAATTCATGGAGGATAGATCCATCAATGGTTATTAGCCAGGATTGGCAGGAATGGTGTCCTTAGCCTCTGTTCGCCAGAAGCTGGGAATGAGCGACAGGGCATGGATCACTTGATGATTACCTGTTCTGTTCATTTCCTCTGGGGCGTCTGGCACTGTCCACTGTTGGAAGACAGGATATTGGGCTAGATGGACCTTTGGTCTGACCCAGTAGGGCCATTCTTATGTTCTTATGACATTGGCACAACTCACAAAATGGCAACATCTGGCATACTTAATATTTGCTCAGAATGAAATATCAGAGGCCTTCTGGCAAAGCAGTGGAGGACACTGGCAAAGTCCTGTGTGTAGACCCAGGACTGTAATAAAGGGACTAGGACTAAGATGCAAAGATCGAGCTGTGTGGGGAAGAATGCATGTTGCTTGCCTACACTGTGCCTGACTTCAGTCATTTCTACAAGTTCTGGGTTTCATGATAACCAAACTCTGCCCATTTTTCAAAAAATACTGAGAATGTGGAAAGAAATTCAAAAACAAGCAACCGATTCTAACTCATCACTGTGTATTCTGTAGATAGCACATGCTCTTGTTACAGACAGGCCCCACCACTTTGTATATGTGTCTGGAGAAGGGAGCATTTCAAAATCCTGGTCCCAATTTCGATGTTTGGGTCCTCTTTGGTTTGCCCAATTTTTGAAAATTCCTAATTTCTGAAGCTCTGGCTCATAGCATTTTTGCTGACTTGATGGCAGTAGTTGTAGCAAACACACTATTTATTATGAGTGAGCAGTTTGTAATTGCTTTATGTTTATTTTCAGTTCTCAAATTAAAACCATTTACGGGTTGGAACAGATGTTAAATTCAGGGCTCTTGTCAATTGTTGGTGCTCCACACATGCACAAAAAGATGTTTAAAACCAGAAGCCTGATTGAATTTTAAATAAAACCACTTACTCTGGTTGGATCCAAAATAATTGAAACTGTAAACATTGCCTGCAAGAAGAAATGAGTGAGTCACGGAGCTGAAGAGAGATCCCTGATTTTTTTAAAACCTAGGATGGTGTTAAAGGGACACTAAATAATGGCTAGATTAACTAATGCTAAATTATAGGAGAAATCCTCCAGCCAAATTTAATTCGTGCTTTGCTGTATATTAGTATTGTGCCAAATACACAGAGCTTAATGGCTGTTACTTCAAAATGTTAATAGAAAAGATTCCATTTTAAAGATGGAAGGTATATTATTTAAATGTATGCTTCGCATTTTATCCACAAGTTGCAGGAGATTTCAACTCTTTTGGGGCAGGGGGATTATTTATTAATTGTATCCATTTTCGTTACACAAGGTGAGTGTGCGATTGGGTACCACCGTTTGTGTTTGTACATTGCTATACAGCTACCACTCTGCAACTTGCTACTTGGGTCGCTCACAGGCATTGTGAGTTCACCGACCCCTGATTATGGCCCTGGTTTAGCAAAGCATTTAGGACTGTGCTTATGCACTCTGCTTCATCAGGACTTAAGCCTCATTGAAGTCAATGGGGTTTAAGCACATGCTGAAAATTAAATATATGCTTAAGTGTTTGTCTGGATAGGACCTAGCACATTCTCATCAGGGAAGTGTGCATGCCCAACTTTAAAAATCTACTGCTGGTAATTTGTGGGTGTTGATTGTGATGAGCTTTGTCTCCTAGAGCATAACATGAAAACAAAGGTAATAATAGGAGGACTTGTGGCACCTTAGAGACTAACCAATTTATTTGAGCATAAGCTTTAGTGAGCTACAGCTCACTTCATCGGATGCATTCAGTGGAAAATATAGTGGGGAGATTTATATACATAGAGAACATGAAACAATGGGTGTTACCATACACACTGTAACGAGAGTGATCACTTAAGGTGAGCTATTACTAGCAGGAGAGCGGGGGGTGGGGGACAACTTTTGTAGTGATAATCAAGGTGGGCCATTTCCAGCAGTTGACCAGAATGTCTGAGGAACAGTGGAGGGTGGAGGGGGGGAATAAAATGGGAAAATAGTTTACTTTGTGTAATGACCCATCCACTCCCAGTCTCTATTCAAGCCTAAGTTAATTGTATCCAGTTTGCAAATTAATTCCAATTCAGCAGTCTCTCATTGGAGTCTGTTTTTGAAGGTTTTTTTTTTTTCGAAGAATTGCAACTTTTAGGTCTGTAATCAAGTGACCAAAGAGATTGAAATGTTCTCCAACTGGTTTTTGAATGTTATAATTCTTGATGTCTTATTTGTTTCCATTTATTCTTTTACGTAGAGACTGTCCAGTTTGACCAATGCAGAGGGGCATTGCTGGCACATGATGGCATATATCACATTGTAGATGTGCCGGTGAACGAGCCTCTGATAGTGTGGCTGTTGTGATTAGGCCCTACGATAGTGTCCCCTGAATAGATATGTGGACATAGTTGGCAATGGGCTTTGATGCAAGGAAAGGTTCCTGGGTTAGTGGTCCTGTTGTGTGGTGTGTGGTTGCTGGTGAGTATTTGCTTCAGGTTGGGGGTCTGTCTGTAAGCAAGGACTGGCCTGTCTCCCAAGATCTGTGAGAGTCCTTCAGGATAGGTTGTAGATCCTTGATGATGCGTTGGAGAGGTTTTAGTTGGGGGCTGAAGGTGATGGCTAGTGGCGTTCTGTTATTATCTTTGTTAGGCCTGTCCTGTAGTAGGTGACTTCTGGGTACTCTTCTGGCTTTGTCAATCTGTTTCTTCACTTCAGCAGGTAGGTATTGTAGTTGTAAGAATGCTTGATAGAGATCTTGTAGGTGATTTTAAACCAGTCTGCATGCATGTCTATCTGACCTAAACATCCTGCTGAGCCTGGTGGCAACCTTGCGAGGCCTGGCTTCTCCAGACATCCCCAGCAGGATCCTGCATCTGGGCGTCAGCATTACCAACTCTCACAGTTTAGGCTGGGGCGGGAGCCGGTCCATGATGAGGCAAAAAGTCCCAGCCCTCATGTGAATTTCAGTCTTGTCATGGCAGTGATGGGTGAAACTGATAGGCAAGTGGGGTAGGCAGCCAACCTCCTTGGTAAGAGCAGCAAATCAGAGCTACTGCAGGAGGCAAGCAGAGCTCTCCCACTTCCCTTCAGGAGAGAGGACTTTTGGGATAGGGGAGAGGGAGCAGCTGACACCATTCTCACAGGAAGTGGGGAGAGCAGAAAGAGCCCAACAACTCAGGGTGGCCTTGCACCCCTTCCCCCTCCTGTGAACAATGGGTCAGTGTGCTCCCTGTTCCCCCTCACCTCTGCCCCCCTGCAACATCAGGCCTAGCACAGGGGAGAGGGGGGTGAAGAACCTGTGGAGCTTCCCCACTTCCCCAGGAAGGGCAGGGGGAGAAGAGCACCCAGCTTTCTTGCCTCCCCTCACACCTTAGGACAGGGTGATGAAGAATCCTGGAGCAGTGGATTGGGGGAGAAGGGGCAGGTGTGGAAGGCACAGAATTAAATAGAATTTGGGGGTTTGAGGAGAAGCTGAGAACTCTACATCATCATGAAGCAGAGAGAGCTCCTGCACTGGGGCCCAAAATCGCCTTAGTCCGTAAAATTGGCAACACTAAGGCTATGTCTACGCTACCGCGGTAAGTTGACCTACGCTATGCAACTCCAGCTACGTGAATAACGTAGCTGGAGTCGACGTACCTTCGGACTAGTTACCACAGGGTCTACACCGCGGGGGTCGACGGGAGAAAATCTCCTGTTGACTTACCTTACTCTTCTTGTCGGGGGTAGAGTACAGGGATCAACTGGAGAGCGATCTGCAGTCGATTTGGTGGGTCTTTACTAGATCCGCTAAATCGACCACCAGTGGATCAATCTCAGAGCATCAATTCCCGAGTGTAGACCTGCCCTAATTTGCATCCTCTGTCTCTCACACACGTGCAGAGAGAGAGAGAGAGAGTCTAGTTCTGGTGTCCACAATTCAAATAAATTTGAGAGGGTTCAGAGAAGTGCCACAAAAATGATACATGGATTAGAAAACCTGTCTTATACTAGTAGCTTCAAAGAGCTCAATCTATTTAGCTCAACAGAGAGAAGGTTAAGGGTGACTGAGTGCAGTCTTTTCATACTACATGGGGACAAATACTTAATAATGGGCTCTTCAATCTAGCAGTGAAGGGTATAACATGATCCAATAGCTGGAAGCTGAGAGCTAGGCAAATTCAGAATAGAAGTAAGGCGTTAATTTTTAACAGTGAGAGTAATTGCCCACTGGAATATCTTACCAACAGGTGTGGTAGATGCTGATAATTTTTAAATCAAGAATGGAAGTTTTTCTGAAAGATCTGCTCTAGGACTTATTTTGGGGCATGTATTATACCTGAAGTCAGACTAGATGATCACATTGGTTGTTTCTGGGCTTGGACACATTGGGAGGGGGAGTTCAAAAAACCAAGACTGATCAAAACACACCATATTATCTTTTGTTTAAGCTCTTGACATTGGTAATGCTGTGGTCTGGTCTCTGCACCAATGCAGGAGCCTTTGAACCCTGACAGAGTTCTTTGTTCTGCTGCACGTCTTGGCCATTCCTGGTCAAACTAGTTTAATAGCCTGGCTAGAAACTGGCATTGTCCCTTAATGACTCTTAAAGACTTTTAATGATTGGCTATCTTGAGCCATCCTTCTCCTTCCTGCCGGTATTACACACAGACCCCTACTGAATTTAAATCAATACATTCATATGGTAACCTCCGTCCCAATAATCAGGCTGACACACAGTATTCATAAATTATTACAGGGCAGCTCCATATGTCACCACCTGATGTGAGAAACCTTTGAAAGAAGCTTGCTCCTTTTTCTGGGATCCCTGTTGTGATGTATTTCTGAATCAGGTCCCATTTTTGATGTGCTTGTTAGTAAAATGCCAGTTATTTCAAGAAAATGGATATTAATTACTGAAAGATGAGTGAAAATTATGAAGGAAGATTGGTGTGCAAGTAATTGGCATTTAAAACCATTAAAACCAAAAAACCCCAATGTCACATTCCCAAATTGTCAAATTTTATGGCAGGTTAACTCAGCAGCAGGCTGACATTGGTGAAAAAGTCCACAAGTAAAACTTTCAGAGGCAACTATGTGACTGAGGCTCCTAAGTCTGATTTTTAACAGCCACGTAAAAGGCTAACTTGGGTGAAAAAGTCAAGAGACTTAGACACTTAGGAGCCCAAGGCCCATTGACTTTTTCACCCAAGTCAGCCTGCTGAAATGATATGTGTAAAACACCTCCCCTCCTCTATATGAAACCCATGGCCAGTGATGAGCTGCCAAAATATTCACAACCGGTTCCTGATAAAAAGTTCTGATTTAAGGGATGTGTCCCTGTATGTATTTTTTGTACCAACAGGGTTACCATACGTCCGTATTTTCCCAGGAGGAATTTTTTTCCTGGACAGCGATTTAAGAACCAAAAAGCCTGACCTGTCTGGGAAAATACCCTGCCTAAAGTTCTTTTTTAAAAAGATGGGCCTGAACTAGAAATGAGCTCCATTTCACATGTGTGGGTCCCTGCCACTCCCTAGGGGTGTGCTAGGGTGACCAGATGTCCCGATTTTGGGGTCTTTTTCTTATATAGGCTCCTATTATGCCCCACCCCCCATCCTGATTTTTCACACTTGTTGTCTGGTCACCCTAGGGTGTGTACATGTGTGGGTCCCAGCTGCTTCCTGCCTTCCTCATTGAAGCAGGTGTACAGGTTTACTGCCCTGGGAACTGCAGGGCACCAGTGGACGTGGGGCCAGCTGCAGACAGGGGCGTGGGGCAGGGCTAGCTGGAGGCTGGGGGTGCAGGGCTGGCTGTGGGCAGGGCAGGGGGTGCAGAGATGGCTGGAGACAGGAGGGTGCGGGGTTGGCTGGAGGCAGGGGGTGCAGGGCTGGCTGCAGGCAGGGCAGCGGGTGCGGAGCTGGCTGGAGACAGGAGGGTGCAGGGTTGGCTGGAGGCAAGGGGGTGCGGGGCTGGTTGGAGACAGGGCAGGGGTTGACTGGAGGTAGGGGCTGGCTGCAGGCAGGGCAGAGGGTGCAGGGCTGGCTGGAGACAGGGGCTGGCTGCAGGCAGGGCAGGGGTGTGTGCGGCAGGGGCTGGCTGCGGGCAGCGGGTGCACAGGTGGCTGGAGACGGGCTGGCTGTGGGCAGGGCAGGGGGTGGCTGGAGAAAGGGGCTGGCTGGAGGCAGGGTGCGGGGGTGGCTGGAGGCAGGGCAGGGGGTGGGTGCGGCAGGGGCTGGCTGTGGACAGGGCAGGGGGTGCAGGGCTGGCTGGAGACAGGGCAGAGGGTGCGTGCGGCAGGGGTTGGCTGGAGGCAGGGCAGGGGATGCGGCAGGGGCTGGCTGCGAGCATAGGGTGCGGGGGTGGTTGTGGGCAGGGCAGGGGGTGCGTGCGGCAGGGGTTGGCTGGAGGCAGGGCAGGGGGTGCGTGCAGCAGGGGCTGGCTTCAGGCAGGGGGTGCAGGGCTGGCTGCGGGCAGGGCAGGGGGTGCGGCAGGGGCTGGCTGCAGGCAGGGGGTGCGGGGCCGGCTGTGGGCAGGGCAGGGGGTGGCTGGAGACGGGCTGGCTGGAGGCAGGGGGTGCGGGGGTGGCTGGAAACTGGCTGGCTGCAGGCAGGGGGTGCGGGGATGGCTGGAGACAGGGCAGGGGTTGCGTGTGGCAGGAGCTGGCTGTGGACAGGGCAGGGGGTGCAGGGCTGGCTGGAGACAGGGGCTGGCTGCAGGCAGGGGGTGCGGGGGTGGCTGGAGGCAGGGGCTGGTGCGGGCAGGGGGGCAGGGGTGGCTTAGGCAGGGGCTGGCTGCAGGCAGGGTGGTGGGTGCTCTCGGGGAGAGCAGCTCGGAGCAGCTCGAGCAGCAGGACGCAACCCAGGCCCAGCAGAGCAGCCGGGGACCCACCAGGCAGCAGCGGGAGCCCCAGGGTCAGGGAAGCAACAGCAGCAACAGGGCTCGTGCCCAGGGCCAGGCAGCAGCCCAAATGGCTCCCGCAGCGCAGTGCCCCCGGTGGCCGGAGGAGGAATTACATTACTTCCCTGCCGGAGCCCATCAAAGCCTCAGCGCCCCCTGCAGGAAAGCAGGTTAACAACCGGTTCTAAAAGTGCTTCAAAATTTAACAACCCGTTCGCGCGAACTGGCTCCAGCTCACCACTGCCCACGGCTGTCAAAAACCTACTGCCTTAATGAGCCGTAATGTTTAATTTTTATGCACAGACTCATAACCTGTACATTTATTTGCAGAAGGATGTAAAAGGCCAGATACAGTTGGTGTGAAAAATGCTTTATGTTGACCATGCAGCGATATCTTGTAGTACTATATGGTCTTGTAGCACCTTATTGGTTTGAGCATGAGTCCACTGGAAAAGGAGTATTTCTAATGGTTATATTAGGGGACAGATACTCTATCTCCACCTCTGCCATGAACTTGCTGTGTGATCCTGGCTGAGTTCCATAACCTCTTAATTTTCCAATTTAGCCACCTGTGAAATAGAGCTGACATTATGTTCCTATCTTACAGGGGCATTAAGAGACTTAATTGTTTGTAGAACACTTTCAGGTTTTTGAATGTAAGTTGCTATTTTTTTAATAACCTGAATTTGGTGCTTTTATTTTATAAAATAAATTCAACTTTACGAAAATGACCCTGATTGAAAATTTGAAATGTGGAGTCTAATGTACGAGCAATTACAAATATTGAAACGGAGTACTCTGAAACCTACAAATATTGAGTTGACATTGCTTTGGATATTTTTTTTTTTAAGTTTAAGAGGGAAGGAATTTTTTAAGTAGGGTCGATTTTTTTGTAGGGGGCATTTCCTTACCTAACAAATGCCTTGTCTGTAAAACCTGAAATGTTATGGCCATTAATGTAGACAAATGCCTTAGAGTAACAAAATTGTGCGGGATGCTGTGATTTGTACTTTGTGATGAAGCATTTCACTACATATGTACTTTTCTCAAGTGCACAATATAATATACAGATTTATACCACTTGCTGTGTTTTTTTAAATCTGAAAACTCCCATTGAGACAATAGACTGTGATTGTATTATAGTAAGCGCTACATGAAAATTCCCTATTAGTAATAGGAGATTAAATAATTTACAAGAACACAACTCTTCTTGGGCTCTCATGGCTTATTATGTTCCTAATGCATGGATTAAAGGTCACTAATACTGCACATTGATATATTGGTATGATTGCTTTGATGTAGTAGGTCAAGTCTATCATTGTAATGATGAATGGATGAAGCTTCCTGAAGAGTTGTTAACTGGGTTATGCCAAAGCTTTTTAAATTGATTTAACGGATTGATTATTTATTTATTTAGACATTGATAAAATGCACCCCTTGCATAATCTGTGGGCACCTGCTGAGAAATGAAACAGTCCATCTAATTAAGGCAGTGTGTTTGTTACAGGGCTTTCATGTCTAAAATCAGGACTTTTGAGGGTTTATTTACATAATGAGTCATGGTCTGGTTTCTTTCATCCAAGTCAGCCTGCTGCTGAGTAGGATTCTGCCATAAACTTTTCAGTTTTGCTCTAATGGAGTATGGGAGGGTGGCTTGGGGTTTTAAATATTTTTTATGGCATATAACAGCATAATTCCCTGCAATTAATGGGACCCAGCCCGCGACAATTTGCATATTTTCCTATAATTTGTGACACATTCTTTGTCAGGACAAAGCCATGGCTTTTCTCATTGGAGTCAATTTAAATCGACTCCCTCCTCAGTCTATTCTCTCTGAGGGCCAAGTCTGTCCCAAATCCCCAGGTACACACATCCATGACCTCTGGGAACAGAGGGCGAGGTAACTTGCACTTTCCTCAGGCTATTCAGAGCCTGAGGCTAAGTATACTACACACTTCTGCTGGCATAGCTTTGTCAGTCAGGGTATGAAGAGGGGCAATCCCTGACTGACATAGCTGTGCCAGCGGAAGTCCCTAGTATGGAGGCAGCTCTAAGGGCAATCCCAAGCACAGTCCCATCCTAGGTACAGAGTAGGGCTAGCCCAAGCCAATGCCTGTGCTGGTTCGGCCACACTGCCATTTTTAGTGCACTGGCTTGAACAGAGCTATGTGTCTATCCGAGCTGGAAATTATACCTCCCTGCCGTAGTGTAGACAAAGCCTATGTGTTGGTGACTTTCCTTGTAACCCCAGGGGAGTTCGTGCAGCTTCATTCATATCATAGTAAATAACTGCTTATGGTCAGCGGGTCTGGATATAGATTCACAGACGTAAACATCAGAAGGCACCACCAGAACATCTACTCTGACCTCCTGCATGACACAAACCATAGAATTTCACCCAGTTACTCTTGATTTCCATCCATTAATTTGTGTTTGACTAAAACATATTTAGAGTGTTGTGCACGTCAGAGTGATCTGAAGTATCCGTGTCCTTCCTCCACATATAAGCAGTGACTGTTCTGCTTCTGCAATGCTCCTACCGCCTTTCCCATTTCAATGTATTTCTAATATACTTTTCATTCCATGCCAAGCTGTTTCCAGGCCGCATCAAAGAGCGGTCAAAGACTCAGATACCGCAGGCAAGGCTTGCAGTTGTATCCAGTCATATAATAAGGACCCCCTCCGCCCTCTCAGCAGTCTCCGTGAAACAGGGGGTCTCTGTGAGACAGGGAATACAAACACTACACCAGATGAACCAGGCAAACACTTTTTTGTCACATAGCCTTTAAAAAATGGGTGCTTTACCACAGAGCCAGCATTGTTCTCTCGTATAGTTAAAAAAGAAAAAAGAAAAAAAAAAGGCAAAAACAGATGTTTGTTTTGCTTTCTACAGCTGGAAGGAAAAACACACACCTATCCATCTTATTATTTACTGGATAATGCAAATCATGGGGAAAAAATTCCACCCCTCAAAGGAGAAGTTAGTGTTTTGAATACCTCAGTTCTCTTCAGTTTTTTTCCCCAGCATCTGTGTTACCTAATAAAAAAGCAGTAAGATGGACAGATGAATTTTCATGGTTCTTTTTTCTTCAACAGACCATGGGGGGCAACATCTGTTTCTGCCAATCTTCTCCCCCCACCCCCGTACAGGAAATTAAATACAAATTACTATGTTAAGGTGACGTAAGAATCTATCTTTATTAAAAATTAGGAAGTTTAGGCTTTAAAGTGGTGCCAAATACAGAGGACCAACTCCTCAGCTGCAGCTGAGAAAGGGAGACAAAGATGCCTTTCAACTACAAATCCTGGACCATGTATGCTTTAAGTGAAACTGGCTGCCAATGGCTCTATAGACCATAACAGCATCTGCAGGAAAAACCCCAGCAGTGGCCTCGCCTCTAGCCACACTCCCTGATATGTGTACAGGGAGGGCAGTGGTGTAGCAGCCCCGAGGGTAAGCCTCTGTGGTTGGCTTCAGGGACTGCAGAACTGCTTTGGCCCAGAGGTGCAATGCAGGGCAAATGCAAAGAAGAATTTGAGCTTGTGTTTCATCTTGTAAAGCTTAAGTTTAAGCTTAATTTTAAAGTCTAAGTCTGCAGAGCTGGTGGACTAGGTAGAAGGAAGATTTTCTAGAGTTTGAAGTATTGGCAAATTGAAAGGCTTGCATTTATTTGCAATTAAGCTGGAATTGGATAGGTGAAAGCTTTCATTACATTTGCTGTCATTTTAATGTTAATGAATTAGGCTCACATTTGTATCATATTATTTTAGAAAATACCATGTACAAGAGGGCTACTGATGGAGAGACCTTGCAGAGATCCCAGAAGTGGTGAAATGTTATGGAGGTCGAGATTCTACAAATCTCTGGCAAGTTTTTGGGGATCAGAAGAACCACTTGGAGATTGTGAACAGTTTTTATTTTGTGATTTCAATCCATGTTTTTTGTAGGAACATTGAAAATTTTAAAACAATGTTTTTCTACCTAAAAGGAAGCATGTGCTCAGCATTAGCAATAGGAGAATCTTGCCAAAGGTTAAACTGGTATAAGTGGGTGCTATTTTGTTTCTATTCAAATTCTCCTCCCCTCCCACCCAAGCCTCCAGTTTTACGGTATCTTTGTGTTTGTTTTTAATTCTGCTTACTCTTCCATTTCTTACCTTACCTTTTTTCAAGGGATTTTTCCCTTTCTCTTCTGTGTTTGCTTCTTCATTATGGCTTTTGCCTTTGTGTAACACAAACCTAAACATTTGAACTAATAGTTAGACAAGTTCAAGCTGAGCTTTCAAATAGGCAGTGTTGAAGTGAGGTCAAAATTAGGGCTAAACAAGTTTGTCCCTTCCCTGTAACAACATCAGTCTTCCTTCAACCTCGTCCACCCGCTCTGCAGACTTTACAGAGAGCTAAGCTTCAAAATGGCAAACATGATACAACCTTCTTTAAAAAGAAGGAACAGGTAAGACAAGACAAATGTAATACCTTGGCCAACAATAAAAAGACATGAAATGCTACCTGCAATCTTTACATGGTCATGGAATTTTGTCCTGATTTGCAGCAATTCTGTATAGGACTATTTAGAGCTACGCCATTTTTATTTTAAAGTATGAGATACAACTTCTGTTAAATTCCATTTAACAGTTTGCAATCTTGATTCATGTTCTGTCATATAAATAATAAAAGTCCTACATATAGAGCATATTGTTAGTCACTGTGATGTTTAGGCCTCTCCATACCTGCTGAACAGAGAAATGCTTTAAAATGATTGCTTTAATAGAAACAAACATATATAAAACTACACTCACACATGTACACACACCACACTTCAGGCCTGATCCAAAAATCATTGACAAAATAAATGGGAAACCTCCCATTTAGAGTCTTTAAATCAGAGCCTGAATGACTTTTTCTTTTAGTTTTAAATTGAAGATGTCTTACTGGAACAGTCACTTTACAATGGTTGGTTCATAATTAAAGGGTATTTTCTAACAACGAGTCCCTATTTATTTTTTGTTTGTCTCGTTGTGTTCTTTTTGTGGCATGAACTGTAACAAAGCCATAGTGTTTCTATCTCTACACTGGTCAAAATTTTTTAGCTCAGATGCATATAAAAAGGTGTCATCAGGGAACAGAAAATGATACTTCTGGATTACAGGCAAAAGGTCTGGAGTCTGTGGTAGCCATGCAGGCTGACAGCGAGCAAGTTATGCAACCAGAAGAAATGGTAATTAAGTCACTGAGGCCCTGATTCAGCAAAGCACTTAGGGCCAGATTTTTAAATGTGTTTAGGTGCGTAATTGGATTTTCAAAAGCTCCTAGATGCTTACAATACATTGATTTCAGTGAATGTTAGGTGCCAGGATGCTTTTGAAAATTCAATTAATGCCTAAATTCCTTTAAAAATCTAACCCTTAAGCATGTATCCAAGGTCCATTTAATCAATGGGACTTAAGTATGTGTTTGTGCTTTCTTAATTATACACTTTGAAGTTAAGCACATATTTAAGTGCTTTGTTAAATTGGAGCCTGAATAAGATAGCATTGTAATTATTTACAGAGTACCATAAGTGTGAACAGTGCATTGGAGACAAACCTGCCTTTTTTTGTTGTTGCTATTTTGTGACATATTTTCTTGTCTTTACGTGTTTCAGAGTAGCAGCCGTGTTAGTCTGTATTCCCAAAAAGAAAAGGAGGACTTGTGCCACCTTAGCGACGAACCAATTTATTTGCTTATGCTCAAATAAATTTGTTAGTCTCTAAGGTGCCACAAGTCCTCCTTTTCTTTTTGTGTTTACATGTGTCTTTCCTGGCACTGAAATGTCATCTATTCAAGTGCTGAATATTTTGTTCTGTTTCATTTCACTATAGGAGAAACTAGGGTGACCAAAAGAATTCTATTCTCTTTTTGGTGATGGTTGTGTTCTCATTAGCATTTCCTTTATTCCACTTCTCATTTCATTCACCCAGCCTGAAATTGGTACTTGATTGTCATGTAAACCACTTTGCAATTGCACTTGTGAACTGCAAAAGTACAGTACCAGGCAATACAGCCGATTTCAGTAATGTTAGTTCAAAAGATATGATTCTATGGATGTTAATAAGGTCACACTTGCCATGGCAATCCACCTGACTGATGCTTTTTTGTGAGTTGTAGAGAGTTTATAAACACCTCTAAACTCTGTTCAAAAAAAGCAATTTTGTCACAATAATCTGGTTTCACTCTACCATATGGCCGTATATCACTGGCATCCTTTTTTCCCTGGACAGTTTTTCCCTGTGCTTGCTATAGCAACTTCAGAATGTATTGCAAAGCTTGAAGCCTGCTCCTAGTAGAAGAAAGTGCCTTGGTCAATGATTTTGCACTACGAATAGGCATGAATCTATTGCATGAGCAAAAGACGCAAATATTTAAATAACCATGACTCTCTGTTAATGTCTGTTTGCCTATTAGAAGGTCATCGGGATAGTGAAGAATGAAAAACACTTCTGAGTTTTGCTTTGTAACTTTCTCTCTTCGAGAAGGCAAAAAAGGGACACAACCTGGTGCAATTTGCACTGTGAGTTAATTGGACCAGACATCGAAGTCTTAGATAAATCATGCACTATAGCATTTGACACACTGTGTTACTTCAATTAGTGTGACTTATGCCATTATCTAGACAAAAGGAAAGATGTACCGTGCTAATCAGAATATTAAAGTGACACTACTTAACAAAATGTGCATGGTAAACCAGATCCAGATAAAAATCTCAAGTCTGCAGAGTGTATATGGATTCATTTTTTAGGAAGTCTTGAGCATAATTCTGCTACCAGAGCTGTAGGTTATCTTTCAACTGATATCCAGCTTTTCCATCATATGCAGAGCTCCCATTGCTGCTTACACTGGGAGTTGTGCACACTTAGGAAGCACAGAGTATGCAAGTCAAGATCTTCTGCACGTCTTGTGGGAGCAGAATTTTGCCATATTTGTCTAGCACCCTGGGATTCCATCCAGGACCTTCAGCCTGGAGTTTTATAAATGGTCTCTCTGCTAGTTGAGCTGACTACAAGTCAGTAGGCCAAAATCTGAGCTCAGCTTCATGTGTGCGAAGAAGTACTGATGCAACTGAGAGCATAATTTGGCGTGCTGATTACTAAGCATGTTAAAGGGTCAGTGTTAAAATAGGTAGGCCAAAGCAGCTGTGATTTGGTTTGTGGACATGTACATGCTATTTTATTCTCTGAGGAAGAGTCTTGTACCTTTCAATACCTTGCTGCCTGTTTGAGATGGAGCAGGAAGACAGAGGGCAGCCTGACCTGCGTAGGTATGCCTGAATCCACGATAATGATAGCATCTATCATCCTCCTGAGTGTGTGCGTAGTAAAGTAAGTTCAGTCTTTTCCACAATAACTTTTATTTTGGGGAATAAGCGCATTTTAGGGATCAGGAGAATGGCAAGGCTAAAAATATCCTCTATAGCATGTATGTTACATTTTGTCATTGGAAGGCCTAGAACTCTACATACAGAGACGTATAATTAGGATGTGCCCCTTAAAGTGCCATCTTCCCTTAATGTGGAATATACCCTTAAATATCCTCCTAGAAAGTCTTTCAAGCACTGAAGAAATGTTTTTTTCAACCAATTTGCAGAGTATAGTAGAATACTCAGTGAACGGAGCATAGTTTGGTTCCCTGACACTTGTCATTCCTGAATAGCCTAGAATTTTTTAAAATCAACCATTCCATTGTGGGAAGAAAGCATTTTCAGGAGGCAAATAATGAATCATTTATAATAGTGCTCCACTGAGTACAGCACCTCAGTATATTAATCAGCTCTCTGCCCATACTGATATTTATCCTTCACTACTGTAACTTCAAAGGTTTCTGTGCTTTGTTTAATAATTTCTTGAAGAGCATAGAGCTTTGGTCTATGTGTACTAGGTACCTATAAGTAGACCTATAATATATTCATTATTATTATTACAGCCATTTACGGTCTGCCCATCAATGTCTTATGTGGGCAAACTACATATAGTTCAGACTTAAGAGCAAATAACATAGCCCAGTAGCAAGGAAGCTTGATTGTATCTGACCTAGAGCACTGTATGCTCCCAGTTAGCTCCCAGTTTATTTACAATACCAATTGACTCTCTATCCTTTACATTTTCCTAGCATTATATTGTGGAAACCATAACAGCAACATAGTCATGATGAGTCACCGTGTGTGTGTGTGTGTGTGTGTGTGAGTTGGGAGTTGGTAAATAACCTGCCCAGATAGATTTTTCAGTTTGGTGCAATTTGCCAAATCTAAGGTCCCCTACAACATTTGAACAAAATTGGTTTGGTTGATTATTATTTTGTCAAGTTCAACTCCCTCCTTCCCAAAGCCACTGTCCTCCCCAGAAATTAGTGGCCACAGATGACTTTTTGCATTGCTACAACTAAACTCTGGATTTATGCTTTTGAAGTGGACATTTTCCAGGTTGGAAGCGTACGGAGTAGACTTGCTTTATTGCATCTGTAGATGAAAACCTAACAAAACTACCCAGATGTCTTTGGTAATGTATCCAAAGAAGCGCCTACACAAAGCATCAGAATGATCAGAGACTTTTGTTGTTTTTTCCCCTCCCAAATTATAGAAAGAAAAAGCCAGGACTGGAAAGAGCTAGTTACTGTTGGTAGAAGTACAGAAAATACTGTCGCCATGACGAACCTGCAACTAACTAGATAGCAGTAGCACCAGCAAAGAATACCATTATAGAATCATAGAAACATAGAACTGGAAGGGACCTTGAGAGGTCATCGAGTCCAGTCCCCTCAAGGCAGAACTAAGTATTATCTAGATCATCCCTGACAGGTGTTTGTCCAACCCGCTCTTAAAAATCCCTAATGATGGAGATTCCACACCTCCCTAGGCAATTTATTCCAGTGCTTAACCACCCTGACAGTTCGGAAGTTTTTCCTAATATCCAACCTAAACCTCCCTTGCTGCAGTTTAAGCCCATGGTACCACGATCATGGCTCTCTCCTAGTCTGGGTCTGTTTATTATCAGTGCAGACAGAATTCTGATCATCAAGATGTTCACTTATTAGTTCTACCTTCTGTGACTTCTTCTCCAAATGGAGCCCTTGGAAACTAACCAACATCGTTCTGGGCTTATTCTACTGGAAAGTTATGGCGACTAGTGACATGGATCATATGGAGAGTCTGACGTGGTAGATTAGTTTATAGTAGAAATATGACTCTCAAATCAATATCATCATGACACCATCCATGCTATTCTTTCTGCCCTGAGGGACAATGAGGTTTCTGTTACTGTTCACATGCACAGTGGCATTCCTGCGTTTATGTTTGTTTTGCTATCAGTTGTTACAAATATGTTTAGCCTGTCAGTGGCAATAACAACACCCATCCTCTTAGGTGTCCTATGTTGAGCACCAAAAAAATGAAGGTACCTGAAATCACTACTCACTTTTTGGACCTTAGTGTGTCAGCACCATCTTCTTGGCACTTCACTGTAGCTCTTCCTACTGTGCCAGCAGGCAATATGTTTGCTTTTGGATATAATAAGTGGCACACTTTTAGAGCATGCAGGATGGTGCGGCCTGATTTCCTGTAGTGTCCCCAGTCTGCTCCTTATGCCACGAAGGGGGCACAGTTATGACTCTCTCTTTTCCGTCTTTCCTTGCCTAACCCACTAGAAGTGCATGGAGGGAGCAGTTCCGGCATATTCCTGGGCACAGAACATTCAGATTACCCTATTCTTTGTATGGGATGCTCCATGGAGAAAATACTGCTGTATTTGTTGCAGAAGTTGGTAGGTGCATACTATTTGTAGTACTGGGCCAGGCAGGTCTAGACCCACCCATAACTAAAGGGCCCACTCCCTTCAATTAAGGGCCCACTAAACCCAGGCCACAGTTGATATCTTGGGACAACAGATGAAAACAACAGAGCGGGAGTGGGGTCAGCACCACCTGTGCTAATGCCAACATGTAGGTTTTCGACATGGGGTGAGGCGGCCATGCCTCCTGGTTGGGGGGAGGGAGGAAGGGGCCCCAGCTGCCATTGATGGTGGGGAAGGTTGTGGTGGCAGAGGTGGGCGGAGGGGCTGTGGGCATTGGTGATGGGGTGGCAGCCATGGCCAGCGGAGCGTACTCTCTGGAGGCTGAGGAACGAGCAACCCCAGAGCTGGTGGAAGGTGGAGCTGCGGTCGATGGCAGGGTTTGCAGCAGTAGAGGCCATCGCTGCAGAGGAAGCCTTCCTGGCGGGGCTCTTGCCCTTTTTCTCCCCTGCCCCCTTCTGTTGATGGGGGCGGGGATTCCATTGATGGTGGCAGGTTTGGCAGCAGAGTCCCTTGCTGTGTCTGCTGCTGCTGCCCCATGGGGAGGGAGGACGGGGGGGGGCTGGTGGTATCGCCGGCAGCATTGATGGTGGCAACTGCAGGGTCAGATGTGGGGGAAAGCTGGGGTGGGGCAACAATGGTGGCTGGGTCCCCGGGCAGGACAGGAGAGGCAGGTAACAAACAATAAGGGGGAAGCCTTGGGTGGGAATCAAGTAACAATCAGTGCAGAGGAGACAGGGGAGGCATGTAAATGTGTGTGTTGGGCGGGGGTGGGGGGACATCAAGAACTGCAAGGAGAAGGGGGCCATTGAGACTGGAGTTGAGGGTTGCAAACCACAAGTGGGTGGGCGTGCCTGGTGGGCAAGCAGGGGGATGAGGAGGCCCTCCAGCCCAATGCAAACTGAGTGGAAGTCGAAGGGGGTACATGCACCCAGGCGTGCTTGTGAAAGAGTCTGTGCTGAAACAGTCCCCGAGAAGGTGAGTGGAGGGAGGCAGGCAGTCCAGCACGCAGATGGGGTTCCGCAGCAGGAGTGATGGGGGAGTGGATGGAATGGGTGAGGGCCCCACGCCACAACAGCAGCGTTGTTCTCCAGAAGGAACAGGTGTAGCAGCAGAGGCTCTGGTGTGTAGGAGCGAGGGAGGGGGTAGCAGGCAGAGAGGGAAGAATCTCATGGTTAAGGTAGTTGAATGCTGTCCTGGAAAATTCAGTTATATCCCTGCCTCTGCCATAGTGTTCCAGTGTGATGCTAATTCAGTCACTTACAACCAAACTTTTCACAGTTGGTCACTATGTGTCTGGTCATATGTTCTGGCTGCCCAATTTGAGATGCTGAGTCTGATTTGCAGAAGTGCCGAGCACGCACAGCTGCGACTACAGGAGCGGAGTTTTGAACATATAAAGTGCAATATAATAGTAAGTATTCTGAAAAATCTGATCCTAGGAGTCTTAAATTACAATTAGCGTATACTTATGACCTTAATCTTTGTGTCTGTTCCCCATCTATAAAATGGGGATAATAACATCTTCCTGAGCTCATAGAGGTGTACTCAGAATAAATCAGTGAATATTTGTAAAGCAGTTGGATACTATAGAAATAGATGCCAGAGAAAAATCCATGAGGAAATTAATAATTCAGTTTTTGGAACAGAGATTGAATACTGTGCAGTAAATCAGGTCTGGGGCCACACATTCAACAACAAGGAGAAAACTAAATACTGAATTCCTGCTCATTAAGCAAGCACTGTCCATTCGGTGCACGGAAGGAGGCAGAACTCCTGTATAAAAAATAGCATGTGATCATGTAAGTAAAGACTGTACCATAATGCAAATGAACAAAGGGGTGTGGGGGGGTGGGGGGTGGGGTGTCACATTAAGGTAGCACAGGTAATCTAGATTCTGGCATTTCCTGACTTTCCTAACTTTTCCTGCTTGACTTTGCATCCTTAATATTCTTTTTAATGCACTTTTTGTATGCAATTATATTCACATGTGAGTAGAAGTGATCCAACTTTCGTGATCTCTTTTAAAGTTTTCATTTAAATGTTCTTAGCATTGGGCTGGGATGAATGCAAGAATAGTAGAGCACAAATTGGTTCTCATGTTTTCTTATAGACTGCAGAATATAAATCTTGAAAAATGTGCTTTGAATGGGAAAGGATACAACTTAATGATACACTTACTCTATCTGCTGCCTGGGCATTCAGTGAATTGTAATGCATATTGCAAACTCTCACTTGTGACGGAAGTTTTTCTGTGCTTATAAAGTAATTTCATTGCATCAACTGCAGTAAAGGCCTGTAAGCACTGTGGTTCCCTCTTTAAAATTAGCTAATTGTTATCTGATTTAATAGAATTTTGAGCCCCCAAAATTACAGTCTGCCAAAAATTACACATATATATTATAACAATAATATTGCAAGCCAGCATGGTAAAATTATTTTCTGAGCTCTAAATAGCTATAGGATATATAAGAAACTTCTTTAGATATCATATATATCTAACCAAAGAAAATTACTTGAATGGGCGTAAAATGAAAATTTTGTGGATTATAGTTTCTATTTATAAATTTTGTTTCTTGCGTCCCTGTTCCTCTTCCTTTCTGTTCATGTGGATACATTATGTGTGTTATCTGGCAGGGGGCTGAGCGGTAGAGATAATACCTCCTCTGTGACTGTTCGGATTTCTTCTCTCTGGATGGGCTTTGAGAAGGCACTTTCCAAATTTTATCATGATCCTTTGGATATACCTGGGCTCCACCAGGTCAGAACTGTAGGCTCTTCTTGAGTTTGTGTCAAGTCTCTCACAGAACCAGGAACTCGTTAGGGAAGAAGTGAGATAAATATTAAAAGCATGGTTTGAAGACCTGGACTGTTTGTAATATTAGCTGACTCAGAAGAAATTATATTTTAATTATTCATCCTTAGGTTCTCTCCATCCATATAGCCTTCTAACTGACCACCTTGCTTCCAAGTCCCCTAATCTGCCACTTCCTTCCTGAACTCCAACCACCCCAGTGCTTGTCTTCCAGCCTCTCAGTTCCCATCTTCTCTCACGCAGCAGTGTATCACCAGGAAAACTAGAGTTTGAGAACCACTTCCCTAACCCCATTTCCCTTACTTCTTTCACAGTACAGCACAAGGTTAGAAAAGAAGAGTATCTGATTTTATTTGCTAGAAATTCTCTACCACACAGGGGGAGCTAAAAGGAACTCTTGTTTCATTTTAATGCTGGTGCATATTTTTTTATCCTGTTACAGTCTCACACACAGTAACAAATTACTTATGCCAGTGTCACTCATTTCCCCCATAGACCTTTTAACTCCCAAATCAGCATGTAGCAGGTTGCAAATGGTATTTGAAAAGGAAAACCACAGGCATTCTGTGGATGTCATCCAAATAAAGCAGCATGGATTACAGGCAGAAATCAAATTGGAACACATGGAAAGATCCCACTGAAAGTTTCCTTACTCACTCAACATATGGTAGCCTTGTCACAGGAGTCAGGATTTCCCATTTGACAACTGCAGACCACCATCAAGGGGTTAACTTTAAATGGAGCCTTCTATAAAAACTAATAGCAGTAGCAGGAAAGCTGCATTCTCACAACATTTTGCTTGATATAGAGAGGATACCCCAGACATACATTGTGTGCTCTATTGTCATGGAGCGTGCTTACATTTGTTCTTTCCTATTTTGGTCTCTCTGTGTAAAAGTCATTCGGACTGAAAGTATATGGTTGGTTTTGCATAATGGAGAAACACCGTAGTATCTACCTACTGACATCGTGTTAGTGTATTCTAGATCAGTGGTTCTCAAAGCCGGTCCGCTACTTGTTCAGGGAAAGCCCCCGCCGGGCCGGGCTGGGCCGGTTTGTTTACCTGCCGCGTCTGCAGGTTTCGCCGATCACGGCTCCCACTGTCCGCGGTTCGCCGTTCCAGGCCAATGGGGGCTGCGGGAAGGGCGGCCAGTGCGTCCCTTGGCCCGCACCACTTCCCGCAGCCCCCATTGGCCTGGAGTGGCGAATCGCAGCCAGTGGGAGCCACAATCAGCCTAACCTGCGGACGTGGCAGGTAAACAAACCGGTCCGGCCCGCCAGGGGTTTTCCCTGAACAAGCAGCGGACCGGCTTTGAGAACCACTGTTTTAGATCATGTGTTCATGGGAAAAATTGCTTGCTTTGTCACAGTTTAGTCTAAATAAAATAGATGAATAGGTTAGTTGTTTTGTGGAAGCCTTGTAGTAGTGTCTTCACAGCATCATCATCGGCACATAGCTCAGTAAATATGTTTGGGCTTAGTGGTCAGAGTAGGGGGGCTAGGCGTCAGGATTTCTGTATTCCCTTGTCCCGTGCTTTGCCACTGACTTGCTTTGTGTCCTTGGACATGTCCATTATCTCCTGCCTCAGTTTCCCCTTCTGACAACCCATCTGTGTCAAGCACTTTCAGACCTATTATTTAAAAGTGCTATATAAATATTCAGTATTAGAAGCCAGAGTCAGGATACAATGTGATCTCTCATAATCCCAACATGTAAAACATAAGTTACTTATATAGCATTCACATGCAAACTATGTCTATTTTGGTTCCACATGGGATGTGAACATTTGATTAATTACTCAGAAGGAAAAACACCATTTAGCTATAAGATTTTATGGATTCAAAGTGCTTAGGGAAGATAGGATCCAGAGGTCACATAGGCCTTTCTTGGATAAAAATAAAATAATGGGCAATGACTGATTTGGGGGCTGGGGCCTGTCTGTAACCCTATGTGTGTGCATAGAGGATACTGCACACTGGAACTTTCAGAGTATGCCCAATATTGGACTTAACAGCAAACATTTTTTTCAGAAATATAAGGTCAGAAATGTTTATGGTAATTATCTTCCATTCCCTTTGTTAACATGTTTGCAGGCAAAACATTATAAATAGCATTGATAATATTGCCTCACAAGCACCATATCTTGTTTGTTATAATAGAAAATGGCAGGGATGTAAAAATTGGAGGTTTTTATTAACAGGGTTAATAAAATCTTGCTTTGAGCCTAGATTAAATCACTTTGAAGTGCCAATCTTTCCTTTGCAATATTTTGCTTCTAGACAATGACTTAGAATGGAATTCCCAAGATGTACATATGTTAGTTATGAAAACACTTTTATAAGGTCTCTAAGTTTTAGTACAGCATCTTGCTTGCATTTGGCATAGCAAATATAGCTGTGGAAGTTTTATGGGGCTGGGCTTTTTTATATATCAGTTTGTAATTGATAACTGCTTAATGTTTTAGTCATAAATTTACTGAATTCATTTCGAAAAGCTTCTTTTCCCAGACAGCAGAAGAGAATACAATGATAAACTAAGCTAGGTCAAAGAGAAAAAATAATTTTAAATGAATCCAAACATCTAATTTATCTGGATTTCTAATTAATTGAAAAGTCTAAGTTGCTAAAGACAACAGTATTGTAAATCCTATTTATCTCTACTAAGATTTCCTTATTTCTTCCAACTCTTTCTTTTGCACTCATACATCAAGTCAATGTAATGTGACTTGCTCTAGTAAAGTGGAACCAAAGGTCAAGGTTTTCAATCTCAGGGTACCCATGGGGACACCTTTTTGTGTAACACCTGACTGATTCAAAAATGGAATTCTGGTTACCCAATCTATCAAGGCATGGAATAGTCTAATGTTCAGTCTTGGCGGGGGGGAGTTCATAGTGTACAATGGCAGAATAAACACAGCAAATGGAGTTACTCCATGGATGATTTTGGCCCACTGTGACTATTTTCATTAGTATCTATTACCTTCTGACACTTTGTAATAACAAATGTATAAAATTGTTTTACAGTTGCGTAATACTCACTTGGTTAAGACCTTTCAGAACGCATTCATAGGATATCATAATGAATTATATTCACTCCTCTGCCAAATGACAGTGTAATGTAAAACCTCAGTGGATTGCTTTGGTCGACCTTTTTATACTCAACTGTACTGGTTTTGAGGTCTTTCCAGTTAGAAGCGGGTGACCTTGCGAACAATCTTGGGGAGAATAGCTTGTGGGGGTGGGTCTTTGAACAAAGGCCTCACATATGTTTGTTTGCTGCTGTTTGAATGAAGTACAAGGGCTAAAACAGGTGTGAGCTTGATTACAAAATGCTGATTAAAGAGGTTGCAAGGGACAAAATGTGCCGATAAACAGAGGAAATGACAAAGGACCCGTACCAATCTATTTGCTGTGTTGGTCTGTGTGACAGGTTTCCAGAATAGAGAGACCCATGTAACCATTCATATTCCGCCCCCTCAGCCCCATTTTACTTTGTTGCCATATTTAGGAACCCTTATCTCTTAATCTTTAATAATTCTCCTGGGAAGCAAAGATCCTTTTTTCCTTATTAGTTACACAGAGAGCAAAACGGGTCTTAAACAAGTTTTTCCAGCTCTGTAACATGTTTGTGCCATAGCAGGAACTATGAAGTGGACTGCGGAGTGATTTTTTTTTTCCTCTGTTACCATTATCAAAGCTGAGACAATACCGGAGTTTCTCCACCTTCTATCTGGATTGTGTCTGCGTGTAGAGGATAGTTTCCTGGGTTTATGAATGTTCGGTTCACCCGTTTTCGTGTCATTAGGGATTGTACCGTGCCGAGCACATTGGGGCCCAACTGAGTTGTGGCTTTTAGGAGCTTCTGTAATATAAACATTTAATAATAATAATCATTAATAAGTAATAGTAGTACCAACAAACACATGTGTGTAAGTACATACACGTGCAAAAAAAGCAGCTTTTGGTCATGGAGTTGCAGCACTGGCCAACTGAAGTTACCTGCTTTCATTATTATGACCCACAGGATTTCAGGGAATAACAGCCACTGGATCACAGGTAGATTGAGGACAAAATATCTAATCTAACTGTGGTTCTGGGTACACATTTGTATCTGGCTCCAACGATGCTCTAATTTTTCTACAGTAACTTTCCCTGATTCAAATAGCAAAAGTGGCTCAGAACAGAATAGTTCTGTTTGTTTTGCCTTTGTACATAGTCTAATGTAATGTACTGCAAATAGCAGACAGACAGAGGATGAATATGCTCATATACTGTATAAGAACATGGACACTTCTACTTTGAAATCGGGTAGGGCCTTAGGTCAGCTATTAAAAGGCTAGGAGTATTTGTGGCACCTTAGAGACTAACCAATTTATTTGAGCATAAGCTTTCATGAGCTACAGCTCACTTCATCGGATGCAAAAGCTTATGCTCAAATAAATTTGTTAGTCTCTAAGGTGCCACAAGTCCTCCTTTTCTTTTTGCAAATACAGACTAACACGGCTGTTACTCTGAAACCTATTAAAAGGCTGTTCGGGTGGATGCAGTGCTTGAGCAGAAAATGCTAAGGTATCTGACTCAGGGTGAATGCTTCCTCAACTCAAGGGCATTTTCCTGAAGTTCACCAACTTCAGTAGACTGTAACCCACTGAATGCCAGGAACAAGGCACTGGAAACTATTCAGTTAATGCAGAATTACTTATCCAAACAAGATGATGTGTCTACAGAGTGACTAACTTCACATATTCTCACATAACATACAGGGTGAAATCCTGGCCTCACTGAAGTCAGTCACAACTGGGTCAGGATTCCATTCATGGTGTTGTTCACAGCTGTTGCAGATCTCATGGCATGAATGGGTCAGAGAGACTGAACCACTAAGAATGGCATGAGGCTATTTTGTATGGCAGTGGGGGAATCTAGCCCTGCCACTGCCTGGGCTGGAATGGCCATGCAGATATAAATGATAGGCATATACTGAAATGTAGCTTCCAGTAGATATTTACCCAGTTAATTGGCATTGGCCCAATAGTAAAGTAAGACACATAGTACACTTCTGCCAATGCAGAAGAGTTCACTCCGCATGGCCGTCAATCCACCATGTTTCCTATAAATTAAATGCAGACAAAAACAATTGTAACAGCCCTTGGCGTCAGACAAAGCTTGAGATGTTCCATCATTTCCCCCAGCAAACTGCAGAATGAATTCTCATCCTATTCCCATAGATCACTCTCATTTCTCTGCCCTTTTCTTTTCTTCTATATACAAGGGACTGGGTTCATTCCCATCATTGGCCAGGAGATACAACTTTATGGAAAAACAAATCTCCCAAGAGTAGGCATCTGAGGTGATTTTTTTTTCCATCCTATTTCTGCGAGAAGGAGAGACAAAGACAAACACTGCATGTATTCATGTTTGTGTTGGGCTACCTCTGACAGACACACTCATGTTCAATTCCGATGTATTAAATTGGTCTTAGCACTTGGCTGTGAGATTTCTGAGGAAGTGCGGAATGAGTGGTAACTTGAACACACACATGTTGTAAGAAATTCAGAAAAGCATAATTTCAGAGACGCTCAATAGAATGTAGCATATTGGAAACAATGTACTCTAGTGCATACCTTTCATCCTTGCCTTTTGAATGTGCTTTAAAAACAATGATGTTCCCTTTAGCTGTGTCCTTTTGGTTCAGTAGGCTTCATCGCATGAGAGAAAGCAAGCCAGATATGAACGGGCAGCAGAAGAAAGGGAGAGGAAATAAATAGCAAACCTGTATCTCTGATGATAGTTTAAAAAAAAATAGAAAGGGAATCTGTATTTTGTGAAAGAGAAAACAGGACGCACTTTAAACATTGCAGAATTTAACTATTGCACATATGCACAATCTATATGTGAAGTGACTATGATTGTGTCGGCTGCTATGGTAACTGAATGGGCAAATGCCTCGTTATACCTTTTGCTAATGTCCTGGTCCTGGTGCACACCCTTAAATGTGACCACCCCCACAAGACAAGCTTCATTGGCCCAACAGACACTCTGCCTTCCAGACCTGCTCATCAGAGCGAAATCATGAGCCATATAATGCTTTCCTCCCATAAAAAGAGAGCACGAGAGAGCTGCCCTTAGGACAATCCCTGTATCTTCTACCAGTGGTTTTCACACATCTTAGGTGTCTTAAATAATCCCTGCCCTATTCCATCCTCCAGTGTGTAATTTCAGCCTAAAACTGATTGATCAGTTTAAGCCCCTTGGAAGGACACACACCATCTGGCTTTCAGAATAAAAAATGAATCAGTGAAAACAAGAATCAGTGAAAACAAGAAATCAAGACTGTCTGTTAATTGAGTGCTCCCTTCTTCTTAGCATATGGGCAATGTGGCTCAGCAACGCATGACCAGGATTCATCAGCGAATTTGGTCCGCTGGTTGGATTATTCACGTCCTCAGCTTGGGCCAAGTAGTGACGGGGCATGCAACATGAATGCTGATCCATGCCCCCCATTCAGTACTCCCAAAACAGAAGGAAGGAAACAACCGCTGGTAATGGAATGACAGTGTCCAAGAGTTAACGTTCCTTACTGAAGAGTGCAACTTTACAGTATCCTTGACAACTAAAACATTGCTGCAGAGACAATAGGCCCAGCCTTGTGTTCATACTCTTAGCTAAAGAGGGTGCTCTTCATTGAGCTGGCAATCAACATCCTCAGGCAGAGTTACCGGTGCCACCATCTGCTTTGGTAACTTGGGAGTTGTGACTGACTGGATTGGAAACTGCTTCTGTTTCTCCCATGCATCCCTAGGCAAGTTTCCTAACATAGGAAGCAAGAGGTGGAGGGGGTAGTTGCTCATTAGTTTCGCTAGCTCTGGGAGTTTTCTACAGGGTCCCAATAGTGACAGTGAACATCTGTATGAGACATCCATCCTCTGCCTAAAAAAATAGCAGGGTTTGTTGTCCATCTCTCTCATCATAGAATTATTTTACTTCACAGAATGTTCACAACAAGCAACATTTTAGATCGGAGGAAGGCACAGATGATTAAGTAAAAGAACCCACCCAATGAGGCAATCAATTACTTTTTCCACCCTGTGGATCTCCTGGTAAACAGGTAGGGCCAGTTTTCTCACCAGCGATGCAACAAATGTTGGATTAATCAGAAAGCCACGTTTGTGAATATTCATTAGAGGGCAGGCAAGTTTAACAAAAAGCTGTTTAGTTAAAGCTGTGTGTAGCAGCAAAATGAAAGGCCTAAAAATCATCGAACTCATATAATGATCATAAAATATCTTAAGAAAGCCTTGAGTATTAAACTTTTCTTTTTACCCATTTATTAAAGTGTTGCAATTCTGAACTTTGAGCGTGCTGTGCATGCTACTTCACTCCACAGCCCAGAAGAAGACGGGCTATACAGCAGAAGGGGCATGTTCATTATCTAAGAGTGAGAGAGCAATTTGCATCACGTCTGAGTGGAAATTTACCTGCCTCACTGTAATTAGCTTTAATGGGCATTAAACATGTAAATCCCCATACATAGGCATGAGGATATTAGTGATTGGATTATAAATACTTAGAATAATCATCAAAGGGATGGTTCCCACCCCTAGGGTTGCCAACTTTCTAATTTAAAAAAACTGTACACCCTTGCCTCGCCCTCTGCCCTGTGCCTTCAACAAGTCCCTGCCCCTGCTCACCCCCTTCCTGCTTCCCGCCATCGCTTGCTCTCCCCCATCCTCGCTCGTTTTCACCAGGCTGGGTCAGGGGGTTGGAGTGCAGGAGGGAATGAGGGCACCGGCTGGGGGTATGGGCTCTGGGGTTGGGGTGAGGAATTTGGTGTGCAAGAGGGGGCTTTGGGCTAGGGCCTAGGGGTTCGGCGTGTGGGATGGGGCTCAGGGCTGGGGCAGTGAATTGGGGTGTGGGATGTGTGTGTGGGCTCTGAGAGGGAGTTTGGGTGTGGGAGCAGGCTCAGGGCTGCAGGCTCCAGGTGCTGCTGACCTCAGGTGGCTCCCAGGACACAACAACATGCCTCTCCAGCTCCTAGATGGAAGGGTGGCAAGAGGGCTCTGCACACTGCCCCTACCCACAGGCTCCACTCCCGCAGCACCCATTGGTAACTGAACATGCCTGCTGCATCCCAGGAGCAGAGCACCTGGCAACCCTACCCATCTCCCACGAAAGATTTCAAATAATGATCTATTTTTCAAGGTTGCAAAACACTATGCATTTTGTTTATATTTTATACTTAGAAAACAGTTGCTTATTCCTATTATTTTTAGTCCAGTAGCACTTGTGCAAAGTGGTATCTAAAAATACAGGACAGTTGCTGTTCTGAAATGCTTAGACTCTACATAGAAAGCCATGTGAGGAAGAAAAGGCAGCAGTACACAAGCAGGACAATTAGAGTGATGGGTGCCAAGCTTCACATCAGTCCCGTGAGTGTTGTTTTTGTTTTCAGTTTATTTATCAGCAAATGTCTCTAGGAACTAAGTGCTTGGACAAGGTGAATTATGCTTGACATGTAGGTTTCCTCTTCACTGGAGTGTTGTTTGGCTTCTTGTAATGCTTGATCCTGCTATCAATGGGAGTGTGGTTAAAGAAGCAAAACTTTCTAGGGTGGAGAAAGCCTAAGTTTGTGATTGAGTCAGGACTACCAGTCTTATCCTGTAACTACTAGTTGTTGCTTCCACCAAACACAAAAGCTCAGCATAAGATTTCTCAATAAATTGCAGAAGATCATAGAACATTTTACTTCTGACAGCAAGAATGAACTATAAATCCTCTGAAGCTGCCATATTCACTTTATGGAGTGTGCTGGAAACAAACCAGCTGTACTTAGGCACAGGTGACCTGGGATTTGTTGGCACTGAATTTTCAACACACAGAATTTGTTCGACCTTCCCACTCTTGCTGAGCAGGTGTGAAAGTGACATTAAATCTTGTTGACTCGCATTTCCACGATGGTCTCAAGGCAGTCGGTGGCAGTTTGAACAATGTATGCTACACAACGAGCATCCGTTAACTGTCTTCCTAGTTTCTCCTGCAATGTAGAGAATACATTATTCCCCCCCAGTGAGCATCTCTTCCAATGCTGTATTAGTACAATTGCTACCTCATGAGCCTAATGTATTAGTATCGATAGTGCAGCTGTGGTTTCGCTCGCTGCAGATGATGATTCAGGGTTTGGTAAGATGACTTAAAGAACCAATCTAAATCAGTCTCCTGTGGCTTAGTTTTTAATAACTGGAAGCCTCAAAGTAAAAGCACATTTAACACATTCTATATGATCCCAGTTCTGATAGGCATGAGAGCGTGAGCAGCAGTCTGCGTCTGTGTTTAGGACCAGAAGTTCAGATGTTCCCAGCGTTTTTGAATCAGTTTAGATATGCAGGGCATTGGAGGACAGCTCTGATTGTGTTTCACAATAGAAGCGAAGTGAAAACACCAGCCACTTTTTAGCTGATTACAGTGCTTTTCACCATGGACCCAAAGCAATGGAAAAGTATAGCTTCAGAGCTATGTGTGTTTCCTCTCTTAGGGGATGGGGGGAAAGTGAATGGCAAAAACAGTTACTTCTCTCACTTTAAAAGTGGCAAAGAGTCCTGTGGCACCTTATAGGCTAACAGACAGACTGGAGCATAAACTTTCTCTCACTTTGAGCCTTACCCAAAGCCCATTGAAATCTGTGGAACTATACCCACAGACTTTGGCTCAGTGGGAGGCCATGAACATTGAGCTGTCTGCTTCTGCTTATAACCCGTCTCTCCTCGCTATTGCGTTCTATTGATAGAGTGGTGCAACGTATTGAAGAACTGAGTCCAAGGTGTCCAGTGACATGGGGGGAGGGATAGCTCAGTGGCTGGGGGGAGGGATAGCTCAGTGGTTTGAGCATTGGCCTGCTAAACCCAGGGTTGTGAGTTCAATCCTTGAGGGGGCCATTTAGGGGTCTGGGCCAAAAATTGGGGATTGGCCCTGCTTTGAGCAGGGGGTTGGACTAGATGACCTCCTGAGGTCCCTTCCAACCCTGAGATTCTATGAGTGCATCCCTGCTGTAAGTTCATTGATTTCAATGTGGTCATATGGGGCTTACTGTGGCCTAGCATATTTGCTTTAAGTCACAAGTAGTTGTTCAGGGCTGAGGATGGAAACAATGGAATGACCACTGCAAGATAATATGGAAGGCAGTGGGTTTCCTGTCTCGATGTTCAGTCAGAACATGGAGCGTCACAGTGGAGCATCCATGAACTGAATGTGCTTGGAAACTTTAAGTTCCCTTTCAGCTTTGGAGGTGAAGGGCAGGTTCCATTACCAGTGCAGTGTGGAGGAGGCTGTTCTGTAAATAACAGAGGCTTTCCATCTCCAAAGATTATCAGCCTGAATCTTTTCACTAGCATTAAGTTGAATTTATAAAGTATAAAAATACTAATTAAAAATGGCCAGCTTGGCTGTGCCATAAAGGGACCATGGAAATACTTTGAAGGGCCCCCCTCCCATCCGGTACTGTTAAGGTCTAGTCAAAAGCATAACCTCTGGCAACGTTTGCTGCAGTTAATATTGTTGATAAGCTAGGACGTCTGCCACCTCTCGTGTTATGTCTTAATTAAGAAGAATTTGTTTCAGCACATAATGTTTGTCAAAAGTGTGTTTTGCCTTAGGACTACTTTACAGCTGCTGTTAGAAAATAAGCTATTCAGCCATCTGTGTCTTGGTGTTGCCCCAGTTTCATGGAAAGACAGACTAATTTCCCCTCGACTAAAAGTATAAAGATTAAAACAAAAGTAACAATGCAGAAAGGGCAGAGTCAGCTTTAAATATGTGCAGAGAGTATTATGGCACACTGTGCCTGAGAAGCGCATGTCTTACTGGGCTCTAACCCAGATGGTTTTCCAAGAACGTCTCTCTGAGGTTTCACTGCCAAATGCAAGATGGCCCTGATCCTGTCGCCTAAGGAACGCAGAGGTTATGGATGGTTCTAAGCAGGTCAGACAAAGATGTACAATTCATTTACACCCTAACCTCTCCTGTGGGGCCTTAAAGCACCTCCTACTTTAGCCTTTTGTTCAGAGAGAGCCTGAAGGTGGAGTTTGGCTCTTAAAGTGTGGCAAGAGGAGTGCAAAGGCTGAATAGGTAACACGTTACTTCCCCTCTGGAGAGCATATTATATTATATATGGGGTACCTAGCGCCTTTGAATGTAGAGTCCTCAGTTAATCTGCTTCGTTAGTCTATTCATCAGAGTTAATTACCCAGGATGGCTAAGTAGGTCCATGGCCAGGGGAGATGTCCTGTGTTTCATGTGCCTGAGCATATTAATTGTAATTTAAGATGCATTTTGCTGTTAATTATTTGCATTGTCCTAAACCACGGACCCCCTTTTTGGTTATAGATTTCAGAAGGGATGGCTTACATGGACACCTGATATCCACAGCTTCAAATGCAAGCAGAGTCAGCAAGGTCCTTTGTCCTTCCTGGTAAGATATATTTGTTCATATCCTTGGAGCTATACTGATTTACACAAGTTGAGGATCTGGCCTGTTGCTTCAATGTAATGTCTTATGTGTGTTTGTCTTTCAGAATATACCTTAAAAACTAAGATCTGTCTGTTCCACATGGACATTAAAGAGCTTCCGGTTCTTCTGGGTCCTAGAGTAGGGATTTACGCAGAAGGGTGTGGCCAAAATTTCCATACGTTCCCATTCCCATTGGATTGCCCACCTGGCTGCAGCATTCTACCAGAGGTGGGTGTATCCTAGCTAGGACACAATATTAAATATAGTTATTATTATTATCCACAGTGAAATCAAGAATCATCCTGAGGAATAATTAAAAGTGAGACAATAAAACAGGTAGCAAACAGGCAATATTAGATCTTGAAACCATTTCAGAATCTGAAGTACAGTATGCAGCCTTATAGCTTTGATGCTGAGTAGCAATTAATTAATCACATTACTGGCCCAATGCGGCTCTGTTATGCCAGTCTAAATTTGCAGTAATTCAACTGAAGTCAGTGGTGTCACTCCAGATTTACCTGAGTGGCTGGGGGAGAAGATATATATTTTAAAAGGATTCTCCCTACCTTGCCTCAAAAAGAGTGAAAAGAATATTTTGAGTCAGGTATTAGCTTCCTCTGTTTTCTCTTTTAATTCCCATTAGAGTAAATGACATGTGTGTAATTAACTATGGGCAGTCACTTCTATCTAAACCCCACCCCCGGTATGTTTTCCTCCTACAAAGTCTGCCTGCAAATCATTTGTTTTCATGGAATAGTTTTGCCGGGTATTGGAAATTGTGGAAGATATTCAGCAGGAAGGGTATTCAGCCTTTTATTTTCTAAGCCCCACAGAGCTAGATAAAGTGAAGGAGTGAGAGACTGCCTTTTGCCCATTAGCAATTACCTGAGCTTAGTGGTGACATGGGATTACAGGAAACTTGCTGAAAAGACGACAGATTTCAGTGAAACGTTTGAGAGAACAATATTAAAGTGAGATTTGTAGAAATATACTTGATGAAAAATGATGCTCTCACAGTTAACTGCTTTGATGCAAGGAAATGTACCTGGGGAGGCATCATTCCTTTTCCATTATCCAGTGGGGGCCTCTTTCATTGGCTGTCATAGGTCTTCCAGAGCAGACCGATTGACATTTCAAATGTCTGCCTCGCTTGGTGAACTAAGGGCACGCTGTACTTGCCATTATTTCTTTAGACAAATAGGCTTGGGGAAGTGCTATTGAGTTCTATAAACGTTAATGTGAGTCTGAGCCTGGAAAGGCTGGAATGGGGAGGTGGCAGAAGCTGAGAGAGAGGAGCAGAGTTTTTGCATTTAAGGTAGAATTTTGAATAGCGGGTAATGCAGTGTTGTGCTGGGAAACATTCAGGGCCGGCTCTAGGATTTTTGCCACCCCAAGCAAAAACATTTTTGGCCGCCCCCGCTTTTTTTCCGTGCCCCCCTGTCCCCGGCTCCACCCCAGCTCCGCCCCTTCCCAATCCCTTCCCCAAATCCCCAGCCCCACCTCCTCCCCTGGGCGTGCCACATTCCCCCCCCCCATTGCTTCCTGCGGCTCTCCCCTGCAGCCCCCCACCCTAGCTCACTTCCCCTCCGCCTGCCCCCTGAACACACCACCGCTCCGCTTCTCCCCCCTTCCTCTCAGGCGAGGGAGAGGCAGCACATTCAGGCGAGCAGGCGGAGCGGAGGTGAGCTAGGGTGGGGGGGAGCTCAGGAAGTAACGGGGGGGGGTAGAGGAACCGCTCCCTGTTCCAGCTCACTTCTGCTCCACCACTGCCGCCTCCACCGAGCGCGCCGCTGCTCGACTTCTCCTCCCTCCCTCCCAGGGTTGCCAGGTGAAACAGCTGTTTTGTGCGGGGCAAGCCTGGGTGGCACGCTCAGGGGAGCAGGTGGAGGCGGAGCAGACGCGAGCTGGGGCGGCCTGGCCAGCGCCGGAATGCCGTCCCAAGCGCCTGCTTGTTTTCCTGGTGCCTAGAGCTGGCCCCGGAAACATCGTGCAGTCTAGAGGCACAATGCTGCCTGGTGTTCCTGTAACACCATTGGGGAACATCAGCAATGTGCAACCCTTCAGCTCAAGGGATCAAGCATGGTGCAAGTGCCACTATGCACTGGGGAAGTGGGAGCAAGTAGCTCTTCCACTTTCTCACCTCTGCATATCTGCACAGGGACCAGCCACAAGGGTGCACAAAGTTGCAGCTGAGATGCCATTATTCTTTATTCTGTCCCCAACACCCTTTTCTTATCCTCTCTTTTGCATGAATTATATTCCAATCTCTACTCTAATCCTCTCTGATGCTTCTGTCCCTGTACTGTTTTTCTCTTTCATCCTTCCACCTCTTTTCAGTTCTATTTCTAGACTCGTCTTTCCCCCAACTTTCACCTTTAAAACTTTTAATCAAGTTTCTGTTGTTTTTAAAAAAGAGGGAAAGGCTGATTTTTATGACTAAAGCCGAGGTTGGGATTCAAGTAGTCTGTGTCCTAATTCCTAGTTCCTCTGACCTAGGCAATTCACCTAGCCTCCATGGGCTTCCAGGTTTCCTACATCCAAAATGAGGACACAGCAGTATTCTCATTTGCAAAATGGAACTATTATCCTGAGGTTTGCAATGTGAATTGGAGGAACTTTCTTTTCTCTGATACGTTCCTAGTTTGTGGTAGTGACAAGCAACTAAGTATAATTTCATTTTTAGCTCAAATTTTGTGGATTTGGACAATTTTTCCCCCCTATTTTTCATGTTCATCTGAAGTTCAGGCATGTCCATATTTCCAATGAACCGTACAGTAATGGAAATGCTAACACAAGTTAAACAGTTGGATGAGTGAATGTGAGTTTTATTTAAATTTGCCAATAGTTGGTGTTGCCACCTCATGCTATTATATCCTGAAACGTGTGATATTTGGTGGTTGTCTTGAAGTCCGAGCTGCTAGACGGATGTGATTAGGAGACTATCTTTAGTTTGTTTGTTTTTTAAAAATAAGGTTATTGTCCTCATGATTGCAGAGAAAAGCTGGAACATATGACCCAAGTACAGCTTAGAACGCTCAGAAACCAGGAGGCAAAGAAAACTGGTTCCTTATCCCAGCATACATTTATCAGACACGTTACTCATCTCTAGGTTTCAGTCTTGTCAGATGTCACATACTGTAAAAGTGAGATGCTTCAACCTGGTGAAGTCTGAATTCAGGGACTTGAGCTTTATCAAATTTTTAAAGGGCCTCAAAAAGTTCGAGGCTGCTGTACCTGAACATGAATCGGTACTTTGCTTTTCCTCACAATTAGTACATCTCAGTCCTACGCACTGGTAGAGGATCCAATTTTTAAAATGTATTTCTACATGTTATACCTGAACATCAGCTGAACCAGCTTAATAGCGTCCAATTATACATAGTTGTGTTATGTGGTCAATCATAGACACAATCAATAGTTCAGTTCTAGTTGCGGTTTCCTCCATTTATAGTTAATTTCCTACTTTGCATCCTTTTTAGGGAGTTTCAGAATGGATCTTCACACTCCTCCCATTATTCAGGATAATTTTTTTCAAATATTAATGATGATTATTTATTAAAAAATTTGTGTCAGTGGTTTTAATAGTTGCAGGGAACTGTTCTCTATCAGAGACTCCAATAAATGGGATTGAGAGAGTACGTGGTCTTCCTCTGGCTCCCCTGTTGCGGTCTTAGCTGTGTTTATACAAATTAGCATGGAGGCAATTTTTTTATCCAGTCTAAAGATCTGTCTTCTATCAGTGCTTCTCGAATGTCGTATTGCTTGTTGGCAGTTCAGAAAGAGCATTTATGGGTCACTGGATGTAGTGCCTTTTTTCAGCCAGTGTTCCTTTAAGTACCAAAGTCAGGGGAGCAAGGCAGGGATGTTTTCTGCCTGGTTTAGCAGCCACTTATTTTGGCATGGCTAATTTAAACATTTAAATACACCCTTCTACTTTTAGATACTTGAAGGGCAGCTGCTTGCTTTTGCCTCTGCCTCCTTGCAATCTGGTAAGGGTGGTGGAGTAGAAAGACCAGGGTCTCTTCTGAGACTCTGCTTCTCAGCTTTCTGACTTCCCCTGTAAGGTAACTCCAATGTTTGCCTGCAGTAAGAGATTCACTTACTGTTCACAAAATACTGTGAGCTTGGAACCTAGCTGACGGACTGAAATAATTTTTAACTTGAGGCGCCAATCAGAACCTTTGCTCTGACTGAGATGCATGTTCTCAAACAGAAAGACATGCAGTAAGTGGACCAACTTTACCATAATGCATCTGAATCAATCACTAAGGATCAGAGTCTTCCCTGATTTCAACCCTGCACAATCCCATTAGCTACAATAAGATTGTACAGGGCTTGGTCTGAGTTCTGCAGCGCTAATCAACTAGAAACGGATACCTTGGCTCTCATGCCTGTATATATTAGGCTTTATACCCTTAAAAGAAATTCACAGGTGTCCCTATACTTGACAGGTACTATGCATGCCTAGAGTCATTCGTAGGCCTTTCCACTAGACTGTCTCTAAGCCTGTAGTATTTGTCCAATCTAGATTCTCAAATGAGCTTACAAAAGGAACTCGAAAGATAGGATGGGCCAAATTCTGCTCTTAGCTTGCAGTGGGAATTGCACTGGAGTAAATGTGCTCAGAAATTGGCCTGCTATACTTATGCACCTCATAAACTTAACGGGAATGTCAGTAAACTCCCTTCTTTACAGCACAGCGCCCAGATCCTGCAAGCCAATGAGCTGTTTTGTTACCCTCTCTAGTTATGTTAGCTCAGCTTAATGTAAGGGACCTGATCCTGCAAACCCTAAGGCATGCAAGAATTCCCATTGCAGTAAAGTTCTTTGGTACTGGCACATCCTCATAGTTTTTTGGTTTGTAGAGCAACGTGAATATTTATGGCCCTGAATAATAAATAAATTGTGAAGATCTCAATCTAAATAAACGTCAAGGTTATAAAGTTGGTCATTTATGTATTATACATGTAAATACATATTCCCAAACAAATACCAGACTGCTCCCCACCCATTCTGCCACCTTTACTCACGGGGCCTAGCACCTTATTTATTGCATCTCATTGACTTCAGTGCGACTGCTGGAGGAATAAGATACTATTGCGTCGAACCCTTATTCACATGTGGGGACTCATAGTTAAAAAGAACTGGGTCCAAACTGAGTTCTGATTCACAGTTTACACCAATGGGATTGCATGGGCTGTGCTGGTAAAATGAAATGTAGGTTGTGGGAGGGCAAAAAGTGCAACTCTGTGCTGTTAACATCTAAAGGAACGTTTTGTCTTCACCAAAGAAATTCAAGACAAATACTAAAAATATAAGCACAATATCCTTGGGGGGAAATTTTCCTTCCTGCATGCTGGTTTACAAAAATTGCTTTGGATTGCTTCTGTGACCTTCCTTCTATTTTTAATGAAGTAGAAAGACAAACATTGATTAAAATCTTTTTCAATAGTGTGTGTGGGGAACTTTGCTAGTTCAAGGAGGAACAGCCGACTTCTGTATTTAAATTAGTGAACTATCTGCAGCTTTGTTGTTGGTTCCCCGCATCCCCCCTCACGCGCTCACACAACCAGGCTTAAGGGCACAACAAAAAACAGTTTGATCTCTCTCACGCTGTAAACCTTTCAAATATATATTGCTTTGTCCATCTTACTAATAGTAAGGCATTCAGTGGCAAATAAGGTTTTTTCCTCCATTAGAGGTATACTATTTCCTTTGATTTAGGCCCACAACACTTATAATCATGTATAGGAGAGGAACAGAGTGGCTTAAGGGATTGGCAATATGTTATTATTATTATTCTTCATACTATTTGTATTACAGTGGTGTCTTGAGGCTCCAATCAAAATTAGGGTCCCATTGTGCCAGGCACTGTACCAACATATAGTGAGAGAGAGAGAGAGTCCCTGCCCCAAAGAACGTAGTCTAAATAGACAAGCCGGACAAAAGGTGGAGGAGCAACAGAGGCACTGAGAGAGGAAGTGACTTGCTTGAGGTCGCACACAGAGAGCCAGGAGCAGCGCCTAGATCTGCCGAGTACCATATGCCCTATCCACTGGCTCATACTGGCATCCCTTGTTTAGGGCTCCGGTTTTAATTGGGCCCAAGTTGGAAGTGACAAACCATGAAGCAGCTGGGTTTGCTTGTGTCTGGCCATATCAGCAAACAGCACCATGATCACTCTTTGCAGTTGATCAGTCAGGAGTCAGTGCAGGCGACAACGTCATGATACAGTTATTATTGTGGTTTACGCTGTTCTCGCTAATGTGTGCATTCAGGGTTTGGGCTGTGGCTTTTGCATAGGTGCCGCAAATTATTTGTTGATGGGTACATTCAATAAATTGAAAAACAAATAAAATAGTCCAGTATATGAAGTGACAATAAATGAAATGGATCTGTCACATATTTTAGGTAGAGTTTATACAAAATCTTTTGGCTTATCCTCGGGCCAAATTGTGACTGGTACTTGCATGGGTGGATGATGCAAGGCGCTTCCCCACCAAAGCATCACACAAAAGGGGCAGGGAAAATTGCATCTCATGAGCCCAGGAATGTGGAGGAACTGCTGCCTCCTACAGGGGTAGGCATGGAGGTGCAGAAAGGAGATGTGGCCGTGAGCAGAAAGGAGATATGGCCCGGCCTCCTTCCTGGCATGTGGAGTAAGCTGGGTGCACTGGAGTGGCAGTAGGGAAGCAGGCTGTACCAGCATAAAGGTTACAGCTGGTACATTTCCTCAGCCAATACACCTAAACTCCCTTACCCCCCCTGCAGAGCCCAGCTGCAGGACCCCACCTGCCCAGATATGGGGGCCCCTCTGGCCCAGAAAGTCCCCCACTTTGCCCAGACAGCTACCCACCTTCCCTGCTCCGTACCTCAGGAATCCGGAGGGAGAAATAGCCTGATACTCGGTCCCAGGCTTGCACGGAGTTTCCTGCACACTGCTGCCCTGTCCTTCCCTCAGGGCATGCTGGGAACTCTAGCTTCCCCCCAGCAGTGTCTTCTATGTGCGAACTGGACTCTGCTGGGTCCATCAGCCCTTAGTGGTGGCTAGGAGTACTGCAGCCCATTTCTGTGGGGGAAAGGAAATTCTGCATGCACAACATTAATTTCTGCAAAATTCTGCATTGTGCAGTGGCGCAGGATTCCCCCAGGAGTAATTTTCAAAAGAGGGGTCTAAGGAAATTCAGCATCAACTCCTGTTGAAAATCTCAATCTTAAGCAAAAACTGTTTTTTGTTTGTCTTAAATGGCCCCTTTTACTGGCATTGCTGAATGGCTGTAGTGAATGAAGTACCACTGTGCACCCTTGATCATAGCTGAAGGCAGCTCAAACTACTACTATCCATGGTGTGTTACTGCTGATACTAAATACAGCAGATTTTTAAGGCTGTTGGGCACTTTTTTCACCAGTTCTATTTTTTTTGTTTGCTTTGAAAAGAGCGAGTGGGAGGCCTTACACACATCCAATGTAAAAGTGCGTATGCCAGGTTGGGAATTCCTGAGACGAAACAGGGATAAAACCGAGCTTGTCAAGATAAGTTTTTATAAGTTTTATTGTTAAAAAAATCCTCAGAAAAAGAGCATTTACGAGTACAATAATTTATAGATAGCTTTTGTGGCTCATAGACCAAGTGTTAATGCAAATACATTGTGTCATCGTTACTATATAATACATCAAAGTAAACACAAATTTATTTCAAATGTCACAAACTGTTACTGTGTCGGTACAAATTGCTCTCTACTAAAGTTGATGTATTAAAAATAATGTATATTTATTTTATAAATAAATAAGGGAAAAGGTCACATGTATAGTAATTACAACCAGGAGGCTTTTTGAGCTGAAAATGACCATTTTACATTGTTTGCGTGTCACTGCTTAAAATGACAATCTGCCTGGAGACACACTAGAAATCTTGTTCATCTTTGTATGTGTGGATGGGGGCAGGGTATTCACAATATGGACCAGAGATGCTGGGTGTTACAGGACTAACTGGATCACAGAAGTTAAAATGTGAGTTGAATGAGCTAAGGGTGGGAAACCAGCCTAAGCGAAAAAACAGCCAAAGTCCTCTGAGGTGTACAGTGGATCTGTGATCTTTATATGGGTTTGTCTGTACAATGAATTCACAATCCCTGATTTACAGAGAGAGACTTTTTTCTGGAGTTAAAAGAGATTGATTATAAAGTCAACGGCGGGACAAAATGTGCAACTGGGAGTGCTTTCCTGAGGCAAAGAGAAAAAAAATGCAACATTTGAACTATCCAATGAGCAACAGTGGTGGGTTTAATTTAGGAGACATTATTTTGCTCAAGCTGTGCTGTACCTTCTCTCCAGCTGCCTCACAAGGACACATGGCAGCCTGTCCTTGAGCTCATCTCACATGCTGCAAATTAAAGTCATGGTCGCAAGGAAGTCTTGGCATTACTTTTCATTTTCATAACTGTTTGCTGCTGTGGCTGCAGCAGTGTGAATTTCCCAAGAGCTTTGTGATGCTATTTCTAGACTTGTGTTTAATGGCAAAGTTAATGGACACTCTGAAAGCCAGGATGAAGAATGAACCCACACGGGCAAATGGCAGTAAGATCGAGTGCTTCAAAGACGTTGCTTTGGCAAGCAGTCAAATGCGGTTCTATTAAAATGCAAATTAGCGTTCAAAATGAACCTATTGCCTTCTGCCCTCTGTGAGTTGAACCTTGGCTACCAGAGAAATTCTGGCTGAGATTTTTCAAAGCCAACTAATAGATTTAGTCACACAACTCCCATTCATTTCAGTCCCCTACTTGGCTTTGAAAATCTCAAGCCAGAGCTCCCTCACATTATATGCACTCAGAGTCTATTGACCATCAGGTTATTGCATAAGTCCTATCTATATAATCTTTTGCTGATGAGGGTGAATAAGGGGCAGTTGATTGTTGGGAGTGGATAAACTTCTTGCCTCGGTGGGAGTCTCATTAGTTTATTTGTTATCAATTAGGTATTCTGTTTCCATGTGCCCCCCAGAGACCCTGATGCACACATCTTCAAAATATGAAAGTAAAAAAGAAAAACCCATGGGAAACAACTCTTACTCCCATGTTATGGTCCTGCCCACCTCCCTTCTGAGGTTGAGTGCTGCTCCCTGCCTTGTCTTTCTTTGTTCTCAACTTTTCCATATAGCTTGGGTAGCTCTCCAGCTGGAGAGAAGGAAAAGGACTGCCTGGAGACAATATAGTTTAGCACTGCATCTCCCAATGCCTTTGCCTCCTTGCTTGTCAGTGCCATAATACCAAATAATCTGAATGCCTGATGTAAAATGGAAGATGAGAACACATTTTGAATTACAGAAATATAATAACCCTCAGATATATCAATGTTTATTAATTATTTGGGACACTGTGCATATAACACCAAAGCAAGCGATTCTCATTCTTTCAAAGGGACAGATGGCCTGTATTTTTAAAACAAATGTCTCCCATGCAGTTTATTAGATTTTGCAGGACAATGAAGGTGTTTTCAGGCTAGAGTAAATTAATTTTACTGAGTTACAAGGTGGGTTGAAGCACACATTCTATATGGAAACTGTGTGTAATTAAATAGCATCACTAGACTCGGTGTTGTATTGCACGTATTTCTTTTTGATTTGTCCCTTCCACAGGAGACTATTTGGCCTTCTAGTGCAGCAGTCTACCTTTAATAGTGGTCAATTCCTTGTGCTTTAATAAGATAGCACTACAGTGCTCCTGATGTGTAGCAGCAAACACCTAAGGAAGATGGGGAAGAAAAAGGGTGAAGTTATACTGCGGTGTTGCAGTGAGATACTGAACCCTCTAGAAATTTTGGGCATGTTTTCTGATGAATGGTCTTGAGCCAAAGCCCAGTGAAGTGAAGGATAATCCTTGCATCGACTTCAATAGGCTTTGCGTCTGGCCCTATGTTATTATGAACGAATGTGTTTTTTCAGTTCCTATTTTCTTTATTTATTATTTTAAAAATTCTGCTTCTTTGGAGATGGGAAACGCTTGGGACACCTATGGCTGAAAACCCATCCTGGTTCATCAGTGAAGGCAGCAATCAGATACTAACAAAAACACATTTAAGAAATGGAAACACAGAGGACACAGATAGAAATCCATATATATTAGAAGCTATGGATTGTAGAAAATTGTTAAGAGAAGTGAACGATATCAAGGAAAAATACACCGCTGGAAGGGCTAAGGACAATACAAAGGAGTTTTAAACTGCATTAGGAACAAAAGAAGTTTTGCTATTGGTATAGGACCTTAACTCAGTGGAAATAGTAATATTGTTAATAATGATGAAAAAAAGGCAGAAGAGTTAACTAAGTATTTCTGTTCTGTATTTGGAAAGAAGCAGGATGGTCTACTTGTATCACACCAGGATGATTAATTCCTTTGCCATACAATTATAATCTAGGTGGATGTTAAACAACATCTATGACGGATAAACATTTCTATATCAGCTAACTTGCTCTCAAACAGTTACCAGAGGAGATCTCTAGGCTTCTAGTGTTAAATTTTAATAAACCTTAGAATACTGGATAAATTCGAGAAGATGGGAAGAGTGCTGATGTTGTGCCAATATTGAAAAAGGGGAAGCAGGATGACTCCTGTCATCAATGCTGGGCAAAATAATTGAAAAGCTAATACAGGGTTCAATTAATAAAGAATTAAAGGATAGGAATATAATTAATGCTGGTCAACATGGTTTTATGGAAAATAGTTTACTTATCAAACAGACCTAATTTCATTTTTTGAACAGATTACGTTTGGTTGATAAAGATAATGCTGTAGCTATAATATATTTTGCCTTTTTAAAGACATGTAATGTAGTAGGGCATGACATTCTGATTAAAAAATTAGCACTTGACAATACCAATAAAGCACATGTTAAATGGATTATGTATTGGGTAACTACACATCTCAAAAAGCAGTTGTCATTGGGAGTCCTCGTCTAAAGGAGTTGTTTCTAGGCACCACCATTGGGATTGGTAGCAGGCCCAATTCTATTCAACGTTTTCATCAATGATCTGGAAGTAAATATAAAATCACTGCTGATTAAAATTTGCGGATAATACAAATATTAGCAGAGTGGTAAATAATTATGAAGATGGTGTCATACCAAGTGAGCCAGATCATGCTGTAAGATGGTCCCATTAAAACAAAATGTGTTTTAATACAGCCAAATATAAAGTTATGTATCTAGGAACAAGGAATGCAGGCCATACTTACAGAATGGGAGACTGTATCTTGACTCTGAAAAGGATTTAGGGGGTCAATGTGACCCTGTGGCAAAGAGAGCTAATCTGATTTTTAGATGCAAAAATAGGGGCGTAGTGAGTAGGAGCAAGGAGCTTGATATTTATCTCTGTATCTGGCATCGGTGAGACTGATATTAGACTACTGGTGTCTTGTTTTAAGTTTCAGAGTCGCTAGAAACTGCACAGCTGTAGTATATGCATGGGTAGCCATTGGGGGTTCAGACAGTGACATGGGCATGAATAGACATGAAGTTCAGACTACAGGGATGGAACCCTGTGGTAATCCAGAAACATTCATTTGACTTGCACTTCTGAAAATGCCAGTTCTCTAACCTTTGTGAACTTGGAGTGGCTTGTTTGACTAAGTAAGTGCTCTTTTTGGTTGCTTTAGTCATCTGGTTTCCTGGCCTCTTTTGTGTTTATGGGCTTTATCCGATGGTTTCAGGCAATTGTCAAAGACATACTATATAATGAGAGAGGTTATATTGTAGGGGCAGGATTTTAGAATTGCACTATAAGAATTAATGTATAATTTGATTTTATCCTGCTAGCCACCCCATTTGAATAGCAGAAAGGAAAGACCCTCTGGGATTATGAGACTCTGTTTTCCCATATGCATTACAAATTGGGCGTTCTTTGTTTTAAGGTTTAGTTAGTAAGAGACAGGATTCTGTATTGTGTCTATGTTAAGTAGATTAGAGGAACACTGAAGGTCTGGGTCTCAATGTAAATTGTCTTGGTTATTGATTGTAAAATTTAGCAAGGTTTAATTTGCAATGCCTTTTTGCGCGATATTAAATACTACTGTTTGTATTCTCAAAGTCTCTGTAAAAGACTGTTTGTGTGAATGAGGAATGCATGCATCATGAAAAGATAAGGTGTGAAGGCCATTGTTAACCAGATGCTCAAGAAAGGAGGAGCGAAGACACTTATCGAGATTTGTTGACTCCAAAGAACCATCAACGCATATCCATGATTGAGGAAGGGCAAATTGACAACCCTGAGGTGAAGGCTGGCACCTCTAAAGACAATTGATTAAATTGAAACCAGGAGAGGATGACCCTCTCAGAGGTGTTTTGGAATGTTAATACCAATCAAGGAGTAACTGGTCAGAAACTGACACTTCAACAGAGAAAAAGGACTATAAGAACAGGGTGCTTTGCCACGGGACTTTGGGTTCATCTTGCCACACTCCAGGAGCATTGGATTGCGGCCGACAGAGCCCTGCTCCCCATCTGGCTGGCCACTAGATTGATCCAGACTCTGGACTGGTAACTATAAACATCGACTCGCAGGACTGTGTGTGTGAGATTGACAAGCATATGCTAAGTGTTGTATTCTCAATAAATGCGGCGTGCTGCCTTCTTCCCTATAAAGCTCCCGTGTGCTTCTTATAACAATATGCTGAAGTTAATAATTAAGCTAGCTTCAAGGCAATGGCAGTCTGTGTGACAGAATTATCACAGTGAGAGTGATTTTTTTTAATAGCATTTTGAGCTGTTTTGAAAATGGAAAATAAATTTGCAAACTTTTAATGCAAATGTATTTTTTTCTGTTTTCCGGTATTGTCAACCCAAACATTCAAAAATCACGTGTCAGCCCCACTCAATGCCAAATCCTGAGATGGGCTTAAAAATCAGTTGTTTTTTTTTAAAAAAAAGCCACTTTGAGGAATTTAGTATTTGCCTTTAGGGTGTACTCAGGGTCAAGTTTTCAAGATCTTCTCTGCAACCAGGAGGGCTAGAAACTTACTTTTTGTTTTAAATGAAAGCTGAGCTTCATCACTGGTTTCAGTTAGCTCGGGCTCCAGTTAAAGGACCAAATGTCCGGGGACTTGTACAAAAAAAATCACACGAGTCGTTAACACTGGTGTTTGGAAGAAATTTTGAAAAATGTCCAGCTGGGTTGACTGGGGTTTGCCCTTTCTGGGCAATGCATTTCTGTGAACAGGGTGCAACTGATGCTTGGATAGGGCAGCAGTGTAGTCTTTGATATATCTGGCAGCGATACATAGGTATGGTTAAGGAAATAACCCGCACCTGCACTGACATGTAAGGTCCACCTATTTTGAGCAGGTGAAGATGGGATTTTAATATCAAAAAATATATCAGATTAACTGTTTTGCACTGATTTCTTTTGATTCACAGGTGCTCGTGAGTAGATGGTGGCTGTAACATAGTAAAAAGAACTGCACACGCTTTATTTAGACGGCTCATTCATTTGCAAGGCTGTCTTTCAGTGGAATAAACAAAAGATCAGGCCACTCCCTTCAATTAGCAACAGTTTTCTAGTGCAATCCCCAAAGATTTAACACCATCTTGATTTCTTAGGCACAGGCAGGGCTTCAGAGAAGTCCCCTCTTTCATTTTGGATTTTGCCTTTTTCCTACAAAATGTGAACGTGTACAAAATTCACCAGTAGGCCAGATTTAAGCCTCTTCTTCCCTAATCCCTTATCGCTCTCTATTTTTTTAAACAAAATCTTGATGTTAAAAAGTGTTTTTGCAATGTCTCCACTGGCCTTCCCTTTCCCTGTGGTTTTGTTACAGTCCATCGCATAGGAAATAATGTTTAGTTGCAGCATTGGGTTATTTAAGCCAACATTTTTCTTTGCTTAAGCTCAAAAAATTGGTTAGTCTCTAAGGTGCCACAAGTCCTCCTTTTCATTTTTCTTTTTAGGCATTTATATCATGCTTGCTACTGTAATAGCTGAGCACCATATAATTGCTTAAAGAAAGGCACAGGTTCTTCTTTCCCCCGCTGCAGAGATTTTTTTAATGGTTTTGTTTTTGTCCGGTCATGGCTCAGAATGCTAACAGCAGCAGCAAAAACGTCCCTGTACCAAGGGGACTGGGCTAGGCAATGAAGCTACTGGATGGCATGATAATTGTGGCTGACTCAGACAGGTATGATGCAGAGGTCGTTGTGTATGTGTGTGCATCCCAGAATAAGTAGTTTGAGCAGCAGCATCAGGCTATAGCGACGTAGGAGCGGGATGATGCAATTCACAGAGGACAGCCCCTGGCATTATCTATCTCAGAGGCTACTAGAAGTATAGCAAGACACGGGTTGAGGGGAGGAAGGGACTGGGTAGGCTGCATGGTGTTTGGGGTGGGGAGGGGGGAAGACAGGTTGGTAGTTAGGATGAAGAATAAACTCTTAGGAAGTGGCAGCATTGGCAGAGGGGGTGACTTTAAAATTGATCTCTGGCCTGTTTTCTATAGCTTAAAGTGCTTTGCTGTTTCTGAAAGAGAGACAGTGTCCCTTTTGCAAAACAGCGAGTCAGGAAATGCAGTAGCTTTCAGATCAGAAATAGGGTGGGATTAGTAATCCCATCTGGAAATCAGCCACCACCTACTTTCCTTTATCAGATGTTGTGTAAAAGCAAGGCAAGTGGAATTTGGCCCTAACTTTTCACAACATAAGAGGCAAACTATGGGGGTATAAAGTGGCATGTTCTTAGATACACAGTCCATTTAGGCCAACTTCTGACTGGCTCTGGCTGCTCTTATGTTGAGATGAGAAGTCAATAAAAGTCACACACGGAATTTGGCTGTGTGGAAACCTGCTAATCAGGAAGCCTTGTCCAGTCCAGTGGAGAGAATGCTAAATGAACAGAAAGCAACTGTACTCAGATAAACATATGGATATTTTTCTCATTTAAAATCCTGACAGGTATGAGACAGAGGGACATCATAGAAGAGACAGAACATTTATTTACTCCATCAAGCTGCACCCTTATTGACTAACCATGTTCTCATATAGATGTCACCCTGTACCTCTGCCCAACCTCCATCTTGTTAACGCCTTGTAAGATCATGTCTGATATTAGCATGTGAGCTCATTAGGGAACACAAATCATGGTCTTTTTACCTGTATTGGGAGACACCCAGCAGACTTTTGAGCACTGTAAGAAATAATAATCATGATATAAAGAAGATGGAGAGTTCCAGTGTAGATTTACTGCTCAGTGACCCAAACTGCCAGGTCAAGATTTTCCAACACCCCCATTTCTATTCAAACGAAATTTCTGACTCGGTTTAGTGAACAGACATGAAAGTCTCCTGCCGCCACATTTTCACGGTTACCTGTAACAAATTACAAGTGTGCACCCATCCTAAGTTTGAAGAATGTCCAAGGATATTTAGTTGATTTATGCAGTGCAGAGGTTAAAAAAATCTCAGTAATAACAGGTAATTCACAGTTTCTGGTTCTAAATCTTAGTACTCCTCCTCTTTCTTTAGCTTGTACTGTTTCAAAACCAGCTATATGCCCAAGTCTTGGACTGAATAGCTAGCACTGCTAAATAAGAGGCCTTCCATATTTAGAAAATGAAAAAGAAAGGGGAAAAATTACTGATTAGAACAGCCATGTTATTTCTTTTGTATTACCATTTAATCTAAGCAGTGAATGATCAGGGACTAGATTCTTACTGAAATCAGTGACTATTGTCTGTGATCCTAGTGTCCATCAAATAGACGCCTAAGTGATACATCAGCATATTCAAGTAACTAATTATTTGCTAATCCAATTTAAATTCATTTCACTTAATCATTGTGATTAGTAATTCATTAGCCAGGAAAAATGTGAAGTGGTGAAGCACTTGCTACTTACATACCAAAGAAATGAAAAAGAAACTGCAATCAAGGAGATTTAATATGCTTGCAATCAAAGGCAAACACAAGTTAAACCTTTTTGGTACAGAGAAATGGGTGAGCGTTGTGGCATAAGAAAAAAATCCAGAATAACAAATGTGCAGCACTTTAATGTTAGATTGACCATGATTGGAACGGTTCACAAGTAGCGTGGACAATCTAAATTGTACTTCATTGCCTAAGTATGCTAGAACCATTAGGATAATTTAGAAAACACGTCACCAGAACTTGGGCTGTGGAAGGAAAAATGGGAGCATCTTTGGAAGGTTAAAGTGGGAGTTGGAGTGACTTCTAGTCCAATATTTTGAGACAAACAGAAAGATGTGAGGGCTATTATACATCCTTCACAGCCTATTTACACCAGTTGTAAGAATATTTACCTGAACAGATATTTACATTTTTTAAAATATTCTTAAAAAAGTAATATTTGCTTGATCTATGACACAATGAACTTCTCTACAAGGAAACTTACAATAGGCATAATAAAATATTCAAGAAGGCATAAAAGATAACACTAGCGCAGTGGTCTGGCCTAATAAAACACGTTTAGGATGACTGCAATGTATGGATACAGCTTTGTTCTAGAAAGGAGTTGTGCATATTTAAAAGTACTTACAAAGTTGATCTCCTCCTTTCCTTACAGGTGTATGTTTCCTCACTAGATGAGTAGAAAATCATGAGCACCACGCATTTCTAAATGAAGGTATGTCCATGTTTTAATGATGGGACAACGTCTTCTAAACTTTATGGCTCATAAGAGAAAACATGTAGGTTTCATCCTATCGATGCTAAAGGGCAATTTAAAGGATTTCATATCTATTGAATTCATAGGATTCATTGCCTTTTTTCGTCTGTCCAAACAGATTTATACTAATCAGAGAACTAAGATGGTTATAACTTACTTGATGTCTATAGCCAGCCTATAAAATGCAATTCTTTCGGTAAAAGTTAATGCTTAAAGGAATGTTATCAGTGTTACTCTGTGTCCTTTCAATTTAAAATCCCTTTTTTATGAGGAGGGTGACAAACATCTATGTTGGAAAATAGTTACTGCACCTTTAAGTATCACCGAATATATTCAACAACTGCTTTCGTATAAACTCTGGGCAGTCAAGGTCACGCTAGAGCATAGTTATACTTTCATGTAATTCAAAAGGCCAGGTGCAATGATGTAACAGATGCTGTCCCTGGAAAAGGGAGTTTGCACTAACATCAAGATTACATTTTCAGAGCAGTTTGTGGGATTTAGCTGCTCATTTCTTACTGTTTTAATAGTACTTGTCTGGCTTGCACCACTTTGGAAAGTTACCCATAACTGCTCTTGTCCTAATTAGTTCATGATGATGAACACTGATAGCTACGAAACAGAACTGGAGAAAAGCTTTTTATGTCTATAAAAGTGCAAATGGAACTTAACTTTCTCACTGCCAGCTGTTGCATTCTGGGGTAATTTATTTGATTTTTACATGAATCTAATTTCTCATAACTAAATGGTAATTGAAGATAAAAAAGTGTAATATAAATGGGAGGAAAACGGCAACACAAAAATAATCTTTTCCAGAATCTTTGAAGAGAAACATGTAAATTAAGACTAAAATTATAATGGGTGAATGGGTTGCTAAAAATATGTTACTGAAACTGGTGGAGATGGAGTTGGCTATGTAGCCATTGTTTTATGAAGAACTAAGTCGCTTCAGTGTTGGTAAATTGCTAATGAGGGAAATGAATAATTTCTAGAAATGTTTCTGCCTACATTGAGCACAAGCCTGGCTATTATGCTATCTGGCAGGCAGGAAATGATTTTTCACACTATGTCCTATCTGACTTGAGTCACATGGTGCTGAAGGAAGAGTGCTTTATCTCCTGATACCATAGATTCTGCATATCTGACTACCAGTGTTTTGTGGCTTTCAAAGTCACCTTCCCATCCACAATTTTTCCACTAAGAATTTTCTCGAATACAAACAGACGATGTTCTTTATACACCCTGCATTCCAATAGCAAAAGAGAGAAAGGAAAAAAAGAGAGAGTTGACCATAGATACTTCTGTCATGTTTGGTACTGAAATTATATCAAAGAATTCTTCTCACACCATCCCTCAAAGGAAACTGATCATTTTCCATTAAATTTATCACCTAGATGTCTGCATTTTGAAAACTGCTTTCTGTGATTTATTTTCCTTATTACAAAGGTCAGTTTTAAATGTGTTTTTACTGCTTACATGTTCAGGAAATGTTAAGGGTAGTATAATCAGGGCCCTACAGTCAGAAGTACAGTTGATTTGAAGTTAGACTGACTGAAAGAAAACTGATGACTTCAACATAATGGAGAGACTCATCAGTACTGAAACTCAGAAGCTGTTTTGTTCTACAGAATCATCAAGTTATGCATCTTATTCAATACCTTGGTAGAGAAATTATTCTCTTTCCAGGTATACATTCTTTTCATAAGCCAAGCCGTAAATCATACTTCCAAAAAATATCCCAACACAACCCAATTTCTATTAGCAGATCATACCTTATACTATAAAACTTGCAAGTATACCAGTGTTGCACCATGAAGCTTATACAGGTTTTTTTCCCCAGTGAAAAAATATACAATGCGACTGCCTATTTGTTGCAGTGTAAGGTCCAATCAGTACTTGTCTGCTGCAGGCTCTAGTTTTGTGCCCTTTCATACTTCTCCAACCCAGACCACTGTGTTACCCCTCCTGATACCTGAAACCTCACAGTGTAATGTGTTTTGTCTCCCATTAATAACAAACAGTGAATTCTTAGCTGGTGTAATAAGATACTGTCCAAATAATCCACTGTCTTTCATAATTCTGGTGTAGCTGCTCCAGGGCCAGTCTTTGGACATGATAGGGTCCTTTAAATTCTTCAGTACATTCATTTTCCCTGTTGACAGCTCTACAAAAAGCACATCTGTTTGCAAATGTGACGTAGCATATATATAGTACTGATTGCCTTCAGTGAAAGAGGGTTGAAATGTCAGATCAGATACGTGTACATTTGTTTGTAAGTCATAAATCAACTTGATTTCCCCTTGGATGGTTATTGCCTGGACTTTAATCCTGCCACTGTCTTCAGCTGCACTGACCAAATAGCGTCCATCAGGGGAAATATAGGGCGTACCCGATATGTCACTGTTAGGGCCAATCACAGAATCTGTAACACTGTCAATAATGAGCTGGGGAGAGGCTATTACTGATGTATTTTTTTTACACTGGACAAAGAAGTAGCCGCCCAAATGGGTATAGGCCATGCTCTGTGGTTTGCAGCTATAGTTTCTGAAGCGGATAGTCTTGATGTGGGTCACAGTTTCCAGGTCAATTTTGTGAACTGCAGATTTCGATTTGTTAAAGATGAAACCGAACCTGAAATATAAAACATGACACTGCCATCATCTCTGGAGCTGTGGCAACATGCTTGAGAGAACACTGAAACCAGCAGAAGTGGCAGACTCCATGCTGTTGTTTTCTATTGTGTGTAATAATGTTCACTTTTCTCTATGAAACCGCTAACGTTTTAATTCTTCTGCTATGTGCTAAAAAAAAACCCCTACATTTTTGGTTAACATGTCATTACGAATGAGGGGCATGACCCCACGAGCCGTTATACATGCAAGAATTCCTGGCTCGCATGAACAGTCCCATCAACCTGCAGTGTGCAGGATTGTGCACTTTATGTGTTATGCTGGAGTCACTTGCGTGAGTGAAAATTAATTTTACGTGGAATATCTTTTTATCCATTCGATACAGAAAGAAGGAAATTAAGTGAGATGTTTGTCTGGTCTTTGAAAGATTAAGATTGCTTTATGAAACGTGACAAGAGACTTGTTTTCACACAGTTAAAATATATATTTTGCTTCAATCAGTGGGTTTATTTCTTTAATCTTAAACAGAATGTCAGTGAGACACTCAGCAGTGATTTCACTGCTGAAGAATTAGCCAATGTACCGTATGATCCCTTGAAAATCACTGAGCTTAGCCTTGCGTTTTCCCATTATGCTCAGATCCTTTAGAAACGTCACTTAAAATAGCTGCAGTAAAGATTTACATGGCATTAGGTGTGGAGGAAATAGGAGATGACACCAGTGTTTCTCCTGAATGAGCGCACTTGGACTATTAAAAAAAAAAAAGCCTTTCTTTACAGCATTTCTTTCAAGACTCCCTTAATACTTGGCCAAGTGCCTGAATAAGAGAAAACCCAGGCTTTTATCATAAACTTTAGTTTGAAAAAGTGGGTTAGAATGTGTGTTACGTGCACACAGCTGCTGAAGAGGTGCTATGCCTGTGTGAAATTTGTGCTCTGAAATCTCAGTGAAAAAACTTGCTCTTCATATTCTTTTAATGGACAGCCATCGAGTCTGTAGGGCATCCTGGGAATTAGCGCCGCCCCCCCCCCAAAAAGAGAGAGGTGACTCACCCTGTGCAGTAACTGTAGTTCTTCAAAGATGTGCTCCTCATAGGGGGTCCACTTCTGGTGCATGTGCGCCCCATGTGCCTTTGATTGGAAATTTTCATTAGCAATGTCCGTTCAGCCCACACGTGAGGATATCAGCAGCATGTGTGATATCCTCACACATGCTGTTGATAGCCTCTCGGCTTGCACTGAGGCTTTATCAGGTTGCATGGGCACATTGCCGCTCAGTTCCTTTTTCACCACTGAGCCACAGAAGGAAACTCCAAAGCACGGGGAAGGAAGATGGGTAATGGAGCAGTATTCCCATAACAAGGAGGGAACTTTGGAATCGATTCCAGCACAGAGGAAAAAAGTGCATTGCCAGCTGTTGCATCAGAACTAGAGGCATTGAGAAAGGCATATGTACCGAAAACCTTAGTGCAGCTCTCGGATACTGGACATTTTTAAGTACAGCCATAGATGTATGTAGATTGTGACCTCGTCAAGCAAACGGCGAGAACCCTTCAGTAGTGGTATGGCAGACTCTTAAGGCATCCAAATGAACCTTGAGAGAAATAAGTAATAGTCCTGTTTCCTTTAGCTGCAGCACATATTCCAGAACAACTGGATGTAAGGCAAATTTGGGAGTAGTATTTTGGAATTCACAACAGACACTAAATGTTCTCCATTTTTGAAGGTAAGTATTTCTGGATCTTTCCTATTTTTAAAATAATATCTGTTGTAACTCTGACGGACAGACCAACTAACCCCGCAAATCATTGAGGAGACACACCTTGAGGTGGAGAATGCTCACATTCGGAATGCAGCATTCCACTGGCATCCTGGGATAGGAGCTGAAGAGGGATTGGAAGATTTATCTCTGGACAAAGAGCTAGGGGAAACCACACCTACCTTGACTATGTTGGGGCTATTAGGATAACTCTGTTCTTGTCCTGTCTGATTTTGTTCACCGCTTTGAGAATCAGAGGCATTGGGGAACCACATAAAACAGCTTCTTCATCCAAGTGAGGAGGAAGGCCCCCCCCAAGGAATTACGACCTAACTGAACAGAATAGATGGCATTTTTTGTTCGTAGTGGTAGTGAAGAGATCAACATCTGAAAATCCCCAAGTCTGAACTACACCAGCAATAACTTGGGAATCCAACTCCCATTTGTAGTCTTGGGAACAAATACCTGCTAAGAGTGTTGACTTGAAATTTTGCCTGCCTGGGAAATAGGTTGAGGAAATTCTTATGCAATGTTTTGTGCTCCAGTTCCATAACCTTAATGCTTTGGTGCAGAGGGAAGGAGATCTCACTTCTCCCTGCCAATTGATAATAGAATATGCAGGCAGCATTGTCTGTCATGACTTTGCTAGACCTGTCTGAGGAGAGGCAGAAAATGAAGGGAGACATTTCTGACTGCTCTGACTCTTAACAGGTTGATATGGAGGGTGGTTTCTTGGGGTGACCATCTGGGTGTGGTCTCAGAGTGAACATGTATTGTTAGGTTTCAGAGTAACAACCATGTTAGTCTGTATTCGCAAAAAGAAAAGGAGTACTTGTGGCACCTTAGAGACTCACCAATTTATTTGAGCATGAGCTCATGCTCAAATAAATTGGTGAGTCTCTAAGGTGCCACAAGTACTCCTTTTCTTTTCATGTATTGTTAGAGCATTGAGGTGTGCCTCCCCATTCTGACAGATGCATCTGTGGTTATGGTTAATGTTGGTGTCAGTTGGAGTAAGAGGACCCCCACCCCTACATTGCGATGAACCTTCCACCAGTCCAGGTGGCAGTTAACCTGTTGAGTAACTGACACCTGTTTGGCAAGAAAGCATCTGAGCCACCCCTGGAAACAGCAAAAGCATAATCTTGCATGTTCAGTCACAAAAATGCAAGCGGCTATGCGACCTAGAACTTTGTAGGGTTGCCAACCCTCCCGGTTTGGCTGGGAGTCTCCTGGAATCGATCTCAATTGCCCAGAGGCTACTGAAGCCAATCCGGGAGATTTTAGGCTGCTGAAAGTCAGCGACACACCGGGGCTAAGGCAGGCTCCCTACTTGCCCTGGCTCCATGCTGCTCGCAGAAGTGGCCAGCATGTCCCTATGGCCACTAGGCAGAGGCGCGGCCAGGAATGGGGAATGGCGGCCAATACGAGCTGCAGGGGCATTGCCTGTTGGCGGGGTCAGCACACAGAGCTGCCTGGCCGCCCCCGAGCCTAGGAGCTGCTGCCGGACATGCCGCCACTTCTGAAAGCCACCTCAGGTAGGCGCTGCCAGGCCGGAGCCTGCACTCCTCACTTCCTCCTACACTCCAGCCCCCTCCTGCACCCAGACTCCCTCCCAGAGCCTGCACTCCCTCCTGCACCCCAACCCTTGCCCCAGCCCTGAACCTCCTCACAATCCCAAACTCCCTCCCGGAGCCTGCCCTCTCTCCCCCAGCACAGAGCCTCTTCCCACGTCCAAATTCCCTCCCAGAGTCTGCACCCCCTCCTGCACCCCAACCCCTTGCCCTGAGCCTCCTCACGATCCCAAACTCCCTCCCGGAGCCTGCACCCCCACCTCCAGCACGGAGTCCCTTCCCACATCCAAATTCCCTCCCAGAGTCTGCACCCCATCCTGCACCCTCAGCCCGGAGCCCCAACCCACACTCCCTCCCACACCCCAACCCCCTGCCCCAGCCTGGTGAAAGTGAGTGAGGGTGAGGGAGAGGGAGTGATGGAGGAAGGGAGGCAAGACAAGGGTGTTTGTGCAATTAGACAGTTGGCAACGATACCTAGAAGTTGAAGACCATTTCTGACTGAAGCCTGGGGGCTCCCTTGAATAATTGTGGCAGAGTATGATAGTGTCATGATGTCCATGGGAAGGAAGGCCCTGGATGCGAAGGGGCACTAGAGTTTCCTCGGGACTGATGGCGAGGAGGGGGAGGTCTCCCGACCTGTCTCCAAAGTGAGGCAAAAGGAACACTCCATCATTAACAGTCACTGCTTGATTTCCTGGTTCTTCCGTGGCTTGGATTTGAGGGCTAAACAAGACGTTACACTTATGTGGCACTCCCAGGCAACAAACACATAAAGTGTCCGTTGCTGACTGGGATAGCCTCTTTACACACAAGGCAACATTTAAACCCCTGTGAACCGGGCATGCCCTATGCAGGGAAGCTTTCCCCAGAGGGAATAACACAATCTTTCAATAGCCAGTATCTAACTATTACTACTTACTAACAAACTACGTAAAAAGAACTCAGCGAGCAGCCGAGACAAGCACGATGCGGACACACTAAGCTCTGTCTCAGCCCAACACAGGAACTGAGGGCAGTTTTCTTGCGCAACCTGATATAGCCTCAGTGTGGGACACGTGGGTATCAGAAGCACCTGCATGGGCCAAATGGACACTGCTAATTAAAATCTCCAATCAAAGGTGGCTGGGGCACATGCACATCTGACGTGGAGCATCCATAGGGGCACTACTTGAAGAAGGTCTAGATATTTATCTGAATTAACAGACAGTTGGAAGTGTCAAATTACTGTTTGTTTCAGCAAGCAGAACTATTTACATTGGGTCAAAACCTGCACATAGTCACACCAATGTCAGTAATAGTGTGGCAGTCATCAGTAGAACCCCAATCCAGCAACTAACTTAAAGGTAAGCATGTGCTTAAGTACTTTGTTGGATTGGGGTCTAAAAAGCAGAATATGGCACACAACTGAGCTATACTGGCTCCATAAAATGATTAGTAGTTGTACTATAACGTGGTAGCAATAGAATCAATTACTATGTACTTACCATTGATTTCAACAGTTAACATGGAGTTGTCACATTAATGCCAGGAAATAGTGCATATTATTTTGAGTTAAGCGTGTTAGCTAAATTGTAATTCCCTTGGAAAATATGTAATCACAATACCTGGTGCTCATTTTTTTAAAAATGCATGCACCATTTGTGCAGTTGCTGTTACTGCACACACATCTCATATTTCAGCATGCAAATGGTCAGTTATGTGTTCAACAGCCAAACTTTAGATGAGAATAAATTTTTTACCACTCAGCTCAATAAATCATAGGATATGTCTACCGAGTCCTTAGGGGCTTGTACTGGGATGGCTAGCCCATGCTGAAGCCTGTGCTGTCATGTGTTTGCTAGCTACTGTTGCAAACAGTACAAGCACACCTTAATTTGCAGTGTAGACATACCCTCAGCGGTACACTTTGAATCTTAGATTTCTTGTAGTATGGCTTTGTGGTTAAAGCATGAGCCTGAACCTCAAGTTTCTATTCCTGTCTCTACACAGACTTGCTGAATCATTTGGGGGCAATTTGCTTATCCTGTTCTTACATCAGTTTCCACATCAGGAAAATGGGGAAAATAATACTTAACCAGATCACATGTTCATTAAAGTTTATATAGTACTTCAAGCTGATTAGACAGAAGGTTCCCTAGAAGCACAAAGCATGATGATGACGAGTCATTAGGACCATTCCTTACCTAATGTGATTAATAATAAGATTTGTAGGTGGTATGAAAAAATCATCCACATCTTCAAATGGCGTGCGGATGATATGCTGATTTTCCCCTGCACTTGCCTCTGATATTACCTACAATAAATAAACAAAATGTTGAGCATAGGGAAAACAAGAAGGAAGCGAGAAGTAAATACAGATTACAGAACTGTGTTACACCAAAAAGATTTTTGCCATGTACCTAGGACATTCAAATTGATTAATACTTTCAAAATAGTGTTTGGAGTAGCTGCCCTGAAAAAATGTTAATTAAAATGGCATTTGAAGATTGACATTTGTAAGGTAAGTGCACAACTCTCTTTGCTGTCATATGATGATGTTTGTATCCGTAGAGAAAGCAATCATGCACAAGTTGAAATAGTGTGACAACACTAAACCTACAATAATGTATTCCAAACTGTTTAAAGAAAACATTTATTTCATATTTATTAACTCACTTAAATGCACAGTTTTAAGTTTTAATTCACTGGCTTGAATGGTCTAATGCTAAGTCCCACAGCAATTAATTATCACTTTGAAGGAGCAGAAATGTTCACCCATCGATTGCACCATGTAAAATACATGGAAGAGCAGAGAAAGGTACTCTCTCGAAATGCTGTCCTTCAGAACAAAGCAAACCTTCTGCTGCCATGGAAACTCTGATTTATTATCTCCCTTATAACCCCAGAAAAATGAGGAGGTAGAAATGTTCAACAATTAAAATGTTAAATACAGAAATTGTTTACTGGGATTGTTTTGATTCAAGATGGTTTAGGTCAATTCATTAGAAGTTTCTGCTAATGTAATGTGCTAACAGGAGTTCTTTTGAATGTAAGGCTAAATAATTCCTTAAAAGGTTTAGTTCAAACTTTCTGGTCATGCCATTTCGATTTCTTCCAATTAAATTGTTTGAGAAAAATGCCAATTTTTGCCGAGTGCTTTCATGAAGCCAGAAATAGTATTGTATATTTGCTTTCCCATAAACTAGTAACAACTGAACAATAGCAACCCCTCAATAGGCTGCATAACTTTGTTTAATAAACCCCTGATTTCTGAAGAGGGAGAAAATTAAGGTCAAGCTGTACAGCTGAATTTCTTTATTACAGACTGTGGGAAATCATTAAGGTTTTTGTTTGTGTGTGTGTGTGGGGAACCTCATCAAATTTGACACTGCAAACTTTTGGTGGAGGTGGGAGGGAGAGATCAGAAAAAACAAAGGTAGACTGCTGCTGATGTTAATCTAATGCTATCCATACGTATCTGCACTTCACAAGATAACGGAAAGGACCATCTGAGAACTATAGCCCTATAACAAGTTTCCAGCTGTGCAGTTGGTGTTGTCTTGTTAATAATCACAAGTCTGTGCCATCTTTCCTTTAATTACAGAAACCTCTCACAGCTGGACAGAAGCTATTAAGTTCGAAAGCGTAAAGAGAATCCATTTTGTCTTCCTGTATCTTGTCCAGGAACCCATGCTAGTCATCAGGAAAGTTAGCTGAGATTGCTTCTGAAACTTCTGTTTAGTTGCTGTTGTTCTGTTGCCAGAGGTTACAACGGTGCAGGAGTCCTCATTATTTAGCAGGGCCCAATTGGTTTGTAAAATCTGTATGGCAATATGGCAACTGCTGTAAAGAAGATGATCATTTATGTGTAAACGTCTGGCCTGAATAGTTTAACTGGGCACTTAGCTGCTGTGCGGGGAAGCAAGAAGAAGATCCTCCCACTCTCAAGTGCCAGCATAAGGGCTAGTGTAGACTCGAGGTGCCAGGTTCACAAGGTATTTGCGTGCCTAACTGCCTCTTTAAGCACCTAATGCCAACATTTGGTGCCACTGACATTTTCAGAACCACCGTCCAGCTGCTAGCTAACCCTGTAGGCATCTAAGTATCTGCTGGTGGGCCCACATCACTGCTTGGAACCTGCACTCAAACTGAAACCCCAGAGCAATTCTCAGACTGGACATGCCCATATCTCTCCTAAAGCACTCAGTTGCATTAGTATGTGCTAAACATGCCTATGGGCTTGGGCCCCACACACAATCAGGGCCAAGCAAGTTGGGAATTTTTCGGCTTGTGCTTGTGCGTGTCCCTAGAATACTCAATAGCCCTGCCGTTAGGGCACTTGCCTGAGAAGGGGAAGACTCAAGTTCACATCCCTGCTCCAAATCAGGCATAACAGTCTGGATGGCCTCCTCTCTGGTTTTTCATGAGAAAAAGTTGACCTTGTTTTTAGGCGCCTAACTTCAGGAGAGGGTTTGTGGATAAGAATATTGGCACTTCCCTCTGGCCTGTCAGTCAGGTGTCTAAGGCCACATCAATGGGAGTTAGCTGCCTAAATACTTTTGATTGGGGTCTAAGCCCCACCCCTTTCCTCTGCATTTCAGTCCTGGTTAGGTTAGGCCACGCCCTGCTCAGCTAGCTCCCAAGAATCTCCTTCTTGGGCACCTAACTCTCTGTATGCAATGCATGGGTAGCCCAGGCAGCTAGCTCAGGGCTTAGAATTCCACTAGGTGCCTATGAGCTAGGCATTGCAACACCTAAATACCTGTCTGTAGCTAGCCCTAGATTCATCGTGGGGAGAGGGGATTAGATCATTGAATTGGATCTCCCCTATATCACAGGCCTTAAATTTCATCCAGTTACTCCTGTACTGAACCCAACAACTTGTAAAGCATATCTATCTTCCAGAAAGGCATCTGTGATCCTTAAGCTTCCTGCATCCCTATGAGGAGTGGAGGTAGGAGGTCAAGAGGATCTGTGCAATGGTAGATCTCCCAGTGCCTCACCACTTCCAGCCCACCCATCTCACTCTCTCTACATCCAGTTGATTATTTCGCTAGCCTCTTTTCACCTTGGAACTGATTTCCAGTACCTCATGGGGATTGCCCATCCCTTGCCTAGCCCTCCAGAGTCCTATACTGAATCCCTTCGTGTGGCAGAACCACAGTGGGGCCATTGCCTTGAGAGTCTCTGCAGACCAGAAAGCAAGGGCAGGAAGTGCCATTCAGGAACTTTTTTTTTTTAATTTTGAGAGAAGTAAAATCCAGTTCCTAGGACACTAGGGTTCCGATTTCAGGGGGGCTGTGCACACACACAGTGCTTACTGACGTTAGTGTGGGTGCTCAGCATGCCTGAAAAATCAGACCGTGTACTGTCGGCATAACTCGAGAGAGAGCAGCACAGTACTACAGCCGCTCATCCAAACAGGAGGCCGATACTGGCAACCTAATGCAGCCACATGGCTTAATTCATTTTTATGGTGGGTACCAGATGAAAAAAATAGATGTCAAAATAACAGCATGAAGCCAAATCTCTGCTCTCATGCTAAACTCCAGGTCGGGTTTTATTGCTGCATTATTGGTAAAAAGAAAAGGAGGACTTGTGGCACCTTAGAGACTAACCAATTTATTTGAGCATAAGCTTTCGTGAGCTACAGCTCACTTCAACGGATGCATGCTGTATGCTTATGCTCAAATAAATTGGTTAGTCTCGAAGGTGCCACAAGTCCTCCTTTTCTTTTTGCGAATACAGACTAACACGGCTGTTACTCTGAAACCTATTGGTAAAATGTTAACTTTACATAACACTTACCTGCAGTGTTGGATGGGACTTCTGCATGTTCCCCCAGCTAAGGACCCAGACTTGGTCGTGTGATTTATCATAATGTAATTTGGCTGGTAGGGGGTGAACATCCATAGACTTCAAAGAAACAAATATTTGTATTCATATTTAGTCAAGTGAAGGTGGATTATGAACATTATTTATGTTAACATTTGTTTACAAAGATTGATGTGAACATTCCTGTAGAATCCATTATCCACCCCCCACACTTTAGGGAGATGGAGGCACAAATTTGTGTAGTTGGCTGAAAAAAATCACAGTGACAGAGCCAGAAATAGAAATTAGGTAGCCTGATTCCAGTCCTCTGATTTGGCTAATCAGACGACACTCCATCTCCCACCACAACTTCTATCTACAGGGGCCAATTTCTGATAGTGTTACACCTGGGCAATCTGGTTATAACTGAGGTCAGAAACTGACCCAGTAAGTGTAGGTCAGAAATACTTTCTAGGAAGCTGCAAACATGACTGCAGACTTATTCCTAGGACTATGAGAATCATGCCATAAAGCGGTTTTTTGAGAATGAGGTTATAGCATGGCAAATGACGCAGTATACCCCGATGAGTGAAAATAGTTTATCTGTCCGACACATGAGCTCGGTCAGAGGTTCACTGGGTAGGGACCTAATTCTTTAGCAGATCAAAACCGCTTTGCCATCATGGAATAAATAGCTCTCCTGGTTAAGTACCTGCATGACTTTCTGTGTCTGGATATCAATGATGATTAGTCTGTTCTGCTTGGGCTGGGTCACATAAATATACTTGTCTCTGACATTGACAGCTGAAGCCCAGAGGCAGGACTGAACAGCGCCACCTTCAACTCTAGGACAGATCTCTTCCTGAAAGAGAGAAGAATAGGTTTAATTTGTGCAAGTTCAGGGCCATGCTCTAAGCAGCCTGCACTTTAGCCTGAAATCATAGAACAAAAATCCATGGGGACTATGGTATGCCTAAATTATCCCCCCCCCCACTTTTTACCTGGAAAACATGAAATAATTATTGTATTAAGTAGCACACTGTAGTCTGGATCTGTCCCAATGAGATTAAGCAACTGGAGCTTGCTGCAAGCTCCCATTTATTTTCAAATAATCATGATGCTGCACAGAACAGAATCTTCTAAATTATCCCCTGGTACAAGGGGACTTATAGTGCTCTCAACATTTATTAGCAATATAAATCTCATTTTGGGTTTAAAACACAGTGATTTATGTTTTAATGGAATTATTGCACTGCATTGTTCCTATAGCTTCATTCTCAGTTTTAGAAAATCTTGCTCTCAGGTCCTTGTGCATTTAGAGTAGCAGCAGAAGAGTCCAATAGTCTCCTTAACTCCAACCCGGAAACATCTTGCATTTAAAAGTATCATATGCTGTGGGCTTGATCTTGTTGACCTTACTCACAGCTGGGTCATTTGTTGAAGCCAGTGGGACTAAATATCATTAGAGCCAGCAGGATTTGTCCTTTGCTATATTTTCTGTAATGCTGCTTCTCCTTTTTGGTGATAGCTTTCTCTTCATATGCTTGCTTTCCCCCCTTGTGCATAATTATTGATGACCGGTAAGTTATTCCAACAGTAATGGTACTTTTCAGTTGGTACCTCTCAGGTGCCTAATAAAGTACAATATCATTTAGTTGGGGATCTAAAGCTTGGAAGGCCACATTCTTGTTGAGTTCTGGCCCCTCTGCACTACTTTGTGGGTGCACAAAGGCTGGAAATCAGCTGGATTTAGCTGCTGAGAAGTCCTATGGTTTGGTGAACAGAGCTTGTGCATCTACGTCCTGGCCCACCACTCCCACCCGGCCCTGGCATAGAAGTAGGTTGGGGGGGATGGAGCTGGAGTGCACTGGGCCTCGGCTATCCTCTGGCGGCATGTGGTCCTTTGTGCATAGAGCTTTGAGAGTGAACCAGAAGGCAGAGCAAACACAACGATTTATTCTGTTCTTAAAATATCTCACAACTTTTAGGCCACTCTCATGATCTTTGCGCTACTTGTGATTTTCATAGGTGGGGGTTGGCAATATTCAGTAGCAAACTTGCAACCGGAGACTCAGGAAGCTATGAGTCTCCATGACAAACTTTTCCTTCCCCATTGCCCCCACTTTTGCAGCAAATGGAAACTTGGCACAGCAGAAAATCTGGGTCCAAGTGAACTGTCCAAGGTCCCGCAGCAAGTCAGTGAGAGAGGTGGAAACAGAACCAAAGTCTCTAGACTCCCAGTGTGGTCTATTTTCCACCGGTCCATGCTGTGTATCTTAGAACAATAGTCTTCCTTATCTGAGATTAAGTAGAAGTGACTAGCATGTGAGAGGATACAAGCACAGCACAAAGAATAGTTTTAAGAAATGCACTAAAAATAACCTTTGGCCTGATCCTACAACCATTGAGGCCCCCAGCAAAACTTCAATGAGAGCTGTATAGCACCCTGCGTTTGCATTGTGGATGAGGCTGCAAGTCTATCACAGAGGTCACGGATTCCGGGACTTTCCGGGACCTCCGTGGCTTCTGCACTCAGCAGCTGTGACCCCAGGGCTACCCAAGCATCTCAGATGGCCCTGGTGACTGACCCCAGGACAGCCTGGCAGCTTGGGTGGCGCTGGGGCCAGCTGCGGTGGCTCCCCTCCCCACAACAGTGGGCCACCAGCAGTCCCAGGCCACCAGCAGCTGCGGTGGCGGTCCCAGGCTTCCCCCTACCAGCAGCCACTGTGGCTGTCCTGGACCGGCGGGGCCGCCCCGCAGCAGTAGTCACTGTCCTGGGCTGCCCCTGGCCAGCAGCAGTGGCAGCAATCCTGGGCTGGTGGGCTGCCCCCTGCCAGTAGCAGCAGCGGTGGTCCTGGACCACCCCTCACCAGCAGCAATGGTGGTGGTCCCAGGCCGGCACCCCAGAGGCCCGCCCTGAGCTCCAGTGGGCACCCTCGACAAGTACCAGCGGGTGCACCAGAGCCCCCCCCTCCAGAACCTCCTAGAACACCCAAGATTTAATCAGGGGTATATAGTACAAGTCATGGACAGGTCATGGAGCCTGAATTTTTTTTATTGCCCATGACATGTCCATGACTTTTACTAAAAATACCCATGGCTAAATCTTAGTCTTCATTATGGGTCATCCTAATGGGTGAACTTGCAAAAGTTCACCTGCTAACTAGCCATTAATTACTTTTGTTTCTTAATGGCTACTTTATTTGAATGCATAATTTTGGAGCAGATACAGGACATGGGGAGGAAATAAATGCATGTGTGTTTTTGTCAGTGCAGCTGTGGCTCTTAGGCCTTGTCTCTACACAAAAGTTGTACCACTTTAGCTATCCCAGCACAGTGAACGGGATATCCCTGCTGTGGGTTCTGTTATGGTTTATTTCTGTACGAGAAGGGGAATGAATAAGCTATAAGCACTTTTCTATCAGTACAACTTCACCCATACTAGGGATTGTACCAATATTACTATTATAGTAAAAGAATCAAACGCCTAGCACACATAGTTACACCGGTCCAGTCACTGTGTAGACCAGGCCTAAGTTTTGAAGATAAGGGGCCAGATTGTCTTGTTTGGCTGAGTTCTGATATATGCCTCCCACAGATCCTGGAGCCAGCCAGAGTCCAGTCTGATTCCTGGTGTAAAGGCTTGTCTACACAGGGAAACCCCCCACAGCACGTGGTGCACATTAGCTACTCTACACTGACTCCCCGTGCGGATACTTACTATATGCTAAGAATGCCTTTGTGGGCATCGGCTTAGTGCAATTTGTATTAAGCTAACCTCCCTGAGGACACTTTTAGTGCACAGTGGGTGTCCACATAGGGAACTAGTGTGAAGTACTTAGTGCACTTTAAATTCATACCCTAGCTTACTGTGCACTAACTTCCCCTGTAGACAACCTCTAAGTTGGAGCAGCTCAGAGCACATTTAATTTAAACCTGTCTACAGGCCCCAGCAACTTTATGCTACCATAGTGGTATAACTGAGCTGGAGCAGGGACCAGAATCTGTCCCTATGGGTCTAATACAGCACTCACTTCAAATTTAACACATTCAGCCTTCCCCACGCTAAATGTTCTTTTATGCCGATTGGATAGCAAATGAAGCTGTTTCTGTTGTAAACCCACCAAAGGTTGGCTTGTTTGTACAACCACATCACTGTTTACATGGCTAATGTTAAAATAATAAAAAGAAAAAAGTAATGTAAATCTAAGTTATTTAGAACTATCTGAACCAGGGTCTACTCCTGCACTCATTGAAGCCAATGGCAAAGGGCCCCAAGACTTCAGTGGGAGGCGGATCAGGTCTTCAGAGGTTTCTCTAGAGATCAGACATATAGCACTGCTAAAAGTTCCTTTTTAAACCCACCACTGTTTTCTTTAAGTGCCCTTCTTTCTTTGTTCTTTTCAATCTGAATTTCCAGTACCACCTTTCCAATATTTACAGCTCGTCAGAAAAGAAACCCAGAAGTCTGTCTTTGAGTTATAAAACCTTATTACCGCTCTTACAATATGTCCACATAGAGTGCTCAAAGGTGAGGATCAGAGTGTCGATTTATAAGGTGATATATTAAAAGGGTCAAATGAAGGGAAAATATTAATCTGAGAGTTATTGATATTTAAAAAATACTTATTTAACAGAATGATGCCCTTTCTTAGAATTATAGAATCATAGAATATTAGGGTTGGAAGAGACCTCAGGAGGTCATCTAGTCCAACTCCCTGCTCAAAGCAGGACCAATCCTCAACTAAATCATCCCAGCCAGGGCTTTGTCAAGCCTGACCTTAAAAACCTCTAAGGAAGGAGATTCCACCACCTCCCTAGGTAACCCATTCCAGTGCTTCACCACCCTCCTAGTGAAAAAGTTTTTCCTAACATCCAAACTAAACCTCCCCCATTGCAACTTGAGACCATTACTCTTCGTTCGGTCATCTGGTACCACTGAGAACAGCCTAGATCCATCCTCTTTGGAACCCCCTTTCAGGTAGTTGAAAGCAGCTATCAAATCCCGCCCCCCTCATTCTTGTCTTCTGCAGACTAAACAATCCCAGTTCCCTCAGCCACTCTTCATAAGTCATGTGCTGCAGCCTCCTAATAATTTTTGTTCCCCTCCGCTGGGCGCTTTCCAATTTTTCCACATCCTTCTTGTAGTGTGGGGCATAAAACTGGACACAGTACTCCAGATGAGGCCTCATCAATGTCAAATAGAGGGGAATGATCACATCCTTCGATCTACTTGCAGTGCCCCTACTTATACAGCCCAAAATGCCGTTAGCCTTCTTGGCAACAAGGGCACACTGTTGACTCATATCCAGCTTCTCATCCACTGTAACCCCTAGGTCTTCTTCTGCAGAACTGCTGCCTCACCAGTCGGTCCCTAGTCTGTAGCAGTACAGGGGATTCTTCCGTCCCAAATGCAGGACTCTGCACTTGTCCTTGTTGAACCTCATCAGATTTCTTTTGGCCCAATCCTCTAATATGGTAAATAAACAATCTTCAATATGGTAAATAAACAAATGACAAATGAAACATTTCTGGCCATATTTCAGTACCTGTATTTGAAGATATTTTATAGTTCAATAAGATTATACAAGCGATGCCTTATTGTATAATAGCATGACATAAATACTAAAAAAACTTAATTCAAGGCCTTAAAGGCATGTGATATCTCGCTATTGCACTTGTCATGTTGTGTATCATTGCATTTGATCCAATACTAAAAGTTCACTGCCACTAGGACAAAATTTTCCTTTACCAGTTTTCTTTGAATTCAGATAATCCTGGATTTAAAAAAATCCCAGTGTTTGTAGAACATTCCAAATGGACAAATAGGGAGCCCAAGTTGTCTTTATTTGTAATGGAACTTACACAGAATGTTCAGTAGAGGTGTAAACTTCTCCACATCACTATCCCCACATGCTGCCACTGTATCTCAATTCTGACTTGGGAAGCCATTGCATGAAAAGCTTATATGCATGTGAATAAGGTAACCATAGTCAAAGGCTCTGTGCCACATTAATAATTCCCATGTCAGAATCATAATATGCATTGTTTTTATTTTTAAAATCAGCCTTAGAAGCATAGGGATTGCCATAATGGATCAGACCTGAAGTGAAGACCAATTGCATATCTACCCTGCAGAAGAAGAGGTTACTCACTTTGTGTAGGAACTGCGGTTCTTAGAGATGTGTCCCCCTCTTAGTGCCCCTTGATCAGAGATTTTCAGTTAGCAATGTCTGTTGGGCCCATGCATGTGTCCTATGCCTCCTTGTGCCAGATATCGAGGCTATATGAACTGCCCTCAGTTCCTTATCCATCCAAACATTCCCTAAGGAACAGTCTGAAGCAGAGGGCAAGGAGGGAAGGTAGTGGAGCACCCATGGATACACATCTCAAAGAACTGCAGTTAATGTATGAAGTGAATAACCTGTATTTCTTCTTCCAGTAGTATCTCTATGGGTGCTCCACTTCAGGTGACTTCTGAGCAGCAACCCCAGGTGGAGAAGGGAACTTCGAAATAGAGTCCAGAACTGAAGATAGTACTGCAGAACCAAGTGCTGCATCGGATCTGACTGCATGGATCAGGACATAATGTTTCAAAAGCATAAGGACTAAAGCCCATGTAGTGGCCCAACATTTTTCAGATACTGGCACAGTCTGTAGTAATGCCGTAAACGTTGCCTCAATTTGGTTGCAGACCAGAGAGTCCCCAGACTCTTAATAAACCTACCTGATACCAGATGAGCAAATATGGAGGATCTTTCTACTAGAAGATGGAAGCCTGATATTGCAGCCAGAAGGACCTTAACTGCACTAGTTGATAACCCTAATTTCTTTAGATTCAACAAATAATCCAGGATGACTGAAAGGGGCAGCAAATCAGGCAGAAGGGAGCAACACCATCTATTTCATTTCTGCAGGTGCAGGTTGACCTCTTTCAACTGTTCAGTAATACCTGTTACACTTCCGTAGAGCAGGAGGATTCTAACCCCATGAGCCATCCCCTGAGGCGGAGAACCAATAGCTTGGGAAGAAGCACATGACCTGCATCCTGTGACAGGAGATGAGGCATGGTTGCGAGTTTGAATGACGGTTGGACACACAGGTAAAGCAGGTAAAGGTACCAAGCTTGTCTTAGCCAGGTCAGCACTATTAGAATATTTCTGGCTCTGTCCTGCCTGATATTGTTTATCACCTTTAATATCAGCAACACTGGCAGAAACACACAGACCAGACAGTTCTTCCAAGATAGAAGAAAGGCATCTCCCAGGGACTGGTGGCCCAGACCCTCTCTTGAGCAGAAAAGAGTACACTGCCTGTTCCTGGAGGTGGTGAAGCGATCCACCTCTGGAAGTCCTCATTTTAGGAATATGTTGGGGAGAACTTGGGTGTCTAGCTCGCATTTGTAGACCTGCGAGAGGTGTCTGCTGAGGACATTCGTTGTGGTGCTCTGAATACCTCAGAGATAGACCACTGAGATTCGGATCTGATGAGCAATGTACCAGTTCCATAGCTTCATGACTTCAGGGCACAGAGAGGGAAATCTTCCTGCTCCCTGTTCGTTGATACAGAATGTGCAGAATATGTTGTCCGTCATGACCCAGATTGATTTATCCCTTATGAGGGGTAGGAAATGAAGGCAAGCCTTGACAGCCCTGATCACCAACAGATTGATGTGGATACTGGTTTCTTGAGTTGTTCATCTGCCTTGATTTGTGCAGGTACTGAGGTGGGCTTTGCATCCCAATAGCGATGCATCTGTCGTTAAAGTCACTGATGGGGCTGACTGACAGAAAGGAATGCCTGCACAGATGTTGAGTTGGTTCTTCCATCAGTCTAAGGAGTTCATCATTTGAAGAGGAACTGTCACCTCTCTGTCCAAGATGTCTCTGACTGGACAGTAAATTGTTCTAAACCACCCATTTCCTCAGCCCTCAGCTGGGGAGACCTAGTTGCTTTGTGGCCCAGTTCTGATTTGATAGCATTTTACATCCACTTGGCACAGCTGGAAATGACTACCCAAGGTGTTGGATATTGGCAAGCCAGGCCCGAGACACTCTGTGATTCCAAGGATAAACTTCCTTCACCTTTTGCATGGCCACAAATCCCCACCTTGCACATCCTCAACTGGACACCTTGAAAATGTAACATTTTCCTCGTACTGTATATTCTCTTCACAAGATCTAGGGAGCACAAGCTGACAGATGACTTGGATACTTTATTACAAAAAATCAAAACAAAAACTTACATAACTTGTAAAAATCCTCTCACTGGGTTTGATATGTCTTCGGATCTCACATTCGTTTGGCTGAATGATTGTGATCCCATCATTGGAAAAGACATAAAACATATTTCCCACACTTAGGCCTTTAAGAAAAGAAAAAACAAAGCTAAATAAGCAGAATTTAAAACAACAACAACAAAACCACATTTCTAGACTTTTATTTTTGGAAGAACAACAAAAAAATCACTTTCCAGAAAAACTGGTAATTTGGATGCAGTTGGTGCATTCACAAAAATCAAACTTCATGTCATAACAAGGGCTTCAAGGTGTGAGGAAGGAGATACAGACACATTCAAAAACACATTGCTTTGGTGGCGGCAGTGACAAAGTTAGGGAAATATCCTGAGGTCTTCCATGATTATATCTGTGTCAGAATTTGAATGTGTGTGACATTCTAGCCTTGCCAAATCATGACTTTTTTTCTCTTTCCATTTACACTGGAAATAGTTTGCTAACTGTTATGCAACCAAGAAGGAACTGTCAGCTAAAAACACACACACACACAAAAAAAACCCCCTCAAAGTCACACAGTTACAATTAATTTGACCTTTTGCAATTTGCAAATTGTAAAGATGAATAAAAGCATTGCTTGATTATTTCATGAAATACATTTTAAAAAAATCCATCCTGTATTCTAAAACCACCTGCGTGAACCAAAAATAGCCACCAAAACAAATACATTTTTGAAATTTTGCAAACTGTAATTCACAAATGTGGAATATTTCAGCATTGCAATAGCACTCATCTATCAAAACTGGGGCATTCCAGGAGCTTTTGAAAAACTGGCTCCTTCTCCGTGGATTTCTGATGTAAGGTTATAGTTTCATATTTCTGTTTAGCAGAAATGCCCTACAACACTGATAGTTTCTTCTTCAGCTACATGCAAATGCAGTAAATAATATCTTAGAAAATGGATTAGGGAATCTTTTCAAACACTATACTCAGAAAGATCCCAACACTCTTTAAATTTTTATACCACCCGCTAAATAAATTCTTCCAATGGCCTTTGTTATCTCAGATAATGTTGATAGTGTACTTATCTGCCAAACTTCCATGGCACTGGTGATATAGAATTTTGTCTTTAATAAAATTTGCTCCATAGAAAATAAGGTCCTGATCCTGCAAACACTTAGAAACATGAGCAACTCCACACTACTGGGACTAGGTTCTCCTTAGATTAGCATCTATACATCCTATAGGACTACTCACATCTAAAGCGTTACTCCACATGCGTTAAGTGCTTCCAGGATTGGCGCCTGAATCATCATAGGAGATTTTTACAGCAAGAACTACGTATGATTGGGACTAACACAGTTTTAGCAAATTTCATAAAATATTTGCTGTATTTATTTAAATGAAATTTCAGCACGGGAGGGTGTTCCTTAAATCTAAACTATCTTGGTGTGAAATATCTGGCTTCAGAGTACCACTGCATGTAGAGAGACTTTTTAGCTTTCGATAGGTTTGTTGCTGCACTGAGAATCTGATGCTTTAAGATTAGCCTCTGAACCATACCACAGAAATACCCCAGTTAAGGCATCAAGCGGATACGGGAGCTGTGATCCTTGAAGGTGATGCCACAGTGAGGGACCATGCATTCTGAAAAAAGCATAAATGTTGAATTTCTACTCAGGCTCTACCTAAGGACTTGGTAGGTGCTAAGGGCTAATTTTCCAGAAGTACATTACCAGGCCATTTTGCCCAGCCATTATAGCCAAAAATCTACCCTCACTGCATGCACATAGCTCCCACTTATTTGAATGGGAACTGAGTGTATGTATTGGAGAGCAGAATTTGGCCCTTTGTGCAATGAGTGAACGAATTTTCATATGTAAAATAAAAGTTTCATTTTAAAAAGTGAAAACAGTCATGCAATAAATTATGACAATTGTGATAGATACATGTTATTATCTGCATGCACATTATTAGTGTTATTTTATTCAATGATTTGGTTAAGAATATGAATGCGCATTTCAGCTTTTAGTAGTCCTTAATAGCAAAAACACTGCTTGATAATGCCTTCAGTTCTGTGCAGATTTGGAGTTACTCTTCCAATTTACTTTAGTTACCTTGCAATGTTTTAACATGATGATCCTGAATCTACTTCCACTAAAGTCAGTGTGAGTTCTGTGTCTAACTTCAATGGAAGCAGGACCAGGCACTATTTAAAACATTAAGATGTTTGTTGAAGATAACACTCTTTTCAAGGTTTACAGGATATTAAATTAAAATGCCCTTATGGTTAGTAATTTTCAATCCATCTTTTGAACACAAAAGTTACTTTTCACTAGTTAACCCTTGGAGTTTGACTGTCATATCAAAAACGTGCACCTCAATCCTGACTTGTTTACACACAGGAATGGTCCAATCGGTGTCAATAGGGCAATCCATGTAATGGTTTTCCTCATTCTAATCCAAACTGATTGAAGCATTTAAATAGCTAAAACTGGTAATACAAGGCTTTCGTGTTTAAATTTATATACATCTATAATACTGATGATTATTTGTGTGCTCTCCCTGTCCTCCCTTGCCCCAGACATAATGAAAAGTATTCCAGCTTTGAAAATAGTGTGACGATTAATTCTATATCTGAGCCACCCACTCTTCCATCCACTATTTTCACTGTACAAGATATATGCACATAAAAGCATTAATTATTGCATATATTTTCAATTCTATGTGAAACTGGCTGAGAATGCAGTGTGCACTCATTATATAACTGGGTTATAGTTGTGTACATGAAAACTTTTGAAAATATAGCCCTCTTTCAATGATCAACTGTAATTATTTTAACTCTGATTTAAAGCAAAAAGCTTGCTTCATGCAGCACAACATACAGTCATTAACTCACATCATTAGTTTACTGCAATATCTAATTTATTGTAATATGACAACATGAGAATTTGATCACCTTAATGCAGCGGTTCTCAGCTTGTTCAGGGAAAGCCCCTGGAGCGCTGGGCCGGTTTGTTTACCTGCCGCGTCCGCAGGTTCGGCCGATCGCGGCTCCCACTGGCTGTGGTTCGCTCTGCCCGGCCAATGGGGGCTGCGGGAAGGGCGGCCAGCATGTCCCTTGGCCTGCGCCGCTTTCTGCAGTCCCCATTAGCCTGGAGAGGTGAACCGCAGCCAGTGGGAGCTGCGATGGGCTGAACCTGTGGACGCGGCAGGTAAACAAACCGGCCTGGTGCGCCACGGGCTTTCCCTGAACAAGCAGTGGACCACAGTTGAGAACCACTGCCTTAATGGACTCAGCTGTACCCATCCTTTTGGTTAATAATATTTATTAAATCACCAGCTTTAATTTTAACAGTGAGGAAAAATAAGTTAAATTAAATGTAAAAAAAAAACAAACCAAAAAGCCCTCTTTCTCATCCAGCCTTTTCTCTTTGCCAAGTTTTATCTCACTAAATTAGCTCCTTTCTCTACAATGAATTTGCAGATCGAATATTTTACAACTTAATTTCTAATATGGAGGGAAAGATTTATATAATCGTATTCTAAACACACAGTTATTTCAGGAACATTGATAGTAAATCTGCTATCACAAGCACTGTTTCTCCCTCTAAAATTCAGAATTTAATTTAGAAATGTGCAGGTTTGATTCTGATCAGTTTACAGTAACTACACTGTATTTAGTAGAACTATTATTCAACTTTACGTATTCCTTTAATTCCTTTATTTTTACACTTTTCTGTCTGCTTATTCTATGTAAAGTTATCTCACCCCCTCCCCTTGAGGATCTTTAAGGTAGAACATGGGATACACAGTATATAAACAACCATGCACCATTACATAGGTGACGCTTGACTGATTTAATTCAACAGCAATTTCAGATCTGAGCAAACTATACACTCGAATAGAGCAAATCTAAATGCCCACAGTGCAATTTACATGAAGCTCAGCAGTGGAGAAACAATCTCCATCATTGTGTATTACACAGTAGCTGGTGCTGAGTTGGGAATAGGGAACAACTGTCTCAGGACAATCTGCTCAAGTTAGTGATCCTGCCACTTCTAATGACCCAAAACCTAATGCTTTTACACATATGCCATCAGCACTACTGGAGAGAATGGGACAGTGGATACTCTCTGGGTGTTCATATGCAAGATGAAGAACTAGAGGTCACTGAAAACTGTCACTCTCCTTATGCCTCTAAAATCCTGAGGGCAAAGCCAAAGCAAAACAAAAAGCCCTAAGCCAAGTGAAGCAGTAAGATCCTCTCTTTGCATATGTAGAGGACCGGGTGTGAAGTGGTCCTCATACTCTCAGCTGGTAGGATGGAAATATATGCTTTACCTGATGGCAGAAGGAAAGGATGCTTGTGCCAGATACATTAAGGAAATTGCTCAAGTACAATGTATTCACTGGTGAAGTCTCGATCCATAATGCTAGTAGCCTAGTATGATCTAGGCTTCCTTGTGTGGAAGCTACACAAATTAAGCCTGCACCCAATCCAATGCCAGCTTATGACTGAACTTTAAAAAAAAAAAACACCATTCACATCTTTTTAGCAGGTGTTTTATAGTCCGGGGCCAATTTTTCCAGTGCACATATGCAAGATCCATGCAAGATCCAAAAAGTGCCCAGAGCCAAATGTCCACATTTGTGCATGCAGTTGCCATAACTACGTATGCAAGTGGATAAACTGTAAAATATCCAGTTGGGGCACAACTGTTTAGATACTTTTGCATATTCATTTACTACCATAGCATATGCAAATCAGTATGTAGATATATTAATACCCATTTTTGCACATAACTACAGTACATGCACACACAAAATCAAATCAAATATTGGCCACAAGTGTCTCCTAAAGGAGTTTGAGTCCATTAGCTACTTAGGATGCTTTTTTCCTCTAATTTAGCCTTCAAGTTACAGAAATTTTGACCTTGTGCAGGACACACTATAAATCTGATCAGATTAGAGTTCTTAATTGCCAATTAAAACAAGAAGAAATGAGGCATCCTGTGCCCCGCATATCTTTAAAGGATTGGAGGGAGCAATAACTATGGTTTCACCCAACACATATGAACACAAGCAGTGGGTGTGTGTGGTTTACATAAACAGTTGTACATACTGTACTAGTAAAGAACAGGCCTAGAACAGCATGAACCACATGTTTAAAAATGGAACATACTGAATTTATATCTTACATTTGTTCATTTGCAATAAATTGAGATCATAGTTGTTCTGGAAATTCTGTTAAGCTACTGATATTTGCTAAGAATCTGACATTAAATTGCATTAGTGATTGTTTCTGCCAAATCAAGAATTTCAAATGTATCATGATCACCTATTATTTTATAGGGAAAAAAAATCAAAGGGATTATGTCCAGGATTTAGATCACGAAAGTGACATATATTATATGAAGCTTAATCAGACAACCGTGAGAGCCGATAAAGTTAGTGGCAAGTCAGTGGAGAATGGCCCATTATGGAATTATTGAAGCAGACAAGCACATTATCACTACAACAAAACAACTTTACTGCAGTACCTTCCTCTCGCCACAGTATGTTTGCAACTGCAGCATCAGAAAATTGGGAAAGCCAGAAAATAATTAAGAAAAGAAAAAAAACATACAATGTCAAAATTTTCATTGTAGCAGTTAACTGAATTAATACTCTGATTTTAAGTGAACTCTTTAATTTGTGAAAACTTCATAGCATTCATCCAGGCAAAGTATTTAATTTGAATAAAACATCAGGAAAAATAGACATTTTCAAAGTCAAACTTCTCCTTGTGCGAGAGTCCTGCAGTCCTTGCACTGGTAAAATTCCCATTACAATGAATGTGAGTTTTGCCTGCACCAAGACTGTAGGATCAAGCCTTGATGTACAAAATGGTCTCCTGAATGTAATTGTAGGTATGGTACAGACAGTGATTTCCTGTACATTTTCATTAAGCAAGTATAACATCTTTCTGAAGCCTAGAAGAGATAGTTATACCAACAAAATGCTTTCCAGTATTCCCCCTGGAAATGTTATGCAACAACAGTTAGGATTCAAACAACATCCTTAGGTATATTAATTGAATTTCAGTTTGTAATATTTCAAATTATTTCTCACCAGGATATAATTTTCCTTGCCCAAAGGTTCAAGTGAAAGTGACTGATATTTGCAAGAATACACAATTCTACTAAATGAACCAAGTATTGCCATGAGTGTGTGTATCGTTAACATCTAATTCAGAATGTGGTGTATTTTTGGGAGGTGACCTAAGCAGCCCACACCTGTACAATCTGCAGAACCTTTAGAAGCATCATTTGCAGAAGCACTCTGGAGAATTACTCCAAAGTGGCAACCAATCAGCTCTTCCGATATTGCAATTTCATGTTGGGTAGTGCTAATATAACACTGCTGCACTCTAACTGAAGACAGTGGCTAAGATTTGGATGGCAAAATATTTGTCTTTGTTATGGAAAATAATCTTAATATTTTAAAACCCATTTTGCTTCTTTTCAATGTGATACAGGAACACGAAAAAATTCAAGCAATCTGAACTGATGACATCCCCTAAAGTTAAAACAGTTTCACAGATCACTATTCTAGGCATCCAATATTTGTCTATTTTGAGTATTAATTGTCTTGAAAAAGGAAAAGTCTGTACAAACAGAACAATGAAATTTCATTTTTAAAATCAGGCAATCGTTAGAAGAAATCTCTGGGTTGTAGTCTTTTACAGCCAAAAATATTAGCAATGTGTTACTTTAGTAAAGCTATCTATGCTTATATCTCAACACAACCCTAACACACAAAAGACCCTCAACGATGTGATACAGTAAGTCGTCTATCATACCTCATGTGATATCTTCTCAAAATAGAGCCTGATTCTGCAATCACTATGTGGGCAGAATTCACCCTAGCTTCAATGGGAGTTCCACAGATTGTGTGGACTGATTCCAGGACCAAGTTGTAATTGCAAATATGTGATGCTTATTTTAGTGGACTAAAGAACACAAAGCAGATTACATTCAGGTTAGGCCTCTTCCTGTAAATCCTTACTAAGGCAACATTTCCATTGAATGTGTTCAGGTACACACTGATTAAAACTAAAGAGGGGAAATGGTAACTTCAGATAAACCACATAGCATTAGAACAAAAATAAACAGTGGGTTCCTAAAAAGATAAAGGAAAAATTAAGCTTACGAGTCTTCCTGGCTGAATCTTCGATGAAGAGAGACGATATGTCCTCATCCACTCCCACTTCATTTTTAGCAATGCATGTATAGGCACCGGTGTCTTCATATCGAACACTACTGATATGAAGTTCACTTCCATTTGCTGCAACGAAGACATCCATAAACTGTTCCTCACTGTGATAACACAGCTGTTCAAATGCCCTAGCTTCCTAAAGAGGCTTGTCATTACAGGCTTGCAAAGTGACAAGTTTTTACCTGTGAATATTTTCCATGTTTAAACTGAGATTTTGAGGAGTTTGTGGATTGCTAGAAGATGGAAGTGTTTTCTTTTCCTAGTGTCAAATACAGACTTACCACAAAGAAATAAAGTGAAATTCCACACCCAAACAGAATGCAACATCTCACTTATTTGCCTCGAGTAAAAATTTGTAAAATTCACCCTTTTTTTTGGTGCACAAAATCATACAAATACTACACATTTTTTTCATCAAACCAATGAAAAGCTGATTTTTCACCATTTTAGCAGAGGGTGTGAATGTTTTCTACACAATCCCACCTATTGTGTAGTTCTCCTATAATGCACTATCATTTAAAATACCCTTTTAACCGTGTGTTAGGTGAGGTCTCGTTTCGTTATATTTCTATTGCAAGTACAATTTACACATGATCCTGCTCGTTGTTAGCTTTTGAAAATGGGGGTCTAAAATTAGCAATGAGAAATAATTTCATTTGCAGATGTTAATCTGAAAAGGGAGATACATGAGTCTGAGCCTGATTCTCAATAGACTTGCATCTTGTGTAGTCATTTACACCTGTACATAGTGAATGTAATATATTGCCTTTCTGATTGTCCCTGATTTAAACCATGAGCGAAGTAGTGGAGAATCGGGTACACTGTGTTTTAAGAGAATGCTGTTATTGTTTAAACCAAGCAACATTGTACTTTATGGAAAAGTCACTGGAGAAAGAGATAGAAAAAAAGAACAGAGGTCATGGAACATAATTTTCATACTTTTGTGACAGCAAAAGAAAAAGAACATCTATTTTTAGGTACAACATAAACCACTTAATTCCCTTTTTTTTTTTTAACAGTACATAAGTTAGCCAGAATTCTGTCCTTACCTAGGAGTGTTAGTTGTTTGGATAATTTTGGCATGATATCAATGCCATTTTTTAGCCAGGTAATTCTGGGATTAGGAATGCCTTCTGCGTGACATTTGAGACTTGCGGATACGCCAGGTTCCTGTGCCTGAGTTTCGGGATATACACGAATCACTGGTGGCACTGTGGAAATAAGGAATTGGTGATTTTAAACTAACCTGTCAATTGTCATTTCTCTTTGTGCTTTGTAATCCACTGACTTTGATCTCTGTTGTAGAAAAAGCCTGATCCAAAGGATTGTGAAGTAAACAACATTCTCTTTTCCATTGTAAACAACAGTTAAGATTGCAGTGTAGAAAAATCATTACTGTATTCTGTTGACTGAATCAAAACAAAAATGCTCCAAAATTAACTTCAAGAGGTTATTCTTGAATCTGATTTTGTAGTCAAATCACCTTTGATTTTTTTGTTCACTAAGGCCTTAAACCAATTCTGACTGAAGTTATTGGAAAGACTCCCATCAGCTTCAATGAGAGTCGCATTGGGACCTAAGGGGATTACTCATGTGCTTAAAGTTAAGTATGTGCTGAAATGCTTTGCTGGCTCAGGACCTAACGATCTTGCTCTCTAACATAAACTGGAAACATTGCCCTGAAATTGGTGGGAGCAGAACTGGATTCTCTGCCTGCACTTATTCAACAAAAGGCACACAACTATTCAATATTTTTAATTATTAAGAATGAATTAAAATAAAATTGCTTAAATATTTACTACATAAGATTCTGAGCAAGTAGGCTATTTATAAATTATTGATTAAGTTGGAAGGTATCAAAAAATTGACAGTCTCTTGCAGGAAGCATTTGTGTACTGATTGGAAGAACTACTAATTATATTACAATTTCAAACAAGTTAATTGATTTTGAGTCATGTTGCGATCATTGCTCAATTCAACAAACCTTAGTATTACCCATTAACCATTCCTTCACTATCTACTCTGGTATGTTTAAATATTTTAAAATAATTTCATAAGTGTTTTTAAGTTTTTAATTATTTAGTTTTTCAGATAGGAAATTTTGGGAGTCAATGAAGTAACAGTTTAAAGACTCGCAATTCTGTAGGATGCATAGGCCCCAGGATGATAAAAGTACCTTCATCTAACAGCTGGTATAGAAGGAAACACCACCAAATGAACCTTATCTATGGCTTGTTAGGGTGCTTGATATCTGTCTTGGGGCAGTTCTAGTAATTAAGTTCAACAACACGCTCCTTAAAGCTTCTTTTTGATGAGCATAACTAGTGAGAGAAGATTCCATTCTCTTTCCCTTGCCTACTAGGTACCTAAAATGGGTATTGAGTTATCACCTCTGAGTAATCTTTTCAATGGAGTCAGACATGAAAGCAAGGCTTCAAGTCTGATTTTATGGATTTGAAAAAGACTGTTCAAGTGACTAGAGGCAATGAAGAAAAAAAACCACTCCAGAATTTACAACAAAGGAATGTTTTTAGAGTCTACCTATGCATTGGGTATTTAGATTCATTTTATTTCCTATTCATAAAAAAAGCACAGTGCACCATTAGTGCCCTGTCATCCATGGCAATAAGTAACACAAACCACAAGTACTTTTAACCAGACTGACAAGCTTAGTTTCTGACCCTGCCAAGTCTACTAATCATAGTCTGTCTAGAGGTATAAAATTGTTTAGATTTCATATTTCAAGAGAGCTGTGTGTAGAGGCTACTATAAAAAGCGAGCTTAGTTTTAGTCAATTAACATTAGAAGGGTGCAGTTCCTAAACAAATGGATTTATTGGCATTTGACTTAATCCTCCTCCTATTAAAATCAATGGCAAAGCTCCCATTGACTTCCGTGGGTGTAGGATCAAGCCATAGGATAGGAAAGATACATATTTTCTAATATAAATTATCCTGGGTTTTTTCAGCCCATTTCCTGCTCAAACGGCCTTTTAACTTTTGACTGCTCAAAGGACACTGTTGTGATAGGGATCTCCAAGCATGTCTGATGATTTCAGATTTTATTTTGGCATGGCAATTGCTGGATTTCTTTTGTTTACTGCAAAGCCTTAGGGTTAGATGAAGGCACACTACTTAACAAAGCTGAGACTTACTGGTCTCATCAGTAGGCTGCAAGCCAGAAACTCCTGAGCAGCAACCCCAGTCTTGATATCAATTCCCCATGTAGCTTTCAACAAACCCTTTAAAGTTCTCTGATTCAGTGTTCCCACCTGTGAAATACATAATCACCTCACTGAACTTTTATGAAGACCTGGAGTGCAGTGTTTGTTTCATGGAGACACACAAAGGGTAACATTTTCGAAAGAGCCAAAGTGATTTAGGAGCTTAAATACCATTTTCAAAAGCATCTAAGGAGCCTAAGTCCCATGACAGTCAATGAGGTTTGTTTTGATTCCTAAGGGCTAGATTTGCTAAGGTATTTAGCCTCCATGCAGATAGTTGCCTTGTCGGACTTTCAAAAGCACCTAAGCAAGTTAGACACCTGTCAACTGGCACACAAGCATTTTGAAAAGCCCACTAGGCACCAATCTTCTTTGTCAGGTGCCTAAATGCCTTTGAAAATCTGCCCTTTAGAAGCCTGAGTTTCACTGAAAGTTAACGGGATTTAGGCTCTTAAGTACCTCACTTCTGAAAACAAGACTTTCGCTCCCAAGTCAGTTAAGTGTTGCAATGCTGAGCAAAGAAACACTGAGATACCTTTAAAAATCTGGGCCTAATTCACTTTTGAAAATGGGACTTAAACTCCTAAGTCACTGAGGTGCATGTGAAAATCTTACCCTAAATCTAGTGGTGCTGTCTCAAGCAATCATTCTTTAACACATTCATAGCACTTTCTGAATATTACCTAGTTACCACTCACAAAAGCTGTGTAGATTGATTAGGTGTTATTGTACTCTATTGTACTACATCATTCGGGGATTTATCCAATTCCCATTTAAGTTAATGACAAAACTCTCACTGACTTCAAGGGTACATGTTCAAGCCCTCTATGAACAAGGTACTAATGAACAAAGCAGAGGTTACTTGGATCTTCCTATTTCTTCACGTTGCTTACTTGGATTAAAGGCATTCACGTACTTTATTAGCAACCAGAGACTAGAACAAATTTACACTGCCAAATGTAGCCACTAGGTATCCTAGGCACTGAATCAATGTACTACACTAAAACTGGCTTAATTTGAAATTATGGCCTGCTGCACATCTTTCTCAGAATGGTTAATAAGGGAATCACATTACTCTCTCACCTTCAAAATAGAGAGCATCTACTCCTGCTTTTTCCCCACACCTTGCTTCCTCTGGCCCCATTTTAACATTTATTGCCTTTCTCGTTTCTCATCCTAATTCATTATACAGGCAAGTCATTATGTGCAACTGGTTTATGATAACCGGTAAACTACAGACTGCACTTCTATTGTCCTTGCTACAAATTAGTACTGTCCAGGTAAGCACATTTGTTCTTAAACTGGCAAAGATATCAGCGTAAGACTTTGGAATATATGGACTATAGTTTGCCATTTCCCTTTGTGAATATATATCTCCAAAATGATAGTATGTCTACAGCAAAAGGCAACATAAAAATGCCATTATATTAAACAAAGTTGTAAAGGAACAGGACTCATGCAATAGAGAGATTCGCTAAATAGACTTGTCTGCAAAGGGCCTGATTCTGCCATCCTTACTCATGCCGTCTTACGTTGTGAGTAGACCCATTCATTTCTGTAGAAGAGCTCACAGTAATAAGATGCAAGTCGCTATGAATAAGGATGACCAAATCAAGCCCCAAAGCAATACATTGCTGCTACAGTATATATGTGCTTTAGAGATTATTTTAATGAATGGATTAATCATTCCTCATATGTTTTAATTCTTTCAGTTCGCAAATGAAAAGGATCTGCAGCCCTCTCTCTTTTCAGTTAAATGCCACACAACAAAACATTGCATTGTTCAAAACATGTCTCCACTGCTGGTAAATTCTCCTAGAGGATCCTCATAATTGAGCTGAAGAGCCAACTACCTATGGAAACTGTATTCAAGGAACACATTATTGTGAGTTATGCTGATGTTTTTCAGAGCATAGAAACAAAGGAAAATTATTCTCTACACCCAGTGGTCTCTTGATTTGCAAACTATCAGTTTTTGTAGCTGATTACAATTTTACAAGTGTCTTTATCCTCAGCAAAATCTTTTTGTTAGAAATGATAAACTGCTTTTTCTCCCACTAAACTCAACATATGCAGTACAGAATTTTCATCTGATTTCAGGAAATGGAAAAGAAAAAACATTTCCAAGTACTCTTCCTATCAAAGATCTATTTGCAAGGACAATGTGGATGGATTTGTTTTAATTTTAGATCCTTCAGCATGTTCATTTCTTCATAAGACATTAGGAGCAAGCTAGTGTATGTATATTTGCTCTCTGCTTTTGCCACTGCTATACAAATCATGAGATACAGACACATCAGATCACACGTTACATGTGCCACATAGCCACTACCTATGGTGTTGAGATTTTTGTGGCAGGTGCCTTTATGCTTGTGGCATAAAGGATGTTAGCTGACATAGTTTATCCAAGCCTGTATATCCTTTCTTGTACTAGCTTTCTTATGCATACACATCAAAACTAGCATCAGACTTTATTTACATTTCACTGTTAATAAACTCTTTGACCATGTCATTGGTGGTATTTCTAAGTGTGCCTTAAGTAAAATGTGACCACGATTCATCACTGAATTTGGTCTGCTGGTTGGATCATTAGCTTCCCTGGTCTGGGCTAGGTACCAATGGGGAGTGCGATGTGAATGCTGATCAATTCCCCCCAAGCCATATTAATACTGCATATGTGGAAATGCTAACCATATACCACCCTTGATGTTCCCTATGAGAGGGGACTCACAGTCTAAACTGGAAGTCAGGAAATGCGGGTTTCATTCCCGGCTCTGCCACTGACTTTCTGCTTGACCCTGGATAAGTCATTCAAATTGTCTGTGCCCTGTTTCTGCCTACGTAAAATGGGGACAATGCTTACTACGTCATAGGTCTGAGTCTTCATTCATTAATGCCTGTGAAGTGCTCTGAGATCCTTGGGAATCATTTACAGAACTGCAAAGTTATGAAACCATTAGCCTGCACCCAGGGGCTGATGTTAAGAAAAATGCAGCTAAACGTTGCACTGAGGTCCCCAAGCCTCGGATTACAAAAACAAGAAGACAAAGGCCCAAATCCACCATGATCCTCAAAAGCCCTGTAGGGTGCCACCTAACCCTGGAGTTGACTACATTTCTGCTGTTAAAGTTCTTGAGGTGCTTAGGGTTTCTGCCTCTGGGTATATGCACTGCTGCCTTTGTTCTGGTGCGTGAGGCCTAAGCCCCAGCAGATCCTCAAAGTAGGTATACTAGATGTTGCCCTGCCTATCTCACCTGTGGGGCCTCACCCAATAGGCGTTCTCAGAGCATGCCTAACTTCAGACAAAATGTGCTGGTGGGGGGGGGCGGGTGATAGAGTAGGACTCTCTTATAGCCTTTAACCCAATGGTTAAGGCACTCATCCAGGACTTGGAACTATGGGATATTCCGAGGTGGAACTATGGGATATTCAACTCCTGTTGAAGCTGTTCCATTAATAAATAAACATGCACTGAGCAAGAGAGAGACTGAGACTGACTCATTAGTCCTGTGGCTAGGGCACTCACTGGGGAGGTAGGAAACCCAAACTGAAATCCTTTCTCCTCATCAGGCAGAGGGGGGAATTGAATTGGGGTGCCAGCTTCCCAGGTGAGTGGCCTTACTTTTGGAATAAAGGTTATAAGGGAGCCCCCCCCCCTCCGCTGCCCCTTCGCCCCCTCAACCAGCTAGTTTGTATGGAGTTAAGTATTGTCTCTGCTGTTCTTACAAGACACAGCTTAGGCACCAGACTTCAGGAGAGGTCCACGGCTCTGGATCTCAAGAGAAAATAGGCACTTCCCTCCAGCTCAAACTTAGGTACCTAATTTCTTAGGCATGGGGATCGGGTTTAGGAGGACACATCCCTCTCCTCAGCATTTGCTATTGGCTGTGTTAGGTTGCTCCCCATCTGAAGTGCTGGCTTTGGTGGATCCCATTCTTAGACAATTCTCTTTCCCCATGCCTCATCCAGGGTTCATGGAGTCCACTGGGTGGCTAAGCATTTAAAAGCTTGATGCTGCAATGCTGAGCATTACAGCCCCTAAGTCCCTTTGTGGATTTGTGTCAAGAACAATAACGTCTTTGAAGCATGGTTGGGTCAAAAGCAACAAAAAAAGAGCCTAACAGCATGCTACAAAGCCATAGAACCATTAATATATCTTACAGCTGAAGCTTCCTGTAATGGAAGTATATGTGTGGTGTGTCATTAGAGGCAAAACAAAATTATCTGACCTAATGAAGTAGAAAACCAATCAAATAATTGAAAGAGAGGCCTGAGGAAACATGTTTTTCTTTCTTTTGCTCATATATATTTGGATAGAAAGGGAAACATTGTGTTACAATTAGCAGTAATGTGAAACTAAACCTATGTTTATTCTAAGATTCAAATGAGATTCTGGAAAGGATCTTTGTCTTCAGACAGTGACATTCTCTCTGGAATGCAGCCATCTTCACTGTGACAAAAAGGGAACTAGTGTGAACAGTTTATTAACGTGGTTGGGTGAAATGAAACGTTTCCAGAGGTGGATTTGCAATAAATGAGATTATCCTGTAATACATTTAACTAACAGAGATCGGCCCCAAACTAAACCCTGCATTTGAACAACATTTAACTTTGGGAGATGTTTGGATCTGGATTAGGATCTGAACTTCATGATTCATGCCTATCTTTAACCTAATCAATGTGGCATCACATGGCAATGTTACATTCCTAAAAGAGACAAAGGAGATTCCTGAAGTTAATCAGAAGATTGGTGTTTCTGGTTGGATGGAGTATACACTGGGGCCAAAGGCATTTCCTTGTATAAAATTAAGTGGAGAAAAAGAACAGAGGAAACATGTTTTGAAAACTGGAACTGCGCATGCTTATTGGGTATAGTTGTAACTATGCATTTAGAACTGTTGCATATATATGCCAGGATGTGACAGGGGATGTGTTAAATCAACACATCATTAAATAGGAAAGCAAGGACTGACTGAGTGCAAAGGAAAGAAATAATACAAAAACCGGCCTGGCATGTTAATCGTGGAATGATTTAGAGTAGCAGAGCAGAACATAAGTTTGTTCCTTTCTTTGTTGCTTGCTGATATTGCCAAATGAGATCTGAAAGAGGACATGAAGGCCTGCAAATATACTAAGTACCACATGTGCCCTTGAAGAAACATCTTCATCCCCCCCTGCTTCCATCCTGCTAACAGTATTACCGGCTGCTGATTTAGGCAGGTGCTCAAGAGATTGCCGCCTTTCTTTTCATTAGGATCCTTCAGAACCTTCTGCTTTTTCACAAAAGTGTGTTGCTTTATCAATAATCCTAATCCAGACAAACGAAGACCAACCACATAGCACTATTACATTACATTTGATTATTCAGACCCCATCAACCCAGAGCGTAAATTTGAGGATATTGTTTTTCCACTTAATTTAGCTTCAGCCAAAATACTGTTTAGGATGTATCAATAATAGTCTTCGAAAATACCTTAAAAATGGTCATTAAACCTGGAACGATGAGGAACGTTGTTTCTTTGTCTACTTACAGTTAAATGCATCTTCACTGCTTTAATAAACCAGATGTGTTATAAAGCATTCAGTTGCAATAGACTGAGGCCAAATACACCGCAATGTTTCGATGCCCCTTTCTATCATGGTTTTCTCAAAAAGAATACATTTCATATTTCTGAGGTATTACCTCCTTGGGTATTACCGTCTGTAGGGGTTTGGGTTTTGTAACAGGAAAAATGTCAGTGGTTCAAATATTCCCTTAGGGCTGCATTGTGGTCATGAATAGAGTCAGTTGCAAATATACCAGCTAAATATTTTTCTCATTTTGAATTTGCTGATTTGTCAAAAATCAAAAAGTTCCATGGGGACAGTTTAATTTCAATTAAGTTCTTATGGAACCCAGGCTGGGTTATGGCAGAAACCAGCCTGCCAGGCAGGTTTTCCTTCTAGCTTGTCTGCCTGAGTCTTCGGCAGCCTATGATTCCTTGGAAGCCCACACTTTCAGGCTCTGAGGGTTCCCGGGTCCCATGAGGGACTGACCCAGCATCAAGGTTCCATTGCCTTTCATGGAGAAATTCCAGGATTTGGGGTTATTTTCCCAAACTGGGACAAAACCAAATTTCAGAATATCAGAATCCTCTGTGGAATGGAATTATCTTTCTCTGCCCATCTCTAGTATGCTAGAGTTGCAGTAGAAGGGTGCAGGGAGCTACCATGAAGAGTTTAAATCAGTGGTGTTCAAACTTTTTTTCTGGTGACCCAGCTGAAGAAAATTGTTGATGCCCATGACACATTGGATGAGGATGGGGATGAGGGATTTGGGGTGTGGGAGGGGCTCTGGGCTGGGGCTGGGGGTCAGGGCTCTGAACTGGGGCTGCAGCTCTGGGGTGAGGTTGGGGATAAGGAGTTTTGGGTGTAGGAGGGGGCTCCGGGTTTGGGGGTGCTCAGGGCTGGGGCAGGGGATTGGGGCCTTACCTCCAGTGGCTCCCAGTCAACGGTGCAGCAGGGCTGCAGAGGCAGGCTTTCCACCTGTACTGGCACCACGGACTGCAACAGCCAGCAGCAGGTCCGACTCCTAGGTGGAGGTGTGCAAGCAGCTCCATACAGCTTTCGCCCGCAGGCACCGCCCCCCAGTTCCCATTGGCTGGGAACCAAGCAATGGGAGTGCGGAGCTGGTGCTCGGGGCGGGGGCAGCACGTGGAGCTACTGAAGTCCTCAAATCATGAGGTTTAAACCACTGGTTTAAATAGGTACATATAAGACATCACTGACATATCTGACTGCTTCTAACATTCCCTCTCTGCCTATGGGCATGAGGGGTACAGCGGGTTTACCTGGTGGAGCTCCATGGCTCCAAAGGTGTGCAATCATTTGGGTTGTGAGCGCAATCAAGATTCAAGCCTCCTACCTACGTGTTTCACTGCAAGCTGCAGCAGGTGCAGGGCAGTGGGAATCACATGCTACCCTCTTCTGAAGCATTGCTGTTGCTGAGTGCAGTACCCTGGCACTCCTAAGCCATTCTGCCTGCAAGTACCCATGTAGGCAGAATGACTCATGGGATCTCAACTCAGCATCTACAGTTCTGCTCCTTTCCTCTTCTCTGCTTCCCTGGGGAATTTCCAGAATTTCTCCCTAACTGTTAAGTAAAAAGACAAGAAATTCCTGAGATGTACTGTGTCTTGGGACACCCACAATGTCTTCTTTTGATGAAGCAGCATATTTCTGTCATCAGTTTTTGTTCCATTGCCCCAACATCAGATGCTGGAACAAGTAATCACTCAAGTATAAAAGCAGAGTTTTAATGATGTGGGAGAGTAGCCAAGCACATTAAGAACTACAACAAAGCAGCTTTGCAAAGCTCAAGAGCTCACATGGGATTACGGGACACTGCGTAAGACAAAGATTTCTACAGACTAGAGTATTACTAGGTCAAACTTGTGGTTCTCTTTGACATGAGTGCACATGACTTTAATATTAGTATTTGGGGAGGGCACTTTACAACATTACAAGGCAAACGAAGATGAAAGTTGTAATGTGAAGCCCTCCTTTCGATAAGAAAAACTTCAGAGCTAATCTGCAAAACTCTCCCCCCCCAGCACGTTCATCCACAAATACCACACATCCCTCCCAACAAGTTACATCTGAGAGACAAGCTTGAGTATGCCTCTCATTAGAACCACTGACTGAAAAATCCCACTTCCTTTAATCTTTGCATTTAGGTTTTAGTTTCAAAAGCCTTTGGGCCTTGAATTCTAAGTAATGACAAAGTCTACATTGTTGCCTGCCAACTAAACTCCATTCAAAGCTCATAATACATCATATAATGTACAAAAGATTACGTTGTTAGTCTGCTTTTTTCCCAACTGCCAGTCATCTCACAAGTAACATTTTGAGAAAGGAAACCTATTCTCACTCATTCTAGTTATCTTTATTCTAAGACATTGCAAGTTACCATACCAAAAGATGAGAAATTATTGTCCATAAACATTAGGATAGATTCCAGTCAAACGACCTGCAAGCTTCTTCCATTTGGTCTGCCCCTGTGCGTTGTATGATCTTGCAACAGAATGAACTGTCATTTGCAGGGGAAGGGGAGGAAGAAAAAAAAAGCACCTGAGTCCAGTTAAACAATCTTTCAGAGACGGCTGGGCCTACATAAACCAAACCAGCTCATTCTGAGAAGATGAAAGGAAGATGAGGCAACCTTCTGGAAGAATGAAGCAGTTACCCAGGGAAAAAACAGCTCCAGAAAAAGGCAGGTGAAGATACAAACAATGCTGGGAAAAATATAGACAAAGTGATTGAGGTAATATCTTTTACTGGACCAACTTCTGTTGGTGAGAGAAACATGCTTTTAAGCTACACAGAGCTCTTCTTCAGGTTTGGAAAAGGAACTTAGGGTGTCACAGCTAAATACAAGGTGGAACAGATAATTTAGTATAAGAAGTTAGCACATATTCTAAGGGACCATTCAAGGTGAAGTGGCCTTTAACATCCTTGGAGTCATAGGACAAAAAAGAGGGTTAGTGGATTACAGATTGTTGTAATAAGCCATAAATCCACGGTCTTTATTAAGACCATGATTTTTAGTGTCTAGCAAACTTATGAATTTGAGCTCTCAGCTCATCTTCTGAAAGTGTTGTGCAGGTTTTCTTGGAGCATGGGGACTAATAGGGCAGATATAGAGTGACTGCTTTGTGAAAAGTGTTCACCCACAGGTGATAGGCTATTTTTGTCTTATTATTTTCCTGTGTGAGTTCATTTGAGAGCATAGTGGTTGTCTGGTTTCACCCACATAGTTATTATTGGGGCATTTAGTGCATTGGATGTGGTATATCACATGTTAGGCATGTGTAGGACCCACAGATCTTGAAAGGTGTGTTGTGGGGGGTGCTGATCATTGTAGCAGTGGAGATATGTTGAAGAAAAAGATACTGAGCTTGGGGACAGCTGGATGCAGGCTGTGGCTTACCTCCCCAGAAATCTGTAGACTTGCCATAGAGAAAAGAGAACTACTCTCCTCCCCAATCCCACTTTTCTTTGTTGGTCAGGGTATCTTGGCCCACCAGATGATAGCTTGGAGACAGACCTCCCTGAACTTATCCACAAGGCCCCTACCCTGATCATACTTAAGTTTCCCAAGAGCCCAACTATGGCTTTAGTTGACTTGCATAAAAATTCCTATTTATAATTTCATTTTGCTTTAACCTCCACCTACTGATCTGTCTGTATTTTTCTGTCCTTCGCTGCTCTCAGGCTATGTCTCTTTTTGAATGTCTGGAAAGTGCACAGCTCATTAAGGATGCTCCTGTAAAAATAATTTGTTGTGACAAAATATTTCCACAAAACTAAAGCCCTTAAAATATCAGACACACAAGTATTCATTCAGGTGGAGTGGAGTAAACACAGCTATATTTTGCAAAAAATTTGATTCTCTGGCCAAATTAATATATTGGCTGAAGCTAGAGTGTATCAGTCTGTGCACTAACAATGATCATTTTCAACAGTGCCAAGAGAATATGAAACGCTATCAAATCCAGACAGTAGTAGTAACATCCACTTTGCACATGGGGGAAGTAACATCCACTTTGTAAATGATGGCACAGGGGAAAGGCTCTGGAAAATCAGGCCCAGAGTGTTTAAACAAATTGTTACGTTGCATGAGTTGGGGAGCTAAGGGCCTTCTAAAGGATATCCATGTGTGGGGCCAAAGTCTGAATCTGATGCTCAAGTTGAATATACCTTACTCACTGTGTATGAATGAAGTCAGTGAGCCAGATCCACCAGTTCCTCAGTAGCACCGATCAGATCAGCCAGACAGTTGCCTTAAAGGGACGGTCGAGGATTAGCCAGTGGTGAAGAGCTGACTCTTTCACTCCTCCTTCCTCCAGGTATGGGACAGTTAAGGGCAAGGAGGAATTGGGGCAGAATGCTCTTATGCTGTTTTAAACTATGCTGGGGGCCAATCCAGCCACTAGCCTTGGGAAAGCAAAAAGGTGATTCACAAGTGAATATAAGCTCTTCTCTGCTGGAGATCTACTCCACAGCACTCTTTAAGAAGTAAGGTGCTATTACATCAGAGTAAGAATGTCAAAATCTGTCCCTACGTGATCACTCAGAAAGATGTTTATAGTTGTTGAATAGTTCCTCTTCACTGAGGAATCCAAAGAGCCAGATTCTTAGCTGGTGTAAACTGGCCTCAATGGAACTATGCTGATTTACACCAGCTGATAGTCTGACCTATACCAAATAATTGGCTTTCAGAGTATTGTGCTATCATGGTATATTTATTTAAGCATTCCAAACTATTTAATACAACAGGAATCAGTTTCTGAAATATGAAATTAGTGATCTGAAGTAATACTCCTACCGATAAAAATAGCCATTTGTCCACACTATGCTGTGAAGCACTACAGCTTAATACAAGAAAATACCGTAGTATACTACCAAACATTTTGTTTGTTTTATAATGACTGATAGGATTTAGGAGGCAAAACTAACTCTATAAGGCTAGATATATCTAACGAATACTAACATAGCACAGTATGATGATGTGAATGTGCAAACCAAGAGCTGTGTTTTTTCCTTTTACAGAGAAAATTCGACATGCTCCATTTCATAACTCTGTGAGAACAAGATTAACATTCAGCATTGCTTACAGGAACGTTTTCAGTGGATTGTCATATATGCCATTTACTAACCATTCACCTGAAGGATGTGGGTCTGATACAGCTCTTCATAGCCGTAGGCGTGACAGGTGTAATTGCCCATGTGAATAGTTGTTACCTTGGTGATGTAGAGGGAATCATCTTCTCCAAAATCCTATAGGTAACCAAAGACAAGAAAGAGGCCTTATTTAGCAAATTTATTTTAAACGTCACACAAGACTAGGCTATCTTTTTCAGCTTGTTTTGATAGGATCTCAACTTGGCAACACAACTTGAATTTTCAGTAGTAAATTTTGGAATGCATAAATCAGTATGTGGGAGGAAATGAGTGACAATTTATGAGTAAGGTGATGCAACTGAAGTAATTCAATTGAGTGTGAACTTTTTTGCTTGGTGTTAAAAAGATGCTCGATGCTTGTAAAAAGATGACAGTCTCCAGCCATCTATCAGTAATTTATAGTGGAATTTAATATCTATCTACTAAGGTTATAAAGCAATCTCTAACTTCTGGGTGAGTTAAAGACCGTTTGGATCTATGCTGATCGCTAACACTGTGCATCTTGACCTAGAGTCTCGATGAGAAAGAATTGAAACTATCAGTTATCTATAAAACACCTTATATCAAAAAGGATTTTAAAAACAGCCTAGTTAGGAGGTAAGGAGAAAGAGCATTTCTTTAAAAAATGTTTTGATATTTTTAATTGGTTATGTGCCTTTCCCTAGCTGTCATCTGCAGCAGCTTTACTTATATTTTCTCCATGTGTAAGTTAAAATGAAAGTTATTCCAGAGAATTCTCATGTCTGTGTTGCTAGGTTTGGGTATCTGGATATTTTGCCCTTGTGCTCTGCTTATCAAGTTATTGCAAGTGATCCCAAACAGGACTATATTGGGGAATAATATACACGGCAGCTTCTTTTCTCTCTTCATTAGCATTCAGACTTCTGCTGCTCTAAAATGTTTACACTTTTATGCAAAACCCAGAAGGAAACACGTAAAAAACCATAGTTAATTAGCTCAAAGAATGATTTTTCCTTAATTAGCTCAATGCATGAAGCATGCTAAATGAAATCCTTTGCAGAATTTCGCTGGAGAAGTACAGTAAAATTTCATGCTATGTAATAAGAGGAATACAAAATAAATACAACAGGATGAATAATAAACAGGGATGCAAAATTACTCCACTGGTTAAAACCCAAGAATGTTTGACCAAACTCCAAGTGTGACTGGACGAAGGAAAGCTGCATATGCAATGTGCAACAGGAAAATCCCCACAGGAAGTTTTATCCGTTATGACAGCCTTTTTAAATACTCCCATTCAGAATAAAATACAATCCATCTGGTTTGTTTGATATGATCTTGAAAACATACAAAATTTAGTTAAGGGCCAAATTCTGAGTTACATGTGTCAAACCCTCATATAAGTGAGAACAGTGGAAATCTATGTAGGCCAAAATGTGTGTCTTTGTTCAGGACCAGTGGAGAAAGTTTCCATAGGGATGGGACAGATGCATCCAATGCTGCCCCCCAAACCACAGGCCTGGAGGTGCTGAGGGAAGCTAAGGTCTTGCAGTCAGCAGACTTTACCCCGAGCAAGCCCTTTATCCAGATCCTTCCAGCCACAGTTACTGGGCAGTAGGGCTCTATCATCTCCCATTGCAGGACTGCCACCCCAAGTGTTTCAAAAATTGAGTCAGGATCTCCTACCCTCCTCCAGTCATGAGATTGGTTTTAAAATAATGAGATTTATTTTGTTTTCTGGTTTATTTGTCTTTTTTATTTGTTTTCTGGTTTCTGAGCCACTAAGGTTCCCTTCTTCATAAAGATTTTTCTCTGCAACCATGAGGGTTAGAAACTGACTTTATTACAAGGTGGAAGCTGAGATTCCCATTCAATCTCCTGATTCCAGAAGCTGGGGCTTAAAGAAAAATATTGCTAACTGACTCTTTTAAATCTCTGTCCCTGAACCACACCAGGCATCAAAGAGGGTACACTATCAATACAGAGCAGACCATGAGTGGGTAGAAAAGGTGGCCCTGGAGCTCTGTTAGGTTTTGTACACGTTACAAGATGGAATAAGGAAGTGCGTGAAGCATGAGTGGAGCTTGCCAGTGGGACTAACATGCCCCTTTGTCCCAGATCATGCTCTTTGATGCCTACAACGTCACAGGTGGCAGAAATAACTGCGGACGTGGCTACTGTTGTTTCTGCTAGCATGACCTTAGCACATAAACTATGGTTTTGCCAATGCTTCTTTACAAAGTTGTGTGTCCCCTTCAATTTTTGGTCTGCCTTCAAACATCTACTCAGAATTTGGCCCTAAGGGTGAAATCCAAGCCGCAGTGAAGTCAATGAGAGTTTTGCCATTGACTGCAATGGTGCTAGAATTTCACCCTAAGAGTTTACAATGTATAGTCTGATCTATTGGAAATAGCTAATGGAAAGTTAGGGCCTGAACTTGCAAATGCTACTAAGCATAGTGCATTGATCATTCCCATTGAGCTCAATCACTCTTCTATCATAAATCTGTATTCAGGGAAAAATGTCTGTCTAACAATATAACATGCAAGATGCAACTCAGAAAATTGTACTGCATGACTCCTGGAAACTAGGCCAAAACTTGCATTTGTATTGAAGCAAAGGTCTGTCTTGGGGCACAGCTACACTAGAGTTTACAGCAGCACAGCTGCACCGATGCACTTGAGCCGCTGTAAGATCTCTAATGTGACTGCTCTAAGCCAATGGGAAAGAGCTCTCCTGGCCTGCTCAACTACTCCAGCCTCCATGAGCGGCAGCAGCTACGTCAGTGGGAGAAGCTCTCCCACCAACATAGTGCTGTCTGCACCGGCACTTATGTTGGTGTAACTTACGTCACTCGGGGGCTGATTTAGTCATAAGTTATACTGATTGTAGGGTACAATGTAGGGTAGACATAGCCTTTGGTAATCAACGTGCTGAGACTTTCTAAGGTAAAGGGCAAACTCAGGCCACAGATCTAAAAGACAGAAGTAAATCTATATAAAATAGATTCAAATTCCTCCTCTGAATGTGGCAGAAAGAAGATTTGAATCCACATCTGTTACCTCTCCCAAGTGAGTGCCCAAACCACCAGGCTTATGAGTCATTCTCTCTCTTGTTGGCTCAATGAATATTCATGTATTTATAAAAGGTAGAGCAGCTTCAACATGCGACACTGACAGCTAGCTACCTCAAAATAGACTATAGCCAGGTAGTTTGGGCCCTCACCAGAGAAGGGGGAGATCTGAGTTCAAGTCCTTGCTCCAGAGTGGGAATTCAACACTTGAATCCCTTGAATCACAGGCAAGTATCTTAACCACTGGGGTAAAGGTTATAAGGACACACAGAAATACATACACCAAATATTTTCTGGTTTTTCAGATTGCTGGCCAAACCGAAAAAATCAACCATTCACTCAGCTCCAGGTGGCAACCATTGTTAATAAAAAAAAAAAAAAATTGCACCAGATAAGCAAACTGCATATTATACAGGATATTTAACATTTTTGAAAGCTAATCCTAGATGCAGCTCAGATTGAGTTTCGATCAATAAAAGTAAGATGGCTACTTTTATGGAATGATTTATATGAAGTTATAGAAAAACAAAACAATAAAATCTTTCTTTCAAATGATGCTTCCTTATAGACATTACTGAATAATGTTTGAAACGCTTGGTTGGTGCTCTGTAATTGTCTTTTTATGGATGATATATTTTCTCTGATGCATACAAATGTATTAGTACAAGCAAAGATCCTTCCAAAAACAAACAGATGCAAGATTATACTATTATTCCTCTCCTCTAATATATTGTTCCTCTAAGAAAAGCTTTTTTCTTAAAAGCATGGTTTTGACTTTTAAAAGCTATTTTCTGATTCTTAAAAAATAAGTTTATCAAATATGATTGAGATAATACTATATTTTAATGTCAAACATAGAGGGGTAATATTTCCAGTGTGTAGGCAGTCATGCATATATAGTAAATCCCCATGACTGAAGATAAGAGCATTATTCAGGATGACCGATATCAAAACCTGGGATTGTTACATTCTATCCCAATGAATTATCCCATTCTATCCCATATTGTCTACAGAAAGAACATCGTATTTTTGTAACATTAATGACTGTTTTTTCCTTTTTGCATCTTATGGTTTTCTCTGTTTTTTCCCTATGGACCTTATCAGTTAGTACATCAGAATTTTACATTTACGTATGCACATTGTAACAAACTGGGAAAATATCTGTTCCGTTTATGAATATGATGCATAAATTTGCTATGGAGTTAGACCAAAAGGGGTTGTTAAAAGAACAAAGGAAGAAAGATAAAATAATGGCCTAGATAAGGAGCATGCCCACAAACACTCTAGCCCAATAGCAGACTTACAGCCATGAAGAGGTGACTACAGCATTTTGCCAAGGCTGAGAAGAGGGAGATCAAGGGAACTAAGCCATTACAAGACCCAAGGCCTAGAAAAGGGAAGGCGTATGGGTGAGCTAAGGAAGGCTGCCCACGAACTGCCAGTGAGAGCTAGGGTGACTGTCCCGCCCAATTCGGGGCAGATGTTCCTGAAATGCAGAGTTGAAGTCCCATTCCCAAGCCGAATTACTGCAGATTTCCTGTGGCTCCACTCCATACCTGCCTGAGGCTCTTCCTGTTGTGGGGGGGCCTGAGGTGGGTCTTATTCTTTCCCCCCTCCCCCGCGAGAAGGCCTCCCCCCGCTCCTCCTCTCTCTCTGGGGCTCCATGCCCGACCAGTCCAAAAGCCGAAGCTGGGCAGTACTAAGAGACACTAAGGGAACTCCGGCTGTTGTGGGGAGCCCGGGGGGGGGAGGGGAGGATGGAGACACAGGCCAGGGGCTGCTCTTGGGCCCCCCAGCCCCCTGCCTAGGTCAGGTGGAGGGTCCAGGACTCCCCACAGAGGGACATGGTCGCTGGGTGGCTCTTAGCATGGCCTAGCTCTGGATTTCAACCTGGCCAGGGAGTGGGACCTTAGGGGGAAGAGGAGGAGCAGGGACAAAGCCTTGGGGGGAGGTGGGGGTTGGGGGCTCCAGGGGAAAGAGGAGGCGCAAGGGGGCAGGGGGTCTTGCATGTGTCCTGCTTTTGCCTTTTGAAAAAGTGGTCATTCTATTTGCGAGCACACAGCAGAAGTCACTCTTGTAGCTCGCAAGGCAACACACAGACAGAGGACATGCTGCAAGCAGGACAGTCTGCTCCTCCCAGCCAGACATGGAGTTTGGCTGACCTGAGGGGAACTTATAGAAGCTGTTAGGAAAGATTAAAGTGTAACTAAGACTCATGTATATAGATCGCTTATTGTTTTTACTCTTTGCTCTGTGTGCTTGGACCTTTTGGGGGAATGAATAAATAATGCTTTGCTTTGAAGAGACATTTTGTGAGTCACTTTAATCAGCTCACAGGTCCCCGAAGTGAAAGGGCTTACAGGTGCCTAACACAGTTGGGCCTGTTGCATTATCATGGTTGAGAAACAGGGAGACTACTTCCCAGAGAGCCAGTCTAAAAGTGTCTGGACTGCATGGTTCCAGCAGTGAGGTACAGGAAACCAAGCACCTAATGGGGTCTAAGGTGCCATTTGCCCTAGAACGGTGATATGCATGCACCCACCCTATCTCAGAAGAACATTATGTAGGTTGAAAAGTCAAGCATTGAAAGTTAGGTAATGACAGAATTAAAGTTGCCTTTGTATGTGGTACATTCTAATAATCTCATTATAAAACAACTGTTAAATGTTTTAGTAAAAATCCTTGTTTTTCAGCAGGTTCATGACTGATATGTTCACGCCGTGACAGAGGGCAAACTGTCTTATTCTACAACCTGTTTCACTTTTTCCCTCTTGGAAATAAAAAATGCTGTACTTCCTTGTGAGTATCATTTACATTTTGCAGGGACCCTTCAAAAAAAGGATTGATAATTCACTCTCTGGATACATTCAAACTTTGCAAAATTAAAAGCCAGTGTTTTAAATTGATCAGAGCCTGCTATTATATTTAGCAATCTTAAAGTCATGACCATACACAGTCAATTTTAAAACAAAACTACTCTAGACAAATGACACATGCCTTTTCTGTGTTCCATTTCCCTTCCATCTGTACTGATTACCAAGATTTTGCATGTTTATTTATCCTACTTCTCCTTCCCAATACATTCATTGACATCACGATCTGCTAAGGTTCTGAGACATCACATTTAAAAAAGTGTAAACTTTTGTTTGTAAATCCAGTTCACATTTTGCCACAGGTGAAACAATTTCATTCACAATTCCACCATGATTTCAACAATTTCCATCCCACCATCAACCTCAGCCTGGTCCAGTCCACACAAGAGATCCACTTCCTGGATGCTACAGTGCTAATAAACAATGGTCACATAAACACCACCCTATACCGGAAACCTACTGACCGCTATTCCTACCTGCATGCCTCCAGCTTTCACCCTGACCACACCACACGATCCATCGTCTACAGCCAAGCTCTGCGATACAACCGCATTTGCTCCAACCCCTCAGACAGAGACAAACACCTACAAGATCTCTGTCAAGCTTTCTTACAACTACAATACCCACCTGCGGAAGTAAAGAAACACATTGATAGAGCCAGAAGAGTTCCCAGAAGTTACCTACTACAGGACAGGCCTAACAAAGAAAATAACAGAACGCCACTAGCCGTCACCTTCAGCCCCCAACTAAAACCCCTCCAACGCATTATTAAGGATCTACAACCTATCCTAAAGGATGACCCAACACTCTCACAAATCTTGGGAGACAGGCCAGTCCTTGCCTACAGATAGCCCCGCAACCTGAAGCAAATACTCACCAACAACCACATACCACACAACAGAACCACTAACCCAGGAACTTATCCTTGCAACAAAGCCCGTTGCCAATTGTGCCCACATATCTATTCAGGGGACACCATCACAGGGCCTAATAACATCAGCCACACTATCAGAGGCTCGTTCACCTGCACATCCACCAATGTGATATATGCCATCATGTGCCAGCAATGCCCCTCTGCCATTTACATTGGTCAAACTGGACAGTCTCTACGTAAAAGAATAAATGGACACAAATCAGATGTCAAGAATTATAACATTCATAAACCAGTCGGAGAACACTTCAATCTCTCTGGTCACGCAATCACAGACATGAAGGTCGCTATCTTAAAACAAAAAAACTTCAAATCCAGACTCCAGCGAGAAACTGCTGAATTGGAATTCATTTGCAAATTGGATACTATTAATTTAGGCTTAAATAGAGACTGGGAGTGGCTAAGTCACTATGCAAGGTAGCCTATTTCCCCTTGTTTTTTCCTACCCCCCCCCCCAGATGTTCTGGTTTAACTTGGATTTAAACTTGGAGAGTGGTCAGTTTGGATGAGCTATTACCAGCGGGAGAGTGAGTTTGTGTGTGTATGGGGGTGGGGGGGGGGGTGAGAAAACCTGGATTTGTGCTGGAAATGGCCCACCTTGATTATCATGCACATTGTAGGGAGAGTGGTCACTTTGGATGAGCTATTACCAGCAGGATAGTGAGTTTGTGTGTGTGGTTTTTGGGAGGGGGTGAGGGGGTGAGAGAACCTGGATTTGTGCAGGAAATGGCCCAACTTGATTATCATGCACATTGTGTAGAGAGTTGTCACTTTGGATGGGCTATCACCAGCAGGAGAGTGAATTTGTGTGTGTGGGGGGGTGGAGGGTGAGAAAACCTGGATTTGTGCTGGAAATGGCCCAACTTGATGATCACTTTAGATAAGCTATTACCAGCAGGAAAGTGGGGTGGGAGGAGGTATTGTTTCATATTCTCTGTGTGTATATAAAGTCTGCTGCAGTTTCCACGGTATGCATCCGATGAAGTGATCTGTAGCTCACGAAAGCTCATGCTCAAATAAATTGGTTAGTCTCTAAGGTGCCACAAGTCCTCCTTTTCTTTTATTCACAACCCAATATGTGATTGTAATGTCACAAGTCCTGTACTGCTACATAAGTGAATGAAGCTGAGAGAAAGGGAATGAGTAGCAAAATTTGACTCATTGGGTTCAATCCTCAGTGTGACCCAGCTTTCTGCTTGTGCACCTAAGAGCAGGTGAAAGGTTCAAAGGAGGCATTGATGTTTTTCTGGCTTCCAGTCCTGGAAGGCAGTTTGGCCCACAGTGCATATTAGAATAGGCTCACGGCTGCTTAAAGTGTGTGTATCTCTGACACTGAGGTGGGAGAACTGGGTGACGAAGAACCAGCTACACTGACTCTGTGTTACCTAAGAAAGCTTGTACAGTATACAAGGGGGAATGCCCAGCTGCCCTTCTAGGGCAGGTTTGAGGTCCCTTTGCCCTGCCAGAGTGATGCAAAGGGCAATTAGCACATATTAAGATTGTGTGTATTTTATAGAATGATTTGTAATTGTTTAAGCAAAAATAATTTGGCTTTACAAAAATAAAAAGGAAGAAATAATGGAAAAACTATAGCCCGGTGTCATGAGTGAAAGCATTCTTTCTGTGCAGGGCTAGTACCAGGTAATTTTTAATTTTCAAAGATAAACTTGTGCAATCCCAAGTATCTACTTTGTTGAACAAATACTCTGAGCATGTACAAACTGGTCTCTTTCTGTAAGCAAATAGCCAGGTAGACGCTAACTGCTAATCTGCCTGCACATCCATAGTATCATCATGTGCAAATAAGATGTTTGACCATATTTGAAAACCTGAGTACATTGTGTGAACAGACCAAAAATGTACATCATGTACTATTATAATTACTGAACAGTATTAGTGCTCCTGGTAGTGAACAAAGCAAACACAAACTCCTGGTTCTTTCACCCAGGTCTCTCATTTTGAGACATATAATTAATTTAATCACAGCTGCCTCAGTTCCACATACCTTTGATGTCCCCTTGCTTTTATTACTGAAAATTGTTTACATCAGAAATAAAGAATCCTACAACTGTGGTTACTGAGTTATTTACACTAAAGGAATGAATCCCACAGCACTTTTCAGATTATCCTGCATGAATAATCATAGTAATGTACAGCTGGAAGGGAGCTTGAGAAGTCATGAAGTCCGACCTTTGCACTCAGAGTCAAGTAAATCTAGAGTAGACCATCCCTGACAGGTGTTTGTCCAACCTGTTCTTAAAAACCTCCAGAACTGGGGATGCCACAACCTCCCTTGGAAGCCTATTCCATGGCTTAATTACCCATCGAGTTAGAAATTTTTTCCTAATACCTAATTTAAATCTTCCTGGCTGCAGATTAAGCCTCTTTTCCTTCATAGTCTTTGTATGGTCTTCATTTTGGATCTTTCTCACACACTGTGCATCACTGGATGTGGGCTTTGGCAGGGTGAGAGGTATGCCTTTACCAAACTATTCTGTCACAGCCTTTACGCATACCATATTGTGGTCTAGCCTCACAGCAGAGAAGAATTTTATGCACATCTTTCTTTAGTGGGTTGTTGCTGAAATACTTCATAGGAAAACTGTATTAGAGATGGACTTGTATGTGGTATGGACGATCACTTGGACATATTTAGTTCTTTCCTCTGTCACTAACTCTTAGCAAAAGGAACCACTGTGATTCATCTTGAAAAAAGGGTGGGAATGGATCAGGGACATCACACTGGGAATATGCACTGTGTGGGCCACCGCCGTGCTCAAACTTCCTGTGTAACAGGGGCAGGTGCGGTGGGCCATAAGAGAGGGGACAGGAAGATCCATTGCTACATAGTGCATCATGTCGAACCTCCCTGAGTGGTGGGCACTTCTAGTGGAATATAGGGCTACTTCAGCATTTGGAATGGCTCTGCAGACTCAAGGGGACCATCCTTCTGCCTTCCTCCTACATATTTGACCAATGCCTGGCCTGGAGCTAGATGTTAGGCTAAGGTAGCAAGGACACAGAGGGAACTCCAAGTTACAAATGCAGTTATGGCTTTGAATTCTGAACACCCCCAAGTTTAGTCTTTGCTGGTTTGGCCGATTGTAAAGATTTGTACACCTTCCATCAGAGTTTGAATTTTAAATTCACCCAAACTTCAGAGGAGATCAGATCTGAGGGTTTGGTTTGGGCCCAACTCTATTTATAATATTTATGTCTGAAAACATCTGGATTATCTAAAAATGCTTCTGCCTGCTGCCTTGTGTACCTAGTGAAAACATGGTGTGCCCCACACCCCTCCCATTGTGCTGACCCAGAGTTTGAAATCCTACTCATTCTTGATTTTAACTAGCATCAGCTTCCCAACGCTGATAAATACCTGTCTAAAGGGTGACTGAAAAGGCCCTGTGGATTTCTAATTCGATGATGATAAAGAGCTACCAATGCCAGTAATTACTAGCAGCTGTCAAAGGGTTGATATCAAGGCCTAGCAACATATACAACCTCAGCTAATGATATTCTTGTCATTTGAGTCCATCAGAACTTACATGATATGAAACACCCCATGTAAAAGCAAGAACAAAGGATCACCATTTGAGCTGTTAAATGCATTTCATAGACTGGATGAGACATGATCTCCTGTCCACTGTCTCTCTAGAACTGAGGTTTTTCAAACCCACTGATTACAGCATTTCAGGGCTGATTTTATGCCTCACTATGCAATGTATTTCTCACTAAAGGTAAAGAAACAGTGCCAGTATTTATTGATGACCACTATTGTGATTAAAATTTGGTGAATTCTTTTTTTTTGTATTCTGAAAATCTTGCTTGATCCTCAGAGTCCCAGAAACAGCCATCTGATAATTTTTAAAACAAAATGTACCCAGAAATTTAATGAGATTATAATTACAATGCAAACTCTACAACGTCTATCACTTTGAAAATAATTTCTCCACACTAACCAAATCTTTTTTACAATAGATTCATGAGTGATTCATATAAAAACTAAATTAGTCATGGACTCTTAAATCATTTTCTTTTGCCCTTTTAATAATTCATTTCCAGAGACAAGCTGAGAACTTATGCTTCATTAGAATTATTTGTTCTTGATTTTAAACATGCTTATTGTGACAGATATGGCAATCTCCTAAAATATCTTTGAGAGATCTTACTATATTAACTTTATGTATCACTGTGAGCCAGGGATTGAATGTACTTTCATGGGGGAGGGTTACCACAGCCCATCAGGGACTAAGAACAGTGAAGGATGATTAGGCAAATTCACTCTGGTTGTAACATCTCCAGAGACGTATCACTACCTGGAGAGGCTCATAGACAAACACCTGTCAGGGATAGTGTGATCCGGCAAATTGACAGAACCCTCTGTCCCAGGCAGCTGGGTGGCAATCCTTCCAGATGGAAAGACTGATACCTACTAGAGCCTGAGGTTGGATTTTGCAGGGGTGATCTAATAAGCTTATTAGCATGAATATGGTTTCTTTTCTTATTTTTAATATGTTTTCTCTGTCATGCTTTAACTCTAAGAATAACTATGCTTGCTTAGAAACAGCTGTGTGGTAACTCATAACTGCTGGCAATTACATTGTTCATAGCCTTTGAAGAGTAAGCAAAGTGCAGATGCAGGCCTGTTTAGACAGTCTGGCTTGCTGGGAATAAGTGTAGACAGGGGACTGTGCAGCCTGGAAAAACCCCGGGCAAGAGGGAGAGACACGTGGGTCTCTACCCAGGAGAGGAGCTAGGAGCCTAGAATTGGGTGCCTGTGGTAGACCATGGAGGGGGAATACTGGTGCACTTGCCCTGAACTGTGACATTTATCATTTCAATAATTTAAATGTGGTTAAATTCAGCCTTTAACAAATGCAAGAAAGCTACTGCAAAGGCAGCCAGGAGAATTTAGTTTTTCTTTTTCTATTATTGTACTAATAAGACATTTTTTCTGATAGACACATATGGAAAGGGGGCATTTTCCGGAGCTTCTTTATTATACTGTAGATAATAACTGACTTCTACATGCTCCATGAATTTAATACATATTCAAAGTCAATACTATAATAATAATCAAGGAGCAGACTTCCTGATGAGTTACCTCGGAATGAAGGTGTTACCATATCAATAGTCTTAAGATGTAATGCCTGATGGCAGAGGGCAGGCAAGGGGGTGTTCCAGAACAGAAGTCAAGGGTGAGCAAGTGGTCAGGTAGCTGGCAGGTCAATCCGTGTCAGGGGCAATGGTCAGAATTCTCATAGAGGTGAGTAGCCAGAAGATCCAATCCAACGGGCCCAGTCAGTGGGTCTGGGGAGGTGACGTGGGGCAAGCCAGCAAGTCAACAGGGTAAGGTGGTCTAGGCAGCAACCAGCAGGCACCGATCTGTTGTTCAGACCGCTTCCTCTTCCTGTTATGGACTTTATATAGTCCAGACACCTAGTGAGAGTGCTGCCTATCCATCCAGTCAGGGGCCTGAGGTGTGGCTGCTGTGGGCTTGTAGACATTTAGCACTAAGGCTGTTGGTCAGGGGTAGCGGTTCAGTGCATCTCCGTAACACAATGACTAAGGATGCCGCCAAAGGACCTGGCAGGACTGGATTCAATGCTGGTGTCCTGACAGATGCCTTTAATAGTTCACTGTACCAGAAATTCCAGAAGAAAGCAAATCACCAGTCCCAGATGATGCACTTGTGCAATGGTATATCATGGGAGGAGATTTCTTTTTGACTCCAACCAATAATCATCTTATACTCTGAACCATAAGAATTGACCGTCGTTGACATTTTTATTCGAGCTACTGTAACTATCTTTGTTCATTTGTGTGTGAAATCATTGAAGTCCAATGATCTCAATGGGTCAGGATTTCAACCTAAGATTGAATCAATTTTTTAATCTTATTATCCTATTTGCCTCAATACCTTGCAGCAGTGAGTTCCCTCAGTTAATTTATTTCTCCCTTTTAATTTTAGGAGATCTCTGTTGCGTTCATGGCTCTGCTTCTCTGGTATGTTGTGAAGCTTTAATAAGTAATGTTTTCAGATTAATTCAGATTCTCAGATGGAATGTGCTGTAAAAAACAAAACATGCGTGCATATTTGTATACTTACCTGTTTTTACACACACACACACACACACAACACAGAGTGTATCTGATCCATCTATAGCGGGATTACATCTGACATTCCAAATTTCTCAGAAGCTTCAAACACCTGCCATCTGTTTTTTAAACAAACCACAAGCATAATATTTTCTTCTTCCTCCCCAAATGTGGACTTTTTCTGCCCAAAATTACATAGATTTGATGTTAAGGACAGACAATAACCTGTCATTCAATCCTGCAGGTTTAAAGTCTGATATATTGTGACTCTTCTTGGCGAAAAATGTGAGTGTTCCAAATTTAGCGGCAAGTATCATATATCCCACTGGAAAGTGACACTCTTCCCATTTCAATGGCATAATCCTCTTGCGTGAAATCCTGGCCCTATTAAAGTCAATGTCAAACTCCAATTAACTTTAATAGGGCCAGATTTTCACTCAGGTAGGTCATGAAATCAGACCCTTTTAGATATTCTATCCCCCACTTTATCTACCATCTGCCTACCTAATCTAAGTGTCCACATAGCTCTATGTATTTCTAAAATGCTTATTAGTGATTTATTGTAACCGATATTTTATTACTTTCTTTGTACTCACACACTGAGCTATTTTCTCTGTAATGAATACTGGGATAATTATTTAAAAATGTGCATACAGAAAAGTCTCATGAAGAAGGGAGGGAAGAGCAATCCTAATTCACTACAAAGTCTCTGCTAATACACACCTCTGCTAACACATTCTGCTCCCTGGTTGCTCCTTTTGGGAATTACGATCAAATTATTAATGTTTAGATTGTAAAGAGGTTTGGAACAAACAAGGTATTGCTCTTATTTCCTGTAATCAGACAGTTTCTAATAATAGTTGTGATGGGAGGACTATGGATGGCAAGTGTTCAGGGATAGCATCAGGAAAAGAGATTTAACATCTGCTCACTAGTGCATTTGAAAAAAGAAAAGAGAAAAATTAAAGTCTCCTGAATAATATAAACAGTTCAGACCTCCTGGAATTGTGATGTTTCAGAATATGCAGAGATACACCTGCATCAAGTTTACCTTGTCTCAAAGATATATATTTGTTTCCCTAATGTAGTCTGGGAAAAGAACATTACTGCTGAACAACATATTCAAACAACGTGACTCACCATCTAAAAGTGCAAAACCCACAGATTCTGTTAGCTGAAATCATTAATTCAAATTGGTATTCACTCTCCTTGTCTACACTAGACATTGTGAACTTTATTCTGACATTTTATACTGACATGTACACACACCTCCCTGCCTCCCCAGCTTTGGAACGCCACAAAGGTCTCCCCACTGAGTTGACTCCAAGTTGCTCCTCATGGGGACGGCATCCTTCTCCTAAGGAACAAACTTTCTGTTCACCTTCCAGAACCTATGGATTTCAATGGGTGTGTCTGAGGCACAGTGCCATGCTTGAAGAAACCCTTTGCCTTCCCCCTAGCTCTGTGGTCCACTCTCCCACTGTTTTCCTTCCCTTTAAAGGAGGTGTGTGTGTGGGGGGGTGTATCTTCACTGCTGAGAGGGTACCTACAGCTTTATTACCTTTTCTGAATAATCTCATGACTATGGAGGGAGTAGATGTACATCACACCATGGGCCTAGCCCTACTAGCTACTTACTTAGATTGTAGACTCTTTGAGGTAGGGAATTGGCACTACATTAGCCTGGAAAAGGGCTAATGTAGTGCCAATCTTTAAAAAAGGGAAGAAGGAAGATCCTGGGAACTACAGGCCAGTCAGCCTCACTTCAGTCTCTGAAAAAATCATGGAGCAGGTCCTCAAAGAATCAATCCTGAAGCACTTAGAGGAGAGGAAAGTGATCAGGAACAGTCAGCATGAATTCACCAAGGGAAGGTCATGCCTGACTAATCTAATCGCCTTCTATGATGAGATTACTGGTTCTGTGGATGAAGGGAAAGCAGTGGATGTATTGTTTCTTGACTTTAGCAAAGCTTTTGACACGGTCTCCCACAGTATACTTGTCAGCAAGTTAAAGAAGTATGGGCTGGATGAATGCACTATAAGGTGCGTAGAAAGTTGGCTAGATTGTCGGGCTCAACGGGTAGTGATCAATGGCTCCATGTCTAGTTGGCAGCCGGTGTCAAGTGGAGTGCCCCAGGTGTCGGTCCTGGGGCCGGTTTTGTTCAATATCTTCATAAATGATCTGGAGGATGGTGTGGATTGCACTCTCAGCAAATTTGCGGATGATACTAAACTGGGAGCAGTGGTAGATATGCTGGAGGGCAGGGATAGGATACAGAGGGACCTAGACAAATTGGAGGATTGGGCCAAAAGAAATCTGATGAGGTTCAATAAGGATAAGTGCAGGGTCCTGCACTTAGGACGGAAGAACCCAATTCACAGCTACAGACTAGGGATTGAATGGCTAGGCAGCAGTTCTGCGGAAAAGGACCTAGGGGTGACAGTGGACGAGAAGCTGGATATGAGTCAGCAGTGTGCCCTTGTTGCCAAGAAGGCCAATGGCATTTTGGGATGTATAAGTAGGGGCATAGCGAGCAGATCGAGGGACGTGATCGTCCCCCTCTATTCGACATTGGTGAGGCCTCATCTGGAGTACTGTGTCCAGTTTTGGGCCCCATACTACAAGAAGGATGTGGATAAATTGGGAAGAGTCCAGCGAAGGGCAACAAAAATGATTAGGGGTCTGGAACACATGACTTAGGAGGAGAGGCTGAGGGAACTGGGATTGTTTAGTCTGCAGAAGAGAAGAATGAGGGGGGATTTGATAGCTGCTTTCAACTACCTGAGAGGTGGTTCCAGAGAGGATGATTCTAGACTATTCTCAGTGGTAGAAGAGGACAGGACAAGGAGTAATGGTCTCAAGTTGCAGTGGGGGAGGTTTAGGTTGGATATTAGGAAAAACTTTTTCACTAGGAGGGTGGTGAAACACTGGAATGCGTTGCCTAGGGAGGTGGTGGAATCTCCTTCCTTAGAAGTTTTTAAGGTCAGGCTTGACAAAGCCCTGGCTGGGATGATTTAATTGGGGATTGGTCCTGCTTTTGAGCAGGGGGTTGCACTAGATGACCTCCTGAGGTCCCTTCCAACCCTGATATTCTATGATTCTATGATTCTAATATCATTTTGTTCCCCATCTGTACAACACCTAGCAGAATGGAGTCCTGGTCAATGACTAGGTTTTTTAGGTCCTACCTCAATACACATAATAATATTAATTAATAGCGACCCCCCCATCCCTCATGTAATTACTGGACTCCACAGAGAACTCTCTTTGGGGTCCAAAGGACAGGGACAGTGTATGTGGCCGATCTCTATGCCTTTCCATGCAGGACACGAGAGGGGAACTGCCTGAACCAGTGATGCAATTTAGGTACCAGAAGTAGAAAGGCTCATCTTTCATTTAGGCTCAGCTCTCATCTTGAGAGCTTCTGGAACTTCTGGGGTTCTAATGCTTTGAAATAATTCCAACACCGGGCTAAACACCGTTGGGGCTAGAGTGTATCTTGTTTTGCATAGACGCATGAAGTGGGGATGAGACTGGAAGGCAAGTTCTCTCCTGCCTTGCAGCACTGCAAAGGGTGAGGCACTCCTTAGCCAGGGACAACGGAAACCCAAAAGGAGAAAGGGGTGTTGAGGCATGTGCCTGTTTCTACTCAACAATGACTAGCAGGAGGCACTGAAGAGGGGAGCCTGACCTGTACTCTTTCAAAGCAGCAGACACACTCCCAGAGACATTCTAAATAAATAACAAGGCCCCAGATTGTACTGTTCATGGTAAAGACAGAGGATGGTTCAAAACCCCTTGTTGATCTAAATTTTCATCATACATGTTGATGTTTTACTGAGAACAAAACGGTCTTACGTTCTAAGACTGTGCGCTTCAAAGGACAAAACAAACAGCCAGCTGTTTCTCATGTTGATATTTTTGTGGTTGCACTGACAACCTATTTAATTTTAGCCTCTGAACCAGAAAAGAAATATTCCATTGAAGGCACCAAATAGATACAAGATCTGTGAACCTCATTATGATGCTAGTACAAGAGATTATGTATCCTGAAAACATCATAAATATCAATTTTGCATTTAACCTTCACCATCCAGGGCCTAGAAGGACCTAATTCGCTTGCTAGGTATTGTATGACCAATTGCAATTTCTTAATCTTTGACTTTAAAGAAAGAAGCTTCTCTCAAACTGTACAACATGCCATAATTTCCTCACATCACTTGATTACTGTATAATCTAAGATGGCATGAGAGCTTGATCGTTTTAATAGCCTCTGTTCCATCAGCGAGGGTGTTCAGAAGGGTTACTCCCGTGTGACCTTTATATTAGTTAACAATGGAAACTACTTTAAGAACAAACACGACTATTCCTCCTTCATACAGCCTGCTCCTATGAGAAGTTTAACTTAATTATCACATGGGCTGTTAACTCTAGAATGGATTTCAAAATCACACATTTAAGATGGATTTTTAAGAGCAGATTTATTATATACATCCTAAGGGGTCTGTGGATTGGATCCGGAATTAGCCAAAATAAGGTGGATCTGTATGGGGAATGGATCTTGCAAAATAGAGGGATATGCGTGGATGTGGGAGGAGAACACATATCTGAAATATGATTTTCCATCCTTGTCATCAGCAGCTGACTCAAGTGCATATCTTTAATTACTCCAGCAACAGAGTGTGAGCAACTAGTTACATGGGGAGCACTTCCTGTGCACTTGCTACAAGGAATCCAGGTTTTGCCATGTCAAGGTTCCTTCCCCACTCTGAACGCTAGGGTACATATGTGGGGACCTGCATGAAAAACCTCCTAAGCTTATCTTTACCAGCTTAGGTCAAAACTTCCCCAAGGTACAAAATATTCCACCCTTTGTCCTTGGATTGGCCGCTACCACCACCAAACTAATACTGGTTACTGGGGAAGAGCTGTTTGGAAACGTCTTTCCCCCCAAAATACTTCCCAAAACCTTGCACCCCACTTCCTGGACAAGGTTTGGTAAAAAGCCTCACCAATTTGCCTAGGTGACTACAGACCCAGACCCTTGGATCTTAAGAACAATGAACAATCCTCCCAACACTTGCACCCCCCCTTTCCTGGGAAATGTTGGATAAAAAGCCTCACCAATTTGCATAGGTGACCACAGACCCAAACCCTTGGATCTGAGAACAATGAAAAAGCATTCAGTTTTCTTACAAGAAGACTTTTACTAGAAATAGAAGTAAATAGAAGTAAAGAAATCACCTCTGTAAAATCAGGATGGTAGATACCTTACAGGGTAATTAGATTCAAAACATAGAGAATCCTTCTAGACAAAACCTTAAGTTACAAAAAAGATACACAGACAGAAATAGTTATTCTATTCAGCACAGTTCTTTTCTCAGCCATTTAAAGAAATCATAATCTAACACGTACCTAGCTAGATTACTTACTAAAAGTTCTAAGACTCCATTCCTGGTCTATCCTCGGCAGAAACAGCATATAGACAGACAGAGACCCTTTGTTTCTCTCCCTCCTCCCAGCTTTTGAAAGTATCTTGTCTCCTCATTGGTCATTTTGGTCAGGTGCCAGCGAGGTTATCTTTAGCTTCTTAACCCTTTACAGGTGAGAGGAGCTTTCCCCTGGCCAGGAGGGATTTCAAAGGGGTTTACCCTTCCCTTTATATTTATGACATGCCATAAGGAGGCCTGCCCCTGCCTACTGCAGATCTGCAATTATTGCTCTCACTCTGGCCCCTTTTAGCCTAATATGTGCCAGTACACCAACTTGGGTACAGTGCAGCAGAGAATAGCCATGTTGTGTGAAGTATTGCTTAGGATTCAGACTGAGTAGTGGGTACACAACTGTAGTGATGCACAAAACTCCTGTGGGGACTGATGCAAGGATAGTCCCTAAATATGGGGTTTTTTGGACACATACAAAACCAGAATCTACAAAGTCAATACAAGTTCCTTAAATATTGAACATTTCATCTGCAAAAGGTACAAACTGTAACTCCAGATAGTTTTCAGGATCTGCCCTCTCAGGACTCAACCTGCAGTCTTAATTCAGACAAAAATCCTACTGAGTCTTTGGAATCCAATCAAAGTTCCAGTGAAGTCCATGGAAATAACTCCATTAACTGCAGCTGGATTGTGCTCTTGGTGAGAAGTCCACAGATGTATGAGATGCTGCAATTAATTTTTTTTAACTTTCCTTTAGCCAGTTCACCAAAAAATAGTGACCAATTCATCAAAAAATATGATTGGCTTCTGCACTGTTTAGAAGATGAAAATGAAGAAAATCTGAACCCAGGTAAAATTGGGAATTTGTCCAACTCAGTAGTTTGCTGTTCTGGCAGAGGAAAGAGTTTTCTGTAGCTGGAATGCTGGGAGACCAGGTGCCAGCTCTTGCCAAGCACTAACAAATTCATTGCTGGAAACCAGTCTGTTTCACGTATGTCAGGGTGGGGAACTTGCGTCCCGTGGGCCGGATCTGGCCCATTGCTTAATTTCATCCGGCCCGCGGCAAGTCTCGGGGCCCCCATGCAGGGCTGGAGCCATGAGAGCTGGCTCGCCCTGCTGCGGGCGAGAAACCCTAAGCCTCCATGCCCTCCCCTGCCATGGGGCTGGAGCTGCGAGTGCCACTTGCCCTGCCATGGGGGGAAGCCCCAAGATCCCCCCCAGATGGATGAGTTCAACGTTTTATATTTTTCTCTCTCTCAAATCCCCCCACCCCCAAATTAAGTTGCTTTTTACTTGTGTGTGGCCCGCGATAGACTTTTTTCTGTGAGTCAATGGGCTGTGATAGAAAAAAGGTTCCCCACCCCGATGTATGTGTTAGTACAGTTAAGATGGCTATTATACTTATAACAATGTGTTTAGACTTTATGCAGTTTCCACGGTATGCATCCGATGAAGTGAGCTGTAGCTCACGAAAGCTCATGCTCAAATAAATTGGTTAGTCTCTAAGGTGCCACAAGTACTCCTTTTCTTTTTGCAAATACAGACTAACACGGCTGTTACTCTGAAACCTATGAAATCCTTGTAAATTAATGCATGTATTAATCTCACTTATACTAACTTTATCACATGCTATAAAGTAATATTTAAGTTTTTGCTTTTTGACTGTAAAAAAGTTTGCTCTGAAACCGTGAACCGAGTCAGGAGGGATCTTCTTCTAACCATCAAGAAGCCTATCAAAACTAAATGAGCCTTTGTGGGACATCACAATACACAGATGGAGAGGATATATGCAAAAGGGCTTGTCCCATCAGCTTGAATTCTGGAAGAAGGAAATAAAAATAGCTGACAAAAAACATTTTCATCTGTCTTTTGCTGTTTGGTCTCTCAAAGGGCTGGAGCTACAAAACAGAAGCACAGACCCCCAGGATCAACATGGTTAGCCCTAGTGTGACCAGATGTCCCAATTTTATAGGGACAGTCCTGATATTTGGGGCTTTGTCTTATATAAGCGCCTATTACCCCCGTCCCGATTTTTCACTTGCTGTCTGGTCACCCTATTTAGCCCTTAAAGACATTCAGAGCTGACAGAGGACTACAAGTCTGTCACCTATTAAAACCATAGACTGAAACTCATTTATGTATATATGCTTACTGCTTTAATTTTGTAATAACTCTTTCCCAGTTAATAACTCTTTAGTTAGCCTATTACAGGACTGGCTACAAGCACTGTCTTTGGTGAGAGAAATAAAGTACAAATTGGGGTACGTGACTGGTCTGCAGCCTGAGTATTTTGAGATCTTTGCTGTATAACAACCAAGTGTCACTAAGTTGAGCTTGCCTGGGTGGCAAGATAGACTGGAATGCCCAATGAGAGTGTCTGTGACTCCACGGTAAGACTGTTATAGTGCTTCAGGAGTTCACATTTGTTACTAGGTTGGTAAAATCTAATTATAGAACATACAACCAGGTTGAGGTCTCTGCCCTGATTCTTGACAGTTTGCCCTGAGGTTGGCACTCATGGTCATGAATCACTCCAGACAGCGTGACAGTAGCTAAAGGATGGTTTTCAATCGGCAAAAGCTTGCCTTTTTTGTTTTCATCTAGAGGGTAAGAACTTTTCACTTTGTTGTGAAGCAGTAGAAATGTGATTTCTTTTGGCTGGTTTTGCTGGCAGTGTGACTGACTATTTTTTAATCCGTTCAGTGCTGTGCTTTGCTCAAAACAGATGTTTCTTTACATGGGATTATTATTAAACCATATTCACAGCTGATGAGCATGATAGCCTGCGGTAGTCATATCACATGGCAGCATGTAATCGGAAGTGTCTTGAGTTTCTGAGGCAAAGTACCGTACCGTCTCATGATGGAATCATTACGTGCAAACACTGACCATCATTTTTAAAACTGGGTGACTAAAACTGGACATATATTTAAGCACCTAAAACATGGCCTGATTTTCAGAGGTGCTGAGCCCACTGACTCCCACTGCAGCTGTGGGGCCATGTAAAAATCAGGCCACTTATTTACGTGCCAAATTGCGGGTTTAGGTGCCTTATTGTAGATGAAAATAATATATTCCTCTGTTCTCAAAATTGTAGTGAAAGGTATGAGAGCTGAAGAAAGTTTGGAGAAAAGTTCAGTTATTTAATACATGGTACATAAAAATAATATTGTATCTAAAAGTCTTTGAGGCTTCTGGGTTTTCTCAACATGAACTGTTTGACCAAGTAACACTGTAGCTATTAGAAAAGGAGTACTTGTGGCACCTTAGAGACTAATCAATTTATTTGAGCATAAGCTTTCGTGAGCTACAACTCACGGAGCTGTAGCTCACGAAAGCGTATGCTCAAATAAATTTGTTAGTCTCTAAGGTGCCACAAGTACTCCTTTTCTTTTTGCGAATACAGACTAACACGGCTGTTACTCTGAAAACTGTAGCTATTCTAATATCTGTTTTACAAGGAGGGTGGTTAGAGGCTGGTCTGAAGGTCCACACATTGGATCTTTGAAGAGCTATTTTGTAAATGACTAACCAGTGAGCTGGCTGCAGCTCAACTCAGACAAAATGGAGGTGATGTTGGTGGTAAAGGGAAAACATACAGAATTGTTCCCTCTTTTGAGAGTAGTGCCTTTCTTTTGTGAAGGGGCTTCTCAGTTTTGGGGGTCTCTTGGATCCTCAATAGCTACTGGATCTCCAGTTAGCAGCGGTGACTGGAAGTATTTTTTTCACTTTGCCTGGCCAAGAGATTGAAAACTTTCCTCTCTGATCCAGACTTCATAACAACTACAGTGGTAACTGGCATGCCAGTAGTGAGCAGGAATCCAAAAATTCCCAGACTGATAACCTTCTTGAGGAAGTTTAAACTACTGCAGTGCTCTCTATATGGGACTACTGCTGAAGACAACTTAGAAAGTGCACTTATTTGATATCTCTTATTTGTCTCTTTTCTAAGGTAAACAATCCCAATCTTTTAACCTCTCTTCACATGAGAGTTATTTTCCATTATATTCCTCACCCTGGTCTAAACCGGCTCATATTTGGTAACCTCTGTTCTGAGATGAGGTGACCAGTACCGCACATAGTACTCCAGATGAGAGAGTGCCATCAATTTATATAATAGCCGTATAATCTCACAAATGTTCAGGGTAAGAAAATAAAAAAAGAGTGAAGTGTTGAATTAAGGTTTTTTCTTCTTTTAAGAAAAATTCCAATTAATAAAAATAAAAAAGCATAATGCTAGAGTGAATGTGTAGAACTGCTAGTGGACAGCTCTATAAAAGGGAAAAACTGGGGACTGTGACGGGGCAAGTCCAGATGGCTATGGAAAAGTAGTGGGAGATAGATATATTAGCTCCAGGCTAAACAAATCCCTGGTACCAGGATAAGTGAAATGGCAGCTGCTCCAGGTCAATTAAGACACCTGGGACCAATTAAGAACTTTCCAAGGGCAAGGAGAAGGCTAGGTTGATTGGGACACCTGAAGCCAATCAAGGGCTGGCTGAAACTAGTTAAAAGCCTCCCAGTTAGTCAGGTGGATGTGCATGTCAGGAGCTGTGGGAGGAAGTTGTGCTGTTGGAGAAGCTGAGTAGTACACACCATATCAGGCACAAGGAAGGAGGCCCTGAGGTAAGGGTGAAGTGGAGCTTGAGGAAGTGACGGTTGCTGTGGGGGAAGTAGCCCAGGGAATTGTACATATTATGTTTCTAAAAGGTCAGCTACCATAGCTGATACTATTAGGGTCCCTGGGCTGGAGCCCGGAGTTGAGGGTGGGCCCGGGCTCCCACCCCCCCCCGACACAACTTTGCCCCCTGATTAATCACTGAGACTGGGAGACAACAGAAACTGTGCAAGGAAGGATAACTTCTCCTCACCTCCCTTTGGCTTATGATGAAAATGGCTCAGTAGACTGTGACCCATGTCTCTAGAGAGAGTAGGGTTATGTGCAGGGTCACAGTGAGCCTCTGAGGCTAGTGAAATCCGCCAGGAAATGCAGGATCCACGGAGGCAAGGACAGAGCTTTGTCACAGGACACAATGGAGAATTTAGCCCTACTGTGCTTGTCACAAGATAAACTAATTGACACACACAAGCTACAGAAGTAAACAAACAATATACTGCATTTTGTTAACTTCTGGGAGCACATTTTATAAGGGAAATTATTGATTTTTCATCAAACAAGTGGAAAGATGAGCCATAAACTAGCTACTAAGTACTCCTGCTTCCATGCATTTAATTGCCTGGTGTGTCTTCAACAAGGAAGCACTTGGCTTTTGGGGTTTGCGTTTGTCACTAATCAAAACTTTAGACAGCACGTAACTTTCATCCTATCCAGCATCAGCATCAAACCTATATCTTAATGATGTGTAATAAAAAAAACATATTTTTGGACTAATGACCTAATGGGGATTTAAATGAAAACTGTACAGATTAATGTGAAATGTGTAATGGAAGGCAGAGATGAATTTATGTATTAGCTATCCATGTGATACTTGGTAAGCCAAGAAGTTCTTGCTTTCTTGGATTCTGCAGTCCATTTGTTATAGTCAAATTGTAAGCCAAATTGTTTGCGTATCTGTTCTTTCCATATTTCTGGAGGAGACACTCAGTTATTTTATGAATTTAGATAAATTCCAACATCTCTGCTGAAACATATGAGTTTAAAACCATTCTATGTGCCAGTTTTTTACACAGACCAATATGAAACAGCTCTCCAGATATTATAAATACAGTGGGATCTATAATTTGATTTATTATATTTTGGACTTAGGAGTGGTTTCCTAATTTAATTTATTAGCAAATGTTCTAATTGTTCTTGGAGAGCAAAATGATACACTTTAGAAAGAAAACAATTTAATCATTTAACTCTTTATAATTAGATAACCTGTTGTCACTATCTAAAGCATCTACATTTCAACTAAGGGACAAATATAAAAAATAAATTTTCATTGTAAGAAAATGGATGTAGCTTCTACTTCGTAGTCACAAAGGTTCTCCTTATGATTAAATATTATTTTGGTGTGTAAGGCAATCCTAAATGTTTTCAAGGGGAAAAAACATTTAATTACATATATCATTAGGATGGCATTTTGTAATAGCTATGTGACTGAATTCATTAACAGAGCTCTTAATAGATCAGACAAGATAAATTGTTATTGTGTTACTCATGAAAACTTCTCCTTAAATAAGCAGTGAAAAGTGATTAATATTTTGTTGCCAATCAAAATGTCTTAAAAATATTATAAAGAAAAAAGGCATATAAATAACAAGGTTTTTTTAAAAAAAGAAAAGGAGTACTTGTGGCACCTTAGAGACTAACCAATTTATTTGAGCATAAGCTTTCGTGAGCTACAGCTCATTTGCTGTAGCTCACGAAAGCTTATGCTCAAATAAATTGGTTAGTCTCTAAGGTGCCACAAGTCCTCCTTTTCTTTTTGCGAATACAGACTAACACGGCTGTTACTCTGAAACCTGTCATTATGCAAGGTTTTTTTAATCTTCTAGTTTTAGTGTCTGTGTAAATTCAGGATTAATCCACTCTTTTGTTGTCCATCTTTGTCAATTCCTATTTTAAGTTAGATCATATTTCTGTCTTCTCACAGTACAGTTATCAAGAGACTGAACAGAGCAGTAAAATACAGCTAAATCACTTAGACATAGAGTATTCCTAGTTCTGTACTACAGCTTGCAGGAAGGATTCTTATTACCACTCATGGTCGGGTTTATATTTTGATCTGGTTCCCTGAATAACCATTAGCGTTTAGAGGAGGGAGAGTCTAATTGAAGTATAATATGTGGGTTTTTCTGAGTGCATGAAGATCCAGTAGGTTTGTGTGTGATTGCAACTGTGCCAGAAGCAGGGAGGATTTCCCTGAAGTTAAAAAGGTACAATTAATCTCTTGCTGCACTTTCAATTAGCCAAATTTCTAACCTTATTGTGAAAAGCAGAAATGCAATTGAGTTTCTGCTTGAGGCATACTAAAAGAAAAAACTGAAGTAATTAAATTAACTGACTTCAAGTATATTAAGAAGCATACTGTCTTTCCTTTCTTGCCCCAATGCCTTTAAATAGAACACTGAATAATGTGAATTTCAGTACTCACAAGAGACACTGCAAAGCATCACAGTCAACCTTTAAATTATCTAATGTAGCCCACATCCAACTGGAGCAATGGTACACAAATCTCTGAAAGAGTTGACACCCACATTGCAAACCTGAATGGCAAAAATTGCTAGCCTTTCCAATCCCATGTGCTCAATCACCCAAGAAATGCCTATGCATACATACCAAGATGCAACATCATCATCTCAAATGCAACTTCATGTTGCATGGGATGCAATGTTGTAAGATTGTGACAAAACAGAATGACCTTGGGAAGTGGTGTCAATGCCAGTATACCATGTTTTTGGTCCACGGCACTCATGGACAAAGGAAGCGTTGCTGGAATTACCTGCAGAGACTCGTGCCTCATTTTCAGAACTGAGCAGCACTGACTCACTGCTGCTTCAAATATTCACATCCCAGTTCCATACCTGAAGAGTGGGTTGAGAAAGACAATTGTATGGACATAAGATTCCCCCACTCAGAGGATGCTGATTTAATGATCTTTAGGGAGGGCGTGAGACATGCAGTCAGTTTCCGCAGATATTCCCTACACTTAGACCATAGTTACTGAAAGGTATCTAGTGGTAAATGATGACTTTCTAGTGGCAACCACTGTATTCATCCCTCAAATCTCCTCCTCCTGGGCAATACTTGAAACACACAGCCTCTCCCCACTTACTAGATGATGTATGTGAACCCACAGAGTCCTTTAGATTATTCTGATAAAGGGCTGGAGGTGCAAGATCATAATTCCAAAACCTACTGTGTGACATCACTAATAACAAGAAGGAATAATACAGATGCCAGTGGAGTGTCAGTAGTAGTAAAAGTCTTTGGAGATTAGTTAAAGGAAAAGATGTCAAGGTGTTTAATAGCTGTAAAAGCTGTTTACTGTAGTAACGTGTTAGATGACAAGATGAAAAAGATAGCAAACTGTAACGTGAAACATTAAAATGGAAAAACAGATATTGCCTCTCCTCCATGTAAGTCTTTGCAAATGCCATTTTGATAAACTTTCCAGTGATGTCCCCTTAGCAAGAGGCCTAGCCAGCACGAATAACTGAGAGCAGAGACAGGTTTAAAATGTGAAGGATTGACTGAGATCATTTCAGGTCCAAAGTGAATACTAGTCAAAGGAGTGATGAGATTGTGCATAAATTATCCCATTTATGCATTAGGACATATTTCCTCTTAACATTCAAAGACAAGTCTTGTTTATAATCAACTCACCAATACCAGGCACAGTTGTAAATCATGTAAACCAGGAGTCCACGTGTCCTAAAGCTAAATTTATGTGATTTAAAAAGGAATTAAAGTGTTCTTGGTTTTGAAAGTTTTCTCTTAAAAATTCTAATTAATATAACAAAAGTTAGATTTTATCTGAAACCTCAAACCAAGCACCTTCTAATTTAAGGCTGTGTGGGAATTTAAATTCCTAGACTTTGGTTTTGGTTCCAGGTCACAAAGGGGGCCTCCAGTGTGGATGTGGACAGTATCTCCTAAGAACACCTGATCTCATGGATTGCCCCAATTTTTGGTTGAAATCTTGTTAGAACCTACTCTTGAGTGTGAAGATTCAAAGCAGTTAAACCTGAACCCTAGCCCTAGTTTAACCTTGAGCTTGACCACCAAATCCTGTCTTAAACCTAATCCAGAGCTGGGTACTAAAACAGTTTTCTCAGACTATATCTAGTGAAAATTATAGCCAAAAAATTCTGTTCCTGGACTCCTGATTAACATGACGCTGACTGACTTATGATTAGCTAAACTAAACATTTTGGTGAGATATGCCACCTTCACCAACTACAAATAACGAGCCTAGTCTGTGATTAGAAAGAGTCTAATTCCAGAAGATTATTTGTACCAAATAGTAAACACACAGTTATTTATTAACAAAACCACACAATGCATTTTGTTATGTCATTTTCCTGCTATAATTTTGAAAGCCACAATTCTGCACTTAGTATCTTGGCAAGATTACATGCAATAATGACCCCAAAGTGGTTATTCACATTATACCATTGAAGGATATTTATAAGAAATCAGGTCAGGTATACTGGCTTCTGGCTAGCTTTGCTACCCTGCCTGTCTTCATTAAAGTTCCTCTACATTCCTATGTTAATATTATAGCAATATGTTGCTGGTTTCAAGTTGCATTTCAGTGTCATGTTCCAGATGGCAACACGAATTACACTTGAAAAGGGTAGCACTTGCTTTGATGGAAAGAACAGAATGTTTAGAAAGGTGAACATTGCCAGTTTGTGCTTGCAATAAAATAGTCTTTAGGCATACAGGTTCCCCGCATCTAGGATGCGCACACACACATGAACAACATTTTCATACAGTGGCAAAGAAAAATGCAATACAAAGGTGCAGCGTTCACTTATATCTTGCACTTTGTAGTTTTCACTTTTTAATGCAGACAATAAAACAATGGCTTCTCTACATTTCAGCAATCCAGATTCCACAACAATTTAGTGGGATATAATACTGTATATACCAGCTCTTAACCTAAATTAATAAATATTAGGATTAACAAGAGCTGAACAAAAATATAAATCAACTAATATTGTTCTGTAATTAAAATCTGATGTACTGCTAATTTTAATGCTAAGAGAAAAGAAATAGGCACCATATTTTCTGTACACTATTTCCCACCCTCTCTAAAATGAAATGTTATTAATGAAATGAATAAGCTTTTATCATTATTCAAGTATTGTCTTTAATATAGTCCATAACTCACCAAGTTAATGTAAAAAAGCACAAAGAAAGAAAGCAGCTAGCCCACATATTCATAATTAGGCATCAACATAGGGTAGTAGGATGAGTTAATAGATACACTTTCTGGATGGGCATTGCCATGCCCTATAGAATGAGCTGAAACTTCAAACTTCCCAACAACCAACCAGCAGCTCATGAAAAGTTTAGCCCTGATCATCCCAAAATATAAGTGGAGAGTAGGAGAAAAGGGGGTTAAAATGTATATTATTTGACTGGATGTATAGGAGAGATTTCAGTCAACTACAGACTTGTGGTTTCTCGTGATGGATAAATATGTTCCTTCTCACTGGGAATAAGATGGCTGGGAGATTCATGGCTTATGTAGCCAGTCTGCCCATGATTTTTAGGATTGGCACCCATTGGCCCTCGGTCTCGTTGGACTGTCATGAACTATGAGGGATGAAATGTTGGTGGTAGGTGTACTACGTTACATGTACTACGTTGCACTACGTTATCCATGCTCCAGCTATTTATTTTGTCTGACTCAGTTTCCTTTTCCTCCCTAGTCGTAGTCCATACTGAACAAAATATCCATCTTCCAATATTCCATTGTAATAAAACAGATCACTTAAAGGTATCATCTTTTAAATGAACAGTCATACGCAATCCACTAGAAAGCAAATTAAAATCAAAATTCAAAACTTACGTTGATATCTTCCAAATCTAAGAAGTTCAGTATGACTCCATTGCGTTTCCAAATAATTGGGGGCCTAAGGGTTCCATGGATGGCACAGGTCAATACAGCGCTCAGTCCAACTGTTACTGTGGTAATGCTAACCTTCTGTTCCTCCGGAAGAGTGAGTTGAACCACCTCTGGAAAAAGGGAGGGGAAAAAGGGAGAAATTATCAATACCAAAACGAAGCCATTATTTTCCCACTCATTCTTTGGGAAGATTTCAAGCTTTGACAAAGATATACACAGTAAAAAGGACCAGCCTAAGCAACAAAGCAAAACAGGATACATTGCAATGAAGTCTTCTGTTATAACTAGCTCATGGTCTTTGGATGTCAGACAGCTTCCTTGCGAATTAAAGAAGAGCACTGATCTCAGATGTGCTCATTTCCTCCATGAAGAAGCAGAATTAAAATTACATATACTGAATCAACAAAATATTGTAACTGCATTTTTGAGTAAATCTATTTGTTTTGAGTTTTTAAAGTAAAATATGGAAGCTACCAGTGATTAAAAAAAATCAACATTTGCCAAATATTACGTGGCATGTGAGGTACCACTTTTTTCCTCTATTAAGAAATTGCAACATCTTTCCTATATTTTAAATTTAAAATTTTAATTGATTTGCACCTACATCTAAAATACATGTCTAGTTCAGGCTCTAGGCACCTTTAATATTTCTTTAAAACCAAAGAAGGTCATACTGTTTTCCTGGCCAATGGTTATAAAGATGTACGGCTGTATGTATAGGTAAGACCTTTGATGTCAGAATTACTGCCAATGCAGATAGCAAGCAGCAGGGCAATCAAGCTGCAATGTCATCAAAACTGCAACCTTCACAATTTTATCTTTCCTATGATGGTTTTTTTTCACCCCCTTGTCCCTCTTCACAAGTCTCCAACAAGAAAAATCCGTGAAGCTATGTCGCATTGAAATGCTCAAAACTGGGCTTTCAAGTTAATAACCCATTAAGATAAATGTGGAAAGTTCAACACCACTTTTGGTGCTATATTGCTTCAGTCTCTGGCTGCAGAATGAACAAGACAGCAGTGCATTGATTTAGAGAGCCCCTACATCTATGGAATCCAGACATCTTCTGTGCCTGTGGATTTCTATTGCTTAATAGTTGCTGTATAATGCTAACTGAAAGGCAGCGGCCATGAGGGAAACGGCAAAACAAGATTTTTATTTTAAGCACAAACACTGACATTATGGAAATAAAAACTTGTGAAGAAACAGCAGGAGTCTTATCACGATTAAGTAATGAGAGTTATCAGACCTGGAATTTGATTCAGATAATAGCACTTCCCCTTTAAACCTGTCACTTCTCTGGAGACAATTTCAGGAATATGGAAACATTAAGTACTTTTCTTCATTTTGATAGCGATGGGGATGCTTTAAGTGAGACTGTTTAAATGGGTACACCAGACATATGACATGAGCCTGTCACTGGGCAGCTGACTGGCCGTGAAAAACCAGTGACAATATTACAGCCACAGTGACTGTGCTTCCAGACAATCTGGAATTTGCAAGGAAGACAATAGCAGGAAAACACCCACTTCATCCTTTGTGTATGTTAGGGCTGATTAGCTTTTGTCAGAAACTCTGATTAGGGACAGAATCACTGGAACATTTGATTGCGTACCCTCTGCTGGCTGAATGTCTTTTTCCTTTATTCATAGCCACAGAAATTAACTAGCTGGTGTGAGATAAAGATCAAAGGAATTGAGACTCCCTCGGCCACACATTTTAGGAAAAACTTACTCTGACCAATGCCCAAGTTGGAATATGAAATGCTGGCGTGGGCCAATTTATTTCCCCTTAATTTTAATTGGCAACATAAACATCTATCCCTCTTTCCCTTTCCCCATTCCAATTAGCGAAATGGACCCCTGTGCAGAGGGCCAGCACAAGTCATCTAATAGAATTAAATTAAACTTAAGTGATACATATGCCCTCTTCTGGCCCTCTGAAGAGGGATGAATTTCATATAATCTGAACACTCATTTGTCCCATACTGATTAATGTTCTAGAAAACTGCTTGGGGGCAGGAACGTGTAATCGGTTTTCTTACTTAGAAAGCTTATGCTCAAATAAATTTGTTAGTCTCTAAGGTGCCACAAGTACTCCTTTTCTTTTTGCGAATACAGACTAACACGGCTGCTACTCTGAAACCTGTACTTATTTATTTGCTTACTATGTATCAGTACAAAGCCTAGCACAATGAGGCCCTGATCTTGGTTGAGGTCTCTAGGCACTATCATAATGCAAATAACAATAATAATTCAGCCGAATATAATTTTTAAAGCTACTCTTTCTTGCCCACAATTTGTGCTCTTTCTAAAGTAGCCCGAGGAATATGAAGTGGAAGAAGGTCTGATCTCTTGCACACTGCACATGGAATGTTATATTGATTTTTTTACAGTCCTGAATCAGCCTAAGACCTCCAGCAGTGGACACAATTTGCAGCACACTAGGCAGTAATTACCTTCTGACTTAGTTGGGGGGAATATGGACAAGAAGGATGCAGTGGTCATCTTTTCTGAGCTGCCTGTCTACTTTGATGCTGATGATTGTTTCATGCCACATGCCAGCCACCTGAAAGGCCTTTGCACACAAATGTTCACAATCATTTGATAGATTGACAAACAGTGGGAGCATATGAAGTAAATCCTTTTAGTCTTCCCAATGCTACCAGAGGGAGAAAACCCACTAAACCAGAAAAGTCACCAAGTTAATTACTCAAAAGGAGCCAATGCAAATGAAAAAGTCAAAAGAAATTAAAAGACGTGGAAAATATTGTTTATGTTCATGCATAGGTTGCAACGATAGATGCTGTTTTCTTTTTAATTTAGCACATTGCATATGGTACAAGTCAAGGTAAAGGAGAACATTGTATCTTTAATACAAGCAGTGCAAAAGATATTCCTTATAAAGATTTTCATCAGAAGGGGAAATCACAGCCAGTAGGGGAAATCACAACCATGTTCCTGCCCTCAAGCAGTTTACAATCTACATAGACAGGACAGACAAAGAGTAAGAGGGGAAACAGAGGCACAGGCAGGTGAAGTGACTTGCCCAATGTCACACAGTAGAGCTGTGGCAGAGCTGGGAATAGACCTCCTGAGTCCCAGTTCAGACGAGTTCCCTACCCACTGGATTACAATGCTTCTAAAATCCTTTTGTCCTTGTTCATGGAAAACTCCAATTGGTGTATTCATCTTAGCACTGTGCAATACGTAGCCACAGTTACTAATTATAACACCATATTCTATCACAGGAGCGGGCAAACTTTTTGGCCTGAGGGCCACATCGGGTTTCTGAAACTGTATGGAAAACTGGTTAGGGGAGGATGTGCCTCCCCAAACAGCCAGGCATGGCCCAGCCGCCGCCCCCTATCCGACCCCCCCTGCTTCTCGCCCCTGACAGCCCCCCTGGACTCCTGCCTTATCCAACCCCCCCGTCCCCTCAGCCCCCCCACCCCGGGACTCCTGTCCCATCCACCCCCCCACTCCCTGTCCCCTGACTGCCCCCGGACCCCCCCCCCGACTGCCCCCTGCTGCCCCATCCAATCCCTCTTCTCATTCCTGACTGCCCTCCTGGGACCCCTGCCCCAGTCAACCACCCCTTCTCCCTGTCCCCTGACTGCCCCCTGGAGCCCATGCCCCCCCGCTGCCCATCCAACCCCCCCTCTCCTTTCTGACTGCCCCCCGGAGCCCCTGCCCCCATTCAACCCCTCTGTTCCCTGCCCTCTGACCGCCCTGCCCCCTGTCCACATCCCCGCCCCCTGACCACCGCCCCAAACTCCCCTGCCCTCTATCCAACCCCCTCTGTTCCCTGCCCTCTGACCGCCCTGCCCCCTGTCCACATCCCCGCCCCCTGACCACCGCCCCAAACTCCCCTGCCCTCTATCCAACCCCCTCTGCTCCCTGCCCTCTGACCGCCCTGCCCCCTGTCCACATCCCCGCCCCCTGACCACCGCCCCAAACTCCCCTGCCCTCTATCCAACCCCCTCTGCTCCCTGCCCCTCTCACCGCACTGCCTCCTGTCCACATCCCCGCCCCCTGACCACCGCCCCAAACTCCCCTGCCCTCTATCCAACCCCCTCTGCTCCCTGCCCTCTGACCGCCCTGCCCCCTGTCCACATCCCCGCCCCCTGACCACTGCCCCAAACTCCCCTGCCCTCTATCCAACCCCCTCTGCTCCCTGCCCTCTGACCGCCCTGCCCCCTGTCCACATCCCCGCCCCCTGACCACCGCCCCAAACTCCCCTGCCCTCTATCCAACCCCCTCTGCTCCCTGCCCCTCTCACCGCGCTGCCTGGAGCACCGGTGGCTGGCGGCACTACAGCCGTGCTGCCCAGAGCACCAGGACAGGCGGCCGTGCCACCCAGCTGGAGCCAGCCACGCCGCCGCACAGCACAGAGCACCGGGTCAGGCCGCAGCTCTGCAGCTGCGCGGCCATTCAGAGCATTGCGTGGGCCGTGCAGTGAGCTGAGGCTGTGGGGGAGAGGGAACAGCAGGGGAGGGGCTGAGGGCTAGCCTCCCGGTCCAGGAGCTCAGGGGCCAGGCAGGAGGGTCCCGCGCGCCGTAGTTTGCCCACCTCTGATCTATCATCATTTCCTTACTTTCTGACCTGTGTATGCACGCTGGTTACATGTTTTAGTAGTGTAGCTGTTTTTGAATAACGTACAGAGTTCCTTTTTATGCATTCTGAATGTACTTGACAGGATAACAGTTAATTAATATAATATGTAGCATGCAGTCCGGCTAATCAGGACCATCTTCCTTTAAAGATAAATGAAATAGAGGATCATTCACTAGAGAATTGGGTTTTATTTCTTGTTAAATTTTTTCCTTAATCTCATGCACCGGTTCTCACACTGCATTAAATTCTATGAAACACTCCTAAAACCTATCAATACCCTCTTCAGCAGGATTTTGTTTGAGTGATTTACTGCAATAAAAATTAGATGTCTTTGCAAATTGTAGCCAAACAGGCTTTAGTTTTGCGTGTTAGAAGTGCACTAGTGGAAAACAGATCTAATTCTAGTAAAGGAGAAAACTTAATAGTTGCCAGACTTTAGTGAAATAATATCCATGAGGTCACTTTGAGATTACAATGCATAATAAGTACAGATCAATTGAAAAACAAAAACACCATCAATTTTTGTTTTCTCACCGAGTATATTTGAGAGCACGCGGTGAGTAGCACATTAAGTTCTAAATACTTTTACATTAAAACAATTATAATTATTTATCATGCCTTTAATCATTGCTTTACCAAAGATTTTTATCATTATCCAAGATATGCTTATACAATCAGGTTTATTCAGATGCAACTCTATGTTAAATGGACATAATCAACTGAAAAACCACACTTCTGTGTTAATGTATTTGTTTTTAGCTATTGTGCTTACAAGCAACAAAAGGAGTCGAGAGAAAAATTGCCGTTTGTTTGTTCATTTTGTATATTTGACAATATTTTGAGTATACTCAGTTTTACTGTATCCTCTGTTTAGGCCCTGATCCAGCAAAGCACTGAAGCTGACAATTAACTTTAAGAAAGAGGGTTGTCCCAGTGAGTATTTATGTCCACAGGACTACGCATATGCCCAAAGTTAAACATGTGCTTAACTTAGCTTTATCGGAACAGGGCAATAGTGAGTTTCCCATGTTATTTGTGGGTCTTTCACACAACTGCTGCGGAGAAGAAAGACTTAAAAAGATAGGAACATATGTCAGTACCGGATTTACCATGGCGCCGGGCTCACGGTCCAAAGGGGGCCCAGCCTGCTCTTCTCCGCCCCCCGCTCTCTCCTGTAGGCAGTGATGAGCTGCCAAAATCTTAACAACTGGTTCCCTCCTCACCCCATGAGGGGGTCGTTGCCCACCCCTGCCCCCCGGGACTCCCGCCCCATCCAATCCTCCGCGTTCCTTGATGCCTCCCCAGGCCACCGTATTGGGTCCCACCCCACCCCTGAGCCAGAGGGACCTGCCGGGGGGTGAGGTGGGGAGTCCCGGAGGTGCTTACCTGGGGCAGCTCCCAGGAAGCATCTGGCAGGTCCCTCTGGCTTCTCTGGTGGGGGAGCGTAGGTAGTGGGAGAGCAGCCACTCCCCTCACTGTTCACATCAAAAGTGGCATCTCAGGTGCCGACTCTGTGGGTGCTCCAGGGCTGGGGCACCCACGGGGAAAATTTGCTCCCCACCATCAGCTCCCCACCCCGCGCCTGGCCCCAGCTCACCTCCGCTCCGCATCCGCCCCTGAACACACTGCCTCGCTCTGCTTCTCTGCAACCCCCCTCCCCCCGCCCCCCCCCCGGCTTCCCGTGAACCAGCTGTTCGGCGGGAAGCCTGGGAGGGCTGAGAAGCAGGCGGCGTCTTCACACTCAGGCCAAGGGTGACGGAGGTGAGCTGGGGCAGGGAGCGGTTCCCCTGTGCCCCCCCCCCCAGGTTACCTGCTGCGGTGCGGGCGGCCCTCATTGTGCACCCCCGCCCCAGCTCACCTCTGCCTCGCTGGGCCTGAGTGCAAAGCCGCCGCCTGCTTCTCAGCCCGCCCCGGCTTCCCGCGTGAACAGCTGATTCGCGGGAAGCCTGGGGCAGGGCGGAGAAGCAGAGCGGGGCGACACGTTCAGGGGAGGAGGCGGAGTGGAGGTGAGCTGGGGCCGGGGGTGGGTTGGGGTGGGGAGCTGCCGGTGGGTGCTTTGCACCCACCAAATTTTCCCCTTGGTTACTCCAGCCCTGGAGCACCCATGGAATCGGCGACTTTTGGCCTGTTAAATTTAGAAGCCCTTTTAGAACCGGTTGTCCCTCGTGGAACAACTGGTTCTAAAAGGGCTTCTAAATTTAACAACCGGTTCTAGCGAACCAGTGGGAACTGGCTCCAGCTCACCACTGCCTGTAGGGGCAGAAGCTTGATGCTGCCAGCAACCAGGCTCCTCCCCGGCCTCTTCCCCCAGCGTGCTATGTTCCCTCCCCTCCCCGTATCCCTGCCGCCGATCAGCTGTTTGCCGGCAGGAGGGAGGGGGAAGAGCAGATCCTCAGAGTGCTTGCAGCTCCAGGGAGGAGGCAGAGAAGAGGCAGGGACAGGGCCTTTGGGAAGGGGCTGGAATCAGGGCTTACCCCCTCCAGCGCCCTGCCATGAGCACCCCCACAACCCCAGCCCACACCCCCAGCCCTCTGCCCACCCTGACCCCTGCACCCACCTCACACACCACCAGCCCCCTGCCCTGACCCATGCACCCCCTCACACCTCCCCAGCCCTGACTCCTGCACCCCCACACATAACCAGCCCCCCCCACACGCCATGGCCCTGACTCCTGCACTCCCCCATCCCCACCCCCATCCTGAGCACCAAACGGGAGCTCCTGAACCCCCCCCCCCCATTCCCACCTGCACCCATCACACCAAACAGGAGCTGCCCCAGGTAAGCGCTCCACACCTCAATGTTCTGCCCCAACCCTGAGCCCCTTCCTGCACCCTTCCTGCCAGACCCTGCACCCAAATGGTTTTTTTACAATATTTGGAAAAATGATTAAGTGGTCACACTTGCGGGGAGGGATAGCTCAGTGGTTTGAGCATTGGCCTGCTAAACCCAGGGTTGTGAGTTCAATCCTTGAGGGGGCCATTTAGGGATCTGGGCAAAAACTCAGGATTGGTCCTACTTTGAGCAGGGGGTTGGACTAGATGACCTCCTGAGGTCCCTTCCAACCCTGATATTCTATGGTCCGTTGAGACCCTCCGTGATTTTCAAGTGGTCTGTGGAAAAATAAGTTAGACTACAAGAACAATCAAGGTACCTCACTTTATTTTCATTTACTTGCTATTACTTATAGGAGGAGGATGAAGAAAAAAAGAATGAAAAACAGGGTTGGTGGGGAGATAAGAGAGAATGTTCTTTTTCTTGGCTGGGTCCCAAGGAGGGGCCCCAAAAATGAAGCTGAGCCAGGGGGCCCTCCTAACTCTACATCTACCACTGGTTGTCACGTCATCTGGGCTGGGGATACTGTGTCAGCTGATCCCCACAGTTTCCAACCTACCTTGGCAGTACAGCAGACATGGCCCTGCCCACTACCTCCTATCCACTCAAGGCTTAGCCCTCTCACTTTTAAAAATGATTGCTTCCCACCCCCCCACACCCTCCACCTGGCTTTTCTGGCAGCCCTGTTGCCAGGCATCCAATTTTACACTGGAAACTCCAGCAGAAAATGGGACCTGAGTGTCCGGTTAGTAGTGCTGACTGGAAACTAAAAGTCCAGTTATAGGAGTAACCACATTAGCCTCCGCTCCTCCCACTCCCAACACCCACCCAAGAGGGCTGGAAGAGAACCTGTCCTGCTGCTGTGGGAGGAGGGGCAGCTCAGTGCAGAGAGACGAAGATAATGGGCTAGAACCAGGGAGGTACCCGCTGTATGTGGGCAGGGGCAGGAAGGGGTGGGGGATTCTGTTTACCCCCTCCCCAGCCCTGCTGCGCTTGCAGTTTACCCCTGGCCTCTCCCTTGCTCCAGGGACCAACCCTAGCTCCCGCCCCACTGTGCTTTTGCTCTCAGCCCCTTTTACAATCATTCCCCAGCGGGGCCCACAAATATGTTTGGCACCGGGCCCACAAAAAGTTAATCCGGCCCTGATTGTAATACCACAAAAAGTAGATGAAGGGTCTGTTTGCCCTCTAAAATTGGTTTCTGATCTCTCTTAAAGGCATCCGATGAAGTGAGCTGTCGCTCACAAAAGCTTATGCTCAAATAAATTTGTTAGTCTCTAAGGTGTCATAAGTCCTCCTGTTCTTTTTGCGGATACTGACTAACATGGCCGCTACTCTGAAACCTGTCTTAAATCACTGGCCTTGGTTAATACAGTGCCAGTAAATCAGTGCAGATTAATTTTGACTTGCCTTTTCTTTTAATTGGGTAACTTGTATTCAGAGCAAAAGTAGGATGGTTGCCTATAATCATTCTGAGCTGTGTTAAACATGCTGATTTCTATTTGCATGGTTTTGAGTGAAACTCCTGTGCATTCTAGGGAATCTGGGCACTTTCAACACGTAACCAGTGAGTTTCACCACTTTTCTTTGCAGAGATATAACAATCTCTCTAAAAGGCTGTAAGAAATAAGGAGAATTGGCACAAAAAGGAGGTAAAAGGATTTAATAGTTGAGGAGAAGGGTTTATGTCTACTTAAGTCACAGACATTAAAAAAACAACAACAACAAAACTCAGCAACAATTGCACAGTTGTAAGAACAGATTGAAAATTCAGCCTATATACAAGATAGGATGTTGTGATAGGATGACCTGCCAGTTGACACCCAAACTTGCTTCTCTGAGTAATGCAAGTCTAGGATCCATTGCGGGCAATACAATGCAGCAGAGATAGGCTGTCATTACTCTAGACTTACCTTTAGTATTTAACTAATGAAACCTGAGCTATTGGATTGGATTTGGATCGATGTGGGTTTGGAAATGCACTGGATGCCTTAACAGATCAATACATTAAAAAGGAAGATATTTTTTTTTTCTTTACCAGAATAAGCCGAAGTATACAGGTCCATTTCTAAAATATTTTAGTTAGTGGTCAGTGATATTTTAGATGTTTAGTATTGCTAGAGAAAAATCCACAACTGCTTTAATGATTGATATATCAAACAAACATTTTTTAAAAATTCCATGAGTGCTTTTTTAAAAAAATATACTGACTCAGTGGCTTTCAGGTTCCTGTTTCCTTCCCAGTTGTTTGTGAATATGGTCCAGACTTTTAAATCTGGTTCCAAGCTGCCAAAAACTGCTTGTTTGCTGGAGTAGGTTCATTTTTCAGAAATGGTATGGAGTGGCTTCTAGAAGTCAACTGTACAGTACTGCCAACTCCAAGCATTGAAAAACCATGAGTCTGGTCTGCCAAAATCACAAGACTGGTTTAAATATCATGAGATTTTATATAAACAATATATATTAAAGAGGTTTTATTTGCCTTCTGGTTTTTGAGCCTTTTTTGGGGGGAAGAGGGGGAGAAGAGGGGGCAGTTGGATCAGATTTTCAAGCTTTTCTCTACAGTAATGCAAATACCATGAGGCTTGTGATAAAATTGTTAGTACTGGCAACACGAGGAGAAGGGCAAAACAAATCCCCGAATTACTATAAAATATGCCTTGGGAGGACCCATTGTAGCTCAGCACTATGCTAAGTTATTTATTGTTATTAATATCAAGATACCTTTTCACATGTTTTCCCTATTCCTTCTCCTCTTTCCTATTTTATTTCTTAGATTGTTAAACAGGAGTTGTATTGACTTACACAGCAAGCTATGCATGCTAATGTGAGCAGGTATTACTTCTTGTGCTGTTTTATCATGGAAATCTTTCCTCTCCTCTCATCTGCAGCCCGCCAAAGGCAATCATAATTTCACAATGAAGACATGTATAATTGAGGTCATTATAGGGAGCAACCTGGAATGAGCATCTACAGAGCAAAACTCATTGGTTTAGCATGGTTTAGACATAATTTACATAGTAAATGTGGGTTGCCAGCCCTCCTTTTCTCATGTGACACTCTATACAGAAGTTGATTCTATTTTTTAAAAATACTTTGTATCTTTAATTAGATCTTTTCAGTTTAAACCCTATAAATAAATTGTTACTACCTTTCATCATTGTTACATTTGTTCACAGATACCTTTTTCAGTGCTTGGAAAAATGAAACGGTCCACTTTATTGCTTAAGCTCTGCTTAAAGGACAAAATAATTTTTATCCTATAAGTGTTCTTAATTAAGATCGGACGGATGAAAACTTAATTCTCACCTTAACGTAGGGATGGATGAACTGTTTTCCATGAGATAAGAATCAAATATAAACCTTCACCCAAAACCTCAGAATGAGCTTGAACAAACCCATGTGTTTTGGGGTGGAGATGGAACAATGGGTTGTGCAGCCCACAGGTGTAGGGCATTGTTACTCCTGTCCTGGGGGAGTTTAACATGTACTACATGGGACAAAAATTTATGCCTTTATGTACTTCACCAGTACCTGCAATTTGTTTTAGAAGATGAATACTTCACTAATAAAGTCTGTTCACTACCTTAGGGCCTGATACGGCACCACGGAATGCCATGAACATTTTGCCATTGATTTCAGTGGGAGCAGGATCTGGTCTTCTCTGTCTGAACAAGGCTCAGTTTAATAGCTATTGTCAGAAGGGAATACTAACCCAAGAAAACAAGAACATTAACTGGGGGAGGGCAGGAGATGCTGAAAATTATGGTAAGCCTTTTATCATGATTTTTCATTTTCACATGACCTCAGTGGAATTAGTCTCTGTTTCAACAGAGGCTTACCCAAGGAAAAAATGGCCCTTAGTTACATCTGGGCTGAATTTGGCTCATGGACTTTAGAATGGCAGTGGGATGTCTGACTAGGAAGAGCTGTCTGATGGTAATTGTAAACATGAGGCTGAAGAAGAGGAAAAGGACAGGCAGAAAAAGGATGAATCTACTGGCTAGAGAGACATTGGATGAGATGCTGAGGGAAGATGTGGTTATCTAATTAGACAATGTAGAGGAAGAGGAGAAGATAACCAAGGACAGATTCCTGTGTGTATATGCATGATGTGTTCTAGAGATAATAACTATAACTGACATAAAATCTATGGTATAAGGAAGATGTATTTGATTTTGTTCCTAGCCCCAGTGGACAGACCATGTAACAGTGTTGAGAAAAACTTTCACACATGATCTGTTTTTTGTTAAAAATTATTTGCATGTGTCATAAATATAAAGGGAAGGGTAAACACCTTCAAAATCCCCCCTGGCCAGAGGAAAAACCCTTTCACCTGTAAAGTGTTAAGAAGCTAGGATAACCTTGCTGGCACCTGACCAATGAGGAGACAAGATACTTTCAAAGCTGGAGGGGGGGAGAAACAAAGGTTCTCTCTGTCTGTGTGTTGCTTTTGCCGGGAACAGAAAAGGAATGGAGTCTTAAAACTTAGTAAGTAATCTAGCTAGATATACGTTAGATTCTGTTTTGTTTAAATGGCTGAGAAAATAAGTTGTGCTGAATGGAATGTATATTCCTGTTTTTGTGTCTTTTTGTAACTTAAGGTTTTGCTTAGAGGGATTCTCTATGCTTTGAATCTGATTACCCTGTAAGGTATTTACCATCCTGATTTTACAGAGGTGATTCTTTTACTTTTTCTTCAATTAAAATTCTTCTTTTAAGAACCTGATTGCTTTTTCATGGTTCTTAAGATCCAAGGTTTGGGTCTGTGTTCACCTATGCAAATTGGTGAGGATTTTTATCAAGCCTTCCCCAGGAAAGGGGGTGTAGGGTTTGGAGAGGATTTTGGGGGGAAAGATGTTTCCAAGTGGGCTCTTTCCCTGTTATATATTTGTTAGGCACTTGGTGGTGGCAGCAATAAAGTCCAAGGGCAAAAAGTAAAATAGTTTGTACCTTGGGGAAGTTTTAACCTAAGCTGGTAAAAATAAGCTTATGGGGTTTTCATGCAGGTCCCCACATCTGTACCTAGAGTTCAGAGTGGGGAAGGAACCTTGACAGCATGGCTTCATAAAGCTGTGTAATAGACACTTTAACAATATATATTACAAGGAACATGGCCTTGCTGTCACAGGTTCTGCAGGTTGTTGAGGGTCAACAAACCAATCTTATTTAGAAGTGTTTTATCACCTCCTCAGCTGTAGACATGTCCAGAGTCAATGGAGTATCATCCATCAAACAAAAACAAACAAAACATTTTCTGAATAACAGTCTGGAAACATAAAAAAACCAGCCTTGCTTCTGAACATCACCAGGGGTCTGTTTTGCTTTCTCTTCCCCCCTCCATCAATATCAGGTAAAGGATGAGCTGAAACCAGGATTTGCCAGAAAGCTGCCTTATGGAAAATCAAAAGAGTACTGAGCATCCATAATCCCTGTTCTGAGTGGAGGCAGGGGAAAGGGACCTCAGTAAGCCACTATATACTCAAAAGTAGGTGCCACTAACTGAGAGGATATTTGGCTAGGATATCTACACTAAATCAGTGGATCTCTGAGGCAGCCTCTACCAGTGGGGCTCTTATGTTTTCCCCTAGAGGAATCCTTGAGGGGGACAGCAGTTCAAACACTACAACCCTCCCCCAACAAAATTCCCCTCTTTGGTTTAGCTGCCCCATCTGGCATTAGGGGTTCTTGTTTCCACCCTTCTGTGGCAGCCAGGGAGAATCACGTCCCTTAGTAGCGATCAACCACTGTCTATTTTATTGCAACAATACATTTTCAGAGTTTGATTTCTATGGAAAGAAAATGCAGCAATGCAGTATTGAGATAAGGCTTGTAAGCTGAATTAATATATATAATAAAATGATTTCTATAGCCAAGTGAAAATAAACACACCTCAGCTTTATTTTGTAACTGCAATAATTCAAATTATTAATGTAATTTATAAATCCTCAGTATCTTGGGTATGCTACCTCAAGGAGTATTTTATTGTAAATCCTCCATTAAATTAGTAATGCTGTTTTCAGAGTCATAAAAAGGCATAACCATATTTCTAGAGGTATGAAAGAATTTAGTACCTTAAACCTTTTCTGTCATTACTCGTGAAGTCCACGAGCTATGACTCTCTAAGATAGCTTTCTAATCTTGTACTGAAAATATAAAATGTATCCTGATGTGGAATTCAAAATATGAATGGGGACATAATCATCATTTTACCGAAGTGATTCTATGTACTGTTATTCTTAGAGAAGACAACTCCCTCTCTCACGCCAATCAAGTTTGGACAATTCTTCACAGTCCAGATGATAATGTATTTTAGATTAAACAAAATATGACAATGGGGGAATTTTAAAAAAAGAAACTAAACATTAAAACCCCATTTAACTGTTCTTCAGTAACTGACATAATATATGAACCCCACTTGCCCATCCATCGTGATGTGTATTAAAGTCAATTATATGGACAACAAAAATAATCAGAGTTATAGAAGTTAGTACAATCAAAGAGTTTTGAAAGGATAAAATCCTCATGCTTAAGAGTTTAAATCAAATTCTACCTATGAGGGATTCAGATGAGCTTTCATGGGGCAGATTATCCCATATCTGCCTACTGTGGGGTTTTTACACCTTCCTCTGAAACAGCTGGTGCTGCCCATTGTCAGAGGCAGGATACTGGACAAGCTGGACCACAGTCTGAGACAATATGACAAGTCCTATATTTCCATGTTCCTGATTTTTATGCTTACTGGGTAGATTAACAATATTCCAGCTAGTGAACATGTACATCTAGAAGAGCAGTGAAAGAGGAAAGTGAAGACGAATCACAACAAAGGTGATGAGAGGTCCCTCAACACATATTCCCATTAGCTTCAATGGATGTTAGAGTCAGAGATTTTCAGGCCAAAAGGGACCATTCATTTAAAAGGACATTGAGGCACCTAACTCCCATGGGAGTTAGGCATCTAAATCTTTCTTTGAGGATCTGGGTTTGAATGACTACTTAGATATTTATATGCTTTCTTAATCATATACAAATTCCTTTAAAACCATATTTTACCATTTAAATTTGGACTGACACTGTATAACTCTCCAGTTATTCACATAGTATGTACATTTGTTGATATCAATTATATTAAAGTTTAACCAAGCAAACACTCTGTACACACATTTTTTGAAAGCTAGGTTCCCTTTTCTGTTAAAGGAGTCAGCATAACATATTTTCTATTGTAAAATCCTATCCTTCCATCCATGTTACTAATCAGAGGGAAAATATTAAGTGTATGCAGGAAGAGATCATTCATTCATTCTTGAAAGTACATGAATAAATATAAGTTGTTCACTGCTTACTTATCTAATCTCCTAAGGGTGATAAGTGAGGGATTTGTTATGTAAATAGGTGTAAGTAGACTATTTTAGAGAATGGTTTACATAAATATATTTGTTTTTATATTAAATTCCTATTTACCACAGATTCAAAGGGTGATGTTGATATGATTAATTTCTGGTGAAACATTCCCATGTTGTGTCAACAGTGCCATGCATAGACTATAATGGCCTTACATTTTTCTAGTCAATTTATTAATTTCAAAGGTAAAATTGCTAATGGACTAATGGCTTCTCCTAATTACTCCTAACAGTCATCATGCCATTAAGACACTTGACTCGCAATTTTTGCCCATTTTAGTCAAAAAAAAAAAAAGGAGGCAGAGACATACTGTAATTTCCAGCTCTGTCCTGCTCATAGAATAACATGGAGAAAGTAATTTTAAAGCTATTCTTTGAACCCAAAGCCAGGAGATTTATTTCTATGTTTTGACATTGATGAACAAGTGTTTAGTTGCTCTCCTCCAATTAATGTCAAGGACAGTTGCACTCGTAAATCTTTGAATATTGTTTTGGTAACGTAGAGGGTTAAAGTTAATGCTTCCTCTGAGTTCTTAATTCACCATGTTCTACTGGAATAAGGTTGTAGGAGTCTGTTATCTGTATATGATATTATCTACAGCTGTGTAAACTGCACAATCTCAAATAAGTCCCTTCAAGAACCAACAACAGGCTGTATTACTTTAAGCTTGTGGCTGCAATCAGAGCAAATACTATTAGACACGTGAATGTATCTGTGTTATCGCCTGATACTGGGAGTCTAAATGTAAGTCACTGATTTTGGTATAATCCATGTATTTCAGATACTATGCTGCACAATAGGAAAGTGTACTAAAAAGAAGTATGAAAACCTAACTATTGTACAGTTGCTAATTTTAAACCTTAGAATTTTCACTGTAATATTTTTGCTTTGAATTGTCTATTTTCATGGTTCTTACAATGACATCAGCCCTGTCTCTGAGTCTAGGACAGTAAACTGAACATGCCCAGAAAGTCAGCTGCAAAAGTAGCTTATTAGCTCTCCCCTAAACTGTTTTCCAACCCTTTCTTGCCTTTCCAGTTAAAAGCTGGTAGTGTAAAATAAAATTAGTTGTTTCAATGGTCTCTGTGCTTCTGTAACTCTAGAATAGCTTAGTTCAAATATATACACTTGAAATGTCCACTGCCTTTAAAGCTTCTACTAGTCTTTCAGATATGCCCTATCTTTAAAATGGGAATGGAATTCAATTAGCATGGGCAGTCTTTCAAACTAAAGGAACTTTTTAAGGGCAGTCACTGTATATATTTGAACTATGTTGTCTTTGAGTTATAGAAGCACCGAAAACACCTGAAAGTACTAAACTTTTTTTAAAAACTCCTATAAGTTACAGTGGCTGAACACATTTATACCTGATTTGAGGAGAAAAAAAAATAGCTTCTAGTGTAGGACTTGGCATACCAAGTTCTCCATGGAGTGAATTTTTATGGCTGCTCTGTAAACCCCTAGGGTTTATCGTGGAAACATTGACAGACCATTAACTATAGCAGCACTTGTGGGAATTGCTATAATATGTAAGTAAATTACTTTGAAAATAGAGACAAGTCAGGCCATAGGGTATTGGGGGTTCAGCAAGCATTCAGAAATAGTTTAAAACTACTCAGATTTCACAAATAGCTCTATCAAAATGCTTCGATCCAATACCTTCCATTCCAATTTATGTTGTGACTTCCTAAAGGTTGCATCATACTGGCATCATGCAAGTAGAATAACGCATGTATGCAGAATAAAGACGACTAATAAATGATCCATGATGTTTCTAAGATTGCTGGAAAAATTCCAGGCATTTAAGTTTATATTTACACACTACTTTCAGCATCTCTCAGCATACAGTGTTAGTAAATAACCAATCTGGGATATCATATCTTTTGAGTTTGTAAATGAGCATTGCTAATATTATTCCCGGAACTTTCACTGCTGTTTCCAGGGTTGATTGTGAATTTATCCTTGATGCTTATGCTGGGTTTTGCATCCTTTCTGACTGTAACCATGCTTAGGCTACTTAATAAATACGGCGCTTCAGCTCTCTCCATGCCCACACTGACCAAAGGCAAAGCTTGAGCCTTTTCATCATTCTCCTATATGCTTGAACTTCTACTCAAGCTGTTACCCACATTGGATTCTGCCCTCACTGAAGACAGTATTTAGTTTCTCTCTAAGGCACTCAGTGATTGCCCCCACTAACAGTTTCCAAAGCCCCAGTCTAGGTGATTAAAATAAAAACAGATTTTATTGGTAAATTACAGTTATGTACAGAAAAAACAGAAAATAAAAGATAACTGAACATAAACACACATAGCTAGATACTTACAAAATGCACCCCTGGGCAGGCATAGAGCTTGCATTACAATATATAGAAATATTACCTACAGCATTGCAAAACAAAACCTCTCATTTTAAAGGCTCTCAGGGTCTCAGCCTGCCACATGTCTCTAGGAAGCAGCTACTCTCCATGTCCCATGTGCAGTTCATTTTATGGTCTTCCTCTTGGCTGACAAGTGTTTAATCTAAATTAACATATGGTGTGACGTTATATCTGTGGATCCGGACCAGAATGATACAAATGGTTTGAATTCAGTTTGGATGACTACATAACTGCCACTGTCATCAAAGCAAAAATCATTTGATGTTATCTGAACAAAATGGGTATAGACCTGCATACATTTGCATTAAATTTACATAAATCTGCATACCATGTCCTGGGCTCATGCTTTAGAGGAGGGAAGAGAAAGACACACACACACACAGATGGTAGTGGAAGGACTGGAGTGGCAAAATTGAAGGGTCTGAGGTGGAATGGGGCAAGATGGGAGAAGAGATTAGATGTTTTGTGGGTGACCAGAAATAAATTCACTAGAGGGCTGCTATATCCTCTCCACCTCTGTCTAGCTTTTGCTCTTTCCATCCCATCGTCTGCCTCTCTGTCTCATGCCATTTCCAATCCCGTCCCACCTCTCTCACTCTTTTTCTCCCTCCACCACTTCACTTTCTATCCTTCCAGCATTTCACTCTCTCTCTCTCTCTCCAACCAACCCCCCCAGCATTCATCTCTCTAATTATCTGTTACTTTCACTGAGCACCAAGTTCTCCACCCACCTCCACCTCCCAGACATGTAGTTTGGGGCAGCAGAACTTCACATCGCCTCCCAGACACTAGTGGGAGCAGCAGCTGATTTAAAGCATAACTGATATTCGTTCCTGTGACTATGGTCCCAGCTCCTGGAATACTGTGATCAGGAATCTCAGCTTTCAGTTAAAGAAAAAGTGTCAAGCCAACATTGTTGCAAAGAAAAACTTGAAAATGTGATGTCTGTCTGAGTCTGTAGAGAGCCTGAAACAATACCTAAGAGAGATGTGAATTGCTCCATAAATATCAGTGAGGTATTAATGCCCAGACTCCACTCTGGGGGGGTCCCTTCAAACACCACTTCAGCCAAAGACTGTGTGTGGCAAGAGAAGAGTGTGGGGGAAGGGGGGTGTCTGGCCTATGCACACATCCAGCTGATACACTTGGTTGTTGGGGTAAGTACCAGGGGCTCCCCTCCTTGCTGCCACTTCACCTCTCCGGGGGGGAAGGGGGACCCTGTAGTCAGGATTTGGAGGAAAATATGGCCACTGCCCTTTCTCTCTGTAGGGAGAAGGGTCTCCTGCCATTGCTACTTCAAGTGGCAGATGGGGGTGGGCTTCTCAGTTTTGGATGTCCACTTTTGCTAATGTATTTTCCTGTTTCCAAACATACATGAGTACTTCGGTAATATTTTCCTTAAGCACGCATTATAAATATTGCTTTCATAGATGTTATAGGCTTTTGTTTAAATAATGACTCCAACTAAACAGGCCAAAGGCAAATCTGGGAGCTACCTAGCCAGTTAGACTCCAAGTTACTGCCAAGCAACAACACAGTTTTATTCAGATAACACGTATCTTGCATATTTTAAGAACATATTGGCTCATAATATCATAACTTATGCATCAGCTATTTCACATATGACCATACCATGTTCTAAACACAACCTGTATCTTAATAGAAACTCAGAAGAATGCAAAAATGTACAGACAAAATAAGCGTAATATTAGAAAGAAATATATTACTAAACAAAAAAACCAAAAAATACTGGAGTCAACTGAAACAAAAGAAAAAAGAATAGTAATCCCCCCAAGAGCCATTTGATTTATTTAATCAGCACATCTATTGTTTTGACCAGGTTTTCTTGTGGTTAAATCCTTTAAAATGAGAACCCCTACAGTTAAAAACCTTTTAACAGTACCACATAAACTGAACAGATAATTAAATCAGCGCTCATCTCTGATTCTTGGCAGGCACCGAGAGCTTTTTACAAAATTTTGAATCAGCATTTCAAAGACACATGGCTTGGAGTTTCAGTGGGTTTAGTCTCCACAGGGAGTTCTAGTACTGACAAGCAAATCCTTGGAAGGGACCAGTAGGTAAATGGTAAGTACAGGTTTTATGTGGCCAGTGAGGCAGTTTATCCCACCGGAGCGGAAATCTCTACAGAGAATATTTCAAAGATCAGGGGAAGGAGGTTAGATGAAAAGAAATCACATTGTAGTTTTTGTATGACACATGATTGTTGTGAGTATACCTTCAAAATGGCGGTGTTGTCAACACCCATGATTTATTCATAAATGTCATATGGTTTGTTTTTTTCTTTAAAGCCCTAGCTCCTGGAGTCATGATTACATGACAGGTTTCAGAGTAACAGCCGTGTTAGTCTGTATTCGCAAAAAGAAAAGGAGTACCTGTGGCACCTTAGAGACTAACCAATTTATTTGAGCATGAGCTTTCGTGAGCTACAGCTCACTTCATCAGATGCATACCGTGGAAACTGCAGCAGACTTTATATATACACAGAGAATATGAAACAATACCTCCTCCCACCCCACTGTCCTGCTAGGACAGTGGGGTGGGAGGAGGTATTGTTTCATATTCTCTGTGTATATATAAAGTCTGCTGCAGTTTCCACGGTATGCATCTGATGAAGTGAGCTGTAGCTCACGAAAGCTCATGCTCAAATAAATTGGTTAGTCTCTAAGGTGCCACAGGTACTCCTTTTCTTTTTGCGATTACATGACAATTTCAGCTTTCATTTTAAAGAAGTTTTCCAGCCCCCTTGGCTGCAGAAAAAGCTGACAAGCATGAATCCTAAAGGCTGAAAAAACAGAAGGAAAATAAAAAGACCCAAAACATTATTTTTTAAAAAAAATCTTATGATTTTTAAGGCAATCTCACTATTTTTGAATACTTGGCATTTAGAAATACAGAAATGGCTCTAAAGATTACACTGCTATAAAGTTTTAGTTGAAGCTATACTTACACTGATTGAAAATAAATATTATGGACCAAATTGTGCCCTCGGATATCCATGTGCATTTTGTAAGCTCATGGGATTTGCTTGTGGATATCTAAGGGGAAAACATGGTATTTTTTGAAGAAGAATTGTAGTGGAGAAGAGAGAATAAATGATACCTAAAGTCATCTCAAATTTAATTCATATAATAGCTTTTGGACAATGTGGTTTTATCAGTTGCAATATCCACTGGAAAAAGATTGATTTAAATTGGATCTATGATTGTGATTCCAACAGCTTTCCTCTGATAACTCTGATTTTCACCATCTTAAACAAAAACACCTCCTTTCCATCTCAATTTTTCATGTGTTGCTTCTAGCCAGAGAACAATTTATAGAGTAGGTTCTCAATTCTAGTTATGAATTTTGCCAAAATCTGGCAGCATTTATAAACTTCTTGTAAGGTCTGGTGGAATTTAGAAGCTCTGCCAACATAAAGCTGCACTAGCAGAGTTTCAAAACTATGTCAAATGACCCATCTGAATTCAAAGAGTTTGTAATTTTCATTAGCTGAAGAGGAAACCTATAAACTCTGCTGATACAGCTGGTGGAGTTTGTATATTCCATCAGTAGAACCAATCAGGTTCAAGAAGATTACAAAATGCTGCTAGTGAAATATTGGATCCAAATCTATTTCATTGAATATTAGAAATTGTCTTTATACCACAAATGTACCTAGAACAAAATATAATGTATTAGAGAAAATGGGTGGTAATAATTTGCAGCAAGTTTTTGCATGCTGTTGTTTTAAAAAACTCTCTTAAAAATATAGGGAATTCCCAGACGAAAATATTGCAGTTAAGGTTGTAATAGTGAGTAGACAAGAATGTACTAAAATCACTAATTATGAAAAACCAGATATTTTAAAGCCTGGAAATTTGTATGTTTGTCTTTAATTCTGGACCTGTATTAATGTTGATCCTTGACCTATCTACCTACATCTGCATTACCCCAATCACTATATAGCCACAACCTTCATAATACATCTAGGTTTACAATATGGACCACAAAACCTCTTTGCCTTGAATACAGTAAAGACAAAGAATCAGAGCCACTGATGTTACCACAATATGGAAGTCATATGCTTTTGACTAAATTTCATACTGAAAATAACAAAAACAATCATGTAAATTTATAATACACCCATTATATGTGGGGTATCCACTAGTACATTGCGTTTCCTACACTGCAACTCCTCATTGATAGTAAAAAAACCAACCAAACAAACAAACCTGTTAATCTGATTCCTTATCCCTCTTTATACTATCTACTTCATGGGTTATCAGTAGGGTTGCCAACTTTCTAATTGCACAAAACTGAACACCCCTGCCCCACCCCTTCCCCGAGGCCCCACCCCCGCTCGCTCCATCCCCCACCCTCTGTCGCTCACTCTCCCCTACCCTCACTCACTTTCACGAGGCTGGGGCAGGGGTTGGGGTGTGGGATGGGGGTTGAGGACTCTGGCTGAGGGTGCGGGCTCTGGAGTGAGGCTGGG